>NW_028269990.1:721540-1443080 GCF_054644295.1 Miniopterus natalensis | reverse complement strand
GATTTTGGTTTCCTCTTCTTTCTTTGAAACGACAAGCCTTCTTTCTGTATGCTACACACACCTTGTAGCAGTTTCAGTTTGCAGCATGTTGGTCTCCCCAAAATGCTGAGTATTCTATGTAGAGTGTGTCCATTCTACAGCACTGAATACACAACTTAGAGCTCCTTTCAAAGCAGACACACAAACACATCTTTTTGTGAAAGTCTTACTTCAGGCCCCTTGGAAAATATATGGGTTTCTTTGAGAACATGAAGTCGATTACGCTTTTGCACTCTGCAAAGAATAGAAGTGATCTTTTGTACATGCCCGTCTGAATTTCACTGCAAAATGCCCTTCTTTTCTGCTTTCTTGAACATTCCCAAAGCATCAGGTGAAAGAGCGTGTTTGAGGAAGAGTGATGCAGTGTGCGTTTTCCTGGCTTTCAAGTGAACTGGGAAACATACTCCTTGTGTTTCCACATTGTCTAAGAAACAACATGAGTCTTGCAAGAGATTGAAACAATGCATCCTAAAACGTATTACCGCAGTGAAAACACACGTTTCTACCAAGACTTGGAAGGAGCAAGCGAAAGAATAGTCGCTGAGTGTTCTTTCGGAGAGAAACACAAGCATTTGTTCCTTCTGGAGTGAGTTTTCAGCCAGGAATTCATATGCATTTTGTACTGTGCAGAATGTAGCTACCTGCTCTTGAGTTGTGTCATGGAAGCACCTTTCCTGGAGGAGCTTATTGCAACATTCTTTGTTTGGCTAAGTTCTTTAGGGTTGGTTTTGGAAGGTCTTTCAACTTTGTCCAAATCCGCTTCGTATGAAATCTTTTCACAGCGCTCTTTCCAAGTGTCCACAAAGAGCTGCTCCTGGAAACTGTCCACATGCACATCTCCCATGCTGGTGTGCTCGTTTCACTACCTGGATTTTGGTTTTCTCTTCTTTCTTTGAAATGACAAGCCTTCTTTCTGCATGCTACACACACCTTGTAGCAGTTCCAGTTTGCAGCATGTTGGTGCTCCTAAAACGCTGTGTAACCTGTGTAGAGTGTGTCACTCTCCAGCACTGAATACACAACTTAGAGCTCCTTTCACCACAGACACGCAAACACATCTTTTTGTGAAAGTCCTACTTCTTTTCACTTGGAAATGTAAGGGTTTCAACGAGAACATGAAGTCAATGATGCTTTTGCACTCTACTACCAAAAGAATAGACCTCTTCTACATGCCCGTCTGAGTTTCAGTGCAAAATGCCCTTGTTTTCTGGTTTCTTGAATGTTCTCAACACATTAGGAGAAAGAGCGTGTTTGAGCAAGAGTGATGCAGTGTGCGTTTCCCTGGATTTCAAGTGATTTGCGAAACATACTCCTTAGTTTTCCACATTGTGTAAGAAACATGAGGTTTGCAAGAGATTGAAACAATGCTTCCTAAAACGTATTCCAGCAGTGAAAACACACGTTTCGACAAAGACCTTGAAGGAGCAAGCAAAAGCCTAGTGGCTGAGTGTTCCTTTTGAGAGAAAGACATGCATTTCGTCCTTCTGGAATGAGTTTTCAGCCAGGAATTCGTATGCATTTTGTACTGTGCAGAAAGTAGCTACCTGCTCGGGAGTTGTGTCATAGAAGCACCTTTCTGGAGGAGCTTATTGCAACATTCATTGTTTGGCTCAGTTCTTTAGGGTTGGTTTTGGAAGGTCTTTCAACTTTGTCCAAATCCTGCTTCGTACGAAATTTTTTCACAGCGCTGTTTCCAAGTGTCCACAAAGAGCTGGTGCTTGAAACTGTCCACATGTACATCTCCCATACTGGTGTGCTCGTTCCCCTACCTGGATTTTGGTTTCCTCTTCTTTCTTTGAAACGACAAGCCTTCTTTCTGTATGCTACACACACCTTGTAGCAGTTTCAGTTTGCAGCATGTTGGTCTCCCCAAAATGCTGAGTATTCTATGTAGAGTGTGTCATTCTACAGCACTGAATACACAACTTAGAGCTCCTTTCAAAGCAGGACACACAAACACATCTTTTTGTGAAAGTCTTACTTCAGGCCCCTTGGAAAATATATGGGTTTCTTTGAGAACATGAAGTCGATTACGCTTTTGCACTCTGCAAAGAATAGAAGTGATCTTTTGTACATGCCCGTCTGAATTTCACTGCAAAATGCCCTTCTTTTCTGCTTTCTTGAACATTCCCAAAGCATCAGGTGAAAGAGCGTGTTTGAGGAAGAGTGATGCAGTGTGCGTTTTCCTGGCTTTCAAGTGAACTGGGAAACATACTCCTTGTGTTTCCACATTGTCTAAGAAACAACATGAGTCTTGCAAGAGATTGAAACAATGCATCCTAAAACGTATTACCGCAGTGAAAACACACGTTTCTACCAAGACTTGGAAGGAGCAAGCGAAAGAATAGTCGCTGAGTGTTCTTTCGGAGAGAAACACAAGCATTTGTTCCTTCTGGAGTGAGTTTTCAGCCAGGAATTCATATGCATTTTGTACTGTGCAGAATGTAGCTACCTGCTCTTGAGTTGTGTCATGGAAGCACCTTTCCTGGAGGAGCTTATTGCAACATTCTTTGTTTGGCTAAGTTCTTTAGGGTTGGTTTTGGAAGGTCTTTCAACTTTGTCCAAATCCGCTTCGTATGAAATCTTTTCACAGCGCTCTTTCCAAGTGTCCACAAAGAGCTGCTCCTGGAAACTGTCCACATGCACATCTCCCATGCTGGTGTGCTCGTTTCACTACCTGGATTTTGGTTTTCTCTTCTTTCTTTGAAATGACAAGCCTTCTTTCTGCATGCTACACACACCTTGTAGCAGTTCCAGTTTGCAGCATGTTGGTGCTCCTAAAACGCTGTGTAACCTGTGTAGAGTGTGTCACTCTCCAGCACTGAATACACAACTTAGAGCTCCTTTCACCACAGACACGCAAACACATCTTTTTGTGAAAGTCCTACTTCTTTTCACTTGGAAATGTAAGGGTTTCAACGAGAACATGAAGTCAATGATGCTTTTGCACTCTACTACCAAAAGAATAGACCTCTTCTACATGCCCGTCTGAGTTTCAGTGCAAAATGCCCTTGTTTTCTGGTTTCTTGAATGTTCTCAACACATTAGGAGAAAGAGCGTGTTTGAGCAAGAGTGATGCAGTGTGCGTTTCCCTGGATTTCAAGTGATTTGCGAAACATACTCCTTAGTTTTCCACATTGTGTAAGAAACATGAGGTTTGCAAGAGATTGAAACAATGCTTCCTAAAACGTATTCCAGCAGTGAAAACACACGTTTCGACAAAGACCTTGAAGGAGCAAGCAAAAGCCTAGTGGCTGAGTGTTCCTTTTGAGAGAAAGACATGCATTTCGTCCTTCTGGAATGAGTTTTCAGCCAGGAATTCGTATGCATTTTGTACTGTGCAGAAAGTAGCTACCTGCTCGGGAGTTGTGTCATAGAAGCACCTTTCTGGAGGAGCTTATTGCAACATTCATTGTTTGGCTCAGTTCTTTAGGGTTGGTTTTGGAAGGTCTTTCAACTTTGTCCAAATCCTGCTTCGTACGAAATTTTTTCACAGCGCTGTTTCAAGTGTCCACAAAGAGCTGGTGCTTGAAACTGTCCCACATGTACATCTCCCATACTGGTGTGCTCGTTCCCCTACCTGGATTTTGGTTTCCTCTTCTTTCTTTGAAACGACAAGCCTTCTTTCTGTATGCTACACACACCTTGTAGCAGTTTCAGTTTGCAGCATGTTGGTCTCCCCAAAATGCTGAGTATTCTATGTAGAGTGTGTCATTCTACAGCACTGAATACACAACTTAGAGCTCCTTTCAAAGCAGACACACAAACACATCTTTTTGTGAAAGTCTTACTTCAGGCCCCCTTGGAAAATATATGGGTTTCTTTGAGAACATGAAGTCGATTACGCTTTTGCACTCTGCAAAGAATAGAAGTGATCTTTTGTACATGCCCGTCTGAATTTCACTGCAAAATGCCCTTCTTTTCTGCTTTCTTGAACATTCCCAAAGCATCAGGTGAAAGAGCGTGTTTGAGGAAGAGTGATGCAGTGTGCGTTTTCCTGGCTTTCAAGTGAACTGGGAAACATACTCCTTGTGTTTCCACATTGTCTAAGAAACAACATGAGTCTTGCAAGAGATTGAAACAATGCATCCTAAAACGTATTACCGCAGTGAAAACACACGTTTCTACCAAGACTTGAAGGAGCAAGCGAAAGAATAGTCGCTGAGTGTTCTTTCGGAGAGAAAACACAAGCATTTGTTCCTTCTGGAGTGAGTTTTCAGCCAGGAATTCATATGCATTTTGTACTGTGCAGAATGTAGCTACCTGCTCTTGAGTTGTGTCATGGAAGCACCTTTCCTGGAGGAGCTTATTGCAACATTCTTTGTTTGGCTAAGTTCTTTAGGGTTGGTTTTGGAAGGTCTTTCAACTTTGTCCAAATCCGCTTCGTATGAAATCTTTTCACAGCGCTCTTTCCAAGTGTCCACAAAGAGCTGCTCCTGGAAACTGTCCACATGCACATCTCCCATGCTGGTGTGCTCGTTTCACTACCTGGATTTTGGTTTTCTCTTCTTTCTTTGAAATGACAAGCCTTCTTTCTGCATGCTACACACACCTTGTAGCAGTTCCAGTTTGCAGCATGTTGGTGCTCCTAAAACGCTGTGTAACCTGTGTAGAGTGTGTCACTCTCCAGCACTGAATACACAACTTAGAGCTCCTTTCACCACAGACACGCAAACACATCTTTTTGTGAAAGTCCTACTTCTTTTCACTTGGAAATGTAAGGGTTTCAACGAGAACATGAAGTCAATGATGCTTTTGCACTCTACTACCAAAAGAATAGACCTCTTCTACATGCCCGTCTGAGTTTCAGTGCAAAATGCCCTTGTTTTCTGGTTTCTTGAATGTTCTCAACACATTAGGAGAAAGAGCGTGTTTGAGCAAGAGTGATGCAGTGTGCGTTTCCCTGGATTTCAAGTGATTTGCGAAACATACTCCTTAGTTTTCCACATTGTGTAAGAAACATGAGGTTTGCAAGAGATTGAAACAATGCTTCCTAAAACGTATTCCAGCAGTGAAAACACACGTTTCGACAAAGACCTTGAAGGAGCAAGCAAAAGCCTAGTGGCTGAGTGTTCCTTTTGAGAGAAAGACATGCATTTCGTCCTTCTGGAATGAGTTTTCAGCCAGGAATTCGTATGCATTTTGTACTGTGCAGAAAGTAGCTACCTGCTCGGGAGTTGTGTCATAGAAGCACCTTTCTGGAGGAGCTTATTGCAACATTCATTGTTTGGCTCAGTTCTTTAGGGTTGGTTTTGGAAGGTCTTTCAACTTTGTCCAAATCCTGCTTCGTACGAAATTTTTTCACAGCGCTGTTTCCAAGTGTCCACAAAGAGCTGGTGCTTGAAACTGTCCACATGTACATCTCCCATACTGGTGTGCTCCTTCCCCTACCTGGATTTTGGTTTCCTCTTCTTTCTTTGAAACGACAAGCCTTCTTTCTGTATGCTACACACACCTTGTAGCAGTTTCAGTTTGCAGCATGTTGGTCTCCCCAAAATGCTGAGTATTCTATGTAGAGTGTGTCATTCTACAGCACTGAATACACAACTTAGAGCTCCTTTCAAAGCAGACACACAAACACATCTTTTTGTGAAAGTCTTACTTCAGGCCCCTTGGAAAATATATGGGTTTCTTTGAGAACATGAAGTCGATTACGCTTTTGCACTCTGCAAAGAATAGAAGTGATCTTTTGTACATGCCCGTCTGAATTTCACTGCAAAATGCCCTTCTTTTCTGCTTTCTTGAACATTCCCAAAGCATCAGGTGAAAGAGCGTGTTTGAGGAAGAGTGATGCAGTGTGCGTTTTCCTGGCTTTCAAGTGAACTGGGAAACATACTCCTTGTGTTTCCACATTGTCTAAGAAACAACATGAGTCTTGCAAGAGATTGAAACAATGCATCCTAAAACGTATTACCGCAGTGAAAACACACGTTTCTACCAAGACTTGGAAGGAGCAAGCGAAAGAATAGTCGCTGAGTGTTCTTTCGGAGAGAAACACAAGCATTTGTTCCTTCTGGAGTGAGTTTTCAGCCAGGAATTCATATGCATTTTGTACTGTGCAGAATGTAGCTACCTGCTCTTGAGTTGTGTCATGGAAGCACCTTTCCTGGAGGAGCTTATTGCAACATTCTTTGTTTGGCTAAGTTCTTTAGGGTTGGTTTTGGAAGGTCTTTCAACTTTGTCCAAATCCGCTTCGTATGAAATCTTTTCACAGCGCTCTTTCCAAGTGTCCACAAAGAGCTGCTCCTGGAAACTGTCCACATGCACATCTCCCATGCTGGTGTGCTCGTTTCACTACCTGGATTTTGGTTTTCTCTTCTTTCTTTGAAATGACAAGCCTTCTTTCTGCATGCTACACACACCTTGTAGCAGTTCCAGTTTGCAGCATGTTGGTGCTCCTAAAACGCTGTGTAACCTGTGTAGAGTGTGTCACTCTCCAGCACTGAATACACAACTTAGAGCTCCTTTCACCACAGACACGCAAACACATCTTTTTGTGAAAGTCCTACTTCTTTTCACTTGGAAATGTAAGGGTTTTCAACGAGAACATGAAGTCAATGATGCTTTTGCACTCTACTACCAAAAGAATAGACCTCTTCTACATGCCCGTCTGAGTTTCAGTGCAAAATGCCCTTGTTTTCTGGTTTCTTGAATGTTCTCAACACATTAGGAGAAAGAGCGTGTTTGAGCAAGAGTGATGCAGTGTGCGTTTCCCTGGATTTCAAGTGATTTGCGAAACATACTCCTTAGTTTTCCACATTGTGTAAGAAACATGAGGTTTGCAAGAGATTGAAACAATGCTTCCTAAAACGTATTCCAGCAGTGAAAACACACGTTTCGACAAAGACCTTGAAGGAGCAAGCAAAAGCCTAGTGGCTGAGTGTTCCTTTTGAGAGAAAGACATGCATTTCGTCCTTCTGGAATGAGTTTTCAGCCAGGAATTCGTATGCATTTTGTACTGTGCAGAAAGTAGCTACCTGCTCGGGAGTTGTGTCATAGAAGCACCTTTCTGGAGGAGCTTATTGCAACATTCATTGTTTGGCTCAGTTCTTTAGGGTTGGTTTTGGAAGGTCTTTCAACTTTGTCCAAATCCTGCTTCGTACGAAATTTTTTCACAGCGCTGTTTCCAAGTGTCCACAAAGAGCTGGTGCTTGAAACTGTCCACATGTACATCTCCCATACTGGTGTGCTCGTTCCCCTACCTGGATTTTGGTTTCCTCTTCTTTCTTTGAAACGACAAGCCTTCTTTCTGTATGCTACACACACCTTGTAGCAGTTTCAGTTTGCAGCATGTTGGTCTCCCCAAAATGCTGAGTATTCTATGTAGAGTGTGTCATTCTACAGCACTGAATACACAACTTAGAGCTCCTTTCAAAGCAGACACACAAACACATCTTTTTGTGAAAGTCTTACTTCAGGCCCCTTGGAAAATATATGGGTTTCTTTGAGAACATGAAGTCGATTACGCTTTTGCACTCTGCAAAGAATAGAAGTGATCTTTTGTACATGCCCGTCTGAATTTCACTGCAAAATGCCCTTCTTTTCTGCTTTCTTGAACATTCCCAAAGCATCAGGTGAAAGAGCGTGTTTGAGGAAGAGTGATGCAGTGTGCGTTTTCCTGGCTTTCAAGTGAACTGGGAAACATACTCCTTGTGTTTCCACATTGTCTAAGAAACAACATGAGTCTTGCAAGAGATTGAAACAATGCATCCTAAAACGTATTACCGCAGTGAAAACACACGTTTCTACCAAGACTTGGAAGGAGCAAGCGAAAGAATAGTCGCTGAGTGTTCTTTCGGAGAGAAACACAAGCATTTGTTCCTTCTGGAGTGAGTTTTCAGCCAGGAATTCATATGCATTTTGTACTGTGCAGAATGTAGCTACCTGCTCTTGAGTTGTGTCATGGAAGCACCTTTCCTGGAGGAGCTTATTGCAACATTCTTTGTTTGGCTAAGTTCTTTAGGGTTGGTTTTGGAAGGTCTTTCAACTTTGTCCAAATCCGCTTCGTATGAAATCTTTTCACAGCGCTCTTTCCAAGTGTCCACAAAGAGCTGCTCCTGGAAACTGTCCACATGCACATCTCCCATGCTGGTGTGCTCGTTTCACTACCTGGATTTTGGTTTTCTCTTCTTTCTTTGAAATGACAAGCCTTCTTTCTGCATGCTACACACACCTTGTAGCAGTTCCAGTTTGCAGCATGTTGGTGCTCCTAAAACGCTGTGTAACCTGTGTAGAGTGTGTCACTCTCCAGCACTGAATACACAACTTAGAGCTCCTTTCACCACAGACACGCAAACACATCTTTTTGTGAAAGTCCTACTTCTTTTCACTTGGAAATGTAAGGGTTTCAACGAGAACATGAAGTCAATGATGCTTTTGCACTCTACTACCAAAAGAATAGACCTCTTCTACATGCCCGTCTGAGTTTCAGTGCAAAATGCCCTTGTTTTCTGGTTTCTTGAATGTTCTCAACACATTAGGAGAAAGAGCGTGTTTGAGCAAGAGTGATGCAGTGTGCGTTTCCCTGGATTTCAAGTGATTTGCGAAACATACTCCTTAGTTTTCCACATTGTGTAAGAAACATGAGGTTTGCAAGAGATTGAAACAATGCTTCCTAAAACGTATTCCAGCAGTGAAAACACACGTTTCGACAAAGACCTTGAAGGAGCAAGCAAAAGCCTAGTGGCTGAGTGTTCCTTTTGAGAGAAAGACATGCATTTCGTCCTTCTGGAATGAGTTTTCAGCCAGGAATTCGTATGCATTTTGTACTGTGCAGAAAGTAGCTACCTGCTCGGGAGTTGTGTCATAGAAGCACCTTTCTGGAGGAGCTTATTGCAACATTCATTGTTTGGCTCAGTTCTTTAGGGTTGGTTTTGGAAGGTCTTTCAACTTTGTCCAAATCCTGCTTCGTACGAAATTTTTTCACAGCGCTGTTTCCAAGTGTCCACAAAGAGCTGGTGCTTGAAACTGTCCACATGTACATCTCCCATACTGGTGTGCTCGTTCCCCTACCTGGATTTTGGTTTCCTCTTCTTTCTTTGAAACGACAAGCCTTCTTTCTGTATGCTACACACACCTTGTAGCAGTTTCAGTTTGCAGCATGTTGGTCTCCCCAAAATGCTGAGTATTCTATGTAGAGTGTGTCATTCTACAGCACTGAATACACAACTTAGAGCTCCTTTCAAAGCAGACACACAAACACATCTTTTTGTGAAAGTCTTACTTCAGGCCCCTTGGAAAATATATGGGTTTCTTTGAGAACATGAAGTCGATTACGCTTTTGCACTCTGCAAAGAATAGAAGTGATCTTTTGTACATGCCCGTCTGAATTTCACTGCAAAATGCCCTTCTTTTCTGCTTTCTTGAACATTCCCAAAGCATCAGGTGAAAGAGCGTGTTTGAGGAAGAGTGATGCAGTGTGCGTTTTCCTGGCTTTCAAGTGAACTGGGAAACATACTCCTTGTGTTTCCACATTGTCTAAGAAACAACATGAGTCTTGCAAGAGATTGAAACAATGCATCCTAAAACGTATTACCGCAGTGAAAACACACGTTTCTACCAAGACTTGGAAGGAGCAAGCGAAAGAATAGTCGCTGAGTGTTCTTTCGGAGAGAAACACAAGCATTTGTTCCTTCTGGAGTGAGTTTTCAGCCAGGAATTCATATGCATTTTGTACTGTGCAGAATGTAGCTACCTGCTCTTGAGTTGTGTCATGGAAGCACCTTTCCTGGAGGAGCTTATTGCAACATTCTTTGTTTGGCTAAGTTCTTTAGGGTTGGTTTTGGAAGGTCTTTCAACTTTGTCCAAATCCGCTTCGTATGAAATCTTTTCACAGCGCTCTTTCCAAGTGTCCACAAAGAGCTGCTCCTGGGAAACTGTCCACATGCACATCTCCCATGCTGGTGTGCTCGTTTCACTACCTGGATTTTGGTTTTCTCTTCTTTCTTGAAATGACAAGCCTTCTTTCTGCATGCTACACACACCTTGTAGCAGTTCCAGTTTGCAGCATGTTGGTGCTCCTAAAACGCTGTGTAACCTGTGTAGAGTGTGTCACTCTCCAGCACTGAATACACAACTTAGAGCTCCTTTCACCACAGACACGCAAACACATCTTTTTGTGAAAGTCCTACTTCTTTTCACTTGGAAATGTAAGGGTTTCAACGAGAACATGAAGTCAATGATGCTTTTGCACTCTACTACCAAAAGAATAGACCTCTTCTACATGCCCGTCTGAGTTTCAGTGCAAAATGCCCTTGTTTTCTGGTTTCTTGAATGTTCTCAACACATTAGGAGAAAGAGCGTGTTTGAGCAAGAGTGATGCAGTGTGCGTTTCCCTGGATTTCAAGTGATTTGCGAAACATACTCCTTAGTTTTCCACATTGTGTAAGAAACATGAGGTTTGCAAGAGATTGAAACAATGCTTCCTAAAACGTATTCCAGCAGTGAAAACACACGTTTCGACAAAGACCTTGAAGGAGCAAGCAAAAGCCTAGTGGCTGAGTGTTCCTTTTGAGAGAAAGACATGCATTTCGTCCTTCTGGAATGAGTTTTCAGCCAGGAATTCGTATGCATTTTGTACTGTGCAGAAAGTAGCTACCTGCTCGGGAGTTGTGTCATAGAAGCACCTTTCTGGAGGAGCTTATTGCAACATTCATTGTTTGGCTCAGTTCTTTAGGGTTGGTTTTGGAAGGTCTTTCAACTTTGTCCAAATCCTGCTTCGTACGAAATTTTTTCACAGCGCTGTTTCCAAGTGTCCACAAAGAGCTGGTGCTTGAAACTGTCCACATGTACATCTCCCATACTGGTGTGCTCCTTCCCCTACCTGGATTTTGGTTTCCTCTTCTTTCTTTGAAACGACAAGCCTTCTTTCTGTATGCTACACACACCTTGTAGCAGTTTCAGTTTGCAGCATGTTGGTCTCCCCAAAATGCTGAGTATTCTATGTAGAGTGTGTCATTCTACAGCACTGAATACACAACTTAGAGCTCCTTTCAAAGCAGACACACAAACACATCTTTTTGTGAAAGTCTTACTTCAGGCCCCTTGGAAAATATATGGGTTTCTTTGAGAACATGAAGTCGATTACGCTTTTGCACTCTGCAAAGAATAGAAGTGATCTTTTGTACATGCCCGTCTGAATTTCACTGCAAAATGCCCTTCTTTTCTGCTTTCTTGAACATTCCCAAAGCATCAGGTGAAAGAGCGTGTTTGAGGAAGAGTGATGCAGTGTGCGTTTTCCTGGCTTTCAAGTGAACTGGGAAACATACTCCTTGTGTTTCCACATTGTCTAAGAAACAACATGAGTCTTGCAAGAGATTGAAACAATGCATCCTAAAACGTATTACCGCAGTGAAAACACACGTTTCTACCAAGACTTGGAAGGAGCAAGCGAAAGAATAGTCGCTGAGTGTTCTTTCGGAGAGAAACACAAGCATTTGTTCCTTCTGGAGTGAGTTTTCAGCCAGGAATTCATATGCATTTTGTACTGTGCAGAATGTAGCTACCTGCTCTTGAGTTGTGTCATGGAAGCACCTTTCCTGGAGGAGCTTATTGCAACATTCTTTGTTTGGCTAAGTTCTTTAGGGTTGGTTTTGGAAGGTCTTTCAACTTTGTCCAAATCCGCTTCGTATGAAATCTTTTCACAGCGCTCTTTCCAAGTGTCCACAAAGAGCTGCTCCTGGAAACTGTCCACATGCACATCTCCCATGCTGGTGTGCTCGTTTCACTACCTGGATTTTGGTTTTCTCTTCTTTCTTTGAAATGACAAGCCTTCTTTCTGCATGCTACACACACCTTGTAGCAGTTCCAGTTTGCAGCATGTTGGTGCTCCTAAAACGCTGTGTAACCTGTGTAGAGTGTGTCACTCTCCAGCACTGAATACACAACTTAGAGCTCCTTTCACCACAGACACGCAAACACATCTTTTTGTGAAAGTCCTACTTCTTTTCACTTGGAAATGTAAGGGTTTCAACGAGAACATGAAGTCAATGATGCTTTTGCACTCTACTACCAAAAGAATAGACCTCTTCTACATGCCCGTCTGAGTTTCAGTGCAAAATGCCCTTGTTTTCTGGTTTCTTGAATGTTCTCAACACATTAGGAGAAAGAGCGTGTTTGAGCAAGAGTGATGCAGTGTGCGTTTCCCTGGATTTCAAGTGATTTGCGAAACATACTCCTTAGTTTTCCACATTGTGTAAGAAACATGAGGTTTGCAAGAGATTGAAACAATGCTTCCTAAAACGTATTCCAGCAGTGAAAACACACGTTTCGACAAAGACCTTGAAGGAGCAAGCAAAAGCCTAGTGGCTGAGTGTTCCTTTTGAGAGAAAGACATGCATTTCGTCCTTCTGGAATGAGTTTTCAGCCAGGAATTCGTATGCATTTTGTACTGTGCAGAAAGTAGCTACCTGCTCGGGAGTTGTGTCATAGAAGCACCTTTCTGGAGGAGCTTATTGCAACATTCATTGTTTGGCTCAGTTCTTTAGGGTTGGTTTTGGAAGGTCTTTCAACTTTGTCCAAATCCTGCTTCGTACGAAATTTTTTCACAGCGCTGTTTCCAAGTGTCCACAAAGAGCTGGTGCTTGAAACTGTCCACATGTACATCTCCCATACTGGTGTGCTCGTTCCCCTACCTGGATTTTGGTTTCCTCTTCTTTCTTTGAAACGACAAGCCTTCTTTCTGTATGCTACACACACCTTGTAGCAGTTTCAGTTTGCAGCATGTTGGTCTCCCCAAAATGCTGAGTATTCTATGTAGAGTGTGTCATTCTACAGCACTGAATACACAACTTAGAGCTCCTTTCAAAGCAGACACACAAACACATCTTTTTGTGAAAGTCTTACTTCAGGCCCCTTGGAAAATATATGGGTTTCTTTGAGAACATGAAGTCGATTACGCTTTTGCACTCTGCAAAGAATAGAAGTGATCTTTTGTACATGCCCGTCTGAATTTCACTGCAAAATGCCCTTCTTTTCTGCTTTCTTGAACATTCCCAAAGCATCAGGTGAAAGAGCGTGTTTGAGGAAGAGTGATGCAGTGTGCGTTTTCCTGGCTTTCAAGTGAACTGGGAAACATACTCCTTGTGTTTCCACATTGTCTAAGAAACAACATGAGTCTTGCAAGAGATTGAAACAATGCATCCTAAAACGTATTACCGCAGTGAAAACACACGTTTCTACCAAGACTTGGAAGGAGCAAGCGAAAGAATAGTCGCTGAGTGTTCTTTCGGAGAGAAACACAAGCATTTGTTCCTTCTGGAGTGAGTTTTCAGCCAGGAATTCATATGCATTTTGTACTGTGCAGAATGTAGCTACCTGCTCTTGAGTTGTGTCATGGAAGCACCTTTCCTGGAGGAGCTTATTGCAACATTCTTTGTTTGGCTAAGTTCTTTAGGGTTGGTTTTGGAAGGTCTTTCAACTTTGTCCAAATCCGCTTCGTATGAAATCTTTTCACAGCGCTCTTTCCAAGTGTCCACAAAGAGCTGCTCCTGGAAACTGTCCACATGCACATCTCCCATGCTGGTGTGCTCGTTTCACTACCTGGATTTTGGTTTTCTCTTCTTTCTTTGAAATGACAAGCCTTCTTTCTGCATGCTACACACACCTTGTAGCAGTTCCAGTTTGCAGCATGTTGGTGCTCCTAAAACGCTGTGTAACCTGTGTAGAGTGTGTCACTCTCCAGCACTGAATACACAACTTAGAGCTCCTTTCACCACAGACACGCAAACACATCTTTTTGTGAAAGTCCTACTTCTTTTCACTTGGAAATGTAAGGGTTTCAACGAGAACATGAAGTCAATGATGCTTTTGCACTCTACTACCAAAAGAATAGACCTCTTCTACATGCCCGTCTGAGTTTCAGTGCAAAATGCCCTTGTTTTCTGGTTTCTTGAATGTTCTCAACACATTAGGAGAAAGAGCGTGTTTGAGCAAGAGTGATGCAGTGTGCGTTTCCCTGGATTTCAAGTGATTTGCGAAACATACTCCTTAGTTTTCCACATTGTGTAAGAAACATGAGGTTTGCAAGAGATTGAAACAATGCTTCCTAAAACGTATTCCAGCAGTGAAAACACACGTTTCGACAAAGACCTTGAAGGAGCAAGCAAAAGCCTAGTGGCTGAGTGTTCCTTTTGAGAGAAAGACATGCATTTCGTCCTTCTGGAATGAGTTTTCAGCCAGGAATTCGTATGCATTTTGTACTGTGCAGAAAGTAGCTACCTGCTCGGGAGTTGTGTCATAGAAGCACCTTTCTGGAGGAGCTTATTGCAACATTCATTGTTTGGCTCAGTTCTTTAGGGTTGGTTTTGGAAGGTCTTTCAACTTTGTCCAAATCCTGCTTCGTACGAAATTTTTTCACAGCGCTGTTTCCAAGTGTCCACAAAGAGCTGGTGCTTGAAACTGTCCACATGTACATCTCCCATACTGGTGTGCTCGTTCCCCTACCTGGATTTTGGTTTCCTCTTCTTTCTTTGAAACGACAAGCCTTCTTTCTGTATGCTACACACACCTTGTAGCAGTTTCAGTTTGCAGCATGTTGGTCTCCCCAAAATGCTGAGTATTCTATGTAGAGTGTGTCATTCTACAGCACTGAATACACAACTTAGAGCTCCTTTCAAAGCAGACACACAAACACATCTTTTTGTGAAAGTCTTACTTCAGGCCCCTTGGAAAATATATGGGTTTCTTTGAGAACATGAAGTCGATTACGCTTTTGCACTCTGCAAAGAATAGAAGTGATCTTTTGTACATGCCCGTCTGAATTTCACTGCAAAATGCCCTTCTTTTCTGCTTTCTTGAACATTCCCAAAGCATCAGGTGAAAGAGCGTGTTTGAGGAAGAGTGATGCAGTGTGCGTTTTCCTGGCTTTCAAGTGAACTGGGAAACATACTCCTTGTGTTTCCACATTGTCTAAGAAACAACATGAGTCTTGCAAGAGATTGAAACAATGCATCCTAAAACGTATTACCGCAGTGAAAACACACGTTTCTACCAAGACTTGGAAGGAGCAAGCGAAAGAATAGTCGCTGAGTGTTCTTTCGGAGAGAAACACAAGCATTTGTTCCTTCTGGAGTGAGTTTTCAGCCAGGAATTCATATGCATTTTGTACTGTGCAGAATGTAGCTACCTGCTCTTGAGTTGTGTCATGGAAGCACCTTTCCTGGAGGAGCTTATTGCAACATTCTTTGTTTGGCTAAGTTCTTTAGGGTTGGTTTTGGAAGGTCTTTCAACTTTGTCCAAATCCGCTTCGTATGAAATCTTTTCACAGCGCTCTTTCCAAGTGTCCACAAAGAGCTGCTCCTGGAAACTGTCCACATGCACATCTCCCATGCTGGTGTGCTCGTTTCACTACCTGGATTTTGGTTTTCTCTTCTTTCTTTGAAATGACAAGCCTTCTTTCTGCATGCTACACACACCTTGTAGCAGTTCCAGTTTGCAGCATGTTGGTGCTCCTAAAACGCTGTGTAACCTGTGTAGAGTGTGTCACTCTCCAGCACTGAATACACAACTTAGAGCTCCTTTCACCACAGACACGCAAACACATCTTTTTGTGAAAGTCCTACTTCTTTTCACTTGGAAATGTAAGGGTTTCAACGAGAACATGAAGTCAATGATGCTTTTGCACTCTACTACCAAAAGAATAGACCTCTTCTACATGCCCGTCTGAGTTTCAGTGCAAAATGCCCTTGTTTTCTGGTTTCTTGAATGTTCTCAACACATTAGGAGAAAGAGCGTGTTTGAGCAAGAGTGATGCAGTGTGCGTTTCCCTGGATTTCAAGTGATTTGCGAAACATACTCCTTAGTTTTCCACATTGTGTAAGAAACATGAGGTTTGCAAGAGATTGAAACAATGCTTCCTAAAACGTATTCCAGCAGTGAAAACACACGTTTCGACAAAGACCTTGAAGGAGCAAGCAAAAGCCTAGTGGCTGAGTGTTCCTTTTGAGAGAAAGACATGCATTTCGTCCTTCTGGAATGAGTTTTCAGCCAGGAATTCGTATGCATTTTGTACTGTGCAGAAAGTAGCTACCTGCTCGGGAGTTGTGTCATAGAAGCACCTTTCTGGAGGAGCTTATTGCAACATTCATTGTTTGGCTCAGTTCTTTAGGGTTGGTTTTGGAAGGTCTTTCAACTTTGTCCAAATCCTGCTTCGTACGAAATTTTTTCACAGCGCTGTTTCCAAGTGTCCACAAAGAGCTGGTGCTTGAAACTGTCCACATGTACATCTCCCATACTGGTGTGCTCCTTCCCCTACCTGGATTTTGGTTTCCTCTTCTTTCTTTGAAACGACAAGCCTTCTTTCTGTATGCTACACACACCTTGTAGCAGTTTCAGTTTGCAGCATGTTGGTCTCCCCAAAATGCTGAGTATTCTATGTAGAGTGTGTCATTCTACAGCACTGAATACACAACTTAGAGCTCCTTTCAAAGCAGACACACAAACACATCTTTTTGTGAAAGTCTTACTTCAGGCCCCTTGGAAAATATATGGGTTTCTTTGAGAACATGAAGTCGATTACGCTTTTGCACTCTGCAAAGAATAGAAGTGATCTTTTGTACATGCCCGTCTGAATTTCACTGCAAAATGCCCTTCTTTTCTGCTTTCTTGAACATTCCCAAAGCATCAGGTGAAAGAGCGTGTTTGAGGAAGAGTGATGCAGTGTGCGTTTTCCTGGCTTTCAAGTGAACTGGGAAACATACTCCTTGTGTTTCCACATTGTCTAAGAAACAACATGAGTCTTGCAAGAGATTGAAACAATGCATCCTAAAACGTATTACCGCAGTGAAAACACACGTTTCTACCAAGACTTGGAAGGAGCAAGCGAAAGAATAGTCGCTGAGTGTTCTTTCGGAGAGAAACACAAGCATTTGTTCCTTCTGGAGTGAGTTTTCAGCCAGGAATTCATATGCATTTTGTACTGTGCAGAATGTAGCTACCTGCTCTTGAGTTGTGTCATGGAAGCACCTTTCCTGGAGGAGCTTATTGCAACATTCTTTGTTTGGCTAAGTTCTTTAGGGTTGGTTTTGGAAGGTCTTTCAACTTTGTCCAAATCCGCTTCGTATGAAATCTTTTCACAGCGCTCTTTCCAAGTGTCCACAAAGAGCTGCTCCTGGAAACTGTCCACATGCACATCTCCCATGCTGGTGTGCTCGTTTCACTACCTGGATTTTGGTTTTCTCTTCTTTCTTTGAAATGACAAGCCTTCTTTCTGCATGCTACACACACCTTGTAGCAGTTCCAGTTTGCAGCATGTTGGTGCTCCTAAAACGCTGTGTAACCTGTGTAGAGTGTGTCACTCTCCAGCACTGAATACACAACTTAGAGCTCCTTTCACCACAGACACGCAAACACATCTTTTTGTGAAAGTCCTACTTCTTTTCACTTGGAAATGTAAGGGTTTCAACGAGAACATGAAGTCAATGATGCTTTTGCACTCTACTACCAAAAGAATAGACCTCTTCTACATGCCCGTCTGAGTTTCAGTGCAAAATGCCCTTGTTTTCTGGTTTCTTGAATGTTCTCAACACATTAGGAGAAAGAGCGTGTTTGAGCAAGAGTGATGCAGTGTGCGTTTCCCTGGATTTCAAGTGATTTGCGAAACATACTCCTTAGTTTTCCACATTGTGTAAGAAACATGAGGTTTGCAAGAGATTGAAACAATGCTTCCTAAAACGTATTCCAGCAGTGAAAACACACGTTTCGACAAAGACCTTGAAGGAGCAAGCAAAAGCCTAGTGGCTGAGTGTTCCTTTTGAGAGAAAGACATGCATTTCGTCCTTCTGGAATGAGTTTTCAGCCAGGAATTCGTATGCATTTTGTACTGTGCAGAAAGTAGCTACCTGCTCGGGAGTTGTGTCATAGAAGCACCTTTCTGGAGGAGCTTATTGCAACATTCATTGTTTGGCTCAGTTCTTTAGGGTTGGTTTTGGAAGGTCTTTCAACTTTGTCCAAATCCTGCTTCGTACGAAATTTTTTCACAGCGCTGTTTCCAAGTGTCCACAAAGAGCTGGTGCTTGAAACTGTCCACATGTACATCTCCCATACTGGTGTGCTCCTTCCCCTACCTGGATTTTGGTTTCCTCTTCTTTCTTTGAAACGACAAGCCTTCTTTCTGTATGCTACACACACCTTGTAGCAGTTTCAGTTTGCAGCATGTTGGTCTCCCCAAAATGCTGAGTATTCTATGTAGAGTGTGTCATTCTACAGCACTGAATACACAACTTAGAGCTCCTTTCAAAGCAGACACACAAACACATCTTTTTGTGAAAGTCTTACTTCAGGCCCCTTGGAAAATATATGGGTTTCTTTGAGAACATGAAGTCGATTACGCTTTTGCACTCTGCAAAGAATAGAAGTGATCTTTTGTACATGCCCGTCTGAATTTCACTGCAAAATGCCCTTCTTTTCTGCTTTCTTGAACATTCCCAAAGCATCAGGTGAAAGAGCGTGTTTGAGGAAGAGTGATGCAGTGTGCGTTTTCCTGGCTTTCAAGTGAACTGGGAAACATACTCCTTGTGTTTCCACATTGTCTAAGAAACAACATGAGTCTTGCAAGAGATTGAAACAATGCATCCTAAAACGTATTACCGCAGTGAAAACACACGTTTCTACCAAGACTTGGAAGGAGCAAGCGAAAGAATAGTCGCTGAGTGTTCTTTCGGAGAGAAACACAAGCATTTGTTCCTTCTGGAGTGAGTTTTCAGCCAGGAATTCATATGCATTTTGTACTGTGCAGAATGTAGCTACCTGCTCTTGAGTTGTGTCATGGAAGCACCTTTCCTGGAGGAGCTTATTGCAACATTCTTTGTTTGGCTAAGTTCTTTAGGGTTGGTTTTGGAAGGTCTTTCAACTTTGTCCAAATCCGCTTCGTATGAAATCTTTTCACAGCGCTCTTTCCAAGTGTCCACAAAGAGCTGCTCCTGGAAACTGTCCACATGCACATCTCCCATGCTGGTGTGCTCGTTTCACTACCTGGATTTTGGTTTTCTCTTCTTTCTTTGAAATGACAAGCCTTCTTTCTGCATGCTACACACACCTTGTAGCAGTTCCAGTTTGCAGCATGTTGGTGCTCCTAAAACGCTGTGTAACCTGTGTAGAGTGTGTCACTCTCCAGCACTGAATACACAACTTAGAGCTCCTTTCACCACAGACACGCAAACACATCTTTTTGTGAAAGTCCTACTTCTTTTCACTTGGAAATGTAAGGGTTTCAACGAGAACATGAAGTCAATGATGCTTTTGCACTCTACTACCAAAAGAATAGACCTCTTCTACATGCCCGTCTGAGTTTCAGTGCAAAATGCCCTTGTTTTCTGGTTTCTTGAATGTTCTCAACACATTAGGAGAAAGAGCGTGTTTGAGCAAGAGTGATGCAGTGTGCGTTTCCCTGGATTTCAAGTGATTTGCGAAACATACTCCTTAGTTTTCCACATTGTGTAAGAAACATGAGGTTTGCAAGAGATTGAAACAATGCTTCCTAAAACGTATTCCAGCAGTGAAAACACACGTTTCGACAAAGACCTTGAAGGAGCAAGCAAAAGCCTAGTGGCTGAGTGTTCCTTTTGAGAGAAAGACATGCATTTCGTCCTTCTGGAATGAGTTTTCAGCCAGGAATTCGTATGCATTTTGTACTGTGCAGAAAGTAGCTACCTGCTCGGGAGTTGTGTCATAGAAGCACCTTTCTGGAGGAGCTTATTGCAACATTCATTGTTTGGCTCAGTTCTTTAGGGTTGGTTTTGGAAGGTCTTTCAACTTTGTCCAAATCCTGCTTCGTACGAAATTTTTTCACAGCGCTGTTTCCAAGTGTCCACAAAGAGCTGGTGCTTGAAACTGTCCACATGTACATCTCCCATACTGGTGTGCTCCTTCCCCTACCTGGATTTTGGTTTCCTCTTCTTTCTTTGAAACGACAAGCCTTCTTTCTGTATGCTACACACACCTTGTAGCAGTTTCAGTTTGCAGCATGTTGGTCTCCCCAAAATGCTGAGTATTCTATGTAGAGTGTGTCATTCTACAGCACTGAATACACAACTTAGAGCTCCTTTCAAAGCAGACACACAAACACATCTTTTTGTGAAAGTCTTACTTCAGGCCCCTTGGAAAATATATGGGTTTCTTTGAGAACATGAAGTCGATTACGCTTTTGCACTCTGCAAAGAATAGAAGTGATCTTTTGTACATGCCCGTCTGAATTTCACTGCAAAATGCCCTTCTTTTCTGCTTTCTTGAACATTCCCAAAGCATCAGGTGAAAGAGCGTGTTTGAGGAAGAGTGATGCAGTGTGCGTTTTCCTGGCTTTCAAGTGAACTGGGAAACATACTCCTTGTGTTTCCACATTGTCTAAGAAACAACATGAGTCTTGCAAGAGATTGAAACAATGCATCCTAAAACGTATTACCGCAGTGAAAACACACGTTTCTACCAAGACTTGGAAGGAGCAAGCGAAAGAATAGTCGCTGAGTGTTCTTTCGGAGAGAAACACAAGCATTTGTTCCTTCTGGAGTGAGTTTTCAGCCAGGAATTCATATGCATTTTGTACTGTGCAGAATGTAGCTACCTGCTCTTGAGTTGTGTCATGGAAGCACCTTTCCTGGAGGAGCTTATTGCAACATTCTTTGTTTGGCTAAGTTCTTTAGGGTTGGTTTTGGAAGGTCTTTCAACTTTGTCCAAATCCGCTTCGTATGAAATCTTTTCACAGCGCTCTTTCCAAGTGTCCACAAAGAGCTGCTCCTGGAAACTGTCCACATGCACATCTCCCATGCTGGTGTGCTCGTTTCACTACCTGGATTTTGGTTTTCTCTTCTTTCTTTGAAATGACAAGCCTTCTTTCTGCATGCTACACACACCTTGTAGCAGTTCCAGTTTGCAGCATGTTGGTGCTCCTAAAACGCTGTGTAACCTGTGTAGAGTGTGTCACTCTCCAGCACTGAATACACAACTTAGAGCTCCTTTCACCACAGACACGCAAACACATCTTTTTGTGAAAGTCCTACTTCTTTTCACTTGGAAATGTAAGGGTTTCAACGAGAACATGAAGTCAATGATGCTTTTGCACTCTACTACCAAAAGAATAGACCTCTTCTACATGCCCGTCTGAGTTTCAGTGCAAAATGCCCTTGTTTTCTGGTTTCTTGAATGTTCTCAACACATTAGGAGAAAGAGCGTGTTTGAGCAAGAGTGATGCAGTGTGCGTTTCCCTGGATTTCAAGTGATTTGCGAAACATACTCCTTAGTTTTCCACATTGTGTAAGAAACATGAGGTTTGCAAGAGATTGAAACAATGCTTCCTAAAACGTATTCCAGCAGTGAAAACACACGTTTCGACAAAGACCTTGAAGGAGCAAGCAAAAGCCTAGTGGCTGAGTGTTCCTTTTGAGAGAAAGACATGCATTTCGTCCTTCTGGAATGAGTTTTCAGCCAGGAATTCGTATGCATTTTGTACTGTGCAGAAAGTAGCTACCTGCTCGGGAGTTGTGTCATAGAAGCACCTTTCTGGAGGAGCTTATTGCAACATTCATTGTTTGGCTCAGTTCTTTAGGGTTGGTTTTGGAAGGTCTTTCAACTTTGTCCAAATCCTGCTTCGTACGAAATTTTTTCACAGCGCTGTTTCCAAGTGTCCACAAAGAGCTGGTGCTTGAAACTGTCCACATGTACATCTCCCATACTGGTGTGCTCCTTCCCCTACCTGGATTTTGGTTTCCTCTTCTTTCTTTGAAACGACAAGCCTTCTTTCTGTATGCTACACACACCTTGTAGCAGTTTCAGTTTGCAGCATGTTGGTCTCCCCAAAATGCTGAGTATTCTATGTAGAGTGTGTCATTCTACAGCACTGAATACACAACTTAGAGCTCCTTTCAAAGCAGACACACAAACACATCTTTTTGTGAAAGTCTTACTTCAGGCCCCTTGGAAAATATATGGGTTTCTTTGAGAACATGAAGTCGATTACGCTTTTGCACTCTGCAAAGAATAGAAGTGATCTTTTGTACATGCCCGTCTGAATTTCACTGCAAAATGCCCTTCTTTTCTGCTTTCTTGAACATTCCCAAAGCATCAGGTGAAAGAGCGTGTTTGAGGAAGAGTGATGCAGTGTGCGTTTTCCTGGCTTTCAAGTGAACTGGGAAACATACTCCTTGTGTTTCCACATTGTCTAAGAAACAACATGAGTCTTGCAAGAGATTGAAACAATGCATCCTAAAACGTATTACCGCAGTGAAAACACACGTTTCTACCAAGACTTGGAAGGAGCAAGCGAAAGAATAGTCGCTGAGTGTTCTTTCGGAGAGAAACACAAGCATTTGTTCCTTCTGGAGTGAGTTTTCAGCCAGGAATTCATATGCATTTTGTACTGTGCAGAATGTAGCTACCTGCTCTTGAGTTGTGTCATGGAAGCACCTTTCCTGGAGGAGCTTATTGCAACATTCTTTGTTTGGCTAAGTTCTTTAGGGTTGGTTTTGGAAGGTCTTTCAACTTTGTCCAAATCCGCTTCGTATGAAATCTTTTCACAGCGCTCTTTCCAAGTGTCCACAAAGAGCTGCTCCTGGAAACTGTCCACATGCACATCTCCCATGCTGGTGTGCTCGTTTCACTACCTGGATTTTGGTTTTCTCTTCTTTCTTTGAAATGACAAGCCTTCTTTCTGCATGCTACACACACCTTGTAGCAGTTCCAGTTTGCAGCATGTTGGTGCTCCTAAAACGCTGTGTAACCTGTGTAGAGTGTGTCACTCTCCAGCACTGAATACACAACTTAGAGCTCCTTTCACCACAGACACGCAAACACATCTTTTTGTGAAAGTCCTACTTCTTTTCACTTGGAAATGTAAGGGTTTCAACGAGAACATGAAGTCAATGATGCTTTTGCACTCTACTACCAAAAGAATAGACCTCTTCTACATGCCCGTCTGAGTTTCAGTGCAAAATGCCCTTGTTTTCTGGTTTCTTGAATGTTCTCAACACATTAGGAGAAAGAGCGTGTTTGAGCAAGAGTGATGCAGTGTGCGTTTCCCTGGATTTCAAGTGATTTGCGAAACATACTCCTTAGTTTTCCACATTGTGTAAGAAACATGAGGTTTGCAAGAGATTGAAACAATGCTTCCTAAAACGTATTCCAGCAGTGAAAACACACGTTTCGACAAAGACCTTGAAGGAGCAAGCAAAAGCCTAGTGGCTGAGTGTTCCTTTTGAGAGAAAGACATGCATTTCGTCCTTCTGGAATGAGTTTTCAGCCAGGAATTCGTATGCATTTTGTACTGTGCAGAAAGTAGCTACCTGCTCGGGAGTTGTGTCATAGAAGCACCTTTCTGGAGGAGCTTATTGCAACATTCATTGTTTGGCTCAGTTCTTTAGGGTTGGTTTTGGAAGGTCTTTCAACTTTGTCCAAATCCTGCTTCGTACGAAATTTTTTCACAGCGCTGTTTCCAAGTGTCCACAAAGAGCTGGTGCTTGAAACTGTCCACATGTACATCTCCCATACTGGTGTGCTCGTTCCCCTACCTGGATTTTGGTTTCCTCTTCTTTCTTTGAAACGACAAGCCTTCTTTCTGTATGCTACACACACCTTGTAGCAGTTTCAGTTTGCAGCATGTTGGTCTCCCCAAAATGCTGAGTATTCTATGTAGAGTGTGTCATTCTACAGCACTGAATACACAACTTAGAGCTCCTTTCAAAGCAGACACACAAACACATCTTTTTGTGAAAGTCTTACTTCAGGTCCCTTGGAAAATATATGGGTTTCTTTGAGAACATGAAGTCGATTACGCTTTTGCACTCTGCAAAGAATAGAAGTGATCTTTTGTACATGCCCGTCTGAATTTCACTGCAAAATGCCCTTCTTTTCTGCTTTCTTGAACATTCCCAAAGCATCAGGTGAAAGAGCGTGTTTGAGGAAGAGTGATGCAGTGTGCGTTTTCCTGGCTTTCAAGTGAACTGGGAAACATACTCCTTGTGTTTCCACATTGTCTAAGAAACAACATGAGTCTTGCAAGAGATTGAAACAATGCATCCTAAAACGTATTACCGCAGTGAAAACACACGTTTCTACCAAGACTTGGAAGGAGCAAGCGAAAGAATAGTCGCTGAGTGTTCTTTCGGAGAGAAACACAAGCATTTGTTCCTTCTGGAGTGAGTTTTCAGCCAGGAATTCATATGCATTTTGTACTGTGCAGAATGTAGCTACCTGCTCTTGAGTTGTGTCATGGAAGCACCTTTCCTGGAGGAGCTTATTGCAACATTCTTTGTTTGGCTAAGTTCTTTAGGGTTGGTTTTGGAAGGTCTTTCAACTTTGTCCAAATCCGCTTCGTATGAAATCTTTTCACAGCGCTCTTTCCAAGTGTCCACAAAGAGCTGCTCCTGGAAACTGTCCACATGCACATCTCCCATGCTGGTGTGCTCGTTTCACTACCTGGATTTTGGTTTTCTCTTCTTTCTTTGAAATGACAAGCCTTCTTTCTGCATGCTACACACACCTTGTAGCAGTTCCAGTTTGCAGCATGTTGGTGCTCCTAAAACGCTGTGTAACCTGTGTAGAGTGTGTCACTCTCCAGCACTGAATACACAACTTAGAGCTCCTTTCACCACAGACACGCAAACACATCTTTTTGTGAAAGTCCTACTTCTTTTCACTTGGAAATGTAAGGGTTTCAACGAGAACATGAAGTCAATGATGCTTTTGCACTCTACTACCAAAAGAATAGACCTCTTCTACATGCCCGTCTGAGTTTCAGTGCAAAATGCCCTTGTTTTCTGGTTTCTTGAATGTTCTCAACACATTAGGAGAAAGAGCGTGTTTGAGCAAGAGTGATGCAGTGTGCGTTTCCCTGGATTTCAAGTGATTTGCGAAACATACTCCTTAGTTTTCCACATTGTGTAAGAAACATGAGGTTTGCAAGAGATTGAAACAATGCTTCCTAAAACGTATTCCAGCAGTGAAAACACACGTTTCGACAAAGACCTTGAAGGAGCAAGCAAAAGCCTAGTGGCTGAGTGTTCCTTTTGAGAGAAAGACATGCATTTCGTCCTTCTGGAATGAGTTTTCAGCCAGGAATTCGTATGCATTTTGTACTGTGCAGAAAGTAGCTACCTGCTCGGGAGTTGTGTCATAGAAGCACCTTTCTGGAGGAGCTTATTGCAACATTCATTGTTTGGCTCAGTTCTTTAGGGTTGGTTTTGGAAGGTCTTTCAACTTTGTCCAAATCCTGCTTCGTACGAAATTTTTTCACAGCGCTGTTTCCAAGTGTCCACAAAGAGCTGGTGCTTGAAACTGTCCACATGTACATCTCCCATACTGGTGTGCTCCTTCCCCTACCTGGATTTTGGTTTCCTCTTCTTTCTTTGAAACGACAAGCCTTCTTTCTGTATGCTACACACACCTTGTAGCAGTTTCAGTTTGCAGCATGTTGGTCTCCCCAAAATGCTGAGTATTCTATGTAGAGTGTGTCATTCTACAGCACTGAATACACAACTTAGAGCTCCTTTCAAAGCAGACACACAAACACATCTTTTTGTGAAAGTCTTACTTCAGGCCCCTTGGAAAATATATGGGTTTCTTTGAGAACATGAAGTCGATTACGCTTTTGCACTCTGCAAAGAATAGAAGTGATCTTTTGTACATGCCCGTCTGAATTTCACTGCAAAATGCCCTTCTTTTCTGCTTTCTTGAACATTCCCAAAGCATCAGGTGAAAGAGCGTGTTTGAGGAAGAGTGATGCAGTGTGCGTTTTCCTGGCTTTCAAGTGAACTGGGAAACATACTCCTTGTGTTTCCACATTGTCTAAGAAACAACATGAGTCTTGCAAGAGATTGAAACAATGCATCCTAAAACGTATTACCGCAGTGAAAACACACGTTTCTACCAAGACTTGGAAGGAGCAAGCGAAAGAATAGTCGCTGAGTGTTCTTTCGGAGAGAAACACAAGCATTTGTTCCTTCTGGAGTGAGTTTTCAGCCAGGAATTCATATGCATTTTGTACTGTGCAGAATGTAGCTACCTGCTCTTGAGTTGTGTCATGGAAGCACCTTTCCTGGAGGAGCTTATTGCAACATTCTTTGTTTGGCTAAGTTCTTTAGGGTTGGTTTTGGAAGGTCTTTCAACTTTGTCCAAATCCGCTTCGTATGAAATCTTTTCACAGCGCTCTTTCCAAGTGTCCACAAAGAGCTGCTCCTGGAAACTGTCCACATGCACATCTCCCATGCTGGTGTGCTCGTTTCACTACCTGGATTTTGGTTTTCTCTTCTTTCTTTGAAATGACAAGCCTTCTTTCTGCATGCTACACACACCTTGTAGCAGTTCCAGTTTGCAGCATGTTGGTGCTCCTAAAACGCTGTGTAACCTGTGTAGAGTGTGTCACTCTCCAGCACTGAATACACAACTTAGAGCTCCTTTCACCACAGACACGCAAACACATCTTTTTGTGAAAGTCCTACTTCTTTTCACTTGGAAATGTAAGGGTTTCAACGAGAACATGAAGTCAATGATGCTTTTGCACTCTACTACCAAAAGAATAGACCTCTTCTACATGCCCGTCTGAGTTTCAGTGCAAAATGCCCTTGTTTTCTGGTTTCTTGAATGTTCTCAACACATTAGGAGAAAGAGCGTGTTTGAGCAAGAGTGATGCAGTGTGCGTTTCCCTGGATTTCAAGTGATTTGCGAAACATACTCCTTAGTTTTCCACATTGTGTAAGAAACATGAGGTTTGCAAGAGATTGAAACAATGCTTCCTAAAACGTATTCCAGCAGTGAAAACACACGTTTCGACAAAGACCTTGAAGGAGCAAGCAAAAGCCTAGTGGCTGAGTGTTCCTTTTGAGAGAAAGACATGCATTTCGTCCTTCTGGAATGAGTTTTCAGCCAGGAATTCGTATGCATTTTGTACTGTGCAGAAAGTAGCTACCTGCTCGGGAGTTGTGTCATAGAAGCACCTTTCTGGAGGAGCTTATTGCAACATTCATTGTTTGGCTCAGTTCTTTAGGGTTGGTTTTGGAAGGTCTTTCAACTTTGTCCAAATCCTGCTTCTTACGAAATTTTTTCACAGCGCTGTTTCCAAGTGTCCACAAAGAGCTGGTGCTTGAAACTGTCCACATGTACATCTCCCATACTGGTGTGCTCGTTCCCCTACCTGGATTTTGGTTTCCTCTTCTTTCTTTGAAACGACAAGCCTTCTTTCTGTATGCTACACACACCTTGTAGCAGTTTCAGTTTGCAGCATGTTGGTCTCCCCAAAATGCTGAGTATTCTATGTAGAGTGTGTCATTCTACAGCACTGAATACACAACTTAGAGCTCCTTTCAAAGCAGACACACAAACACATCTTTTTGTGAAAGTCTTACTTCAGGCCCCTTGGAAAATATATGGGTTTCTTTGAGAACATGAAGTCGATTACGCTTTTGCACTCTGCAAAGAATAGAAGTGATCTTTTGTACATGCCCGTCTGAATTTCACTGCAAAATGCCCTTCTTTTCTGCTTTCTTGAACATTCCCAAAGCATCAGGTGAAAGAGCGTGTTTGAGGAAGAGTGATGCAGTGTGCGTTTTCCTGGCTTTCAAGTGAACTGGGAAACATACTCCTTGTGTTTCCACATTGTCTAAGAAACAACATGAGTCTTGCAAGAGATTGAAACAATGCATCCTAAAACGTATTACCGCAGTGAAAACACACGTTTCTACCAAGACTTGGAAGGAGCAAGCGAAAGAATAGTCGCTGAGTGTTCTTTCGGAGAGAAACACAAGCATTTGTTCCTTCTGGAGTGAGTTTTCAGCCAGGAATTCATATGCATTTTGTACTGTGCAGAATGTAGCTACCTGCTCTTGAGTTGTGTCATGGAAGCACCTTTCCTGGAGGAGCTTATTGCAACATTCTTTGTTTGGCTAAGTTCTTTAGGGTTGGTTTTGGAAGGTCTTTCAACTTTGTCCAAATCCGCTTCGTATGAAATCTTTTCACAGCGCTCTTTCCAAGTGTCCACAAAGAGCTGCTCCTGGAAACTGTCCACATGCACATCTCCCATGCTGGTGTGCTCGTTTCACTACCTGGATTTTGGTTTTCTCTTCTTTCTTTGAAATGACAAGCCTTCTTTCTGCATGCTACACACACCTTGTAGCAGTTCCAGTTTGCAGCATGTTGGTGCTCCTAAAACGCTGTGTAACCTGTGTAGAGTGTGTCACTCTCCAGCACTGAATACACAACTTAGAGCTCCTTTCACCACAGACACGCAAACACATCTTTTTGTGAAAGTCCTACTTCTTTTCACTTGGAAATGTAAGGGTTTCAACGAGAACATGAAGTCAATGATGCTTTTGCACTCTACTACGAAACGAAATGACCTCTATTACATGCCCGTCTGAGTTTCAGTGCAAAATGCCCTTGTTTTCTGGTTTCTTGAATGTTCTCAACACATTAGGAGAAAGAGCGTGTTTGAGCAAGAGTGATGCAGTGTGCGTTTCCCTGGATTTCAAGTGATTTGCGAAACATACTCCTTAGTTTTCCACATTGTGTAAGAAACATGAGGTTTGCAAGAGATTGAAACAATGCTTCCTAAAACGTATTCCAGCAGTGAAAACACACGTTTCGACAAAGACCTTGAAGGAGCAAGCAAAAGCCTAGTGGCTGAGTGTTCCTTTTGAGAGAAAGACATGCATTTCGTCCTTCTGGAATGAGTTTTCAGCCAGGAATTCGTATGCATTTTGTACTGTGCAGAAAGTAGCTACCTGCTCGGGAGTTGTGTCATAGAAGCACCTTTCTGGAGGAGCTTATTGCAACATTCATTGTTTGGCTCAGTTCTTTAGGGTTGGTTTTGGAAGGTCTTTCAACTTTGTCCAAATCCTGCTTCGTACGAAATTTTTTCACAGCGCTGTTTCCAAGTGTCCACAAAGAGCTGGTGCTTGAAACTGTCCACATGTACATCTCCCATACTGGTGTGCTCCTTCCCCTACCTGGATTTTGGTTTCCTCTTCTTTCTTTGAAACGACAAGCCTTCTTTCTGTATGCTACACACACCTTGTAGCAGTTTCAGTTTGCAGCATGTTTGTCTCCCCAAAATGCTGAGTATTCTATGTAGAGTGTGTCATTCTACAGCACTGAATACACAACTTAGAGCTCCTTTCAAAGCAGACACACAAACACATCTTTTTGTGAAAGTCTTACTTCAGGCCCCTTGGAAAATATATGGGTTTCTTTGAGAACATGAAGTCGATTACGCTTTTGCACTCTGCAAAGAATAGAAGTGATCTTTTGTACATGCCCGTCTGAATTTCACTGCAAAATGCCCTTCTTTTCTGCTTTCTTGAACATTCCCAAAGCATCAGGTGAAAGAGCGTGTTTGAGGAAGAGTGATGCAGTGTGCGTTTTCCTGGCTTTCAAGTGAACTGGGAAACATACTCCTTGTGTTTCCACATTGTCTAAGAAACAACATGAGTCTTGCAAGAGATTGAAACAATGCATCCTAAAACGTATTACCGCAGTGAAAACACACGTTTCTACCAAGACTTGGAAGGAGCAAGCGAAAGAATAGTCGCTGAGTGTTCTTTCGGAGAGAAACACAAGCATTTGTTCCTTCTGGAGTGAGTTTTCAGCCAGGAATTCATATGCATTTTGTACTGTGCAGAATGTAGCTACCTGCTCTTGAGTTGTGTCATGGAAGCACCTTTCCTGGAGGAGCTTATTGCAACATTCTTTGTTTGGCTAAGTTCTTTAGGGTTGGTTTTGGAAGGTCTTTCAACTTTGTCCAAATCCGCTTCGTATGAAATCTTTTCACAGCGCTCTTTCCAAGTGTCCACAAAGAGCTGCTCCTGGAAACTGTCCACATGCACATCTCCCATGCTGGTGTGCTCGTTTCACTACCTGGATTTTGGTTTTCTCTTCTTTCTTTGAAATGACAAGCCTTCTTTCTGCATGCTACACACACCTTGTAGCAGTTCCAGTTTGCAGCATGTTGGTGCTCCTAAAACGCTGTGTAACCTGTGTAGAGTGTGTCACTCTCCAGCACTGAATACACAACTTAGAGCTCCTTTCACCACAGACACGCAAACACATCTTTTTGTGAAAGTCCTACTTCTTTTCACTTGGAAATGTAAGGGTTTCAACGAGAACATGAAGTCAATGATGCTTTTGCACTCTACTACCAAAAGAATAGACCTCTTCTACATGCCCGTCTGAGTTTCAGTGCAAAATGCCCTTGTTTTCTGGTTTCTTGAATGTTCTCAACACATTAGGAGAAAGAGCGTGTTTGAGCAAGAGTGATGCAGTGTGCGTTTCCCTGGATTTCAAGTGATTTGCGAAACATACTCCTTAGTTTTCCACATTGTGTAAGAAACATGAGGTTTGCAAGAGATTGAAACAATGCTTCCTAAAACGTATTCCAGCAGTGAAAACACACGTTTCGACAAAGACCTTGAAGGAGCAAGCAAAAGCCTAGTGGCTGAGTGTTCCTTTTGAGAGAAAGACATGCATTTCGTCCTTCTGGAATGAGTTTTCAGCCAGGAATTCGTATGCATTTTGTACTGTGCAGAAAGTAGCTACCTGCTCGGGAGTTGTGTCATAGAAGCACCTTTCTGGAGGAGCTTATTGCAACATTCATTGTTTGGCTCAGTTCTTTAGGGTTGGTTTTGGAAGGTCTTTCAACTTTGTCCAAATCCTGCTTCGTACGAAATTTTTTCACAGCGCTGTTTCCAAGTGTCCACAAAGAGCTGGTGCTTGAAACTGTCCACATGTACATCTCCCATACTGGTGTGCTCGTTCCCCTACCTGGATTTTGGTTTCCTCTTCTTTCTTTGAAACGACAAGCCTTCTTTCTGTATGCTACACACACCTTGTAGCAGTTTCAGTTTGCAGCATGTTGGTCTCCCCAAAATGCTGAGTATTCTATGTAGAGTGTGTCATTCTACAGCACTGAATACACAACTTAGAGCTCCTTTCAAAGCAGACACACAAACACATCTTTTTGTGAAAGTCTTACTTCAGGCCCCTTGGAAAATATATGGGTTTCTTTGAGAACATGAAGTCGATTACGCTTTTGCACTCTGCAAAGAATAGAAGTGATCTTTTGTACATGCCCGTCTGAATTTCACTGCAAAATGCCCTTCTTTTCTGCTTTCTTGAACATTCCCAAAGCATCAGGTGAAAGAGCGTGTTTGAGGAAGAGTGATGCAGTGTGCGTTTTCCTGGCTTTCAAGTGAACTGGGAAACATACTCCTTGTGTTTCCACATTGTCTAAGAAACAACATGAGTCTTGCAAGAGATTGAAACAATGCATCCTAAAACGTATTACCGCAGTGAAAACACACGTTTCTACCAAGACTTGGAAGGAGCAAGCGAAAGAATAGTCGCTGAGTGTTCTTTCGGAGAGAAACACAAGCATTTGTTCCTTCTGGAGTGAGTTTTCAGCCAGGAATTCATATGCATTTTGTACTGTGCAGAATGTAGCTACCTGCTCTTGAGTTGTGTCATGGAAGCACCTTTCCTGGAGGAGCTTATTGCAACATTCTTTGTTTGGCTAAGTTCTTTAGGGTTGGTTTTGGAAGGTCTTTCAACTTTGTCCAAATCCGCTTCGTATGAAATCTTTTCACAGCGCTCTTTCCAAGTGTCCACAAAGAGCTGCTCCTGGAAACTGTCCACATGCACATCTCCCATGCTGGTGTGCTCGTTTCACTACCTGGATTTTGGTTTTCTCTTCTTTCTTTGAAATGACAAGCCTTCTTTCTGCATGCTACACACACCTTGTAGCAGTTCCAGTTTGCAGCATGTTGGTGCTCCTAAAACGCTGTGTAACCTGTGTAGAGTGTGTCACTCTCCAGCACTGAATACACAACTTAGAGCTCCTTTCACCACAGACACGCAAACACATCTTTTTGTGAAAGTCCTACTTCTTTTCACTTGGAAATGTAAGGGTTTCAACGAGAACATGAAGTCAATGATGCTTTTGCACTCTACTACCAAAAGAATAGACCTCTTCTACATGCCCGTCTGAGTTTCAGTGCAAAATGCCCTTGTTTTCTGGTTTCTTGAATGTTCTCAACACATTAGGAGAAAGAGCGTGTTTGAGCAAGAGTGATGCAGTGTGCGTTTCCCTGGATTTCAAGTGATTTGCGAAACATACTCCTTAGTTTTCCACATTGTGTAAGAAACATGAGGTTTGCAAGAGATTGAAACAATGCTTCCTAAAACGTATTCCAGCAGTGAAAACACACGTTTCGACAAAGACCTTGAAGGAGCAAGCAAAAGCCTAGTGGCTGAGTGTTCCTTTTGAGAGAAAGACATGCATTTCGTCCTTCTGGAATGAGTTTTCAGCCAGGAATTCGTATGCATTTTGTACTGTGCAGAAAGTAGCTACCTGCTCGGGAGTTGTGTCATAGAAGCACCTTTCTGGAGGAGCTTATTGCAACATTCATTGTTTGGCTCAGTTCTTTAGGGTTGGTTTTGGAAGGTCTTTCAACTTTGTCCAAATCCTGCTTCGTACGAAATTTTTTCACAGCGCTGTTTCCAAGTGTCCACAAAGAGCTGGTGCTTGAAACTGTCCACATGTACATCTCCCATACTGGTGTGCTCGTTCCCCTACCTGGATTTTGGTTTCCTCTTCTTTCTTTGAAACGACAAGCCTTCTTTCTGTATGCTACACACACCTTGTAGCAGTTTCAGTTTGCAGCATGTTGGTCTCCCCAAAATGCTGAGTATTCTATGTAGAGTGTGTCATTCTACAGCACTGAATACACAACTTAGAGCTCCTTTCAAAGCAGACACACAAACACATCTTTTTGTGAAAGTCTTACTTCAGGCCCCTTGGAAAATATATGGGTTTCTTTGAGAACATGAAGTCGATTACGCTTTTGCACTCTGCAAAGAATAGAAGTGATCTTTTGTACATGCCCGTCTGAATTTCACTGCAAAATGCCCTTCTTTTCTGCTTTCTTGAACATTCCCAAAGCATCAGGTGAAAGAGCGTGTTTGAGGAAGAGTGATGCAGTGTGCGTTTTCCTGGCTTTCAAGTGAACTGGGAAACATACTCCTTGTGTTTCCACATTGTCTAAGAAACAACATGAGTCTTGCAAGAGATTGAAACAATGCATCCTAAAACGTATTACCGCAGTGAAAACACACGTTTCTACCAAGACTTGGAAGGAGCAAGCGAAAGAATAGTCGCTGAGTGTTCTTTCGGAGAGAAACACAAGCATTTGTTCCTTCTGGAGTGAGTTTTCAGCCAGGAATTCATATGCATTTTGTACTGTGCAGAATGTAGCTACCTGCTCTTGAGTTGTGTCATGGAAGCACCTTTCCTGGAGGAGCTTATTGCAACATTCTTTGTTTGGCTAAGTTCTTTAGGGTTGGTTTTGGAAGGTCTTTCAACTTTGTCCAAATCCGCTTCGTATGAAATCTTTTCACAGCGCTCTTTCCAAGTGTCCACAAAGAGCTGCTCCTGGAAACTGTCCACATGCACATCTCCCATGCTGGTGTGCTCGTTTCACTACCTGGATTTTGGTTTTCTCTTCTTTCTTTGAAATGACAAGCCTTCTTTCTGCATGCTACACACACCTTGTAGCAGTTCCAGTTTGCAGCATGTTGGTGCTCCTAAAACGCTGTGTAACCTGTGTAGAGTGTGTCACTCTCCAGCACTGAATACACAACTTAGAGCTCCTTTCACCACAGACACGCAAACACATCTTTTTGTGAAAGTCCTACTTCTTTTCACTTGGAAATGTAAGGGTTTCAACGAGAACATGAAGTCAATGATGCTTTTGCACTCTACTACCAAAAGAATAGACCTCTTCTACATGCCCGTCTGAGTTTCAGTGCAAAATGCCCTTGTTTTCTGGTTTCTTGAATGTTCTCAACACATTAGGAGAAAGAGCGTGTTTGAGCAAGAGTGATGCAGTGTGCGTTTCCCTGGATTTCAAGTGATTTGCGAAACATACTCCTTAGTTTTCCACATTGTGTAAGAAACATGAGGTTTGCAAGAGATTGAAACAATGCTTCCTAAAACGTATTCCAGCAGTGAAAACACACGTTTCGACAAAGACCTTGAAGGAGCAAGCAAAAGCCTAGTGGCTGAGTGTTCCTTTTGAGAGAAAGACATGCATTTCGTCCTTCTGGAATGAGTTTTCAGCCAGGAATTCGTATGCATTTTGTACTGTGCAGAAAGTAGCTACCTGCTCGGGAGTTGTGTCATAGAAGCACCTTTCTGGAGGAGCTTATTGCAACATTCATTGTTTGGCTCAGTTCTTTAGGGTTGGTTTTGGAAGGTCTTTCAACTTTGTCCAAATCCTGCTTCGTACGAAATTTTTTCACAGCGCTGTTTCCAAGTGTCCACAAAGAGCTGGTGCTTGAAACTGTCCACATGTACATCTCCCATACTGGTGTGCTCGTTCCCCTACCTGGATTTTGGTTTCCTCTTCTTTCTTTGAAACGACAAGCCTTCTTTCTGTATGCTACACACACCTTGTAGCAGTTTCAGTTTGCAGCATGTTGGTCTCCCCAAAATGCTGAGTATTCTATGTAGAGTGTGTCATTCTACAGCACTGAATACACAACTTAGAGCTCCTTTCAAAGCAGACACACAAACACATCTTTTTGTGAAAGTCTTACTTCAGGCCCCTTGGAAAATATATGGGTTTCTTTGAGAACATGAAGTCGATTACGCTTTTGCACTCTGCAAAGAATAGAAGTGATCTTTTGTACATGCCCGTCTGAATTTCACTGCAAAATGCCCTTCTTTTCTGCTTTCTTGAACATTCCCAAAGCATCAGGTGAAAGAGCGTGTTTGAGGAAGAGTGATGCAGTGTGCGTTTTCCTGGCTTTCAAGTGAACTGGGAAACATACTCCTTGTGTTTCCACATTGTCTAAGAAACAACATGAGTCTTGCAAGAGATTGAAACAATGCATCCTAAAACGTATTACCGCAGTGAAAACACACGTTTCTACCAAGACTTGGAAGGAGCAAGCGAAAGAATAGTCGCTGAGTGTTCTTTCGGAGAGAAACACAAGCATTTGTTCCTTCTGGAGTGAGTTTTCAGCCAGGAATTCATATGCATTTTGTACTGTGCAGAATGTAGCTACCTGCTCTTGAGTTGTGTCATGGAAGCACCTTTCCTGGAGGAGCTTATTGCAACATTCTTTGTTTGGCTAAGTTCTTTAGGGTTGGTTTTGGAAGGTCTTTCAACTTTGTCCAAATCCGCTTCGTATGAAATCTTTTCACAGCGCTCTTTCCAAGTGTCCACAAAGAGCTGCTCCTGGAAACTGTCCACATGCACATCTCCCATGCTGGTGTGCTCGTTTCACTACCTGGATTTTGGTTTTCTCTTCTTTCTTTGAAATGACAAGCCTTCTTTCTGCATGCTACACACACCTTGTAGCAGTTCCAGTTTGCAGCATGTTGGTGCTCCTAAAACGCTGTGTAACCTGTGTAGAGTGTGTCACTCTCCAGCACTGAATACACAACTTAGAGCTCCTTTCACCACAGACACGCAAACACATCTTTTTGTGAAAGTCCTACTTCTTTTCACTTGGAAATGTAAGGGTTTCAACGAGAACATGAAGTCAATGATGCTTTTGCACTCTACTACCAAAAGAATAGACCTCTTCTACATGCCCGTCTGAGTTTCAGTGCAAAATGCCCTTGTTTTCTGGTTTCTTGAATGTTCTCAACACATTAGGAGAAAGAGCGTGTTTGAGCAAGAGTGATGCAGTGTGCGTTTCCCTGGATTTCAAGTGATTTGCGAAACATACTCCTTAGTTTTCCACATTGTGTAAGAAACATGAGGTTTGCAAGAGATTGAAACAATGCTTCCTAAAACGTATTCCAGCAGTGAAAACACACGTTTCGACAAAGACCTTGAAGGAGCAAGCAAAAGCCTAGTGGCTGAGTGTTCCTTTTGAGAGAAAGACATGCATTTCGTCCTTCTGGAATGAGTTTTCAGCCAGGAATTCGTATGCATTTTGTACTGTGCAGAAAGTAGCTACCTGCTCGGGAGTTGTGTCATAGAAGCACCTTTCTGGAGGAGCTTATTGCAACATTCATTGTTTGGCTCAGTTCTTTAGGGTTGGTTTTGGAAGGTCTTTCAACTTTGTCCAAATCCTGCTTCGTACGAAATTTTTTCACAGCGCTGTTTCCAAGTGTCCACAAAGAGCTGGTGCTTGAAACTGTCCACATGTACATCTCCCATACTGGTGTGCTCGTTCCCCTACCTGGATTTTGGTTTCCTCTTCTTTCTTTGAAACGACAAGCCTTCTTTCTGTATGCTACACACACCTTGTAGCAGTTTCAGTTTGCAGCATGTTGGTCTCCCCAAAATGCTGAGTATTCTATGTAGAGTGTGTCATTCTACAGCACTGAATACACAACTTAGAGCTCCTTTCAAAGCAGACACACAAACACATCTTTTTGTGAAAGTCTTACTTCAGGCCCCTTGGAAAATATATGGGTTTCTTTGAGAACATGAAGTCGATTACGCTTTTGCACTCTGCAAAGAATAGAAGTGATCTTTTGTACATGCCCGTCTGAATTTCACTGCAAAATGCCCTTCTTTTCTGCTTTCTTGAACATTCCCAAAGCATCAGGTGAAAGAGCGTGTTTGAGGAAGAGTGATGCAGTGTGCGTTTTCCTGGCTTTCAAGTGAACTGGGAAACATACTCCTTGTGTTTCCACATTGTCTAAGAAACAACATGAGTCTTGCAAGAGATTGAAACAATGCATCCTAAAACGTATTACCGCAGTGAAAACACACGTTTCTACCAAGACTTGGAAGGAGCAAGCGAAAGAATAGTCGCTGAGTGTTCTTTCGGAGAGAAACACAAGCATTTGTTCCTTCTGGAGTGAGTTTTCAGCCAGGAATTCATATGCATTTTGTACTGTGCAGAATGTAGCTACCTGCTCTTGAGTTGTGTCATGGAAGCACCTTTCCTGGAGGAGCTTATTGCAACATTCTTTGTTTGGCTAAGTTCTTTAGGGTTGGTTTTGGAAGGTCTTTCAACTTTGTCCAAATCCGCTTCGTATGAAATCTTTTCACAGCGCTCTTTCCAAGTGTCCACAAAGAGCTGCTCCTGGAAACTGTCCACATGCACATCTCCCATGCTGGTGTGCTCGTTTCACTACCTGGATTTTGGTTTTCTCTTCTTTCTTTGAAATGACAAGCCTTCTTTCTGCATGCTACACACACCTTGTAGCAGTTCCAGTTTGCAGCATGTTGGTGCTCCTAAAACGCTGTGTAACCTGTGTAGAGTGTGTCACTCTCCAGCACTGAATACACAACTTAGAGCTCCTTTCACCACAGACACGCAAACACATCTTTTTGTGAAAGTCCTACTTCTTTTCACTTGGAAATGTAAGGGTTTCAACGAGAACATGAAGTCAATGATGCTTTTGCACTCTACTACCAAAAGAATAGACCTCTTCTACATGCCCGTCTGAGTTTCAGTGCAAAATGCCCTTGTTTTCTGGTTTCTTGAATGTTCTCAACACATTAGGAGAAAGAGCGTGTTTGAGCAAGAGTGATGCAGTGTGCGTTTCCCTGGATTTCAAGTGATTTGCGAAACATACTCCTTAGTTTTCCACATTGTGTAAGAAACATGAGGTTTGCAAGAGATTGAAACAATGCTTCCTAAAACGTATTCCAGCAGTGAAAACACACGTTTCGACAAAGACCTTGAAGGAGCAAGCAAAAGCCTAGTGGCTGAGTGTTCCTTTTGAGAGAAAGACATGCATTTCGTCCTTCTGGAATGAGTTTTCAGCCAGGAATTCGTATGCATTTTGTACTGTGCAGAAAGTAGCTACCTGCTCGGGAGTTGTGTCATAGAAGCACCTTTCTGGAGGAGCTTATTGCAACATTCATTGTTTGGCTCAGTTCTTTAGGGTTGGTTTTGGAAGGTCTTTCAACTTTGTCCAAATCCTGCTTCGTACGAAATTTTTTCACAGCGCTGTTTCCAAGTGTCCACAAAGAGCTGGTGCTTGAAACTGTCCACATGTACATCTCCCATACTGGTGTGCTCGTTCCCCTACCTGGATTTTGGTTTCCTCTTCTTTCTTTGAAACGACAAGCCTTCTTTCTGTATGCTACACACACCTTGTAGCAGTTTCAGTTTGCAGCATGTTGGTCTCCCCAAAATGCTGAGTATTCTATGTAGAGTGTGTCATTCTACAGCACTGAATACACAACTTAGAGCTCCTTTCAAAGCAGACACACAAACACATCTTTTTGTGAAAGTCTTACTTCAGGCCCCTTGGAAAATATATGGGTTTCTTTGAGAACATGAAGTCGATTACGCTTTTGCACTCTGCAAAGAATAGAAGTGATCTTTTGTACATGCCCGTCTGAATTTCACTGCAAAATGCCCTTCTTTTCTGCTTTCTTGAACATTCCCAAAGCATCAGGTGAAAGAGCGTGTTTGAGGAAGAGTGATGCAGTGTGCGTTTTCCTGGCTTTCAAGTGAACTGGGAAACATACTCCTTGTGTTTCCACATTGTCTAAGAAACAACATGAGTCTTGCAAGAGATTGAAACAATGCATCCTAAAACGTATTACCGCAGTGAAAACACACGTTTCTACCAAGACTTGGAAGGAGCAAGCGAAAGAATAGTCGCTGAGTGTTCTTTCGGAGAGAAACACAAGCATTTGTTCCTTCTGGAGTGAGTTTTCAGCCAGGAATTCATATGCATTTTGTACTGTGCAGAATGTAGCTACCTGCTCTTGAGTTGTGTCATGGAAGCACCTTTCCTGGAGGAGCTTATTGCAACATTCTTTGTTTGGCTAAGTTCTTTAGGGTTGGTTTTGGAAGGTCTTTCAACTTTGTCCAAATCCGCTTCGTATGAAATCTTTTCACAGCGCTCTTTCCAAGTGTCCACAAAGAGCTGCTCCTGGAAACTGTCCACATGCACATCTCCCATGCTGGTGTGCTCGTTTCACTACCTGGATTTTGGTTTTCTCTTCTTTCTTTGAAATGACAAGCCTTCTTTCTGCATGCTACACACACCTTGTAGCAGTTCCAGTTTGCAGCATGTTGGTGCTCCTAAAACGCTGTGTAACCTGTGTAGAGTGTGTCACTCTCCAGCACTGAATACACAACTTAGAGCTCCTTTCACCACAGACACGCAAACACATCTTTTTGTGAAAGTCCTACTTCTTTTCACTTGGAAATGTAAGGGTTTCAACGAGAACATGAAGTCAATGATGCTTTTGCACTCTACTACCAAAAGAATAGACCTCTTCTACATGCCCGTCTGAGTTTCAGTGCAAAATGCCCTTGTTTTCTGGTTTCTTGAATGTTCTCAACACATTAGGAGAAAGAGCGTGTTTGAGCAAGAGTGATGCAGTGTGCGTTTCCCTGGATTTCAAGTGATTTGCGAAACATACTCCTTAGTTTTCCACATTGTGTAAGAAACATGAGGTTTGCAAGAGATTGAAACAATGCTTCCTAAAACGTATTCCAGCAGTGAAAACACACGTTTCGACAAAGACCTTGAAGGAGCAAGCAAAAGCCTAGTGGCTGAGTGTTCCTTTTGAGAGAAAGACATGCATTTCGTCCTTCTGGAATGAGTTTTCAGCCAGGAATTCGTATGCATTTTGTACTGTGCAGAAAGTAGCTACCTGCTCGGGAGTTGTGTCATAGAAGCACCTTTCTGGAGGAGCTTATTGCAACATTCATTGTTTGGCTCAGTTCTTTAGGGTTGGTTTTGGAAGGTCTTTCAACTTTGTCCAAATCCTGCTTCGTACGAAATTTTTTCACAGCGCTGTTTCCAAGTGTCCACAAAGAGCTGGTGCTTGAAACTGTCCACATGTACATCTCCCATACTGGTGTGCTCGTTCCCCTACCTGGATTTTGGTTTCCTCTTCTTTCTTTGAAACGACAAGCCTTCTTTCTGTATGCTACACACACCTTGTAGCAGTTTCAGTTTGCAGCATGTTGGTCTCCCCAAAATGCTGAGTATTCTATGTAGAGTGTGTCATTCTACAGCACTGAATACACAACTTAGAGCTCCTTTCAAAGCAGACACACAAACACATCTTTTTGTGAAAGTCTTACTTCAGGCCCCTTGGAAAATATATGGGTTTCTTTGAGAACATGAAGTCGATTACGCTTTTGCACTCTGCAAAGAATAGAAGTGATCTTTTGTACATGCCCGTCTGAATTTCACTGCAAAATGCCCTTCTTTTCTGCTTTCTTGAACATTCCCAAAGCATCAGGTGAAAGAGCGTGTTTGAGGAAGAGTGATGCAGTGTGCGTTTTCCTGGCTTTCAAGTGAACTGGGAAACATACTCCTTGTGTTTCCACATTGTCTAAGAAACAACATGAGTCTTGCAAGAGATTGAAACAATGCATCCTAAAACGTATTACCGCAGTGAAAACACACGTTTCTACCAAGACTTGGAAGGAGCAAGCGAAAGAATAGTCGCTGAGTGTTCTTTCGGAGAGAAACACAAGCATTTGTTCCTTCTGGAGTGAGTTTTCAGCCAGGAATTCATATGCATTTTGTACTGTGCAGAATGTAGCTACCTGCTCTTGAGTTGTGTCATGGAAGCACCTTTCCTGGAGGAGCTTATTGCAACATTCTTTGTTTGGCTAAGTTCTTTAGGGTTGGTTTTGGAAGGTCTTTCAACTTTGTCCAAATCCGCTTCGTATGAAATCTTTTCACAGCGCTCTTTCCAAGTGTCCACAAAGAGCTGCTCCTGGAAACTGTCCACATGCACATCTCCCATGCTGGTGTGCTCGTTTCACTACCTGGATTTTGGTTTTCTCTTCTTTCTTTGAAATGACAAGCCTTCTTTCTGCATGCTACACACACCTTGTAGCAGTTCCAGTTTGCAGCATGTTGGTGCTCCTAAAACGCTGTGTAACCTGTGTAGAGTGTGTCACTCTCCAGCACTGAATACACAACTTAGAGCTCCTTTCACCACAGACACGCAAACACATCTTTTTGTGAAAGTCCTACTTCTTTTCACTTGGAAATGTAAGGGTTTCAACGAGAACATGAAGTCAATGATGCTTTTGCACTCTACTACCAAAAGAATAGACCTCTTCTACATGCCCGTCTGAGTTTCAGTGCAAAATGCCCTTGTTTTCTGGTTTCTTGAATGTTCTCAACACATTAGGAGAAAGAGCGTGTTTGAGCAAGAGTGATGCAGTGTGCGTTTCCCTGGATTTCAAGTGATTTGCGAAACATACTCCTTAGTTTTCCACATTGTGTAAGAAACATGAGGTTTGCAAGAGATTGAAACAATGCTTCCTAAAACGTATTCCAGCAGTGAAAACACACGTTTCGACAAAGACCTTGAAGGAGCAAGCAAAAGCCTAGTGGCTGAGTGTTCCTTTTGAGAGAAAGACATGCATTTCGTCCTTCTGGAATGAGTTTTCAGCCAGGAATTCGTATGCATTTTGTACTGTGCAGAAAGTAGCTACCTGCTCGGGAGTTGTGTCATAGAAGCACCTTTCTGGAGGAGCTTATTGCAACATTCATTGTTTGGCTCAGTTCTTTAGGGTTGGTTTTGGAAGGTCTTTCAACTTTGTCCAAATCCTGCTTCGTACGAAATTTTTTCACAGCGCTGTTTCCAAGTGTCCACAAAGAGCTGGTGCTTGAAACTGTCCACATGTACATCTCCCATACTGGTGTGCTCGTTCCCCTACCTGGATTTTGGTTTCCTCTTCTTTCTTTGAAACGACAAGCCTTCTTTCTGTATGCTACACACACCTTGTAGCAGTTTCAGTTTGCAGCATGTTGGTCTCCCCAAAATGCTGAGTATTCTATGTAGAGTGTGTCATTCTACAGCACTGAATACACAACTTAGAGCTCCTTTCAAAGCAGACACACAAACACATCTTTTTGTGAAAGTCTTACTTCAGGCCCCTTGGAAAATATATGGGTTTCTTTGAGAACATGAAGTCGATTACGCTTTTGCACTCTGCAAAGAATAGAAGTGATCTTTTGTACATGCCCGTCTGAATTTCACTGCAAAATGCCCTTCTTTTCTGCTTTCTTGAACATTCCCAAAGCATCAGGTGAAAGAGCGTGTTTGAGGAAGAGTGATGCAGTGTGCGTTTTCCTGGCTTTCAAGTGAACTGGGAAACATACTCCTTGTGTTTCCACATTGTCTAAGAAACAACATGAGTCTTGCAAGAGATTGAAACAATGCATCCTAAAACGTATTACCGCAGTGAAAACACACGTTTCTACCAAGACTTGGAAGGAGCAAGCGAAAGAATAGTCGCTGAGTGTTCTTTCGGAGAGAAACACAAGCATTTGTTCCTTCTGGAGTGAGTTTTCAGCCAGGAATTCATATGCATTTTGTACTGTGCAGAATGTAGCTACCTGCTCTTGAGTTGTGTCATGGAAGCACCTTTCCTGGAGGAGCTTATTGCAACATTCTTTGTTTGGCTAAGTTCTTTAGGGTTGGTTTTGGAAGGTCTTTCAACTTTGTCCAAATCCGCTTCGTATGAAATCTTTTCACAGCGCTCTTTCCAAGTGTCCACAAAGAGCTGCTCCTGGAAACTGTCCACATGCACATCTCCCATGCTGGTGTGCTCGTTTCACTACCTGGATTTTGGTTTTCTCTTCTTTCTTTGAAATGACAAGCCTTCTTTCTGCATGCTACACACACCTTGTAGCAGTTCCAGTTTGCAGCATGTTGGTGCTCCTAAAACGCTGTGTAACCTGTGTAGAGTGTGTCACTCTCCAGCACTGAATACACAACTTAGAGCTCCTTTCACCACAGACACGCAAACACATCTTTTTGTGAAAGTCCTACTTCTTTTCACTTGGAAATGTAAGGGTTTCAACGAGAACATGAAGTCAATGATGCTTTTGCACTCTACTACCAAAAGAATAGACCTCTTCTACATGCCCGTCTGAGTTTCAGTGCAAAATGCCCTTGTTTTCTGGTTTCTTGAATGTTCTCAACACATTAGGAGAAAGAGCGTGTTTGAGCAAGAGTGATGCAGTGTGCGTTTCCCTGGATTTCAAGTGATTTGCGAAACATACTCCTTAGTTTTCCACATTGTGTAAGAAACATGAGGTTTGCAAGAGATTGAAACAATGCTTCCTAAAACATATTCCAGCAGTGAAAACACACGTTTCGACAAAGACCTTGAAGGAGCAAGCAAAAGCCTAGTGGCTGAGTGTTCCTTTTGAGAGAAAGACATGCATTTCGTCCTTCTGGAATGAGTTTTCAGCCAGGAATTCGTATGCATTTTGTACTGTGCAGAAAGTAGCTACCTGCTCGGGAGTTGTGTCATAGAAGCACCTTTCTGGAGGAGCTTATTGCAACATTCATTGTTTGGCTCAGTTCTTTAGGGTTGGTTTTGGAAGGTCTTTCAACTTTGTCCAAATCCTGCTTCGTACGAAATTTTTTCACAGCGCTGTTTCCAAGTGTCCACAAAGAGCTGGTGCTTGAAACTGTCCACATGTACATCTCCCATACTGGTGTGCTCGTTCCCCTACCTGGATTTTGGTTTCCTCTTCTTTCTTTGAAACGACAAGCCTTCTTTCTGTATGCTACACACACCTTGTAGCAGTTTCAGTTTGCAGCATGTTGGTCTCCCCAAAATGCTGAGTATTCTATGTAGAGTGGGTCATTCTACAGCACTGAATACACAACTTAGAGCTCCTTTCAAAGCAGACACACAAACACATCTTTTTGTGAAAGTCTTACTTCAGGCCCCTTGGAAAATATATGGGTTTCTTTGAGAACATGAAGTCGATTACGCTTTTGCACTCTGCAAAGAATAGAAGTGATCTTTTGTACATGCCCGTCTGAATTTCACTGCAAAATGCCCTTCTTTTCTGCTTTCTTGAACATTCCCAAAGCATCAGGTGAAAGAGCGTGTTTGAGGAAGAGTGATGCAGTGTGCGTTTTCCTGGCTTTCAAGTGAACTGGGAAACATACTCCTTGTGTTTCCACATTGTCTAAGAAACAACATGAGTCTTGCAAGAGATTGAAACAATGCATCCTAAAACGTATTACCACAGTGAAAACACACGTTTCTACCAAGACTTGGAAGGAGCAAGCGAAAGAATAGTCGCTGAGTGTTCTTTCGGAGAGAAACACAAGCATTTGTTCCTTCTGGAGTGAGTTTTCAGCCAGGAATTCATATGCGTTTTGTACTGTGCAGAATGTAGCTACCTGCTCTTGAGTTGTGTCATAGAAGCACCTTTCCTGGAGGAGCTTATTGCAACATTCTTTGTTTGGCTCAGTTCTTTAGGGTTGGTTTTGGAAGGTCTTTCAACTTTGTCCAAATCCGCTTCGTATGAAATCTTTTCACAGCGCTCTTTCCAAGTGTCCACAAAGAGCTGCTCCTGGAAACTGTCCACATGCACATCTCCCATGCTGGTGTGCTCGTTTCACTACCTGGATTTTGGTTTTCTCTTCTTTCTTTGAAATGACAAGCCTTCTTTCTGCATGCTACACACACCTTGTAGCAGTTCCAGTTTGCAGCATGTTGGTGCTCCTAAAACGCTGTGTAACCTGTGTAGAGTGTGTCACTCTCCAGCACTGAATACACAACTTAGAGCTCCTTTCACCACAGACACGCAAACACATCTTTTTGTGAAAGTCCTACTTCTTTTCACTTGGAAATGTAAGGGTTTCAACGAGAACATGAAGTCAATGATGCTTTTGCACTCTACTACCAAACGAAATGACCTCCTCTACATGCCCGTCTGAGTTTCAGTGCAAAATGCCCTTGTTTTCTGGTTTCTTGAATGTTCTCAACACATTAGGAGAAAGAGCGTGTTTGAGCAAGAGTGATGCAGTGTGCGTTTCCCTAGATTTCAAGTGATTTGCGAAACATACTCCTTATTTTTCCACATTGTGTAAGAAACATGAGGTTTGCAAGAGATTGAAACAATGCTTCCTAAAACGTATTCCAGCAGTGAAAACACACGTTTCGACAAAGACTTTGAAGGAGCAAGCAAAAGCCTAGTGGCTGAGTGTTCCTTTTGAGAGAAAGACATGCATTTCGTCCTTCTGGAATGAGTTTTCAGCCAGGAATTCGTATGCATTTTGTACTGTGCAGAAAGTAGCTACCTGCTCGGGAGTTGTGTCATAGAAGCACCTTTCTGGAGGAGCTTATTGCAACGTTCATTGTTTGGCTCAGTTCTTTAGGGTTGGTTTTGGAAGGTCTTTCAACTTTGTCCAAATCCTGCTTCGTACGAAATTTTTTCACAGCGCTGTTTCCAAGTGTCCACAAAGAGCTGGTGCTTGAAACTGTCCACATGTACATCTCCCATACTGGTGTGCTCGTTCCCCTACCTGGATTTTGGTTTCCTCTTCTTTCTTTGAAACGACAAGCCTTCTTTCTGTATGCTACACACACCTTGTAGCAGTTTCAGTTTGCAGCATGTTGGTCTCCCCAAAATGCTGAGTATTCTATGTAGAGTGTGTCATTCTACAGCACTGAATACACAACTTAGAGCTCCTTTCAAAGCAGACACACAAACACATCTTTTTGTGAAAGTCTTACTTCAGGCCCCTTGGAAAATATATGGGTTTCTTTGAGAACATGAAGTCGATTACGCTTTTGCACTCTGCAAAGAATAGAAGTGATCTTTTGTACATGCCCGTCTGAATTTCACTGCAAAATGCCCTTCTTTTCTGCTTTCTTGAACATTCCCAAAGCATCAGGTGAAAGAGCGTGTTTGAGGAAGAGTGATGCAGTGTGCGTTTTCCTGGCTTTCAAGTGAACTGGGAAACATACTCCTTGTGTTTCCACATTGTCTAAGAAACAACATGAGTCTTGCAAGAGATTGAAACAATGCATCCTAAAACGTATTACCGCAGTGAAAACACACGTTTCTACCAAGACTTGGAAGGAGCAAGCGAAAGAATAGTCGCTGAGTGTTCTTTCGGAGAGAAACACAAGCATTTGTTCCTTCTGGAGTGAGTTTTCAGCCAGGAATTCATATGCGTTTTGTACTGTGCAGAATGTAGCTACCTGCTCTTGAGTTGTGTCATAGAAGCACCTTTCCTGGAGGAGCTTATTGCAACATTCTTTGTTTGGCTCAGTTCTTTAGGGTTGGTTTTGGAAGGTCTTTCAACTTTGTCCAAATCCGCTTCGTATGAAATCTTTTCACAGCGCTCTTTCCAAGTGTCCACAAAGAGCTGCTCCTGGAAACTGTCCACATGCACATCTCCCATGCTGGTGTGCTCGTTTCACTACCTGGATTTTGGTTTTCTCTTCTTTCTTTGAAATGACAAGCCTTCTTTCTGCATGCTACACACACCTTGTAGCAGTTCCAGTTTGCAGCATGTTGGTGCTCCTAAAACGCTGTGTAACCTGTGTAGAGTGTGTCACTCTCCAGCACTGAATACACAACTTAGAGCTCCTTTCACCACAGACACGCAAACACATCTTTTTGTGAAAGTCCTACTTCTTTTCACTTGGAAATGTAAGGGTTTCAACGAGAACATGAAGTCAATGATGCTTTTGCACTCTACTACCAAACGAAATGACCTCCTCTACATGCCCGTCTGAGTTTCAGTGCAAAATGCCCTTGTTTTCTGGTTTCTTGAATGTTCTCAACACATTAGGAGAAAGAGCGTGTTTGAGCAAGAGTGATGCAGTGTGCGTTTCCCTAGATTTCAAGTGATTTGCGAAACATACTCCTTAGTTTTCCACATTGTGTAAGAAACATGAGGTTTGCAAGAGATTGAAACAATGCTTCCTAAAACGTATTCCAGCAGTGAAAACACACGTTTCGACAAAGACTTTGAAGGAGCAAGCAAAAGCCTAGTGGCTGAGTGTTCCTTTTGAGAGAAAGACATGCATTTCGTCCTTCTGGAATGAGTTTTCAGCCAGGAATTCGTATACATTTTGTACTGTGCAGAAAGTAGCTACCTGCTCGGGAGTTGTGTCATAGAAGCACCTTTCTGGAGGAGCTTATTGCAACATTCATTGTTTGGCTCAGTTCTTTAGGGTTGGTTTTGGAAGGTCTTTCAACTTTGTCCAAATCCTGCTTCGTACGAAATTTTTTCACAGCTCTGTTTCCAAGTGTCCACAAAGAGCTGGTGCTTGAAACTGTCCACATGTACATCTCCCATACTGGTGTGCTCGTTCCCCTACCTGGATTTTGGTTTCCTCTTCTTTCTTTGAAACGACAAGCCTTCTTTCTGTATGCTACACACACCTTGTAGCAGTTTCAGTTTGCAGCATGTTGGTCTCCCCAAAATGCTGAGTATTCTATGTAGAGTGTGTCATTCTACAGCACTGAATACACAACTTAGAGCTCCTTTCAAAGCAGACACACAAACACATCTTTTTGTGAAAGTCTTACTTCAGGTCCCTTGGAAAATATATGGGTTTCTTTGAGAACATGAAGTCGATTACGCTTTTGCACTCTGCAAAGAATAGAAGTGATCTTTTGTACATGCCCGTCTGAATTTCACTGCAAAATGCCCTTCTTTTCTGCTTTCTTGAACATTCCCAAAGCATCAGGTGAAAGAGCGTGTTTGAGGAAGAGTGATGCAGTGTGCGTTTTCCTGGCTTTCAAGTGAACTGGGAAACATACTCCTTGTGTTTCCACATTGTCTAAGAAACAACATGAGTCTTGCAAGAGATTGAAACAATGCATCCTAAAACGTATTACAGCAGTGAAAACACACGTTTCTACCAAGACTTGGAAGGAGCAAGCGAAAGAATAGTCGCTGAGTGTTCTTTCGGAGAGAAACACAAGCATTTGTTCCTTCTGGAGTGAGTTTTCAGCCAGGAATTCATATGCATTTTGTACTGTGCAGAATGTAGCTACCTGCTCTTGAGTTGTGTCATAGAAGCACCTTTCCTGGAGGAGCTTATTGCAACATTCTTTGTTTGGCTCAGTTCTTTAGGGTTGGTTTTGGAAGGTCTTTCAACTTTGTCCAAATCCGCTTCGTATGAAATCTTTTCACAGCGCTCTTTCCAAGTGTCCACAAAGAGCTGCTCCTGGAAACTGTCCACATGCACATCTCCCATGCTGGTGTGCTCGTTTCACTACCTGGATTTTGGTTTTCTCTTCTTTCTTTGAAATGACAAGCCTTCTTTCTGCATGCTACACACACCTTGTAGCAGTTCCAGTTTGCAGCATGTTGGTGCTCCTAAAACGCTGTGTAACCTGTGTAGAGTGTGTCACTCTCCAGCACTGAATACACAACTTAGAGCTCCTTTCACCACAGACACGCAAACACATCTTTTTGTGAAAGTCCTACTTCTTTTCACTTGGAAATGTAAGGGTTTCAACGAGAACATGAAGTCAATGATGCTTTTGCACTCTACTACCAAACGAAATGACCTCCTCTACATGCCCGTCTGAGTTTCAGTGCAAAATGCCCTTGTTTTCTGGTTTCTTGAATGTTCTCAACACATTAGGAGAAAGAGCGTGTTTGAGCAAGAGTGATGCAGTGTGCGTTTCCCTAGATTTCAAGTGATTTGCGAAACATACTCCTTAGTTTTCCACATTGTGTAAGAAACATGAGGTTTGCAAGAGATTGAAACAATGCTTCCTAAAACGTATTCCAGCAGTGAAAACACACGTTTCGACAAAGACTTTGAAGGAGCAAGCAAAAGCCTAGTGGCTGAGTGTTCCTTTTGAGAGAAAGACATGCATTTCGTCCTTCTGGAATGAGTTTTCAGCCAGGAATTCGTATGCATTTTGTACTGTGCAGAAAGTAGCTACCTGCTCGGGAGTTGTGTCATAGAAGCACCTTTCTGGAGGAGCTTATTGCAACGTTCATTGTTTGGCTCAGTTCTTTAGGGTTGGTTTTGGAAGGTCTTTCAACTTTGTCCAAATCCTGCTTCGTACGAAATTTTTTCACAGCGCTGTTTCCAACTGTCCACAAAGAGCTGGTGCTTGAAACTGTCCACATGTACATCTCCCATACTGGTGTGCTCCTTCCCCTACCTGGATTTTGGTTTCCTCTTCTTTCTTTGAAACGACAAGCCTTCTTTCTGTATGCTACACACACCTTGTAGCAGTTTCAGTTTGCAGCATGTTGGTCTCCCCAAAATGCTGAGTATTCTATGTAGAGTGTGTCATTCTACAGCACTGAATACACAACTTAGAGCTCCTTTCAAAGCAGACACACAAACACATCTTTTTGTGAAAGTCTTACTTCAGGTCCCTTGGAAAATATATGGGTTTCTTTGAGAACATGAAGTCGATTACGCTTTTGCACTCTGCAAAGAATAGAAGTGATCTTTTGTACATGCCCGTCTGAATTTCACTGCAAAATGCCCTTCTTTTCTGCTTTCTTGAACATTCCCAAAGCATCAGGTGAAAGAGCGTGTTTGAGGAAGAGTGATGCAGTGTGCGTTTTCCTGGCTTTCAAGTGAACTGGGAAACATACTCCTTGTGTTTCCACATTGTCTAAGAAACAACATGAGTCTTGCAAGAGATTGAAACAATGCATCCTAAAACGTATTACCGCAGTGAAAACACACGTTTCTACCAAGACTTGGAAGGAGCAAGCGAAAGAATAGTCGCTGAGTGTTCTTTCGGAGAGAAACACAAGCATTTGTTCCTTCTGGAGTGAGTTTTCAGCCAGGAATTCATATGCGTTTTGTACTGTGCAGAATGTAGCTACCTGCTCTTGAGTTGTGTCATAGAAGCACCTTTCCTGGAGGAGCTTATTGCAACATTCTTTGTTTGGCTCAGTTCTTTAGGGTTGGTTTTGGAAGGTCTTTCAACTTTGTCCAAATCCGCTTCGTATGAAATCTTTTCACAGCGCTCTTTCCAAGTGTCCACAAAGAGCTGCTCCTGGAAACTGTCCACATGCACATCTCCCATGCTGGTGTGCTCGTTTCACTACCTGGATTTTGGTTTTCTCTTCTTTCTTTGAAATGACAAGCCTTCTTTCTGCATGCTACACACACCTTGTAGCAGTTCCAGTTTGCAGCATGTTGGTGCTCCTAAAACGCTGTGTAACCTGTGTAGAGTGTGTCACTCTCCAGCACTGAATACACAACTTAGAGCTCCTTTCACCACAGACACGCAAACACATCTTTTTGTGAAAGTCCTACTTCTTTTCACTTGGAAATGTAAGGGTTTCAACGAGAACATGAAGTCAATGATGCTTTTGCACTCTACTACCAAACGAAATGACCTCCTCTACATGCCCGTCTGAGTTTCAGTGCAAAATGCCCTTGTTTTCTGGTTTCTTGAATGTTCTCAACACATTAGGAGAAAGAGCGTGTTTGAGCAAGAGTGATGCAGTGTGCGTTTCCCTAGATTTCAAGTGATTTGCGAAACATACTCCTTAGTTTTCCACATTGTGTAAGAAACATGAGGTTTGCAAGAGATTGAAACAATGCTTCCTAAAACGTATTCCAGCAGTGAAAACACACGTTTCGACAAAGACTTTGAAGGAGCAAGCAAAAGCCTAGTGGCTGAGTGTTCCTTTTGAGAGAAAGACATGCATTTCGTCCTTCTGGAATGAGTTTTCAGCCAGGAATTCGTATACATTTTGTACTGTGCAGAAAGTAGCTACCTGCTCGGGAGTTGTGTCATAGAAGCACCTTTCTGGAGGAGCTTATTGCAACATTCATTGTTTGGCTCAGTTCTTTAGGGTTGGTTTTGGAAGGTCTTTCAACTTTGTCCAAATCCTGCTTCGTACGAAATTTTTTCACAGCGCTGTTTCCAAGTGTCCACAAAGAGCTGGTGCTTGAAACTGTCCACATGTACATCTCCCATACTGGTGTGCTCGTTCCCCTACCTGGATTTTGGTTTCCTCTTCTTTCTTTGAAACGACAAGCCTTCTTTCTGTATGCTACACACACCTTGTAGCAGTTTCAGTTTGCAGCATGTTGGTCTCCCCAAAATGCTGAGTATTCTATGTAGAGTGTGTCATTCTACAGCACTGAATACACAACTTAGAGCTCCTTTCAAAGCAGACACACAAACACATCTTTTTGTGAAAGTCTTACTTCAGGTCCCTTGGAAAATATATGGGTTTCTTTGAGAACATGAAGTCGATTACGCTTTTGCACTCTGCAAAGAATAGAAGTGATCTTTTGTACATGCCCGTCTGAATTTCACTGCAAAATGCCCTTCTTTTCTGCTTTCTTGAACATTCCCAAAGCATCAGGTGAAAGAGCGTGTTTGAGGAAGAGTGATGCAGTGTGCGTTTTCCTGGCTTTCAAGTGAATTGGGAAACATACTCCTTGTGTTTCCACATTGTCTAAGAAACAACATGAGTCTTGCAAGAGATTGAAACAATGCATCCTAAAACGTATTACCGCAGTGAAAACACACGTTTCTACCAAGACTTGGAAGGAGCAAGCGAAAGAATAGTCGCTGAGTGTTCTTTCGGAGAGAAACACAAGCATTTGTTCCTTCTGGAGTGAGTTTTCAGCCAGGAATTCATATGCATTTTGTACTGTGCAGAATGTAGCTACCTGCTCTTGAGTTGTGTCATAGAAGCACCTTTCCTGGAGGAGCTTATTGCAACATTCTTTGTTTGGCTCAGTTCTTTAGGGTTGGTTTTGGAAGGTCTTTCAACTTTGTCCAAATCCGCTTCTTATGAAATCTTCTCACAGCGCTCTTTCCAAGTGTCCACAAAGAGCTGCTCCTGGAAACTGTCCACATGCACATCTCCCATGCTGGTGTGCTCGTTTCACTACCTGGATTTTGGTTTTCTCTTCTTTCTTTGAAATGACAAGCCTTCTTTCTGCATGCTACACACACCTTGTAGCAGTTCCAGTTTGCAGCATGTTGGTGCTCCTAAAACGCTGTGTAACCTGTGTAGAGTGTGTCACTCTCCAGCACTGAATACACAACTTAGAGCTCCTTTCACCACAGACACGCAAACACATCTTTTTGTGAAAGTCCTACTTCTTTTCACTTGGAAATGTAAGGGTTTCAACGAGAACATGAAGTCAATGATGCTTTTGCACTCTACTACCAAAAGAATAGACCTCTTCTACATGCCCGTCTGAGTTTCAGTGCAAAATGCCCTTGTTTTCTGGTTTCTTGAATGTTCTCAACACATTAGGAGAAAGAGCGTGTTTGAGCAAGAGTGATGCAGTGTGCGTTTCCCTAGATTTCAAGTGATTTGCGAAACATACTCCTTAGTTTTCCACATTGTGTAAGAAACATGAGGTTTGCAAGAGATTGAAACAATGCTTCCTAAAACGTATTCCAGCAGTGAAAACACACGTTTCGACAAAGACTTTGAAGGAGCAAGCAAAAGCCTAGTGGCTGAGTGTTCCTTTTGAGAGAAAGACATGCATTTCGTCCTTCTGGAATGAGTTTTCAGCCAGGAATTCGTATGCATTTTGTACTGTGCAGAAAGTAGCTACCTGCTCGGGAGTTGTGTCATAGAAGCACCTTTCTGGAGGAGCTTATTGCAACATTCATTGTTTGGCTCAGTTCTTTAGGGTTGGTTTTGGAAGGTCTTTCAACTTTGTCCAAATCCTGCTTCGTACGAAATTTTTTCACAGCGCTGTTTCCAAGTGTCCACAAAGAGCTGGTGCTTGAAACTGTCCACATGTACATCTCCCATACTGGTGTGCTCCTTCCCCTACCTGGATTTTGGTTTCCTCTTCTTTCTTTGAAACGACAAGCCTTCTTTCTGTATGCTACACACACCTTGTAGCAGTTTCAGTTTGCAGCATGTTGGTCTCCCCAAAATGCTGAGTATTCTATGTAGAGTGTGTCATTCTACAGCACTGAATACACAACTTAGAGCTCCTTTCAAAGCAGACACACAAACACATCTTTTTGTGAAAGTCTTACTTCAGGTCCCTTGGAAAATATATGGGTTTCTTTGAGAACATGAAGTCGATTACGCTTTTGCACTCTGCAAAGAATAGAAGTGATCTTTTGTACATGCCCGTCTGAATTTCACTGCAAAATGCCCTTCTTTTCTGCTTTCTTGAACATTCCCAAAGCATCAGGTGAAAGAGCGTGTTTGAGGAAGAGTGATGCAGTGTGCGTTTTCCTGGCTTTCAAGTGAATTGGGAAACATACTCCTTGTGTTTCCACATTGTCTAAGAAACAACATGAGTCTTGCAAGAGATTGAAACAATGCATCCTAAAACGTATTACCGCAGTGAAAACACACGTTTCTACCAAGACTTGGAAGGAGCAAGCGAAAGAATAGTCGCTGAGTGTTCTTTCGGAGAGAAACACAAGCATTTGTTCCTTCTGGAGTGAGTTTTCAGCCAGGAATTCATATGCATTTTGTACTGTGCAGAATGTAGCTACCTGCTCTTGAGTTGTGTCATAGAAGCACCTTTCCTGGAGGAGCTTATTGCAACATTCTTTGTTTGGCTCAGTTCTTTAGGGTTGGTTTTGGAAGGTCTTTCAACTTTGTCCAAATCCGCTTCTTATGAAATCTTCTCACAGCGCTCTTTCCAAGTGTCCACAAAGAGCTGCTCCTGGAAACTGTCCACATGCACATCTCCCATGCTGGTGTGCTCGTTTCACTACCTGGATTTTGGTTTTCTCTTCTTTCTTTGAAATGACAAGCCTTCTTTCTGCATGCTACACACACCTTGTAGCAGTTCCAGTTTGCAGCATGTTGGTGCTCCTAAAACGCTGTGTAACCTGTGTAGAGTGTGTCACTCTCCAGCACTGAATACACAACTTAGAGCTCCTTTCACCACAGACACGCAAACACATCTTTTTGTGAAAGTCCTACTTCTTTTCACTTGGAAATGTAAGGGTTTCAACGAGAACATGAAGTCAATGATGCTTTTGCACTCTACTACCAAAAGAATAGACCTCTTCTACATGCCCGTCTGAGTTTCAGTGCAAAATGCCCTTGTTTTCTGGTTTCTTGAATGTTCTCAACACATTAGGAGAAAGAGCGTGTTTGAGCAAGAGTGATGCAGTGTGCGTTTCCCTAGATTTCAAGTGATTTGCGAAACATACTCCTTAGTTTTCCACATTGTGTAAGAAACATGAGGTTTGCAAGAGATTGAAACAATGCTTCCTAAAACGTATTCCAGCAGTGAAAACACACGTTTCGACAAAGACTTTGAAGGAGCAAGCAAAAGCCTAGTGGCTGAGTGTTCCTTTTGAGAGAAAGACATGCATTTCGTCCTTCTGGAATGAGTTTTCAGCCAGGAATTCGTATGCATTTTGTACTGTGCAGAAAGTAGCTACCTGCTCGGGAGTTGTGTCATAGAAGCACCTTTCTGGAGGAGCTTATTGCAACATTCATTGTTTGGCTCAGTTCTTTAGGGTTGGTTTTGGAAGGTCTTTCAACTTTGTCCAAATCCTGCTTCGTACGAAATTTTTTCACAGCGCTGTTTCCAAGTGTCCACAAAGAGCTGGTGCTTGAAACTGTCCACATGTACATCTCCCATACTGGTGTGCTCCTTCCCCTACCTGGATTTTGGTTTCCTCTTCTTTCTTTGAAACGACAAGCCTTCTTTCTGTATGCTACACACACCTTGTAGCAGTTTCAGTTTGCAGCATGTTGGTCTCCCCAAAATGCTGAGTATTCTATGTAGAGTGTGTCATTCTACAGCACTGAATACACAACTTAGAGCTCCTTTCAAAGCAGACACACAAACACATCTTTTTGTGAAAGTCTTACTTCAGGTCCCTTGGAAAATATATGGGTTTCTTTGAGAACATGAAGTCGATTACGCTTTTGCACTCTGCAAAGAATAGAAGTGATCTTTTGTACATGCCCGTCTGAATTTCACTGCAAAATGCCCTTCTTTTCTGCTTTCTTGAACATTCCCAAAGCATCAGGTGAAAGAGCGTGTTTGAGGAAGAGTGATGCAGTGTGCGTTTTCCTGGCTTTCAAGTGAATTGGGAAACATACTCCTTGTGTTTCCACATTGTCTAAGAAACAACATGAGTCTTGCAAGAGATTGAAACAATGCATCCTAAAACGTATTACCGCAGTGAAAACACACGTTTCTACCAAGACTTGGAAGGAGCAAGCGAAAGAATAGTCGCTGAGTGTTCTTTCGGAGAGAAACACAAGCATTTGTTCCTTCTGGAGTGAGTTTTCAGCCAGGAATTCATATGCATTTTGTACTGTGCAGAATGTAGCTACCTGCTCTTGAGTTGTGTCATAGAAGCACCTTTCCTGGAGGAGCTTATTGCAACATTCTTTGTTTGGCTCAGTTCTTTAGGGTTGGTTTTGGAAGGTCTTTCAACTTTGTCCAAATCCGCTTCGTATGAAATCTTTTCACAGCGCTCTTTCCAAGTGTCCACAAAGAGCTGCTCCTGGAAACTGTCCACATGCACATCTCCCATGCTGGTGTGCTCGTTTCACTACCTGGATTTTGGTTTTCTCTTCTTTCTTTGAAATGACAAGCCTTCTTTCTGCATGCTACACACACCTTGTAGCAGTTCCAGTTTGCAGCATGTTGGTGCTCCTAAAACGCTGTGTAACCTGTGTAGAGTGTGTCACTCTCCAGCACTGAATACACAACTTAGAGCTCCTTTCACCACAGACACGCAAACACATCTTTTTGTGAAAGTCCTACTTCTTTTCACTTGGAAATGTAAGGGTTTCAACGAGAACATGAAGTCAATGATGCTTTTGCACTCTACTACCAAACGAAATGACCTCCTCTACATGCCCGTCTGAGTTTCAGTGCAAAATGCCCTTGTTTTCTGGTTTCTTGAATGTTCTCAACACATTAGGAGAAAGAGCGTGTTTGAGCAAGAGTGATGCAGTGTGCGTTTCCCTAGATTTCAAGTGATTTGCGAAACATACTCCTTAGTTTTCCACATTGTGTAAGAAACATGAGGTTTGCAAGAGATTGAAACAATGCTTCCTAAAACGTATTCCAGCAGTGAAAACACACGTTTCGACAAAGACTTTGAAGGAGCAAGCAAAAGCCTAGTGGCTGAGTGTTCCTTTTGAGAGAAAGACATGCATTTCGTCCTTCTGGAATGAGTTTTCAGCCAGGAATTCGTATGCATTTTGTACTGTGCAGAAAGTAGCTACCTGCTCGGGAGTTGTGTCATAGAAGCACCTTTCTGGAGGAGCTTATTGCAACATTCATTGTTTGGCTCAGTTCTTTAGGGTTGGTTTTGGAAGGTCTTTCAACTTTGTCCAAATCCTGCTTCGTACGAAATTTTTTCACAGCGCTGTTTCCAAGTGTCCACAAAGAGCTGGTGCTTGAAACTGTCCACATGTACATCTCCCATACTGGTGTGCTCCTTCCCCTACCTGGATTTTGGTTTCCTCTTCTTTCTTTGAAACGACAAGCCTTCTTTCTGTATGCTACACACACCTTGTAGCAGTTTCACTTTGCAGCATGTTGGTCTCCCCAAAATGCTGAGTATTCTATGTAGAGTGTGTCATTCTACAGCACTGAATACACAACTTAGAGCTCCTTTCAAAGCAGACACACAAACACATCTTTTTGTGAAAGTCTTACTTCAGGTCCCTTGGAAAATATATGGGTTTCTTTGAGAACATGAAGTCGATTACGCTTTTGCACTCTGCAAAGAATAGAAGTGATCTTTTGTACATGCCCGTCTGAATTTCACTGCAAAATGCCCTTCTTTTCTGCTTTCTTGAACATTCCCAAAGCATCAGGTGAAAGAGCGTGTTTGAGGAAGAGTGATGCAGTGTGCGTTTTCCTGGCTTTCAAGTGAACTGGGAAACATACTCCTTGTGTTTCCACATTGTCTAAGAAACAACATGAGTCTTGCAAGAGATTGAAACAATGCATCCTAAAACGTATTACCGCAGTGAAAACACACGTTTCTACCAAGACTTGGAAGGAGCAAGCGAAAGAATAGTCGCTGAGTGTTCTTTCGGAGAGAAACACAAGCATTTGTTCCTTCTGGAGTGAGTTTTCAGCCAGAAATTCATATGCGTTTTGTACTGTGCAGAATGTAGCTACCTGCTCTTGAGTTGTGTCATAGAAGCACCTTTCCTGGAGGAGCTTATTGCAACATTCTTTGTTTGGCTCAGTTCTTTAGGGTTGGTTTTGGAAGGTCTTTCAACTTTGTCCAAATCCGCTTCGTATGAAATCTTTTCACAGCGCTCTTTCCAAGTGTCCACAAAGAGCTGCTCCTGGAAACTGTCCACATGCACATCTCCCATGCTGGTGTGCTCGTTTCACTACCTGGATTTTGGTTTTCTTTTCTTTCTTTGAAATGACAAGCCTTCTTTCTGCATGCTACACACACCTTGTAGCAGTTCCAGTTTGCAGCATGTTGGTGCTCCTAAAACGCTGTGTAACCTGTGTAGAGTGTGTCACTCTCCAGCACTGAATACACAACTTAGAGCTCCTTTCACCACAGACACGCAAACACATCTTTTTGTGAAAGTCCTACTTCTTTTCACTTGGAAATGTAAGGGTTTCAACGAGAACATGAAGTCAATGATGCTTTTGCACTCTACTACCAAAAGAATAGACCTCTTCTACATGCCCGTCTGAGTTTCAGTGCAAAATGCCCTTGTTTTCTGGTTTCTTGAATGTTCTCAACACATTAGGAGAAAGAGCGTGTTTCAGCAAGAGTGATGCAGTGTGCGTTTCCCTAGATTTCAAGTGATTTGCGAAACATACTCCTTAGTTTTCCACATTGTGTAAGAAACATGAGGTTTGCAAGAGATTGAAACAATGCTTCCTAAAACGTATTCCAGCAGTGAAAACACACGTTTCGACAAAGACTTTGAAGGAGCAAGCAAAAGCCTAGTGGCTGAGTGTTCCTTTTGAGAGAAAGACATGCATTTCGTCCTTCTGGAATGAGTTTTCAGCCAGGAATTCGTATGCATTTTGTACTGTGCAGAAAGTAGCTACCTGCTCGGGAGTTGTGTCATAGAAGCACCTTTCTGGAGGAGCTTATTGCAACATTCATTGTTTGGCTCAGTTCTTTAGGGTTGGTTTTGGAAGGTCTTTCAACTTTGTCCAAATCCTGCTTCGTACGAAATTTTTTCACAGCGCTGTTTCCAAGTGTCCACAAAGAGCTGGTGCTTGAAACTGTCCACATGTACATCTCCCATACTGGTGTGCTCCTTCCCTTACCTGGATTTTGGTTTCCTCTTCTTTCTTTGAAACGACAAGCCTTCTTTCTGTATGCTACACACACCTTGTAGCAGTTTCAGTTTGCAGCATGTTGGTCTCCCCAAAATGCTGAGTATTCTATGTAGAGTGTGTCATTCTACAGCACTGAATACACAACTTAGAGCTCCTTTCAAAGCAGACACACAAACACATCTTTTTGTGAAAGTCTTACTTCAGGTCCCTTGGAAAATATATGGGTTTCTTTGAGAACATGAAGTCGATTACGCTTTTGCACTCTGCAAAGAATAGAAGTGATCTTTTGTACATGCCCGTCTGAATTTCACTGCAAAATGCCCTTCTTTTCTGCTTTCTTGAACATTCCCAAAGCATCAGGTGAAAGAGCGTGTTTGAGGAAGAGTGATGCAGTGTGCGTTTTCCTGGCTTTCAAGTGAATTGGGAAACATACTCCTTGTGTTTCCACATTGTCTAAGAAACAACATGAGTCTTGCAAGAGATTGAAACAATGCATCCTAAAACGTATTACCGCAGTGAAAACACACGTTTCTACCAAGACTTGGAAGGAGCAAGCGAAAGAATAGTCGCTGAGTGTTCTTTCGGAGAGAAACACAAGCATTTGTTCCTTCTGGAGTGAGTTTTCAGCCAGGAATTCATATGCGTTTTGTACTGTGCAGAATGTAGCTACCTGCTCTTGAGTTGTGTCATAGAAGCACCTTTCCTGGAGGAGCTTATTGCAACATTCTTTGTTTGGCTCAGTTCTTTAGGGTTGGTTTTGGAAGGTCTTTCAACTTTGTCCAAATCCGCTTCGTATGAAATCTTTTCACAGCGCTCTTTCCAAGTGTCCACAAAGAGCTGCTCCTGGAAACTGTCCACATGCACATCTCCCATGCTGGTGTGCTCGTTTCACTACCTGGATTTTGGTTTTCTCTTCTTTCTTTGAAATGACAAGCCTTCTTTCTGCATGCTACACACACCTTGTAGCAGTTCCAGTTTGCAGCATGTTGGTGCTCCTAAAACGCTGTGTAACCTGTGTAGAGTGTGTCACTCTCCAGCACTGAATACACAACTTAGAGCTCCTTTCACCACAGACACGCAAACACATCTTTTTGTGAAAGTCCTACTTCTTTTCACTTGGAAATGTAAGGGTTTCAACGAGAACATGAAGTCAATGATGCTTTTGCACTCTACTACCAAACGAAATGACCTCCTCTACATGCCCGTCTGAGTTTCAGTGCAAAATGCCCTTGTTTTCTGGTTTCTTGAATGTTCTCAACACATTAGGAGAAAGAGCGTGTTTGAGCAAGAGTGATGCAGTGTGCGTTTCCCTAGATTTCAAGTGATTTGCGAAACATGCTCCTTAGTTTTCCACATTGTGTAAGAAACATGAGGTTTGCAAGAGATTGAAACAATGCTTCCTAAAACGTATTCCAGCAGTGAAAACACACGTTTCGACAAAGACTTTGAAGGAGCAAGCAAAAGCCTAGTGGCTGAGTGTTCCTTTTGAGAGAAAGACATGCATTTCGTCCTTCTGGAATGAGTTTTCAGCCAGGAATTCGTATGCATTTTGTACTGTGCAGAAAGTAGCTACCTGCTCGGGAGTTGTGTCATAGAAGCACCTTTCTGGAGGAGCTTATTGCAACATTCATTGTTTGGCTCAGTTCTTTAGGGTTGGTTTTGGAAGGTCTTTCAACTTTGTCCAAATCCTGCTTCGTACGAAATTTTTTCACAGCGCTGTTTCCAAGTGTCCACAAAGAGCTGGTGCTTGAAACTGTCCACATGTACATCTCCCATACTGGTGTGCTCGTTCCCCTACCTGGATTTTGGTTTCCTCTTCTTTCTTTGAAACGACAAGCCTTCTTTCTGTATGCTACACACACCTTGTAGCAGTTTCAGTTTGCAGCATGTTGGTCTCCCCAAAATGCTGAGTATTCTATGTAGAGTGTGTCATTCTACAGCACTGAATACACAACTTAGAGCTCCTTTCAAAGCAGACACACAAACACATCTTTTTGTGAAAGTCTTACTTCAGGTCCCTTGGAAAATATATGGGTTTCTTTGAGAACATGAAGTCGATTACGCTTTTGCACTCTGCAAAGAATAGAAGTGATCTTTTGTACATGCCCGTCTGAATTTCACTGCAAAATGCCCTTCTTTTCTGCTTTCTTGAACATTCCCAAAGCATCAGGTGAAAGAGCGTGTTTGAGGAAGAGTGATGCAGTGTGCGTTTTCCTGGCTTTCAAGTGAATTGGGAAACATACTCCTTGTGTTTCCACATTGTCTAAGAAACAACATGAGTCTTGCAAGAGATTGAAACAATGCATCCTAAAACGTATTACCGCAGTGAAAACACACGTTTCTACCAAGACTTGGAAGGAGCAAGCGAAAGAATAGTCGCTGAGTGTTCTTTCGGAGAGAAACACAAGCATTTGTTCCTTCTGGAGTGAGTTTTCAGCCAGGAATTCATATGCATTTTGTACTGTGCAGAATGTAGCTACCTGCTCTTGAGTTGTGTCATAGAAGCACCTTTCCTGGAGGAGCTTATTGCAACATTCTTTGTTTGGCTCAGTTCTTTAGGGTTGGTTTTGGAAGGTCTTTCAACTTTGTCCAAATCCGCTTCGTATGAAATCTTTTCACAGCGCTCTTTCCAAGTGTCCACAAAGAGCTGCTCCTGGAAACTGTCCACATGCACATCTCCCATGCTGGTGTGCTCGTTTCACTACCTGGATTTTGGTTTTCTCTTCTTTCTTTGAAATGACAAGCCTTCTTTCTGCATGCTACACACACCTTGTAGCAGTTCCAGTTTGCAGCATGTTGGTGCTCCTAAAACGCTGTGTAACCTGTGTAGAGTGTGTCACTCTCCAGCACTGAATACACAACTTAGAGCTCCTTTCACCACAGACACGCAAACACATCTTTTTGTGAAAGTCCTACTTCTTTTCACTTGGAAATGTAAGGGTTTCAACGAGAACATGAAGTCAATGATGCTTTTGCACTCTACTACCAAAAGAATAGACCTCTTCTACATGCCCGTCTGAGTTTCAGTGCAAAATGCCCTTGTTTTCTGGTTTCTTGAATGTTCTCAACACATTAGGAGAAAGAGCGTGTTTGAGCAAGAGTGATGCAGTGTGCGTTTCCCTAGATTTCAAGTGATTTGCGAAACATACTCCTTAGTTTTCCACATTGTGTAAGAAACATGAGGTTTGCAAGAGATTGAAACAATGCTTCCTAAAACGTATTCCAGCAGTGAAAACACACGTTTCGACAAAGACCTTGAAGGAGCAAGCAAAAGCCTAGTGGCTGAGTGTTCCTTTTGAGAGAAAGACATGAATTTCGTCCTTCTGGAATGAGTTTTCAGCCAGGAATTCGTATGCATTTTGTACTGTGCAGAAAGTAGCTACCTGCTCGGGAGTTGTGTCATAGAAGCACCTTTCTGGAGGAGCTTATTGCAACATTCATTGTTTGGCTCAGTTCTTTAGGGTTGGTTTTGGAAGGTCTTTCAACTTTGTCCAAATCCTGCTTCGTACGAAATTTTTTCACAGCGCTGTTTCCAAGTGTCCACAAAGAGCTGGTGCTTGAAACTGTCCACATGTACATCTCCCATACTGGTGTGCTCCTTCCCCTACCTGGATTTTGGTTTCCTCTTCTTTCTTTGAAACGACAAGCCTTCTTTCTGTATGCTACACACACCTTGTAGCAGTTTCAGTTTGCAGCATGTTGGTCTCCCCAAAATGCTGAGTATTCTATGTAGAGTGTGTCATTCTACAGCACTGAATACACAACTTAGAGCTCCTTTCAAAGCAGACACACAAACACATCTTTTTGTGAAAGTCTTACTTCAGGTCCCTTGGAAAATATATGGGTTTCTTTGAGAACATGAAGTCGATTACGCTTTTGCACTCTGCAAAGAATAGAAGTGATCTTTTGTACATGCCCGTCTGAATTTCACTGCAAAATGCCCTTCTTTTCTGCTTTCTTGAACATTCCCAAAGCATCAGGTGAAAGAGCGTGTTGAGGAAGAGTGATGCAGTGTGCGTTTTCCTGGCTTTCAAGTGAATTGGGAAACATACTCCTTGTGTTTCCACATTGTCTAAGAAACAACATGAGTCTTGCAAGAGATTGAAACAATGCATCCTAAAACGTATTACCGCAGTGAAAACACACGTTTCTACCAAGACTTGGAAGGAGCAAGCGAAAGAATAGTCGCTGAGTGTTCTTTCGGAGAGAAACACAAGCATTTGTTCCTTCTGGAGTGAGTTTTCAGCCAGGAATTCATATGCGTTTTGTACTGTGCAGAATGTAGCTACCTGCTCTTGAGTTGTGTCATAGAAGCACCTTTCCTGGAGGAGCTTATTGCAACATTCTTTGTTTGGCTAAGTTCTTTAGGGTTGGTTTTGGAAGGTCTTTCAACTTTGTCCAAATCCGCTTCGTATGAAATCTTTTCACAGCGCTCTTTCCAAGTGTCCACAAAGAGCTGCTCCTGGAAACTGTCCACATGCACATCTCCCATGCTGGTGTGCTCGTTTCACTACCTGGATTTTGGTTTTCTCTTCTTTCTTTGAAATGACAAGCCTTCTTTCTGCATGCTACACACACCTTGTAGCAGTTCCAGTTTGCAGCATGTTGGTGCTCCTAAAACGCTGTGTAACCTGTGTAGAGTGTGTCACTCTCCAGCACTGAATACACAACTTAGAGCTCCTTTCACCACAGACACGCAAACACATCTTTTTGTGAAAGTCCTACTTCTTTTCACTTGGAAATGTAAGGGTTTCAAAGAGAACATGAAGTCAATGATGCTTTTGCACTCTACTACCAAAAGAATAGACCTCTTCTACATGCCCGTCTGAGGTTCAGTGCAAAATGCCCTTGTTTTCTGGTTTCTTGAATGTTCTCAACACATTAGGAGAAAGAGCGTGTTTGAGCAAGAGTGATGCAGTGTGCGTTTCCCTAGATTTCAAGTGATTTGCGAAACATGCTCCTTAGTTTTCCACATTGTGTAAGAAACATGAGGTTTGCAAGAGATTGAAACAATGCTTCCTAAAACGTATTCCAGCAGTGAAAACACACGTTTCGACAAAGACTTTGAAGGAGCAAGCAAAAGCCTAGTGGCTGAGTGTTCCTTTTGAGAGAAAGACATGCATTTCGTCCTTCTGGAATGAGTTTTCAGCCAGGAATTCGTATGCATTTTGTACTGTGCAGAAAGTAGCTACCTGCTCGGGAGTTGTGTCATAGAAGCACCTTTCTGGAGGAGCTTATTGCAACATTCATTGTTTGGCTCAGTTCTTTAGGGTTGGTTTTGGAAGGTCTTTCAACTTTGTCCAAATCCTGCTTCGTACGAAATTTTTTCACAGCGCTGTTTCCAAGTGTCCACAAAGAGCTGGTGCTTGAAACTGTCCACATGTACATCTCCCATACTGGTGTGCTCCTTCCCCTACCTGGATTTTGGTTTCCTCTTCTTTCTTTGAAACGACAAGCCTTCTTTCTGTATGCTACACACACCTTGTAGCAGTTTCAGTTTGCAGCATGTTGGTCTCCCCAAAATGCTGAGTATTCTATGTAGAGTGTGTCATTCTACAGCACTGAATACACAACTTAGAGCTCCTTTCAAAGCAGACACACAAACACATCTTTTTGTGAAAGTCTTACTTCAGGTCCCTTGGAAAATATATGGGTTTCTTTGAGAACATGAAGTCGATTACGCTTTTGCACTCTGCAAAGAATAGAAGTGATCTTTTGTACATGCCCGTCTGAATTTCACTGCAAAATGCCCTTCTTTTCTGCTTTCTTGAACATTCCCAAAGCATCAGGTGAAAGAGCGTGTTTGAGGAAGAGTGATGCAGTGTGCGTTTTCCTGGCTTTCAAGTGAATTGGGAAACATACTCCTTGTGTTTCCACATTGTCTAAGAAACAACATGAGTCTTGCAAGAGATTGAAACAATGCATCCTAAAACGTATTACCGCAGTGAAAACACACGTTTCTACCAAGACTTGGAAGGAGCAAGCGAAAGAATAGTCGCTGAGTGTTCTTTCGGAGAGAAACACAAGCATTTGTTCCTTCTGGAGTGAGTTTTCAGCCAGGAATTCATATGCGTTTTGTACTGTGCAGAATGTAGCTACCTGCTCTTGAGTTGTGTCATAGAAGCACCTTTCCTGGAGGAGCTTATTGCAACATTCTTTGTTTGGCTAAGTTCTTTAGGGTTGGTTTTGGAAGGTCTTTCAACTTTGTCCAAATCCGCTTCGTATGAAATCTTTTCACAGCGCTCTTTCCAAGTGTCCACAAAGAGCTGCTCCTGGAAACTGTCCACATGCACATCTCCCATGCTGGTGTGCTCGTTTCACTACCTGGATTTTGGTTTTCTCTTCTTTCTTTGAAATGACAAGCCTTCTTTCTGCATGCTACACACACCTTGTAGCAGTTCCAGTTTGCAGCATGTTGGTGCTCCTAAAACGCTGTGTAACCTGTGTAGAGTGTGTCACTCTCCAGCACTGAATACACAACTTAGAGCTCCTTTCACCACAGACACGCAAACACATCTTTTTGTGAAAGTCCTACTTCTTTTCACTTGGAAATGTAAGGGTTTCAAAGAGAACATGAAGTCAATGATGCTTTTGCACTCTACTACCAAAAGAATAGACCTCTTCTACATGCCCGTCTGAGGTTCAGTGCAAAATGCCCTTGTTTTCTGGTTTCTTGAATGTTCTCAACACATTAGGAGAAAGAGCGTGTTTGAGCAAGAGTGATGCAGTGTGCGTTTCCCTAGATTTCAAGTGATTTGCGAAACATGCTCCTTAGTTTTCCACATTGTGTAAGAAACATGAGGTTTGCAAGAGATTGAAACAATGCTTCCTAAAACGTATTCCAGCAGTGAAAACACACGTTTCGACAAAGACTTTGAAGGAGCAAGCAAAAGCCTAGTGGCTGAGTGTTCCTTTTGAGAGAAAGACATGCATTTCGTCCTTCTGGAATGAGTTTTCAGCCAGGAATTCGTATGCATTTTGTACTGTGCAGAAAGTAGCTACCTGCTCGGGAGTTGTGTCATAGAAGCACCTTTCTGGAGGAGCTTATTGCAACATTCATTGTTTGGCTCAGTTCTTTAGGGTTGGTTTTGGAAGGTCTTTCAACTTTGTCCAAATCCTGCTTCGTACGAAATTTTTTCACAGCGCTGTTTCCAAGTGTCCACAAAGAGCTGGTGCTTGAAACTGTCCACATGTACATCTCCCATACTGGTGTGCTCCTTCCCCTACCTGGATTTTGGTTTCCTCTTCTTTCTTTGAAACGACAAGCCTTCTTTCTGTATGCTACACACACCTTGTAGCAGTTTCAGTTTGCAGCATGTTGGTCTCCCCAAAATGCTGAGTATTCTATGTAGAGTGTGTCATTCTACAGCACTGAATACACAACTTAGAGCTCCTTTCAAAGCAGACACACAAACACATCTTTTTGTGAAAGTCTTACTTCAGGTCCCTTGGAAAATATATGGGTTTCTTTGAGAACATGAAGTCGATTACGCTTTTGCACTCTGCAAAGAATAGAAGTGATCTTTTGTACATGCCCGTCTGAATTTCACTGCAAAATGCCCTTCTTTTCTGCTTTCTTGAACATTCCCAAAGCATCAGGTGAAAGAGCGTGTTTGAGGAAGAGTGATGCAGTGTGCGTTTTCCTGGCTTTCAAGTGAATTGGGAAACATACTCCTTGTGTTTCCACATTGTCTAAGAAACAACATGAGTCTTGCAAGAGATTGAAACAATGCATCCTAAAACGTATTACCGCAGTGAAAACACACGTTTCTACCAAGACTTGGAAGGAGCAAGCGAAAGAATAGTCGCTGAGTGTTCTTTCGGAGAGAAACACAAGCATTTGTTCCTTCTGGAGTGAGTTTTCAGCCAGGAATTCATATGCATTTTGTACTGTGCAGAATGTAGCTACCTGCTCTTGAGTTGTGTCATAGAAGCACCTTTCCTGGAGGAGCTTATTGCAACATTCTTTGTTTGGCTAAGTTCTTTAGGGTTGGTTTTGGAAGGTCTTTCAACTTTGTCCAAATCCGCTTCGTATGAAATCTTTTCACAGCGCTCTTTCCAAGTGTCCACAAAGAGCTGCTCCTGGAAACTGTCCACATGCACATCTCCCATGCTGGTGTGCTCGTTTCACTACCTGGATTTTGGTTTTCTCTTCTTTCTTTGAAATGACAAGCCTTCTTTCTGTATGCTACACACACCTTGTAGCAGTTCCAGTTTGCAGCATGTTGGTGCTCCTAAAACGCTGTGTAACCTGTGTAGAGTGTGTCACTCTCCAGCACTGAATACACAACTTAGAGCTCCTTTCACCACAGACACGCAAACACATCTTTTTGTGAAAGTCCTACTTCTTTTCACTTGGAAATGTAAGGGTTTCAAAGAGAACATGAAGTCAATGATGCTTTTGCACTCTACTACCAAAAGAATAGACCTCTTCTACATGCCCGTCTGAGGTTCAGTGCAAAATGCCCTTGTTTTCTGGTTTCTTGAATGTTCTCAACACATTAGGAGAAAGAGCGTGTTTGAGCAAGAGTGATGCAGTGTGCGTTTCCCTAGATTTCAAGTGATTTGCGAAACATGCTCCTTAGTTTTCCACATTGTGTAAGAAACATGAGGTTTGCAAGAGATTGAAACAATGCTTCCTAAAACGTATTCCAGCAGTGAAAACACACGTTTCGACAAAGACTTTGAAGGAGCAAGCAAAAGCCTAGTGGCTGAGTGTTCCTTTTGAGAGAAAGACATGCATTTCGTCCTTCTGGAATGAGTTTTCAGCCAGGAATTCGTATGCATTTTGTACTGTGCAGAAAGTAGCTACCTGCTCGGGAGTTGTGTCATAGAAGCACCTTTCTGGAGGAGCTTATTGCAACATTCATTGTTTGGCTCAGTTCTTTAGGGTTGGTTTTGGAAGGTCTTTCAACTTTGTCCAAATCCTGCTTCGTACGAAATTTTTTCACAGCGCTGTTTCCAAGTGTCCACAAAGAGCTGGTGCTTGAAACTGTCCACATGTACATCTCCCATACTGGTGTGCTCCTTCCCCTACCTGGATTTTGGTTTCCTCTTCTTTCTTTGAAACGACAAGCCTTCTTTCTGTATGCTACACACACCTTGTAGCAGTTTCAGTTTGCAGCATGTTGGTCTCCCCAAAATGCTGAGTATTCTATGTAGAGTGTGTCATTCTACAGCACTGAATACACAACTTAGAGCTCCTTTCAAAGCAGACACACAAACACATCTTTTTGTGAAAGTCTTACTTCAGGTCCCTTGGAAAATATATGGGTTTCTTTGAGAACATGAAGTCGATTACGCTTTTGCACTCTGCAAAGAATAGAAGTGATCTTTTGTACATGCCCGTCTGAATTTCACTGCAAAATGCCCTTCTTTTCTGCTTTCTTGAACATTCCCAAAGCATCAGGTGAAAGAGCGTGTTTGAGGAAGAGTGATGCAGTGTGCGTTTTCCTGGCTTTCAAGTGAATTGGGAAACATACTCCTTGTGTTTCCACATTGTCTAAGAAACAACATGAGTCTTGCAAGAGATTGAAACAATGCATCCTAAAACGTATTACCGCAGTGAAAACACACGTTTCTACCAAGACTTGGAAGGAGCAAGCGAAAGAATAGTCGCTGAGTGTTCTTTCGGAGAGAAACACAAGCATTTGTTCCTTCTGGAGTGAGTTTTCAGCCAGGAATTCATATGCATTTTGTACTGTGCAGAATGTAGCTACCTGCTCTTGAGTTGTGTCATAGAAGCACCTTTCCTGGAGGAGCTTATTGCAACATTCTTTGTTTGGCTAAGTTCTTTAGGGTTGGTTTTGGAAGGTCTTTCAACTTTGTCCAAATCCGCTTCGTATGAAATCTTTTCACAGCGCTCTTTCCAAGTGTCCACAAAGAGCTGCTCCTGGAAACTGTCCACATGCACATCTCCCATGCTGGTGTGCTCGTTTCACTACCTGGATTTTGGTTTTCTCTTCTTTCTTTGAAATGACAAGCCTTCTTTCTGCATGCTACACACACCTTGTAGCAGTTCCAGTTTGCAGCATGTTGGTGCTCCTAAAACGCTGTGTAACCTGTGTAGAGTGTGTCACTCTCCAGCACTGAATACACAACTTAGAGCTCCTTTCACCACAGACACGCAAACACATCTTTTTGTGAAAGTCCTACTTCTTTTCACTTGGAAATGTAAGGGTTTCAACGAGAACATGAAGTCAATGATGCTTTTGCACTCTACTACCAAAAGAATAGACCTCTTCTACATGCCCGTCTGAGTTTCAGTGCAAAATGCCCTTGTTTTCTGGTTTCTTGAATGTTCTCAACACATTAGGAGAAAGAGCGTGTTTGAGCAAGAGTGATGCAGTGTGCGTTTCCCTAGATTTCAAGTGATTTGCGAAACATACTCCTTAGTTTTCCACATTGTGTAAGAAACATGAGGTTTGCAAGAGATTGAAACAATGCTTCCTAAAACGTATTCCAGCAGTGAAAACACACGTTTCGACAAAGACTTTGAAGGAGCAAGCAAAAGCCTAGTGGCTGAGTGTTCCTTTTGAGAGAAAGACATGCATTTCGTCCTTCTGGAATGAGTTTTCAGCCAGGAATTCGTATGCATTTTGTACTGTGCAGAAAGTAGCTACCTGCTCGGGAGTTGTGTCATAGAAGCACCTTTCTGGAGGAGCTTATTGCAACATTCATTGTTTGGCTCAGTTCTTTAGGGTTGGTTTTGGAAGGTCTTTCAACTTTGTCCAAATCCTGCTTCGTACGAAATTTTTTCACAGCGCTGTTTCCAAGTGTCCACAAAGAGCTGGTGCTTGAAACTGTCCACATGTACATCTCCCATACTGGTGTGCTCCTTCCCCTACCTGGATTTTGGTTTCCTCTTCTTTCTTTGAAATGACAAGCCTTCTTTCTGTATGCTACACACACCTTGTAGCAGTTTCAGTTTGCAGCATGTTGGTCTCCCCAAAATGCTGAGTATTCTATGTAGAGTGTGTCATTCTACAGCACTGAATACACAACTTAGAGCTCCTTTCAAAGCAGACACACAAACACATCTTTTTGTGAAAGTCTTACTTCAGGTCCCTTGGAAAATATATGGGTTTCTTTGAGAACATGAAGTCGATTACGCTTTTGCACTCTGCAAAGAATAGAAGTGATCTTTTGTACATGCCCGTCTGAATTTCACTGCAAAATGCCCTTCTTTTCTGCTTTCTTGAACATTCCCAAAGCATCAGGTGAAAGAGCGTGTTTGAGGAAGAGTGATGCAGTGTGCGTTTTCCTGGCTTTCAAGTGAACTGGGAAACATACTCCTTGTGTTTCCACATTGTCTAAGAAACAACATGAGTCTTGCAAGAGATTGAAACAATGCATCCTAAAACGTATTACCGCAGTGAAAACACACGTTTCTACCAAGACTTGGAAGGAGCAAGCGAAAGAATAGTCGCTGAGTGTTCTTTCGGAGAGAAACACAAGCATTTGTTCCTTCTGGAGTGAGTTTTCAGCCAGGAATTCATATGCGTTTTGTACTGTGCAGAATGTAGCTACCTGCTCTTGAGTTGTGTCATAGAAGCACCTTTCCTGGAGGAGCTTATTGCAACATTCTTTGTTTGGCTAAGTTCTTTAGGGTTGGTTTTGGAAGGTCTTTCAACTTTGTCCAAATCCGCTTCGTATGAAATCTTTTCACAGCGCTCTTTCCAAGTGTCCACAAAGAGCTGCTCCTGGAAACTGTCCACATGCACATCTCCCATGCTGGTGTGCTCGTTTCACTACCTGGATTTTGGTTTTCTCTTCTTTCTTTGAAATGACAAGCCTTCTTTCTGCATGCTACACACACCTTGTAGCAGTTCCAGTTTGCAGCATGTTGGTGCTCCTAAAACGCTGTGTAACCTGTGTAGAGTGTGTCACTCTCCAGCACTGAATACACAACTTAGAGCTCCTTTCACCACAGACACGCAAACACATCTTTTTGTGAAAGTCCTACATCTTTTCACTTGGAAATGTAAGGGTTTCAACGAGAACATGAAGTCAATGATGCTTTTGCACTCTACTACCAAAAGAATAGACCTCTTCTACATGCCCGTCTGAGTTTCAGTGCAAAATGCCCTTGTTTTCTGGTTTCTTGAATGTTCTCAACACATTAGGAGAAAGAGCGTGTTTGAGCAAGAGTGATGCAGTGTGCGTTTCCCTAGATTTCAAGTGATTTGCGAAACATACTCCTTAGTTTTCCACATTGTGTAAGAAACATGAGGTTTGCAAGAGATTGAAACAATGCTTCCTAAAACGTATTCCAGCAGTGAAAACACACGTTTCGACAAAGACTTTGAAGGAGCAAGCAAAAGCCTAGTGGCTGAGTGTTCCTTTTGAGAGAAAGACATGCATTTCGTCCTTCTGGAATGAGTTTTCAGCCAGGAATTCGTATGCATTTTGTACTGTGCAGAAAGTAGCTACCTGCTCGGGAGTTGTGTCATAGAAGCACCTTTCTGGAGGAGCTTATTGCAACATTCATTGTTTGGCTCAGTTCTTTAGGGTTGGTTTTGGAAGGTCTTTCAACTTTGTCCAAATCCTGCTTCGTACGAAATTTTTTCACAGCGCTGTTTCCAAGTGTCCACAAAGAGCTGGTGCTTGAAACTGTCCACATGTACATCTCCCATACTGGTGTGCTCCTTCCCCTACCTGGATTTTGGTTTCCTCTTCTTTCTTTAAAACGACAAGCCTTCTTTCTGTATGCTACACACACCTTGTAGCAGTTTCAGTTTGCAGCATGTTGGTCTCCCCAAAATGCTGAGTATTCTATGTAGAGTGTGTCATTCTACAGCACTGAATACACAACTTAGAGCTCCTTTCAAAGCAGACACACAAACACATCTTTTTGTGAAAGTCTTACTTCAGGTCCCTTGGAAAATATATGGGTTTCTTTGAGAACATGAAGTCGATTACGCTTTTGCACTCTGCAAAGAATAGAAGTGATCTTTTGTACATGCCCGTCTGAATTTCACTGCAAAATGCCCTTCTTTTCTGCTTTCTTGAACATTCCCAAAGCATCAGGTGAAAGAGCGTGTTTGAGGAAGAGTGATGCAGTGTGCGTTTTCCTGGCTTTCAAGTGAACTGGGAAACATACTCCTTGTGTTTCCACATTGTCTAAGAAACAACATGAGTCTTGCAAGAGATTGAAACAATGCATCCTAAAACGTATTACCGCAGTGAAAACACACGTTTCTACCAAGACTTGGAAGGAGCAAGCGAAAGAATAGTCGCTGAGTGTTCTTTCGGAGAGAAACACAAGCATTTGTTCCTTCTGGAGTGAGTTTTCAGCCAGGAATTCATATGCGTTTTGTACTGTGCAGAATGTAGCTACCTGCTCTTGAGTTGTGTCATAGAAGCACCTTTCCTGGAGGAGCTTATTGCAACATTCTTTGTTTGGCTAAGTTCTTTAGGGTTGGTTTTGGAAGGTCTTTCAACTTTGTCCAAATCCGCTTCGTATGAAATCTTTTCACAGCGCTCTTTCCAAGTGTCCACAAAGAGCTGCTCCTGGAAACTGTCCACATGCACATCTCCCATGCTGGTGTGCTCGTTTCACTACCTGGATTTTGGTTTTCTCTTCTTTCTTTGAAATGACAAGCCTTCTTTCTGCATGCTACACACACCTTGTAGCAGTTCCAGTTTGCAGCATGTTGGTGCTCCTAAAACGCTGTGTAACCTGTGTAGAGTGTGTCACTCTCCAGCACTGAATACACAACTTAGAGCTCCTTTCACCACAGACACGCAAACACATCTTTTTGTGAAAGTCCTACTTCTTTTCACTTGGAAATGTAAGGGTTTCAACGAGAACATGAAGTCAATGATGCTTTTGCACTCTACTACCAAAAGAATAGACCTCTTCTACATGCCCGTCTGAGTTTCAGTGCAAAATGCCCTTGTTTTCTGGTTTCTTGAATGTTCTCAACACATTAGGAGAAAGAGCGTGTTTGAGCAAGAGTGATGCAGTGTGCGTTTCCCTAGATTTCAAGTGATTTGCGAAACATACTCCTTAGTTTTCCACATTGTGTAAGAAACATGAGGTTTGCAAGAGATTGAAACAATGCTTCCTAAAACGTATTCCAGCAGTGAAAACACACGTTTCGACAAAGACTTTGAAGGAGCAAGCAAAAGCCTAGTGGCTGAGTGTTCCTTTTGAGAGAAAGACATGCATTTCGTCCTTCTGGAATGAGTTTTCAGCCAGGAATTCGTATGCATTTTGTACTGTGCAGAAAATAGCTACCTGCTCGGGAGTTGTGTCATAGAAGCACCTTTCTGGAGGAGCTTATTGCAACATTCATTGTTTGGCTCAGTTCTTTAGGGTTGGTTTTGGAAGGTCTTTCAACTTTGTCCAAATCCTGCTTCGTACGAAATTTTTTCACAGCGCTGTTTCCAAGTGTCCACAAAGAGCTGGTGCTTGAAACTGTCCACATGTACATCTCCCATACTGGTGTGCTCCTTCCCCTACCTGGATTTTGGTTTCCTCTTCTTTCTTTGAAACGACAAGCCTTCTTTCTGTATGCTACACACACCTTGTAGCAGTTTCAGTTTGCAGCATGTTGGTCTCCCCAAAATGCTGAGTATTCTATGTAGAGTGTGTCATTCTACAGCACTGAATACACAACTTAGAGCTCCTTTCAAAGCAGACACACAAACACATCTTTTTGTGAAAGTCTTACTTCAGGTCCCTTGGAAAATATATGGGTTTCTTTGAGAACATGAAGTCGATTACGCTTTTGCACTCTGCAAAGAATAGAAGTGATCTTTTGTACATGCCCGTCTGAATTTCACTGCAAAATGCCCTTCTTTTCTGCTTTCTTGAACATTCCCAAAGCATCAGGTGAAAGAGCGTGTTTGAGGAAGAGTGATGCAGTGTGCGTTTTCCTGGCTTTCAAGTGAATTGGGAAACATACTCCTTGTGTTTCCACATTGTCTAAGAAACAACATGAGTCTTGCAAGAGATTGAAACAATGCATCCTAAAACGTATTACCGCAGTGAAAACACACGTTTCTACCAAGACTTGGAAGGAGCAAGCGAAAGAATAGTCGCTGAGTGTTCTTTCGGAGAGAAACACAAGCATTTGTTCCTTCTGGAGTGAGTTTTCAGCCAGGAATTCATATGCATTTTGTACTGTGCAGAATGTAGCTACCTGCTCTTGAGTTGTGTCATAGAAGCACCTTTCCTGGAGGAGCTTATTGCAACATTCTTTGTTTGGCTAAGTTCTTTAGGGTTGGTTTTGGAAGGTCTTTCAACTTTGTCCAAATCCGCTTCGTATGAAATCTTTTCACAGCGCTCTTTCCAAGTGTCCACAAAGAGCTGCTCCTGGAAACTGTCCACATGCACATCTCCCATGCTGGTGTGCTCGTTTCACTACCTGGATTTTGGTTTTCTCTTCTTTCTTTGAAATGACAAGCCTTCTTTCTGCATGCTACACACACCTTGTAGCAGTTCCAGTTTGCAGCATGTTGGTGCTCCTAAAACGCTGTGTAACCTGTGTAGAGTGTGTCACTCTCCAGCACTGAATACACAACTTAGAGCTCCTTTCACCACAGACACGCAAACACATCTTTTTGTGAAAGTCCTACTTCTTTTCACTTGGAAATGTAAGGGTTTCAACGAGAACATGAAGTCAATGATGCTTTTGCACTCTACTACCAAAAGAATAGACCTCTTCTACATGCCCGTCTGAGTTTCAGTGCAAAATGCCCTTGTTTTCTGGTTTCTTGAATGTTCTCAACACATTAGGAGAAAGAGCGTGTTTGAGCAAGAGTGATGCAGTGTGCGTTTCCCTAGATTTCAAGTGATTTGCGAAACATACTCCTTAGTTTTCCACATTGTGTAAGAAACATGAGGTTTGCAAGAGATTGAAACAATGCTTCCTAAAACGTATTCCAGCAGTGAAAACACACGTTTCAACAAAGACTTTGAAGGAGCAAGCAAAAGCCTAGTGGCTGAGTGTTCCTTTTGAGAGAAAGACATGCATTTCGTCCTTCTGGAATGAGTTTTCAGCCAGGAATTCGTATGCATTTTGTACTGTGCAGAAAGTAGCTACCTGCTCGGGAGTTGTGTCATAGAAGCACCTTTCTGGAGGAGCTTATTGCAACATTCATTGTTTGGCTCAGTTCTTTAGGGTTGGTTTTGGAAGGTCTTTCAACTTTGTCCAAATCCTGCTTCGTACGAAATTTTTTCACAGCGCTGTTTCCAAGTGTCCACAAAGAGCTGGTGCTTGAAACTGTCCACATGTACATCTCCCATACTGGTGTGCTCCTTCCCCTACCTGGATTTTGGTTTCCTCTTCTTTCTTTGAAACGACAAGCCTTCTTTCTGTATGCTACACACACCTTGTAGCAGTTTCAGTTTGCAGCATGTTGGTCTCCCCAAAATGCTGAGTATTCTATGTAGAGTGTGTCATTCTACAGCACTGAATACACAACTTAGAGCTCCTTTCAAAGCAGACACACAAACACATCTTTTTGTGAAAGTCTTACTTCAGGTCCCTTGGAAAATATATGGGTTTCTTTGAGAACATGAAGTCGATTACGCTTTTGCACTCTGCAAAGAATAGAAGTGATCTTTTGTACATGCCCGTCTGAATTTCACTGCAAAATGCCCTTCTTTTCTGCTTTCTTGAACATTCCCAAAGCATCAGGTGAAAGAGCGTGTTTGAGGAAGAGTGATGCAGTGTGCGTTTTCCTGGCTTTCAAGTGAACTGGGAAACATACTCCTTGTGTTACCACATTGTCTAAGAAACAACATGAGTCTTGCAAGAGATTGAAACAATGCATCCTAAAACGTATTACCGCAGTGAAAACACACGTTTCTACCAAGACTTGGAAGGAGCAAGCGAAAGAATAGTCGCTGAGTGTTCTTTCGGAGAGAAACACAAGCATTTGTTCCTTCTGGAGTGAGTTTTCAGCCAGGAATTCATATGCGTTTTGTACTGTGCAGAATGTAGCTACCTGCTCTTGAGTTGTGTCATAGAAGCACCTTTCCTGGAGGAGCTTATTGCAACATTCTTTGTTTGGCTAAGTTCTTTAGGGTTGGTTTTGGAAGGTCTTTCAACTTTGTCCAAATCCGCTTCGTATGAAATCTTTTCACAGCGCTCTTTCCAAGTGTCCACAAAGAGCTGCTCCTGGAAACTGTCCACATGCACATCTCCCATGCTGGTGTGCTCGTTTCACTACCTGGATTTTGGTTTTCTCTTCTTTCTTTGAAATGACAAGCCTTCTTTCTGCATGCTACACACACCTTGTAGCAGTTCCAGTTTGCAGCATGTTGGTGCTCCTAAAACGCTGTGTAACCTGTGTAGAGTGTGTCACTCTCCAGCACTGAATACACAACTTAGAGCTCCTTTCACCACAGACACGCAAACACATCTTTTTGTGAAAGTCCTACTTCTTTTCACTTGGAAATGTAAGGGTTTCAACGAGAACATGAAGTCAATGATGCTTTTGCACTCTACTACCAAGCGAAATGACCTCTTCTACATGCCCGTCTGAGTTTCAGTGCAAAATGCCCTTGTTTTCTGGTTTCTTGAATGTTCTCAACACATTAGGAGAAAGAGCGTGTTTGAGCAAGAGTGATGCAGTGTGCGTTTCCCTAGATTTCAAGTGATTTGCGAAACATACTCCTTAGTTTTCCACATTGTGTAAGAAACATGAGGTTTGCAAGAGATTGAAACAATGCTTCCTAAAACGTATTCCAGCAGTGAAAACACACGTTTCGACAAAGACCTTGAAGGAGCAAGCAAAAGCCTAGTGGCTGAGTGTTCCTTTTGAGAGAAAGACATGCATTTCGTCCTTCTGGAATGAGTTTTCAGCCAGGAATTCGTATGCATTTTGTACTGTGCAGAAAGTAGCTACCTGCTCGGGAGTTGTGTCATAGAAGCACCTTTCTGGAGGAGCTTATTGCAACATTCATTGTTTGGCTCAGTTCTTTAGGGTTGGTTTTGGAAGGTCTTTCAACTTTGTCCAAATCCTGCTTCGTACGAAATTTTTTCACAGCGCTGTTTCCAAGTGTCCACAAAGAGCTGGTGCTTGAAACTGTCCACATGTACATCTCCCATACTGGTGTGCTCGTTCCCCTACCTGGATTTTGGTTTCCTCTTCTTTCTTTGAAACGACAAGCCTTCTTTCTGTATGCTACACACACCTTGTAGCAGTTTCAGTTTGCAGCATGTTGGTCTCCCCAAAATGCTGAGTATTCTATGTAGAGTGTGTCATTCTACAGCACTGAATACACAACTTAGAGCTCCTTTCAAAGCAGACACACAAACACATCTTTTTGTGAAAGTCTTACTTCAGGTCCCTTGGAAAATATATGGGTTTCTTTGAGAACATGAAGTCGATTACGCTTTTGCACTCTGCAAAGAATAGAAGTGATCTTTTGTACATGCCCGTCTGAATTTCACTGCAAAATGCCCTTCTTTTCTGCTTTCTTGAACATTCCCAAAGCATCAGGTGAAAGAGCGTGTTTGAGGAAGAGTGATGCAGTGTGCGTTTTCCTGGCTTTCAAGTGAACTGGGAAACATACTCCTTGTGTTTCCACATTGTCTAAGAAACAACATGAGTCTTGCAAGAGATTGAAACAATGCATCCTAAAACGTATTACCGCAGTGAAAACACACGTTTCTACCAAGACTTGGAAGGAGCAAGCGAAAGAATAGTCGCTGAGTGTTCTTTCGGAGAGAAACACAAGCATTTGTTCCTTCTGGAGTGAGTTTTCAGCCAGGAATTCATATGCATTTTGTACTGTGCAGAATGTAGCTACCTGCTCTTGAGTTGTGTCATAGAAGCACCTTTCCTGGAGGAGCTTATTGCAACATTCTTTGTTTGGCTAAGTTCTTTAGGGTTGGTTTTGGAAGGTCTTTCAACTTTGTCCAAATCCGCTTCGTATGAAATCTTTTCACAGCGCTCTTTCCAAGTGTCCACAAAGAGCTGCTCCTGGAAACTGTCCACATGCACATCTCCCATGCTGGTGTGCTCGTTTCACTACCTGGATTTTGGTTTTCTCTTCTTTCTTTGAAATGACAAGCCTTCTTTCTGCATGCTACACACACCTTGTAGCAGTTCCAGTTTGCAGCATGTTGGTGCTCCTAAAACGCTGTGTAACCTGTGTAGAGTGTGTCACTCTCCAGCACTGAATACACAACTTAGAGCTCCTTTCACCACAGACACGCAAACACATCTTTTTGTGAAAGTCCTACTTCTTTTCACTTGGAAATGTAAGGGTTTCAAAGAGAACCTGAAGTCAATGATGCTTTTGCACTCTACTACCAAAAGAATAGACCTCTTCTACATGCCCGTCTGAGGTTCAGTGCAAAATGCCCTTGTTTTCTGGTTTCTTGAATGTTCTCAACACATTAGGAGAAAGAGCGTGTTTGAGCAAGAGTGATGCAGTGTGCGTTTCCCTAGATTTCAAGTGATTTGCGAAACATGCTCCTTAGTTTTCCACATTGTGTAAGAAACATGAGGTTTGCAAGAGATTGAAACAATGCTTCCTAAAACGTATTCCAGCAGTGAAAACACACGTTTCGACAAAGACTTTGAAGGAGCAAGCAAAAGCCTAGTGGCTGAGTGTTCCTTTTGAGAGAAAGACATGCATTTCGTCCTTCTGGAATGAGTTTTCAGCCAGGAATTCGTATGCATTTTGTACTGTGCAGAAAGTAGCTACCTGCTCGGGAGTTGTGTCATAGAAGCACCTTTCTGGAGGAGCTTATTGCAACATTCATTGTTTGGCTCAGTTCTTTAGGGTTGGTTTTGGAAGGTCTTTCAACTTTGTCCAAATCCTGCTTCGTACGAAATTTTTTCACAGCGCTGTTTCCAAGTGTCCACAAAGAGCTGGAGCTTGAAACTGTCCACATGTACATCTCCCATACTGGTGTGCTCCTTCCCCTACCTGGATTTTGGTTTCCTCTTCTTTCTTTGAAACGACAAGCCTTCTTTCTGTATGCTACACACACCTTGTAGCAGTTTCAGTTTGCAGCATGTTGGTCTCCCCAAAATGCTGAGTATTCTATGTAGAGTGTGTCATTCTACAGCACTGAATACACAACTTAGAGCTCCTTTCAAAGCAGACACACAAACACATCTTTTTGTGAAAGTCTTACTTCAGGTCCCTTGGAAAATATATGGGTTTCTTTGAGAACATGAAGTCGATTACGCTTTTGCACTCTGCAAAGAATAGAAGTGATCTTTTGTACATGCCCGTCTGAATTTCACTGCAAAATGCCCTTCTTTTCTGCTTTCTTGAACATTCCCAAAGCATCAGGTGAAAGAGCGTGTTTGAGGAAGAGTGATGCAGTGTGCGTTTTCCTGGCTTTCAAGTGAACTGGGAAACATACTCCTTGTGTTTCCACATTGTCTAAGAAACAACATGAGTCTTGCAAGAGATTGAAACAATGAATCCTAAAACGTATTACCGCAGTGAAAACACACGTTTCTACCAAGACTTGGAAGGAGCAAGCGAAAGAATAGTCGCTGAGTGTTCTTTCGGAGAGAAACACAAGCATTTGTTCCTTCTGGAGTGAGTTTTCAGCCAGGAATTCATATGCATTTTGTACTGTGCAGAATGTAGCTACCTGCTCTTGAGTTGTGTCATAGAAGCACCTTTCCTGGAGGAGCTTATTGCAACATTCTTTGTTTGGCTAAGTTCTTTAGGGTTGGTTTTGGAAGGTCTTTCAACTTTGTCCAAATCCGCTTCGTATGAAATCTTTTCACAGCGCTCTTTCCAAGTGTCCACAAAGAGCTGCTCCTGGAAACTGTCCACATGCACATCTCCCATGCTGGTGTGCTCGTTTCACTACCTGGATTTTGGTTTTCTCTTCTTTCTTTGAAATGACAAGCCTTCTTTCTGCATGCTACACACACCTTGTAGCAGTTCCAGTTTGCAGCATGTTGGTGCTCCTAAAACGCTGTGTAACCTGTGTAGAGTGTGTCACTCTCCAGCACTGAATACACAACTTAGAGCTCCTTTCACCACAGACACGCAAACACATCTTTTTGTGAAAGTCCTACTTCTTTTCACTTGGAAATGTAAGGGTTTCAAAGAGAACATGAAGTCAATGATGCTTTTGCACTCTACTACCAAAAGAATAGACCTCTTCTACATGCCCGTCTGAGGTTCAGTGCAAAATGCCCTTGTTTTCTGGTTTCTTGAATGTTCTCAACACATTAGGAGAAAGAGCGTGTTTGAGCAAGAGTGATGCAGTGTGCGTTTCCCTAGATTTCAAGTGATTTGCGAAACATGCTCCTTAGTTTTCCACATTGTGTAAGAAACATGAGGTTTGCAAGAGATTGAAACAATGCTTCCTAAAACGTATTCCAGCAGTGAAAACACACGTTTCGACAAAGACTTTGAAGGAGCAAGCAAAAGCCTAGTGGCTGAGTGTTCCTTTTGAGAGAAAGACATGCATTTCGTCCTTCTGGAATGAGTTTTCAGCCAGGAATTCGTATGCATTTTGTACTGTGCAGAAAGTAGCTACCTGCTCGGGAGTTGTGTCATAGAAGCACCTTTCTGGAGGAGCTTATTGCAACATTCATTGTTTGGCTCAGTTCTTTAGGGTTGGTTTTGGAAGGTCTTTCAACTTTGTCCAAATCCTGCTTCGTACGAAATTTTTTCACAGCGCTGTTTCCAAGTGTCCACAAAGAGCTGGTGCTTGAAACTGTCCACATGTACATCTCCCATACTGGTGTGCTCCTTCCCCTACCTGGATTTTGGTTTCCTCTTCTTTCTTTGAAACGACAAGCCTTCTTTCTGTATGCTACACACACCTTGTAGCAGTTTCAGTTTGCAGCATGTTGGTCTCCCCAAAATGCTGAGTATTCTATGTAGAGTGTGTCATTCTACAGCACTGAATACACAACTTAGAGCTCCTTTCAAAGCAGACACACAAACACATCTTTTTGTGAAAGTCTTACTTCAGGTCCCTTGGAAAATATATGGGTTTCTTTGAGAACATGAAGTCGATTACGCTTTTGCACTCTGCAAAGAATAGAAGTGATCTTTTGTACATGCCCGTCTGAATTTCACTGCAAAATGCCCTTCTTTTCTGCTTTCTTGAACATTCCCAAAGCATCAGGTGAAAGAGCGTGTTTGAGGAAGAGTGATGCAGTGTGCGTTTTCCTGGCTTTCAAGTGAACTGGGAAACATACTCCTTGTGTTTCCACATTGTCTAAGAAACAACATGAGTCTTGCAAGAGATTGAAACAATGCATCCTAAAACGTATTACCGCAGTGAAAACACACGTTTCTACCAAGACTTGGAAGGAGCAAGCGAAAGAATAGTCGCTGAGTGTTCTTTCGGAGAGAAACACAAGCATTTGTTCCTTCTGGAGTGAGTTTTCAGCCAGGAATTCATATGCATTTTGTACTGTGCAGAATGTAGCTACCTGCTCTTGAGTTGTGTCATAGAAGCACCTTTCCTGGAGGAGCTTATTGCAACATTCTTTGTTTGGCTAAGTTCTTTAGGGTTGGTTTTGGAAGGTCTTTCAACTTTGTCCAAATCCGCTTCGTATGAAATCTTTTCACAGCGCTCTTTCCAAGTGTCCACAAAGAGCTGCTCCTGGAAACTGTCCACATGCACATCTCCCATGCTGGTGTGCTCGTTTCACTACCTGGATTTTGGTTTTCTCTTCTTTCTTTGAAATGACAAGCCTTCTTTCTGCATGCTACACACACCTTGTAGCAGTTCCAGTTTGCAGCATGTTGGTGCTCCTAAAACGCTGTGTAACCTGTGTAGAGTGTGTCACTCTCCAGCACTGAATACACAACTTAGAGCTCCTTTCACCACAGACACGCAAACACATCTTTTTGTGAAAGTCCTACTTCTTTTCACTTGGAAATGTAAGGGTTTCAACGAGAACATGAAGTCAATGATGCTTTTGCACTCTACTACCAAAAGAATAGACCTCTTCTACATGCCCGTCTGAGTTTCAGTGCAAAATGCCCTTGTTTTCTGGTTTCTTGAATGTTCTCAACACATTAGGAGAAAGAGCGTGTTTGAGCAAGAGTGATGCAGTGTGCGTTTCCCTAGATTTCAAGTGATTTGCGAAACATACTCCTTAGTTTTCCACATTGTGTAAGAAACATGAGGTTTGCAAGAGATTGAAACAATGCTTCCTAAAACGTATTCCAGCAGTGAAAACACACGTTTCGACAAAGACTTTGAAGGAGCAAGCAAAAGCCTAGTGGCTGAGTGTTCCTTTTGAGAGAAAGACATGCATTTCGTCCTTCTGGAATGAGTTTTCAGCCAGGAATTCGTATGCATTTTGTACTGTGCAGAAAGTAGCTACCTGCTCGGGAGTTGTGTCATAGAAGCACCTTTCTGGAGGAGCTTATTGCAACATTCATTGTTTGGCTCAGTTCTTTAGGGTTGGTTTTGGAAGGTCTTTCAACTTTGTCCAAATCCTGCTTCGTACGAAATTTTTTCACAGCGCTGTTTCCAAGTGTCCACAAAGAGCTGGTGCTTGAAACTGTCCACATGTACATCTCCCATACTGGTGTGCTCCTTCCCCTACCTGGATTTTGGTTTCCTCTTCTTTCTTTAAAACGACAAGCCTTCTTTCTGTATGCTACACACACCTTGTAGCAGTTTCAGTTTGCAGCATGTTGGTCTCCCCAAAATGCTGAGTATTCTATGTAGAGTGTGTCATTCTACAGCACTGAATACACAACTTAGAGCTCCTTTCAAAGCAGACACACAAACACATCTTTTTGTGAAAGTCTTACTTCAGGTCCCTTGGAAAATATATGGGTTTCTTTGAGAACATGAAGTCGATTACGCTTTTGCACTCTGCAAAGAATAGAAGTGATCTTTTGTACATGCCCGTCTGAATTTCACTGCAAAATGCCCTTCTTTTCTGCTTTCTTGAACATTCCCAAAGCATCAGGTGAAAGAGCGTGTTTGAGGAAGAGTGATGCAGTGTGCGTTTTCCTGGCTTTCAAGTGAACTGGGAAACATACTCCTTGTGTTTCCACATTGTCTAAGAAACAACATGAGTCTTGCAAGAGATTGAAACAATGCATCCTAAAACGTATTACCGCAGTGAAAACACACGTTTCTACCAAGACTTGGAAGGAGCAAGCGAAAGAATAGTCGCTGAGTGTTCTTTCGGAGAGAAACACAAGCATTTGTTCCTTCTGGAGTGAGTTTTCAGCCAGGAATTCATATGCGTTTTGTACTGTGCAGAATGTAGCTACCTGCTCTTGAGTTGTGTCATAGAAGCACCTTTCCTGGAGGAGCTTATTGCAACATTCTTTGTTTGGCTAAGTTCTTTAGGGTTGGTTTTGGAAGGTCTTTCAACTTTGTCCAAATCCGCTTCGTATGAAATCTTTTCACAGCGCTCTTTCCAAGTGTCCACAAAGAGCTGCTCCTGGAAACTGTCCACATGCACATCTCCCATGCTGGTGTGCTCGTTTCACTACCTGGATTTTGGTTTTCTCTTCTTTCTTTGAAATGACAAGCCTTCTTTCTGCATGCTACACACACCTTGTAGCAGTTCCAGTTTGCAGCATGTTGGTGCTCCTAAAACGCTGTGTAACCTGTGTAGAGTGTGTCACTCTCCAGCACTGAATACACAACTTAGAGCTCCTTTCACCACAGACACGCAAACACATCTTTTTGTGAAAGTCCTACTTCTTTTCACTTGGAAATGTAAGGGTTTCAACGAGAACATGAAGTCAATGATGCTTTTGCACTCTACTACCAAAAGAATAGACCTCTTCTACATGCCCGTCTGAGTTTCAGTGCAAAATGCCCTTGTTTTCTGGTTTCTTGAATGTTCTCAACACATTAGGAGAAAGAGCGTGTTTGAGCAAGAGTGATGCAGTGTGCGTTTCCCTAGATTTCAAGTGATTTGCGAAACATACTCCTTAGTTTTCCACATTGTGTAAGAAACATGAGGTTTGCAAGAGATTGAAACAATGCTTCCTAAAACGTATTCCAGCAGTGAAAACACACGTTTCGACAAAGACTTTGAAGGAGCAAGCAAAAGCCTAGTGGCTGAGTGTTCCTTTTGAGAGAAAGACATGCATTTCGTCCTTCTGGAATGAGTTTTCAGCCAGGAATTCGTATGCATTTTGTACTGTGCAGAAAATAGCTACCTGCTCGGGAGTTGTGTCATAGAAGCACCTTTCTGGAGGAGCTTATTGCAACATTCATTGTTTGGCTCAGTTCTTTAGGGTTGGTTTTGGAAGGTCTTTCAACTTTGTCCAAATCCTGCTTCGTACGAAATTTTTTCACAGCGCTGTTTCCAAGTGTCCACAAAGAGCTGGTGCTTGAAACTGTCCACATGTACATCTCCCATACTGGTGTGCTCCTTCCCCTACCTGGATTTTGGTTTCCTCTTCTTTCTTTGAAACGACAAGCCTTCTTTCTGTATGCTACACACACCTTGTAGCAGTTTCAGTTTGCAGCATGTTGGTCTCCCCAAAATGCTGAGTATTCTATGTAGAGTGTGTCATTCTACAGCACTGAATACACAACTTAGAGCTCCTTTCAAAGCAGACACACAAACACATCTTTTTGTGAAAGTCTTACTTCAGGTCCCTTGGAAAATATATGGGTTTCTTTGAGAACATGAAGTCGATTACGCTTTTGCACTCTGCAAAGAATAGAAGTGATCTTTTGTACATGCCCGTCTGAATTTCACTGCAAAATGCCCTTCTTTTCTGCTTTCTTGAACATTCCCAAAGCATCAGGTGAAAGAGCGTGTTTGAGGAAGAGTGATGCAGTGTGCGTTTTCCTGGCTTTCAAGTGAATTGGGAAACATACTCCTTGTGTTTCCACATTGTCTAAGAAACAACATGAGTCTTGCAAGAGATTGAAACAATGCATCCTAAAACGTATTACCGCAGTGAAAACACACGTTTCTACCAAGACTTGGAAGGAGCAAGCGAAAGAATAGTCGCTGAGTGTTCTTTCGGAGAGAAACACAAGCATTTGTTCCTTCTGGAGTGAGTTTTCAGCCAGGAATTCATATGCATTTTGTACTGTGCAGAATGTAGCTACCTGCTCTTGAGTTGTGTCATAGAAGCACCTTTCCTGGAGGAGCTTATTGCAACATTCTTTGTTTGGCTAAGTTCTTTAGGGTTGGTTTTGGAAGGTCTTTCAACTTTGTCCAAATCCGCTTCGTATGAAATCTTTTCACAGCGCTCTTTCCAAGTGTCCACAAAGAGCTGCTCCTGGAAACTGTCCACATGCACATCTCCCATGCTGGTGTGCTCGTTTCACTACCTGGATTTTGGTTTTCTCTTCTTTCTTTGAAATGACAAGCCTTCTTTCTGCATGCTACACACACCTTGTAGCAGTTCCAGTTTGCAGCATGTTGGTGCTCCTAAAACGCTGTGTAACCTGTGTAGAGTGTGTCACTCTCCAGCACTGAATACACAACTTAGAGCTCCTTTCACCACAGACACGCAAACACATCTTTTTGTGAAAGTCCTACTTCTTTTCACTTGGAAATGTAAGGGTTTCAACGAGAACATGAAGTCAATGATGCTTTTGCACTCTACTACCAAAAGAATAGACCTCTTCTACATGCCCGTCTGAGTTTCAGTGCAAAATGCCCTTGTTTTCTGGTTTCTTGAATGTTCTCAACACATTAGGAGAAAGAGCGTGTTTGAGCAAGAGTGATGCAGTGTGCGTTTCCCTAGATTTCAAGTGATTTGCGAAACATACTCCTTAGTTTTCCACATTGTGTAAGAAACATGAGGTTTGCAAGAGATTGAAACAATGCTTCCTAAAACGTATTCCAGCAGTGAAAACACACGTTTCAACAAAGACTTTGAAGGAGCAAGCAAAAGCCTAGTGGCTGAGTGTTCCTTTTGAGAGAAAGACATGCATTTCGTCCTTCTGGAATGAGTTTTCAGCCAGGAATTCGTATGCATTTTGTACTGTGCAGAAAGTAGCTACCTGCTCGGGAGTTGTGTCATAGAAGCACCTTTCTGGAGGAGCTTATTGCAACATTCATTGTTTGGCTCAGTTCTTTAGGGTTGGTTTTGGAAGGTCTTTCAACTTTGTCCAAATCCTGCTTCGTACGAAATTTTTTCACAGCGCTGTTTCCAAGTGTCCACAAAGAGCTGGTGCTTGAAACTGTCCACATGTACATCTCCCATACTGGTGTGCTCCTTCCCCTACCTGGATTTTGGTTTCCTCTTCTTTCTTTGAAACGACAAGCCTTCTTTCTGTATGCTACACACACCTTGTAGCAGTTTCAGTTTGCAGCATGTTGGTCTCCCCAAAATGCTGAGTATTCTATGTAGAGTGTGTCATTCTACAGCACTGAATACACAACTTAGAGCTCCTTTCAAAGCAGACACACAAACACATCTTTTTGTGAAAGTCTTACTTCAGGTCCCTTGGAAAATATATGGGTTTCTTTGAGAACATGAAGTCGATTACGCTTTTGCACTCTGCAAAGAATAGAAGTGATCTTTTGTACATGCCCGTCTGAATTTCACTGCAAAATGCCCTTCTTTTCTGCTTTCTTGAACATTCCCAAAGCATCAGGTGAAAGAGCGTGTTTGAGGAAGAGTGATGCAGTGTGCGTTTTCCTGGCTTTCAAGTGAACTGGGAAACATACTCCTTGTGTTTCCACATTGTTTAAGAAACAACATGAGTCTTGCAAGAGATTGAAACAATGCATCCTAAAACGTATTACCGCAGTGAAAACACACGTTTCTACCAAGACTTGGAAGGAGCAAGCGAAAGAATAGTCGCTGAGTGTTCTTTCGGAGAGAAACACAAGCATTTGTTCCTTCTGGAGTGAGTTTTCAGCCAGGAATTCATATGCGTTTTGTACTGTGCAGAATGTAGCTACCTGCTCTTGAGTTGTGTCATAGAAGCACCTTTCCTGGAGGAGCTTATTGCAACATTCTTTGTTTGGCTCAGTTCTTTAGGGTTGGTTTTGGAAGGTCTTTCAACTTTGTCCAAATCCGCTTCATATGAAATCTTTTCACAGCGCTCTTTCCAAGTGTCCACAAAGAGCTGCTCCTGGAAACTGTCCACATGCACATCTCCCATGCTGGTGTGCTCGTTTCACTACCTGGATTTTGGTTTTCTCTTCTTTCTTTGAAATGACAAGCCTTCTTTCTGCATGCTACACACACCTTGTAGCAGTTCCAGTTTGCAGCATGTTGGTGCTCCTAAAACGCTGTGTAACCTGTGTAGAGTGTGTCACTCTCCAGCACTGAATACACAACTTAGAGCTCCTTTCACCACAGACACGCAAACACATCTTTTTGTGAAAGTCCTACTTCTTTTCACTTGGAAATGTAAGGGTTTCAACGAGAACATGAAGTCAATGATGCTTTTGCACTCTACTACCAAACGAAATGACCTCTTCTACATGCCCGTCTGAGTTTCAGTGCAAAATGCCCTTGTTTTCTGGTTTCTTGAATGTTCTCAACACATTAGGAGAAAGAGCGTGTTTGAGCAAGAGTGATGCAGTGTGCGTTTCCCTAGATTTCAAGTGATTTGCGAAACATACTCCTTAGTTTTCCACATTGTGTAAGAAACATGAGGTTTGCAAGAGATTGAAACAATGCTTCCTAAAACGTATTCCAGCAGTGAAAACACACGTTTCGACAAAGACCTTGAAGGAGCAAGCAAAAGCCTAGTGGCTGAGTGTTCCTTTTGAGAGAAAGACATGCATTTCGTCCTTCTGGAATGAGTTTTCAGCCAGGAATTCGTATGCATTTTGTACTGTGCAGAAAGTAGCTACCTGCTCGGGAGTTGTGTCATAGAAGCACCTTTCTGGAGGAGCTTATTGCAACATTCATTGTTTGGCTCAGTTCTTTAGGGTTGGTTTTGGAAGGTCTTTCAACTTTGTCCAAATCCTGCTTCGTACGAAATTTTTTCACAGCGCTGTTTCCAAGTGTCCACAAAGAGCTGGTGCTTGAAACTGTCCACATGTACATCTCCCATACTGGTGTGCTCGTTCCCCTACCTGGATTTTGGTTTCCTCTTCTTTCTTTGAAACGACAAGCCTTCTTTCTGTATGCTACACACACCTTGTAGCAGTTTCAGTTTGCAGCATGTTGGTCTCCCCAAAATGCTGAGTATTCTATGTAGAGTGTGTCATTCTACAGCACTGAATACACAACTTAGAGCTCCTTTCAAAGCAGACACACAAACACATCTTTTTGTGAAAGTCTTACTTCAGGTCCCTTGGAAAATATATGGGTTTCTTTGAGAACATGAAGTCGATTACGCTTTTGCACTCTGCAAAGAATAGAAGTGATCTTTTGTACATGCCCGTCTGAATTTCACTGCAAAATGCCCTTCTTTTCTGCTTTCTTGAACATTCCCAAAGCATCAGGTGAAAGAGCGTGTTTGAGGAAGAGTGATGCAGTGTGCGTTTTCCTGGCTTTCAAGTGAACTGGGAAACATACTCCTTGTGTTTCCACATTGTCTAAGAAACAACATGAGTCTTGCAAGAGATTGAAACAATGCATCCTAAAACGTATTACCGCAGTGAAAACACACGTTTCTACCAAGACTTGGAAGGAGCAAGCGAAAGAATAGTCGCTGAGTGTTCTTTCGGAGAGAAACACAAGCATTTGTTCCTTCTGGAGTGAGTTTTCAGCCAGGAATTCATATGCATTTTGTACTGTGCAGAATGTAGCTACCTGCTCTTGAGTTGTGTCATAGAAGCACCTTTCCTGGAGGAGCTTATTGCAACATTCTTTGTTTGGCTAAGTTCTTTAGGGTTGGTTTTGGAAGGTCTTTCAACTTTGTCCAAATCCGCTTCGTATGAAATCTTTTCACAGCGCTCTTTCCAAGTGTCCACAAAGAGCTGCTCCTGGAAACTGTCCACATGCACATCTCCCATGCTGGTGTGCTCGTTTCACTACCTGGATTTTGGTTTTCTCTTCTTTCTTTGAAATGACAAGCCTTCTTTCTGCATGCTACACACACCTTGTAGCAGTTCCAGTTTGCAGCATGTTGGTGCTCCTAAAACGCTGTGTAACCTGTGTAGAGTGTGTCACTCTCCAGCACTGAATACACAACTTAGAGCTCCTTTCACCACAGACACGCAAACACATCTTTTTGTGAAAGTCCTACATCTTTTCACTTGGAAATGTCAGGGTTTCAACGAGAACATGAAGTCAATGATGCTTTTGCACTCTACTACCAAAAGAATAGACCTCTTCTACATGCCCGTCTGAGTTTCAGTGCAAAATGCCCTTGTTTTCTGGTTTCTTGAATGTTCTCAACACATTAGGAGAAAGAGCGTGTTTGAGCAAGAGTGATGCATTGTGCGTTTCCCTAGATTTCAAGTGATTTGCGAAACATACTCCTTATTTTTCCACATTGTGTAAGAAACATGAGGTTTGCAAGAGATTGAAACAATGCTTCCTAAAACGTATTCCAGCAGTGAAAACACACGTTTCGACAAAGACTTTGAAGGAGCAAGCAAAAGCCTAGGGGCTGAGTGTTCCTTTTGAGAGAAAGACATGCATTTCGTCCTTCTGGAATGAGTTTTCAGCCAGGAATTCGTATGCATTTTGTACTGTGCAGAAAGTAGCTACCTGCTCGGGAGTTGTGTCATAGAAGCACCTTTCTGAAGGAGCTTATTGCAACATTCATTGTTTGGCTCAGTTCTTTAGGGTTGGTTTTGGAAGGTCTTTCAACTTTGTCCAAATCCTGCTTCGTACGAAATTTTTTCACAGCGCTGTTTCCAAGTGTCCACAAAGAGCTGGTGCTTGAAACTGTCCACATGTACATCTCCCATACTGGTGTGCTCCTTCCCCTACCTGGATTTTGGTTTCCTCTTCTTTCTTTGAAACGACAAGCCTTCTTTCTGTATGCTACACACACCTTGTAGCAGTTTCAGTTTGCAGCATGTTGGTCTCCCCAAAATGCTGAGTATTCTATGTAGAGTGTGTCATTCTACAGCACTGAATACACAACTTAGAGCTCCTTTCAAAGCAGACACACAAACACATCTTTTTGTGAAAGTCTTACTTCAGGTCCCTTGGAAAATATATGGGTTTCTTTGAGAACATGAAGTCGATTACGCTTTTGCACTCTGCAAAGAATAGAAGTGATCTTTTGTACATGCCCGTCTGAATTTCACTGCAAAATGCCCTTCTTTTCTGCTTTCTTGAACATTCCCAAAGCATCAGGTGAAAGAGCGTGTTTGAGGAAGAGTGATGCAGTGTGCGTTTTCCTGGCTTTCAAGTGAACTGGGAAACATACTCCTTGTGTTTCCACATTGTTTAAGAAACAACATGAGACTTGCAAGAGATTGAAACAATGCATCCTAAAACGTATTACCGCAGTGAAAACACACGTTTCTACCAAGACTTGGAAGGAGCAAGCGAAAGAATAGTCGCTGAGTGTTCTTTCGGAGAGAAACACAAGCATTTGTTCCTTCTGGAGTGAGTTTTCAGCCAGGAATTCATATGCGTTTTGTACTGTGCAGAATGTAGCTACCTGCTCTTGAGTTGTGTCATAGAAGCACCTTTCCTGGAGGAGCTTATTGCAACATTCTTTGTTTGGCTCAGTTCTTTAGGGTTGGTTTTGGAAGGTCTTTCAACTTTGTCCAAATCCGCTTCGTATGAAATCTTTTCACAGCGCTCTTTCCAAGTGTCCACAAAGAGCTGCTCCTGGAAACTGTCCACATGCACATCTCCCATGCTGGTGTGCTCGTTTCACTACCTGGATTTTGGTTTTCTCTTCTTTCTTTGAAATGACAAGCCTTCTTTCTGCATGCTACACACACCTTGTAGCAGTTCCAGTTTGCAGCATGTTGGTGCTCCTAAAACGCTGTGTAACCTGTGTAGAGTGTGTCACTCTCCAGCACTGAATACACAACTTAGAGCTCCTTTCACCACAGACACGCAAACACATCTTTTTGTGAAAGTCCTACTTCTTTTCACTTGGAAATGTAAGGGTTTCAACGAGAACATGAAGTCAATGATGCTTTTGCACTCTACTACCAAACGAAATGACCTCTTCTACATGCCCGTCTGAGTTTCAGTGCAAAATGCCCTTGTTTTCTGGTTTCTTGAATGTTCTCAACACATTAGGAGAAAGAGCGTGTTTGAGCAAGAGTGATGCAGTGTGCGTTTCCCTAGATTTCAAGTGATTTGCGAAACATACTCCTTAGTTTTCCACATTGTGTAAGAAACATGAGGTTTGCAAGAGATTGAAACAATGCTTCCTAAAACGTATTCCAGCAGTGAAAACACACGTTTCGACAAAGACCTTGAAGGAGCAAGCAAAAGCCTAGTGGCTGAGTGTTCCTTTTGAGAGAAAGACATGCATTTCGTCCTTCTGGAATGAGTTTTCAGCCAGGAATTCGTATGCATTTTGTACTGTGCAGAAAGTAGCTACCTGCTCGGGAGTTGTGTCATAGAAGCACCTTTCTGGAGGAGCTTATTGCAACATTCATTGTTTGGCTCAGTTCTTTAGGGTTGGTTTTGGAAGGTCTTTCAACTTTGTCCAAATCCTGCTTCGTACGAAATTTTTTCACAGCGCTGTTTCCAAGTGTCCACAAAGAGCTGGTGCTTGAAACTGTCCACATGTACATCTCCCATACTGGTGTGCTCCTTCCCCTACCTGGATTTTGGTTTCCTCTTCTTTCTTTGAAACGACAAGCCTTCTTTCTGTATGCTACACACACCTTGTAGCAGTTTCAGTTTGCAGCATGTTGGTCTCCCCAAAATGCTGAGTATTCTATGTAGAGCGTGTCATTCTACAGCACTGAATACACAACTTAGAGCTCCTTTCAAAGCAGACACACAAACACATCTTTTTGTGAAAGTCTTACTTCAGGTCCCTTGGAAAATATATGGGTTTCTTTGAGAACATGAAGTCGATTACGCTTTTGCACTCTGCAAAGAATAGAAGTGATCTTTTGTACATGCCCGTCTGAATTTCACTGCAAAATGCCCTTCTTTTCTGCTTTCTTGAACATTCCCAAAGCATCAGGTGAAAGAGCGTGTTTGAGGAAGAGTGATGCAGTGTGCGTTTTCCTGGCTTTCAAGTGAATTGGGAAACATACTCCTTGTGTTTCCACATTGTCTAAGAAACAACATGAGTCTTGCAAGAGATTGAAACAATGCATCCTAAAACGTATTACCGCAGTGAAAACATACGTTTCTACCAAGACTTGGAAGGAGCAAGCGAAAGAATAGTCGCTGAGTGTTCTTTCGGAGAGAAACACAAGCATTTGTTCCTTCTGGAGTGAGTTTTCAGCCAGGAATTCATATGCATTTTGTACTGTGCAGAATGTAGCTACCTGCTCTTGAGTTGTGTCATAGAAGCACCTTTCCTGGAGGAGCTTATTGCAACATTCTTTGTTTGGCTAAGTTCTTTAGGGTTGGTTTTGGAAGGTCTTTCAACTTTGTCCAAATCCGCTTCGTATGAAATCTTTTCACAGCGCTCTTTCCAAGTGTCCACAAAGAGCTGCTCCTGGAAACTGTCCACATGCACATCTCCCATGCTGGTGTGCTCGTTTCACTACCTGGATTTTGGTTTTCTCTTCTTTCTTTGAAATGACAAGCCTTCTTTCTGCATGCTACACACACCTTGTAGCAGTTCCAGTTTGCAGCATGTTGGTGCTCCTAAAACGCTGTGTAACCTGTGTAGAGTGTGTCACTCTCCAGCACTGAATACACAACTTAGAGCTCCTTTCACCACAGACACGCAAACACATCTTTTTGTGAAAGTCCTACATCTTTTCACTTGGAAATGTCAGGGTTTCAACGAGAACATGAAGTCAATGATGCTTTTGCACTCTACTACCAAAAGAATAGACCTCTTCTACATGCCCGTCTGAGTTTCAGTGCAAAATGCCCTTGTTTTCTGGTTTCTTGAATGTTCTCAACACATTAGGAGAAAGAGCGTGTTTGAGCAAGAGTGATGCATTGTGCGTTTCCCTAGATTTCAAGTGATTTGCGAAACATACTCCTTATTTTTCCACATTGTGTAAGAAACATGAGGTTTGCAAGAGATTGAAACAATGCTTCCTAAAACGTATTCCAGCAGTGAAAACACACGTTTCGACAAAGACTTTGAAGGAGCAAGCAAAAGCCTAGTGGCTGAGTGTTCCTTTTGAGAGAAAGACATGCATTTCGTCCTTCTGGAATGAGTTTTCAGCCAGGAATTCGTATGCATTTTGTACTGTGCAGAAAGTAGCTACCTGCTCGGGAGTTGTGTCATAGAAGCACCTTTCTGGAGGAGCTTATTGCAACATTCATTGTTTGGCTCAGTTCTTTAGGGTTGGTTTTGGAAGGTCTTTCAACTTTGTCCAAATCCTGCTTCGTACGAAATTTTTTCACAGCGCTGTTTCCAAGTGTCCACAAAGAGCTGGTGCTTGAAACTGTCCACATGTACCTCTCCCATACTGGTGTGCTCCTTCCCCTACCTGGATTTTGGTTTCCTCTTCTTTCTTTGAAACGACAAGCCTTCTTTCTGTATGCTACACACACATTGTAGCAGTTTCAGTTTGCAGCATGTTGGTCTCCCCAAAATGCTGAGTATTCTATGTAGAGTGTGTCATTCTACAGCACTGAATACACAACTTAGAGCTCCTTTCAAAGCAGACACACAAACACATCTTTTTGTGAAAGTCTTACTTCAGGTCCCTTGGAAAATATATGGGTTTCTTTGAGAACATGAAGTCGATTACGCTTTTGCACTCTGCAAAGAATAGAAGTGATCTTTTGTACATGCCCGTCTGAATTTCACTGCAAAATGCCCTTCTTTTCTGCTTTCTTGAACATTCCCAAAGCATCAGGTGAAAGAGCGTGTTTGAGGAAGAGTGATGCAGTGTGCGTTTTCCTGGCTTTCAAGTGAACTGGGAAACATACTCCTTGTGTTTCCACATTGTCTAAGAAACAACATGAGTCTTGCAAGAGATTGAAACAATGAATCCTAAAACGTATTACCGCAGTGAAAACACACGTTTCTACCAAGACTTGGAAGGAGCAAGCGAAAGAATAGTCGCTGAGTGTTCTTTCGGAGAGAAACACAAGCATTTGTTCCTTCTGGAGCGAGTTTTCAGCCAGGAATTCATATGCATTTTGTACTGTGCAGAATGTAGCTACCTGCTCTTGAGTTGTGTCATAGAAGCACCTTTCCTGGAGGAGCTTATTGCAACATTCTTTGTTTGGCTAAGTTCTTTAGGGTTGGTTTTGGAAGGTCTTTCAACTTTGTCCAAATCCGCTTCGTATGAAATCTTTTCACAGCGCTCTTTCCAAGTGTCCACAAAGAGCTGCTCCTGGAAACTGTCCACATGCACATCTCCCATGCTGGTGTGCTCGTTTCACTACCTGGATTTTGGTTTTCTCTTCTTTCTTTGAAATGACAAGCCTTCTTTCTGCATGCTACACACACCTTGTAGCAGTTCCAGTTTGCAGCATGTTGGTGCTCCTAAAACGCTGTGTAACCTGTGTAGAGTGTGTCACTCTCCAGCACTGAATACACAACTTAGAGCTCCTTTCACCACAGACACGCAAACACATCTTTTTGTGAAAGTCCTACTTCTTTTCACTTGGAAATGTAAGGGTTTCAACGAGAACATGAAGTCAATGATGCTTTTGCACTCTACTACCAAAAGAATAGACCTCTTCTACATGCCCGTCTGAGTTTCAGTGCAAAATGCCCTTGTTTTCTGGTTTCTTGAATGTTCTCAACACATTAGGAGAAAGAGCGTGTTTGAGCAAGAGTGATGCAGTGTGCGTTTCCCTAGATTTCAAGTGATTTGCGAAACATGCTCCTTAGTTTTCCACATTGTGTAAGAAACATGAGGTTTGCAAGAGATTGAAACAATGCTTCCTAAAACGTATTCCAGCAGTGAAAACACACGTTTCGACAAAGACTTTGAAGGAGCAAGCAAAAGCCTAGTGGCTGAGTGTTCCTTTTGAGAGAAAGACATGCATTTCGTCCTTCTGGAATGAGTTTTCAGCCAGGAATTCGTATGCATTTTGTACTGTGCAGAAAGTAGCTACCTGCTCGGGAGTTGTGTCATAGAAGCACCTTTCTGGAGGAGCTTATTGCAACATTCATTGTTTGGCTCAGTTCTTTAGGGTTGGTTTTGGAAGGTCTTTCAACTTTGTCCAAATCCTGCTTCGTACGAAATTTTTTCACAGCGCTGTTTCCAAGTGTCCACAAAGAGCTGGTGCTTGAAACTGTCCACATGTACATCTCCCATACTGGTGTGCTCGTTCCCCTACCTGGATTTTGGTTTCCTCTTCTTTCTTTGAAACGACAAGCCTTCTTTCTGTATGCTACACACACCTTGTAGCAGTTTCAGTTTGCAGCATGTTGGTCTCCCCAAAATGCTGAGTATTCTATGTAGAGTGTGTCATTCTACAGCACTGAATACACAACTTAGAGCTCCTTTCAAAGCAGACACACAAACACATCTTTTTGTGAAAGTCTTACTTCAGGTCCCTTGGAAAATATATGGGTTTCTTTGAGAACATGAAGTCGATTACGCTTTTGCACTCTGCAAAGAATAGAAGTGATCTTTTGTACATGCCCGTCTGAATTTCACTGCAAAATGCCCTTCTTTTCTGCTTTCTTGAACATTCCCAAAGCATCAGGTGAAAGAGCGTGTTTGAGGAAGAGTGATGCAGTGTGCGTTTTCCTGGCTTTCAAGTGAACTGGGAAACATACTCCTTGTGTTTCCACATTGTCTAAGAAACAACATGAGTCTTGCAAGAGATTGAAACAATGCATCCTAAAACGTATTACCGCAGTGAAAACACACGTTTCTACCAAGACTTGGAAGGAGCAAGCGAAAGAATAGTCGCTGAGTGTTCTTTCGGAGAGAAACACAAGCATTTGTTCCTTCTGGAGTGAGTTTTCAGCCAGGAATTCATATGCGTTTTGTACTGTGCAGAATGTAGCTACCTGCTCTTGAGTTGTGTCATAGAAGCACCTTTCCTGGAGGAGCTTATTGCAACATTCTTTGTTTGGCTAAGTTCTTTAGGGTTGGTTTTGGAAGGTCTTTCAACTTTGTCCAAATCCGCTTCGTATGAAATCTTTTCACAGCGCTCTTTCCAAGTGTCCACAAAGAGCTGCTCCTGGAAACTGTCCACATGCACATCTCCCATGCTGGTGTGCTCGTTTCACTACCTGGATTTTGGTTTTCTCTTCTTTCTTTGAAATGACAAGCCTTCTTTCTGCATGCTACACACACCTTGTAGCAGTTCCAGTTTGCAGCATGTTGGTGCTCCTAAAACGCTGTGTAACCTGTGTAGAGTGTGTCACTCTCCAGCACTGAATACACAACTTAGAGCTCCTTTCACCACAGACACGCAAACACATCTTTTTGTGAAAGTCCTACTTCTTTTCACTTGGAAATGTAAGGGTTTCAACGAGAACATGAAGTCAATGATGCTTTTGCACTCTACTACCAAAAGAATAGACCTCTTCTACATGCCCGTCTGAGTTTCAGTGCAAAATGCCCTTGTTTTCTGGTTTCTTGAATGTTCTCAACACATTAGGAGAAAGAGCGTGTTTGAGCAAGAGTGATGCAGTGTGCGTTTCCCTAGATTTCAAGTGATTTGCGAAACATACTCCTTAGTTTTCCACATTGTGTAAGAAACATGAGGTTTGCAAGAGATTGAAACAATGCTTCCTAAAACGTATTCCAGCAGTGAAAACACACGTTTCGACAAAGACTTTGAAGGAGCAAGCAAAAGCCTAGTGGCTGAGTGTTCCTTTTGAGAGAAAGACATGCATTTCGTCCTTCTGGAATGAGTTTTCAGCCAGGAATTCGTATGCATTTTGTACTGTGCAGAAAGTAGCTACCTGCTCGGGAGTTGTGTCATAGAAGCACCTTTCTGGAGGAGCTTATTGCAACATTCATTGTTTGGCTCAGTTCTTTAGGGTTGGTTTTGGAAGGTCTTTCAACTTTGTCCAAATCCTGCTTCGTACGAAATTTTTTCACAGCGCTGTTTCCAAGTGTCCACAAAGAGCTGGTGCTTGAAACTGTCCACATGTACATCTCCCATACTGGTGTGCTCGTTCCCCTACCTGGATTTTGGTTTCCTCTTCTTTCTTTGAAACGACAAGCCTTCTTTCTGTATGCTACACACACCTTGTAGCAGTTTCAGTTTGCAGCATGTTGGTCTCCCCAAAATGCTGAGTATTCTATGTAGAGTGTGTCATTCTACAGCACTGAATACACAACTTAGAGCTCCTTTCAAAGCAGACACACAAACACATCTTTTTGTGAAAGTCTTACTTCAGGTCCCTTGGAAAATATATGGGTTTCTTTGAGAACATGAAGTCGATTACGCTTTTGCACTCTGCAAAGAATAGAAGTGATCTTTTGTACATGCCCGTCTGAATTTCACTGCAAAATGCCCTTCTTTTCTGCTTTCTTGAACATTCCCAAAGCATCAGGTGAAAGAGCGTGTTTGAGGAAGAGTGATGCAGTGTGCGTTTTCCTGGCTTTCAAGTGAATTGGGAAACATACTCCTTGTGTTTCCACATTGTCTAAGAAACAACATGAGTCTTGCAAGAGATTGAAACAATGCATCCTAAAACGTATTACCGCAGTGAAAACACACGTTTCTACCAAGACTTGGAAGGAGCAAGCGAAAGAATAGTCGCTGAGTGTTCTTTCGGAGAGAAACACAAGCATTTGTTCCTTCTGGAGTGAGTTTTCAGCCAGGAATTCATATGCATTTTGTACTGTGCAGAATGTAGCTACCTGCTCTTGAGTTGTGTCATAGAAGCACCTTTCCTGGAGGAGCTTATTGCAACATTCTTTGTTTGGCTAAGTTCTTTAGGGTTGGTTTTGGAAGGTCTTTCAACTTTGTCCAAATCCGCTTCGTATGAAATCTTTTCACAGCGCTCTTTCCAAGTGTCCACAAAGAGCTGCTCCTGGAAACTGTCCACATGCACATCTCCCATGCTGGTGTGCTCGTTTCACTACCTGGATTTTGGTGTTCTCTTCTTTCTTTGAAATGACAAGCCTTCTTTCTGCATGCTACACACACCTTGTAGCAGTTCCAGTTTGCAGCATGTTGGTGCTCCTAAAACGCTGTGTAACCTGTGTAGAGTGTGTCACTCTCCAGCACTGAATACACAACTTAGAGCTCCTTTCACCACAGACACGCAAACACATCTTTTTGTGAAAGTCCTACTTCTTTTCACTTGGAAATGTAAGGGTTTCAACGAGAACATGAAGTCAATGATGCTTTTGCACTCTACTACCAAAAGAATAGACCTCTTCTACATGCCCGTCTGAGTTTCAGTGCAAAATGCCCTTGTTTTCTGGTTTCTTGAATGTTCTCAACACATTAGGAGAAAGAGCGTGTTTGAGCAAGAGTGATGCAGTGTGCGTTTCCCTAGATTTCAAGTGATTTGCGAAACATACTCCTTAGTTTTCCACATTGTGTAAGAAACATGAGGTTTGCAAGAGATTGAAACAATGCTTCCTAAAACGTATTCCAGCAGTGAAAACACACGTTTCGACAAAGACTTTGAAGGAGCAAGCAAAAGCCTAGTGGCTGAGTGTTCCTTTTGAGAGAAAGACATGCATTTCGTCCTTCTGGAATGAGTTTTCAGCCAGGAATTCGTATGCATTTTGTACTGTGCAGAAAGTAGCTACCTGCTCGGGAGTTGTGTCATAGAAGCACCTTTCTGGAGGAGCTTATTGCAACATTCATTGTTTGGCTCAGTTCTTTAGGGTTGGTTTTGGAAGGTCTTTCAACTTTGTCCAAATCCTGCTTCGTACGAAATTTTTTCACAGCGCTGTTTCCAAGTGTCCACAAAGAGCTGGTGCTTGAAACTGTCCACATGTACATCTCCCATACTGGTGTGCTCCTTCCCCTACCTGGATTTTGGTTTCCTCTTCTTTCTTTGAAACGACAAGCCTTCTTTCTGTATGCTACACACACCTTGTAGCAGTTTCAGTTTGCAGCATGTTGGTCTCCCCAAAATGCTGAGTATTCTATGTAGAGTGTGTCATTCTACAGCACTGAATACACAACTTAGAGCTCCTTTCAAAGCAGACACACAAACACATCTTTTTGTGAAAGTCTTACTTCAGGTCCCTTGGAAAATATATGGGTTTCTTTGAGAACATGAAGTCGATTACGCTTTTGCACTCTGCAAAGAATAGAAGTGATCTTTTGTACATGCCCGTCTGAATTTCACTGCAAAATGCCCTTCTTTTCTGCTTTCTTGAACATTCCCAAAGCATCAGGTGAAAGAGCGTGTTTGAGGAAGAGTGATGCAGTGTGCGTTTTCCTGGCTTTCAAGTGAACTGGGAAACATACTCCTTGTGTTTCCACATTGTCTAAGAAACAACATGAGTCTTGCAAGAGATTGAAACAATGCATCCTAAAACGTATTACCGCAGTGAAAACACACGTTTCTACCAAGACTTGGAAGGAGCAAGCGAAAGAATAGTCGCTGAGTGTTCTTTCGGAGAGAAACACAAGCATTTGTTCCTTCTGGAGTGAGTTTTCAGCCAGGAATTCATATGCGTTTTGTACTGTGCAGAATGTAGCTACCTGCTCTTGAGTTGTGTCATGGAAGCACCTTTCCTGGAGGAGCTTATTGCAACATTCTTTGTTTGGCTAAGTTCTTTAGGGTTGGTTTTGGAAGGTCTTTCAACTTTGTCCAAATCCGCTTCGTATGAAATCTTTTCACAGCGCTCTTTCCAAGTGTCCACAAAGAGCTGCTCCTGGAAACTGTCCACATGCACATCTCCCATGCTGGTGTGCTCGTTTCACTACCTGGATTTTGGTTTTCTCTTCTTTCTTTGAAATGACAAGCCTTCTTTCTGCATGCTACACACACCTTGTAGCAGTTCCAGTTTGCAGCATGTTGGTGCTCCTAAAACGCTGTGTAACCTGTGTAGAGTGTGTCACTCTCCAGCACTGAATACACAACTTAGAGCTCCTTTCACCACAGACACGCAAACACATCTTTTTGTGAAAGTCCTACTTCTTTTCACTTGGAAATGTAAGGGTTTCAACGAGAACATGAAGTCAATGATGCTTTTGCACTCTACTACCAAACGAAATGACCTCCTCTACATGCCCGTCTGAGTTTCAGTGCAAAATGCCCTTGTTTTCTGGTTTCTTGAATGTTCTCAACACATTAGGAGAAAGAGCGTGTTTGAGCAAGAGTGATGCAGTGTGCGTTTCCCTAGATTTCAAGTGATTTGCGAAACATACTCCTTAGTTTTCCACATTGTGTAAGAAACATGAGGTTTGCAAGAGATTGAAACAATGCTTCCTAAAACGTATTCCAGCAGTGAAAACACACGTTTCGACAAAGACTTTGAAGGAGCAAGCAAAAGCCTAGTGGCTGAGTGTTCCTTTTGAGAGAAAGACATGCATTTCGTCCTTCTGGAATGAGTTTTCAGCCAGGAATTCGTATGCATTTTGTACTGTGCAGAAAGTAGCTACCTGCTCGGGAGTTGTGTCATAGAAGCACCTTTCTGGAGGAGCTTATTGCAACATTCATTGTTTGGCTCAGTTCTTTAGGGTTGGTTTTGGAAGGTCTTTCAACTTTGTCCAAATCCTGCTTCGTACGAAATTTTTTCACAGCGCTGTTTCCAAGTGTCCACAAAGAGCTGGTGCTTGAAACTGTCCACATGTACATCTCCCATACTGGTGTGCTTGTTCCCCTACCTGGATTTTGGTTTCCTCTTCTTTCTTTGAAACGACAAGCCTTCTTTCTGTATGCTACACACACCTTGTAGCAGTTTCAGTTTGCAGCATGTTGGTCTCCCCAAAATGCTGAGTATTCTATGTAGAGTGTGTCATTCTACAGCACTGAATACACAACTTAGAGCTCCTTTCAAAGCAGACACACAAACACATCTTTTTGTGAAAGTCTTACTTCAGGTCCCTTGGAAAATATATGGGTTTCTTTGAGAACATGAAGTCGATTACGCTTTTGCACTCTGCAAAGAATAGAAGTGATCTTTTGTACATGCCCGTCTGAATTTCACTGCAAAATGCCCTTCTTTTCTGCTTTCTTGAACATTCCCAAAGCATCAGGTGAAAGAGCGTGTTTGAGGAAGAGTGATGCAGTGTGCGTTTTCCTGGCTTTCAAGTGAATTGGGAAACATACTCCTTGTGTTTCCACATTGTCTAAGAAACAACATGAGTCTTGCAAGAGATTGAAACAATGCATCCTAAAACGTATTACCGCAGTGAAAACACACGTTTCTACCAAGACTTGGAAGGAGCAAGCGAAAGAATAGTCGCTGAGTGTTCTTTCGGAGAGAAACACAAGCATTTGTTCCTTCTGGAGTGAGTTTTCAGCCAGGAATTCATATGCATTTTGTACTGTGCAGAATGTAGCTACCTGCTCTTGAGTTGTGTCATAGAAGCACCTTTCCTGGAGGAGCTTATTGCAACATTCTTTGTTTGGCTAAGTTCTTTAGGGTTGGTTTTGGAAGGTCTTTCAACTTTGTCCAAATCCGCTTCGTATGAAATCTTTTCACAGCGCTCTTTCCAAGTGTCCACAAAGAGCTGCTCCTGGAAACTGTCCACATGCACATCTCCCATGCTGGTGTGCTCGTTTCACTACCTGGATTTTGGTGTTCTCTTCTTTCTTTGAAATGACAAGCCTTCTTTCTGCATGCTACACACACCTTGTAGCAGTTCCAGTTTGCAGCATGTTGGTGCTCCTAAAACGCTGTGTAACCTGTGTAGAGTGTGTCACTCTCCAGCACTGAATACACAACTTAGAGCTCCTTTCACCACAGACACGCAAACACATCTTTTTGTGAAAGTCCTACTTCTTTTCACTTGGAAATGTAAGGGTTTCAACGAGAACATGAAGTCAATGATGCTTTTGCACTCTACTACCAAAAGAATAGACCTCTTCTACATGCCCGTCTGAGTTTCAGTGCAAAATGCCCTTGTTTTCTGGTTTCTTGAATGTTCTCAACACATTAGGAGAAAGAGCGTGTTTGAGCAAGAGTGATGCAGTGTGCGTTTCCCTAGATTTCAAGTGATTTGCGAAACATACTCCTTAGTTTTCCACATTGTGTAAGAAACATGAGGTTTGCAAGAGATTGAAACAATGCTTCCTAAAACGTATTCCAGCAGTGAAAACACACGTTTCGACAAAGACTTTGAAGGAGCAAGCAAAAGCCTAGTGGCTGAGTGTTCCTTTTGAGAGAAAGACATGCATTTCGTCCTTCTGGAATGAGTTTTCAGCCAGGAATTCGTATGCATTTTGTACTGTGCAGAAAGTAGCTACCTGCTCGGGAGTTGTGTCATAGAAGCACCTTTCTGGAGGAGCTTATTGCAACATTCATTGTTTGGCTCAGTTCTTTAGGGTTGGTTTTGGAAGGTCTTTCAACTTTGTCCAAATCCTGCTTCGTACGAAATTTTTTCACAGCGCTGTTTCCAAGTGTCCACAAAGAGCTGGTGCTTGAAACTGTCCACATGTACATCTCCCATACTGGTGTGCTCGTTCCCCTACCTGGATTTTGGTTTCCTCTTCTTTCTTTGAAACGACAAGCCTTCTTTCTGTATGCTACACACACCTTGTAGCAGTTTCAGTTTGCAGCATGTTGGTCTCCCCAAAATGCTGAGTATTCTATGTAGAGTGTGTCATTCTACAGCACTGAATACACAACTTAGAGCTCCTTTCAAAGCAGACACACAAACACATCTTTTTGTGAAAGTCTTACTTCAGGTCCCTTGGAAAATATATGGGTTTCTTTGAGAACATGAAGTCGATTACGCTTTTGCACTCTGCAAAGAATAGAAGTGATCTTTTGTACATGCCCGTCTGAATTTCACTGCAAAATGCCCTTCTTTTCTGCTTTCTTGAACATTCCCAAAGCATCAGGTGAAAGAGCGTGTTTGAGGAAGAGTGATGCAGTGTGCGTTTTCCTGGCTTTCAAGTGAATTGGGAAACATACTCCTTGTGTTTCCACATTGTCTAAGAAACAACATGAGTCTTGCAAGAGATTGAAACAATGCATCCTAAAACGTATTACCGCAGTGAAAACACACGTTTCTACCAAGACTTGGAAGGAGCAAGCGAAAGAATAGTCGCTGAGTGTTCTTTCGGAGAGAAACACAAGCATTTGTTCCTTCTGGAGTGAGTTTTCAGCCAGGAATTCATATGCGTTTTGTACTGTGCAGAATGTAGCTACCTGCTCTTGAGTTGTGTCATGGAAGCACCTTTCCTGGAGGAGCTTATTGCAACATTCTTTGTTTGGCTAAGTTCTTTAGGGTTGGTTTTGGAAGGTCTTTCAACTTTGTCCAAATCCGCTTCGTATGAAATCTTTTCACAGCGCTCTTTCCAAGTGTCCACAAAGAGCTGCTCCTGGAAACTGTCCACATGCACATCTCCCATGCTGGTGTGCTCGTTTCACTACCTGGATTTTGGTGTTCTCTTCTTTCTTTGAAATGACAAGCCTTCTTTCTGCATGCTACACACACCTTGTAGCAGTTCCAGTTTGCAGCATGTTGGTGCTCCTAAAACGCTGTGTAACCTGTGTAGAGTGTGTCACTCTCCAGCACTGAATACACAACTTAGAGCTCCTTTCACCACAGACACGCAAACACATCTTTTTGTGAAAGTCCTACTTCTTTTCACTTGGAAATGTAAGGGTTTCAACGAGAACATGAAGTCAATGATGCTTTTGCACTCTACTACCAAAAGAATAGACCTCTTCTACATGCCCGTCTGAGTTTCAGTGCAAAATGCCCTTGTTTTCTGGTTTCTTGAATGTTCTCAACACATTAGGAGAAAGAGCGTGTTTGAGCAAGAGTGATGCAGTGTGCGTTTCCCTAGATTTCAAGTGATTTGCGAAACATACTCCTTAGTTTTCCACATTGTGTAAGAAACATGAGGTTTGCAAGAGATTGAAACAATGCTTCCTAAAACGTATTCCAGCAGTGAAAACACACGTTTCGACAAAGACTTTGAAGGAGCAAGCAAAAGCCTAGTGGCTGAGTGTTCCTTTTGAGAGAAAGACATGCATTTCGTCCTTCTGGAATGAGTTTTCAGCCAGGAATTCGTATGCATTTTGTACTGTGCAGAAAGTAGCTACCTGCTCGGGAGTTGTGTCATAGAAGCACCTTTCTGGAGGAGCTTATTGCAACATTCATTGTTTGGCTCAGTTCTTTAGGGTTGGTTTTGGAAGGTCTTTCAACTTTGTCCAAATCCTGCTTCGTACGAAATTTTTTCACAGCGCTGTTTCCAAGTGTCCACAAAGAGCTGGTGCTTGAAACTGTCCACATGTACATCTCCCATACTGGTGTGCTCGTTCCCCTACCTGGATTTTGGTTTCCTCTTCTTTCTTTGAAACGACAAGCCTTCTTTCTGTATGCTACACACACCTTGTAGCAGTTTCAGTTTGCAGCATGTTGGTCTCCCCAAAATGCTGAGTATTCTATGTAGAGTGTGTCATTCTACAGCACTGAATACACAACTTAGAGCTCCTTTCAAAGCAGACACACAAACACATCTTTTTGTGAAAGTCTTACTTCAGGTCCCTTGGAAAATATATGGGTTTCTTTGAGAACATGAAGTCGATTACGCTTTTGCACTCTGCAAAGAATAGAAGTGATCTTTTGTACATGCCCGTCTGAATTTCACTGCAAAATGCCCTTCTTTTCTGCTTTCTTGAACATTCCCAAAGCATCAGGTGAAAGAGCGTGTTTGAGGAAGAGTGATGCAGTGTGCGTTTTCCTGGCTTTCAAGTGAACTGGGAAACATACTCCTTGTGTTTCCACATTGTCTAAGAAACAACATGAGTCTTGCAAGAGATTGAAACAATGCATCCTAAAACGTATTACCGCAGTGAAAACACACGTTTCTACCAAGACTTGGAAGGAGCAAGCGAAAGAATAGTCGCTGAGTGTTCTTTCGGAGAGAAACACAAGCATTTGTTCCTTCTGGAGTGAGTTTTCAGCCAGGAATTCATATGCGTTTTGTACTGTGCAGAATGTAGCTACCTGCTCTTGAGTTGTGTCATGGAAGCACCTTTCCTGGAGGAGCTTATTGCAACATTCTTTGTTTGGCTAAGTTCTTTAGGGTTGGTTTTGGAAGGTCTTTCAACTTTGTCCAAATCCGCTTCGTATGAAATCTTTTCACAGCGCTCTTTCCAAGTGTCCACAAAGAGCTGCTCCTGGAAACTGTCCACATGCACATCTCCCATGCTGGTGTGCTCGTTTCACTACCTGGATTTTGGTTTTCTCTTCTTTCTTTGAAATGACAAGCCTTCTTTCTGCATGCTACACACACCTTGTAGCAGTTCCAGTTTGCAGCATGTTGGTGCTCCTAAAACGCTGTGTAACCTGTGTAGAGTGTGTCACTCTCCAGCACTGAATACACAACTTAGAGCTCCTTTCACCACAGACACGCAAACACATCTTTTTGTGAAAGTCCTACTTCTTTTCACTTGGAAATGTAAGGGTTTCAACGAGAACATGAAGTCAATGATGCTTTTGCACTCTACTACCAAAAGAATAGACCTCTTCTACATGCCCGTCTGAGTTTCAGTGCAAAATGCCCTTGTTTTCTGGTTTCTTGAATGTTCTCAACACATTAGGAGAAAGAGCGTGTTTGAGCAAGAGTGATGCAGTGTGCGTTTCCCTAGATTTCAAGTGATTTGCGAAACATACTCCTTAGTTTTCCACATTGTGTAAGAAACATGAGGTTTGCAAGAGATTGAAACAATGCTTCCTAAAACGTATTCCAGCAGTGAAAACACACGTTTCGACAAAGACTTTGAAGGAGCAAGCAAAAGCCTAGTGGCTGAGTGTTCCTTTTGAGAGAAAGACATGCATTTCGTCCTTCTGGAATGAGTTTTCAGCCAGGAATTCGTATGCATTTTGTACTGTGCAGAAAGTAGCTACCTGCTCGGGAGTTGTGTCATAGAAGCACCTTTCTGGAGGAGCTTATTGCAACATTCATTGTTTGGCTCAGTTCTTTAGGGTTGGTTTTGGAAGGTCTTTCAACTTTGTCCAAATCCTGCTTCGTACGAAATTTTTTCACAGCGCTGTTTCCAAGTGTCCACAAAGAGCTGGTGCTTGAAACTGTCCACATGTACATCTCCCATACTGGTGTGCTCGTTCCCCTACCTGGATTTTGGTTTCCTCTTCTTTCTTTGAAACGACAAGCCTTCTTTCTGTATGCTACACACACCTTGTAGCAGTTTCAGTTTGCAGCATGTTGGTCTCCCCAAAATGCTGAGTATTCTATGTAGAGTGTGTCATTCTACAGCACTGAATACACAACTTAGAGCTCCTTTCAAAGCAGACACACAAACACATCTTTTTGTGAAAGTCTTACTTCAGGTCCCTTGGAAAATATATGGGTTTCTTTGAGAACATGAAGTCGATTACGCTTTTGCACTCTGCAAAGAATAGAAGTGATCTTTTGTACATGCCCGTCTGAATTTCACTGCAAAATGCCCTTCTTTTCTGCTTTCTTGAACATTCCCAAAGCATCAGGTGAAAGAGCGTGTTTGAGGAAGAGTGATGCAGTGTGCGTTTTCCTGGCTTTCAAGTGAATTGGGAAACATACTCCTTGTGTTTCCACATTGTCTAAGAAACAACATGAGTCTTGCAAGAGATTGAAACAATGCATCCTAAAACGTATTACCGCAGTGAAAACACACGTTTCTACCAAGACTTGGAAGGAGCAAGCGAAAGAATAGTCGCTGAGTGTTCTTTCGGAGAGAAACACAAGCATTTGTTCCTTCTGGAGTGAGTTTTCAGCCAGGAATTCATATGCGTTTTGTACTGTGCAGAATGTAGCTACCTGCTCTTGAGTTGTGTCATGGAAGCACCTTTCCTGGAGGAGCTTATTGCAACATTCTTTGTTTGGCTAAGTTCTTTAGGGTTGGTTTTGGAAGGTCTTTCAACTTTGTCCAAATCCGCTTCGTATGAAATCTTTTCACAGCGCTCTTTCCAAGTGTCCACAAAGAGCTGCTCCTGGAAACTGTCCACATGCACATCTCCCATGCTGGTGTGCTCGTTTCACTACCTGGATTTTGGTTTTCTCTTCTTTCTTTGAAATGACAAGCCTTCTTTCTGCATGCTACACACACCTTGTAGCAGTTCCAGTTTGCAGCATGTTGGTGCTCCTAAAACGCTGTGTAACCTGTGTAGAGTGTGTCACTCTCCAGCACTGAATACACAACTTAGAGCTCCTTTCACCACAGACACGCAAACACATCTTTTTGTGAAAGTCCTACTTCTTTTCACTTGGAAATGTAAGGGTTTCAACGAGAACATGAAGTCAATGATGCTTTTGCACTCTACTACCAAAAGAATAGACCTCTTCTACATGCCCGTCTGAGTTTCAGTGCAAAATGCCCTTGTTTTCTGGTTTCTTGAATGTTCTCAACACATTAGGAGAAAGAGCGTGTTTGAGCAAGAGTGATGCAGTGTGCGTTTCCCTAGATTTCAAGTGATTTGCGAAACATACTCCTTAGTTTTCCACATTGTGTAAGAAACATGAGGTTTGCAAGAGATTGAAACAATGCTTCCTAAAACGTATTCCAGCAGTGAAAACACACGTTTCGACAAAGACTTTGAAGGAGCAAGCAAAAGCCTAGTGGCTGAGTGTTCCTTTTGAGAGAAAGACATGCATTTCGTCCTTCTGGAATGAGTTTTCAGCCAGGAATTCGTATGCATTTTGTACTGTGCAGAAAGTAGCTACCTGCTCGGGAGTTGTGTCATAGAAGCACCTTTCTGGAGGAGCTTATTGCAACATTCATTGTTTGGCTCAGTTCTTTAGGGTTGGTTTTGGAAGGTCTTTCAACTTTGTCCAAATCCTGCTTCGTACGAAATTTTTTCACAGCGCTGTTTCCAAGTGTCCACAAAGAGCTGGTGCTTGAAACTGTCCACATGTACATCTCCCATACTGGTGTGCTCGTTCCCCTACCTGGATTTTGGTTTCCTCTTCTTTCTTTGAAACGACAAGCCTTCTTTCTGTATGCTACACACACCTTGTAGCAGTTTCAGTTTGCAGCATGTTGGTCTCCCCAAAATGCTGAGTATTCTATGTAGAGTGTGTCATTCTACAGCACTGAATACACAACTTAGAGCTCCTTTCAAAGCAGACACACAAACACATCTTTTTGTGAAAGTCTTACTTCAGGTCCCTTGGAAAATATATGGGTTTCTTTGAGAACATGAAGTCGATTACGCTTTTGCACTCTGCAAAGAATAGAAGTGATCTTTTGTACATGCCCGTCTGAATTTCACTGCAAAATGCCCTTCTTTTCTGCTTTCTTGAACATTCCCAAAGCATCAGGTGAAAGAGCGTGTTTGAGGAAGAGTGATGCAGTGTGCGTTTTCCTGGCTTTCAAGTGAATTGGGAAACATACTCCTTGTGTTTCCACATTGTCTAAGAAACAACATGAGTCTTGCAAGAGATTGAAACAATGCATCCTAAAACGTATTACCGCAGTGAAAACACACGTTTCTACCAAGACTTGGAAGGAGCAAGCGAAAGAATAGTCGCTGAGTGTTCTTTCGGAGAGAAACACAAGCATTTGTTCCTTCTGGAGTGAGTTTTCAGCCAGGAATTCATATGCGTTTTGTACTGTGCAGAATGTAGCTACCTGCTCTTGAGTTGTGTCATGGAAGCACCTTTCCTGGAGGAGCTTATTGCAACATTCTTTGTTTGGCTAAGTTCTTTAGGGTTGGTTTTGGAAGGTCTTTCAACTTTGTCCAAATCCGCTTCGTATGAAATCTTTTCACAGCGCTCTTTCCAAGTGTCCACAAAGAGCTGCTCCTGGAAACTGTCCACATGCACATCTCCCATGCTGGTGTGCTCGTTTCACTACCTGGATTTTGGTTTTCTCTTCTTTCTTTGAAATGACAAGCCTTCTTTCTGCATGCTACACACACCTTGTAGCAGTTCCAGTTTGCAGCATGTTGGTGCTCCTAAAACGCTGTGTAACCTGTGTAGAGTGTGTCACTCTCCAGCACTGAATACACAACTTAGAGCTCCTTTCACCACAGACACGCAAACACATCTTTTTGTGAAAGTCCTACTTCTTTTCACTTGGAAATGTAAGGGTTTCAACGAGAACATGAAGTCAATGATGCTTTTGCACTCTACTACCAAAAGAATAGACCTCTTCTACATGCCCGTCTGAGTTTCAGTGCAAAATGCCCTTGTTTTCTGGTTTCTTGAATGTTCTCAACACATTAGGAGAAAGAGCGTGTTTGAGCAAGAGTGATGCAGTGTGCGTTTCCCTAGATTTCAAGTGATTTGCGAAACATACTCCTTAGTTTTCCACATTGTGTAAGAAACATGAGGTTTGCAAGAGATTGAAACAATGCTTCCTAAAACGTATTCCAGCAGTGAAAACACACGTTTCGACAAAGACTTTGAAGGAGCAAGCAAAAGCCTAGTGGCTGAGTGTTCCTTTTGAGAGAAAGACATGCATTTCGTCCTTCTGGAATGAGTTTTCAGCCAGGAATTCGTATGCATTTTGTACTGTGCAGAAAGTAGCTACCTGCTCGGGAGTTGTGTCATAGAAGCACCTTTCTGGAGGAGCTTATTGCAACATTCATTGTTTGGCTCAGTTCTTTAGGGTTGGTTTTGGAAGGTCTTTCAACTTTGTCCAAATCCTGCTTCGTACGAAATTTTTTCACAGCGCTGTTTCCAAGTGTCCACAAAGAGCTGGTGCTTGAAACTGTCCACATGTACATCTCCCATACTGGTGTGCTCGTTCCCCTACCTGGATTTTGGTTTCCTCTTCTTTCTTTGAAACGACAAGCCTTCTTTCTGTATGCTACACACACCTTGTAGCAGTTTCAGTTTGCAGCATGTTGGTCTCCCCAAAATGCTGAGTATTCTATGTAGAGTGTGTCATTCTACAGCACTGAATACACAACTTAGAGCTCCTTTCAAAGCAGACACACAAACACATCTTTTTGTGAAAGTCTTACTTCAGGTCCCTTGGAAAATATATGGGTTTCTTTGAGAACATGAAGTCGATTACGCTTTTGCACTCTGCAAAGAATAGAAGTGATCTTTTGTACATGCCCGTCTGAATTTCACTGCAAAATGCCCTTCTTTTCTGCTTTCTTGAACATTCCCAAAGCATCAGGTGAAAGAGCGTGTTTGAGGAAGAGTGATGCAGTGTGCGTTTTCCTGGCTTTCAAGTGAACTGGGAAACATACTCCTTGTGTTTCCACATTGTCTAAGAAACAACATGAGTCTTGCAAGAGATTGAAACAATGCATCCTAAAACGTATTACCGCAGTGAAAACACACGTTTCTACCAAGACTTGGAAGGAGCAAGCGAAAGAATAGTCGCTGAGTGTTCTTTCGGAGAGAAACACAAGCATTTGTTCCTTCTGGAGTGAGTTTTCAGCCAGGAATTCATATGCATTTTGTACTGTGCAGAATGTAGCTACCTGCTCTTGAGTTGTGTCATAGAAGCACCTTTCCTGGAGGAGCTTATTGCAACATTCTTTGTTTGGCTAAGTTCTTTAGGGTTGGTTTTGGAAGGTCTTTCAACTTTGTCCAAATCCGCTTCGTATGAAATCTTTTCACAGCGCTCTTTCCAAGTGTCCACAAAGAGCTGCTCCTGGAAACTGTCCACATGCACATCTCCCATGCTGGTGTGCTCGTTTCACTACCTGGATTTTGGTTTTCTCTTCTTTCTTTGAAATGACAAGCCTTCTTTCTGCATGCTACACACACCTTGTAGCAGTTCCAGTTTGCAGCATGTTGGTGCTCCTAAAACGCTGTGTAACCTGTGTAGAGTGTGTCACTCTCCAGCACTGAATACACAACTTAGAGCTCCTTTCACCACAGACACGCAAACACATCTTTTTGTGAAAGTCCTACTTCTTTTCACTTGGAAATGTAAGGGTTTCAACGAGAACATGAAGTCAATGATGCTTTTGCACTCTACTACCAAAAGAATAGACCTCTTCTACATGCCCGTCTGAGTTTCAGTGCAAAATGCCCTTGTTTTCTGGTTTCTTGAATGTTCTCAACACATTAGGAGAAAGAGCGTGTTTGAGCAAGAGTGATGCAGTGTGCGTTTCCCTAGATTTCAAGTGATTTGCGAAACATACTCCTTAGTTTTCCACATTGTGTAAGAAACATGAGGTTTGCAAGAGATTGAAACAATGCTTCCTAAAACGTATTCCAGCAGTGAAAACACACGTTTCGACAAAGACTTTGAAGGAGCAAGCAAAAGCCTAGTGGCTGAGTGTTCCTTTTGAGAGAAAGACATGCATTTCGTCCTTCTGGAATGAGTTTTCAGCCAGGAATTCGTATGCATTTTGTACTGTGCAGAAAGTAGCTACCTGCTCGGGAGTTGTGTCATAGAAGCACCTTTCTGGAGGAGCTTATTGCAACATTCATTGTTTGGCTCAGTTCTTTAGGGTTGGTTTTGGAAGGTCTTTCAACTTTGTCCAAATCCTGCTTCGTACGAAATTTTTTCACAGCGCTGTTTCCAAGTGTCCACAAAGAGCTGGTGCTTGAAACTGTCCACATGTACATCTCCCATACTGGTGTGCTCGTTCCCCTACCTGGATTTTGGTTTCCTCTTCTTTCTTTGAAACGACAAGCCTTCTTTCTGTATGCTACACACACCTTGTAGCAGTTTCAGTTTGCAGCATGTTGGTCTCCCCAAAATGCTGAGTATTCTATGTAGAGTGTGTCATTCTACAGCACTGAATACACAACTTAGAGCTCCTTTCAAAGCAGACACACAAACACATCTTTTTGTGAAAGTCTTACTTCAGGTCCCTTGGAAAATATATGGGTTTCTTTGAGAACATGAAGTCGATTACGCTTTTGCACTCTGCAAAGAATAGAAGTGATCTTTTGTACATGCCCGTCTGAATTTCACTGCAAAATGCCCTTCTTTTCTGCTTTCTTGAACATTCCCAAAGCATCAGGTGAAAGAGCGTGTTTGAGGAAGAGTGATGCAGTGTGCGTTTTCCTGGCTTTCAAGTGAACTGGGAAACATACTCCTTGTGTTTCCACATTGTCTAAGAAACAACATGAGTCTTGCAAGAGATTGAAACAATGCATCCTAAAACGTATTACCGCAGTGAAAACACACGTTTCTACCAAGACTTGGAAGGAGCAAGCGAAAGAATAGTCGCTGAGTGTTCTTTCGGAGAGAAACACAAGCATTTGTTCCTTCTGGAGTGAGTTTTCAGCCAGGAATTCATATGCGTTTTGTACTGTGCAGAATGTAGCTACCTGCTCTTGAGTTGTGTCATGGAAGCACCTTTCCTGGAGGAGCTTATTGCAACATTCTTTGTTTGGCTAAGTTCTTTAGGGTTGGTTTTGGAAGGTCTTTCAACTTTGTCCAAATCCGCTTCGTATGAAATCTTTTCACAGCGCTCTTTCCAAGTGTCCACAAAGAGCTGCTCCTGGAAACTGTCCACATGCACATCTCCCATGCTGGTGTGCTCGTTTCACTACCTGGATTTTGGTTTTCTCTTCTTTCTTTGAAATGACAAGCCTTCTTTCTGCATGCTACACACACCTTGTAGCAGTTCCAGTTTGCAGCATGTTGGTGCTCCTAAAACGCTGTGTAACCTGTGTAGAGTGTGTCACTCTCCAGCACTGAATACACAACTTAGAGCTCCTTTCACCACAGACACGCAAACACATCTTTTTGTGAAAGTCCTACTTCTTTTCACTTGGAAATGTAAGGGTTTCAACGAGAACATGAAGTCAATGATGCTTTTGCACTCTACTACCAAAAGAATAGACCTCTTCTACATGCCCGTCTGAGTTTCAGTGCAAAATGCCCTTGTTTTCTGGTTTCTTGAATGTTCTCAACACATTAGGAGAAAGAGCGTGTTTGAGCAAGAGTGATGCAGTGTGCGTTTCCCTAGATTTCAAGTGATTTGCGAAACATACTCCTTAGTTTTCCACATTGTGTAAGAAACATGAGGTTTGCAAGAGATTGAAACAATGCTTCCTAAAACGTATTCCAGCAGTGAAAACACACGTTTCGACAAAGACTTTGAAGGAGCAAGCAAAAGCCTAGTGGCTGAGTGTTCCTTTTGAGAGAAAGACATGCATTTCGTCCTTCTGGAATGAGTTTTCAGCCAGGAATTCGTATGCATTTTGTACTGTGCAGAAAGTAGCTACCTGCTCGGGAGTTGTGTCATAGAAGCACCTTTCTGGAGGAGCTTATTGCAACATTCATTGTTTGGCTCAGTTCTTTAGGGTTGGTTTTGGAAGGTCTTTCAACTTTGTCCAAATCCTGCTTCGTACGAAATTTTTTCACAGCGCTGTTTCCAAGTGTCCACAAAGAGCTGGTGCTTGAAACTGTCCACATGTACATCTCCCATACTGGTGTGCTCGTTCCCCTACCTGGATTTTGGTTTCCTCTTCTTTCTTTGAAACGACAAGCCTTCTTTCTGTATGCTACACACACCTTGTAGCAGTTTCAGTTTGCAGCATGTTGGTCTCCCCAAAATGCTGAGTATTCTATGTAGAGTGTGTCATTCTACAGCACTGAATACACAACTTAGAGCTCCTTTCAAAGCAGACACACAAACACATCTTTTTGTGAAAGTCTTACTTCAGGTCCCTTGGAAAATATATGGGTTTCTTTGAGAACATGAAGTCGATTACGCTTTTGCACTCTGCAAAGAATAGAAGTGATCTTTTGTACATGCCCGTCTGAATTTCACTGCAAAATGCCCTTCTTTTCTGCTTTCTTGAACATTCCCAAAGCATCAGGTGAAAGAGCGTGTTTGAGGAAGAGTGATGCAGTGTGCGTTTTCCTGGCTTTCAAGTGAATTGGGAAACATACTCCTTGTGTTTCCACATTGTCTAAGAAACAACATGAGTCTTGCAAGAGATTGAAACAATGCATCCTAAAACGTATTACCGCAGTGAAAACACACGTTTCTACCAAGACTTGGAAGGAGCAAGCGAAAGAATAGTCGCTGAGTGTTCTTTCGGAGAGAAACACAAGCATTTGTTCCTTCTGGAGTGAGTTTTCAGCCAGGAATTCATATGCGTTTTGTACTGTGCAGAATGTAGCTACCTGCTCTTGAGTTGTGTCATGGAAGCACCTTTCCTGGAGGAGCTTATTGCAACATTCTTTGTTTGGCTAAGTTCTTTAGGGTTGGTTTTGGAAGGTCTTTCAACTTTGTCCAAATCCGCTTCGTATGAAATCTTTTCACAGCGCTCTTTCCAAGTGTCCACAAAGAGCTGCTCCTGGAAACTGTCCACATGCACATCTCCCATGCTGGTGTGCTCGTTTCACTACCTGGATTTTGGTTTTCTCTTCTTTCTTTGAAATGACAAGCCTTCTTTCTGCATGCTACACACACCTTGTAGCAGTTCCAGTTTGCAGCATGTTGGTGCTCCTAAAACGCTGTGTAACCTGTGTAGAGTGTGTCACTCTCCAGCACTGAATACACAACTTAGAGCTCCTTTCACCACAGACACGCAAACACATCTTTTTGTGAAAGTCCTACTTCTTTTCACTTGGAAATGTAAGGGTTTCAACGAGAACATGAAGTCAATGATGCTTTTGCACTCTACTACCAAAAGAATAGACCTCTTCTACATGCCCGTCTGAGTTTCAGTGCAAAATGCCCTTGTTTTCTGGTTTCTTGAATGTTCTCAACACATTAGGAGAAAGAGCGTGTTTGAGCAAGAGTGATGCAGTGTGCGTTTCCCTAGATTTCAAGTGATTTGCGAAACATACTCCTTAGTTTTCCACATTGTGTAAGAAACATGAGGTTTGCAAGAGATTGAAACAATGCTTCCTAAAACGTATTCCAGCAGTGAAAACACACGTTTCGACAAAGACTTTGAAGGAGCAAGCAAAAGCCTAGTGGCTGAGTGTTCCTTTTGAGAGAAAGACATGCATTTCGTCCTTCTGGAATGAGTTTTCAGCCAGGAATTCGTATGCATTTTGTACTGTGCAGAAAGTAGCTACCTGCTCGGGAGTTGTGTCATAGAAGCACCTTTCTGGAGGAGCTTATTGCAACATTCATTGTTTGGCTCAGTTCTTTAGGGTTGGTTTTGGAAGGTCTTTCAACTTTGTCCAAATCCTGCTTCGTACGAAATTTTTTCACAGCGCTGTTTCCAAGTGTCCACAAAGAGCTGGTGCTTGAAACTGTCCACATGTACATCTCCCATACTGGTGTGCTCGTTCCCCTACCTGGATTTTGGTTTCCTCTTCTTTCTTTGAAACGACAAGCCTTCTTTCTGTATGCTACACACACCTTGTAGCAGTTTCAGTTTGCAGCATGTTGGTCTCCCCAAAATGCTGAGTATTCTATGTAGAGTGTGTCATTCTACAGCACTGAATACACAACTTAGAGCTCCTTTCAAAGCAGACACACAAACACATCTTTTTGTGAAAGTCTTACTTCAGGTCCCTTGGAAAATATATGGGTTTCTTTGAGAACATGAAGTCGATTACGCTTTTGCACTCTGCAAAGAATAGAAGTGATCTTTTGTACATGCCCGTCTGAATTTCACTGCAAAATGCCCTTCTTTTCTGCTTTCTTGAACATTCCCAAAGCATCAGGTGAAAGAGCGTGTTTGAGGAAGAGTGATGCAGTGTGCGTTTTCCTGGCTTTCAAGTGAATTGGGAAACATACTCCTTGTGTTTCCACATTGTCTAAGAAACAACATGAGTCTTGCAAGAGATTGAAACAATGCATCCTAAAACGTATTACCGCAGTGAAAACACACGTTTCTACCAAGACTTGGAAGGAGCAAGCGAAAGAATAGTCGCTGAGTGTTCTTTCGGAGAGAAACACAAGCATTTGTTCCTTCTGGAGTGAGTTTTCAGCCAGGAATTCATATGCGTTTTGTACTGTGCAGAATGTAGCTACCTGCTCTTGAGTTGTGTCATGGAAGCACCTTTCCTGGAGGAGCTTATTGCAACATTCTTTGTTTGGCTAAGTTCTTTAGGGTTGGTTTTGGAAGGTCTTTCAACTTTGTCCAAATCCGCTTCGTATGAAATCTTTTCACAGCGCTCTTTCCAAGTGTCCACAAAGAGCTGCTCCTGGAAACTGTCCACATGCACATCTCCCATGCTGGTGTGCTCGTTTCACTACCTGGATTTTGGTTTTCTCTTCTTTCTTTGAAATGACAAGCCTTCTTTCTGCATGCTACACACACCTTGTAGCAGTTCCAGTTTGCAGCATGTTGGTGCTCCTAAAACGCTGTGTAACCTGTGTAGAGTGTGTCACTCTCCAGCACTGAATACACAACTTAGAGCTCCTTTCACCACAGACACGCAAACACATCTTTTTGTGAAAGTCCTACTTCTTTTCACTTGGAAATGTAAGGGTTTCAACGAGAACATGAAGTCAATGATGCTTTTGCACTCTACTACCAAAAGAATAGACCTCTTCTACATGCCCGTCTGAGTTTCAGTGCAAAATGCCCTTGTTTTCTGGTTTCTTGAATGTTCTCAACACATTAGGAGAAAGAGCGTGTTTGAGCAAGAGTGATGCAGTGTGCGTTTCCCTAGATTTCAAGTGATTTGCGAAACATACTCCTTAGTTTTCCACATTGTGTAAGAAACATGAGGTTTGCAAGAGATTGAAACAATGCTTCCTAAAACGTATTCCAGCAGTGAAAACACACGTTTCGACAAAGACTTTGAAGGAGCAAGCAAAAGCCTAGTGGCTGAGTGTTCCTTTTGAGAGAAAGACATGCATTTCGTCCTTCTGGAATGAGTTTTCAGCCAGGAATTCGTATGCATTTTGTACTGTGCAGAAAGTAGCTACCTGCTCGGGAGTTGTGTCATAGAAGCACCTTTCTGGAGGAGCTTATTGCAACATTCATTGTTTGGCTCAGTTCTTTAGGGTTGGTTTTGGAAGGTCTTTCAACTTTGTCCAAATCCTGCTTCGTACGAAATTTTTTCACAGCGCTGTTTCCAAGTGTCCACAAAGAGCTGGTGCTTGAAACTGTCCACATGTACATCTCCCATACTGGTGTGCTCGTTCCCCTACCTGGATTTTGGTTTCCTCTTCTTTCTTTGAAACGACAAGCCTTCTTTCTGTATGCTACACACACCTTGTAGCAGTTTCAGTTTGCAGCATGTTGGTCTCCCCAAAATGCTGAGTATTCTATGTAGAGTGTGTCATTCTACAGCACTGAATACACAACTTAGAGCTCCTTTCAAAGCAGACACACAAACACATCTTTTTGTGAAAGTCTTACTTCAGGTCCCTTGGAAAATATATGGGTTTCTTTGAGAACATGAAGTCGATTACGCTTTTGCACTCTGCAAAGAATAGAAGTGATCTTTTGTACATGCCCGTCTGAATTTCACTGCAAAATGCCCTTCTTTTCTGCTTTCTTGAACATTCCCAAAGCATCAGGTGAAAGAGCGTGTTTGAGGAAGAGTGATGCAGTGTGCGTTTTCCTGGCTTTCAAGTGAACTGGGAAACATACTCCTTGTGTTTCCACATTGTCTAAGAAACAACATGAGTCTTGCAAGAGATTGAAACAATGCATCCTAAAACGTATTACCGCAGTGAAAACACACGTTTCTACCAAGACTTGGAAGGAGCAAGCGAAAGAATAGTCGCTGAGTGTTCTTTCGGAGAGAAACACAAGCATTTGTTCCTTCTGGAGTGAGTTTTCAGCCAGGAATTCATATGCGTTTTGTACTGTGCAGAATGTAGCTACCTGCTCTTGAGTTGTGTCATAGAAGCACCTTTCCTGGAGGAGCTTATTGCAACATTCTTTGTTTGGCTAAGTTCTTTAGGGTTGGTTTTGGAAGGTCTTTCAACTTTGTCCAAATCCGCTTCGTATGAAATCTTTTCACAGCGCTCTTTCCAAGTGTCCACAAAGAGCTGCTCCTGGAAACTGTCCACATGCACATCTCCCATGCTGGTGTGCTCGTTTCACTACCTGGATTTTGGTTTTCTCTTCTTTCTTTGAAATGACAAGCCTTCTTTCTGCATGCTACACACACCTTGTAGCAGTTCCAGTTTGCAGCATGTTGGTGCTCCTAAAACGCTGTGTAACCTGTGTAGAGTGTGTCACTCTCCAGCACTGAATACACAACTTAGAGCTCCTTTCACCACAGACACGCAAACACATCTTTTTGTGAAAGTCCTACTTCTTTTCACTTGGAAATGTAAGGGTTTCAACGAGAACATGAAGTCAATGATGCTTTTGCACTCTACTACCAAAAGAATAGACCTCTTCTACATGCCCGTCTGAGTTTCAGTGCAAAATGCCCTTGTTTTCTGGTTTCTTGAATGTTCTCAACACATTAGGAGAAAGAGCGTGTTTGAGCAAGAGTGATGCAGTGTGCGTTTCCCTAGATTTCAAGTGATTTGCGAAACATACTCCTTAGTTTTCCACATTGTGTAAGAAACATGAGGTTTGCAAGAGATTGAAACAATGCTTCCTAAAACGTATTCCAGCAGTGAAAACACACGTTTCGACAAAGACTTTGAAGGAGCAAGCAAAAGCCTAGTGGCTGAGTGTTCCTTTTGAGAGAAAGACATGCATTTCGTCCTTCTGGAATGAGTTTTCAGCCAGGAATTCGTATGCATTTTGTACTGTGCAGAAAGTAGCTACCTGCTCGGGAGTTGTGTCATAGAAGCACCTTTCTGGAGGAGCTTATTGCAACATTCATTGTTTGGCTCAGTTCTTTAGGGTTGGTTTTGGAAGGTCTTTCAACTTTGTCCAAATCCTGCTTCGTACGAAATTTTTTCACAGCGCTGTTTCCAAGTGTCCACAAAGAGCTGGTGCTTGAAACTGTCCACATGTACATCTCCCATACTGGTGTGCTCGTTCCCCTACCTGGATTTTGGTTTCCTCTTCTTTCTTTGAAACGACAAGCCTTCTTTCTGTATGCTACACACACCTTGTAGCAGTTTCAGTTTGCAGCATGTTGGTCTCCCCAAAATGCTGAGTATTCTATGTAGAGTGTGTCATTCTACAGCACTGAATACACAACTTAGAGCTCCTTTCAAAGCAGACACACAAACACATCTTTTTGTGAAAGTCTTACTTCAGGTCCCTTGGAAAATATATGGGTTTCTTTGAGAACATGAAGTCGATTACGCTTTTGCACTCTGCAAAGAATAGAAGTGATCTTTTGTACATGCCCGTCTGAATTTCACTGCAAAATGCCCTTCTTTTCTGCTTTCTTGAACATTCCCAAAGCATCAGGTGAAAGAGCGTGTTTGAGGAAGAGTGATGCAGTGTGCGTTTTCCTGGCTTTCAAGTGAACTGGGAAACATACTCCTTGTGTTTCCACATTGTCTAAGAAACAACATGAGTCTTGCAAGAGATTGAAACAATGCATCCTAAAACGTATTACCGCAGTGAAAACACACGTTTCTACCAAGACTTGGAAGGAGCAAGCGAAAGAATAGTCGCTGAGTGTTCTTTCGGAGAGAAACACAAGCATTTGTTCCTTCTGGAGTGAGTTTTCAGCCAGGAATTCATATGCGTTTTGTACTGTGCAGAATGTAGCTACCTGCTCTTGAGTTGTGTCATAGAAGCACCTTTCCTGGAGGAGCTTATTGCAACATTCTTTGTTTGGCTAAGTTCTTTAGGGTTGGTTTTGGAAGGTCTTTCAACTTTGTCCAAATCCGCTTCGTATGAAATCTTTTCACAGCGCTCTTTCCAAGTGTCCACAAAGAGCTGCTCCTGGAAACTGTCCACATGCACATCTCCCATGCTGGTGTGCTCGTTTCACTACCTGGATTTTGGTTTTCTCTTCTTTCTTTGAAATGACAAGCCTTCTTTCTGCATGCTACACACACCTTGTAGCAGTTCCAGTTTGCAGCATGTTGGTGCTCCTAAAACGCTGTGTAACCTGTGTAGAGTGTGTCACTCTCCAGCACTGAATACACAACTTAGAGCTCCTTTCACCACAGACACGCAAACACATCTTTTTGTGAAAGTCCTACTTCTTTTCACTTGGAAATGTAAGGGTTTCAACGAGAACATGAAGTCAATGATGCTTTTGCACTCTACTACCAAAAGAATAGACCTCTTCTACATGCCCGTCTGAGTTTCAGTGCAAAATGCCCTTGTTTTCTGGTTTCTTGAATGTTCTCAACACATTAGGAGAAAGAGCGTGTTTGAGCAAGAGTGATGCAGTGTGCGTTTCCCTAGATTTCAAGTGATTTGCGAAACATACTCCTTAGTTTTCCACATTGTGTAAGAAACATGAGGTTTGCAAGAGATTGAAACAATGCTTCCTAAAACGTATTCCAGCAGTGAAAACACACGTTTCGACAAAGACTTTGAAGGAGCAAGCAAAAGCCTAGTGGCTGAGTGTTCCTTTTGAGAGAAAGACATGCATTTCGTCCTTCTGGAATGAGTTTTCAGCCAGGAATTCGTATGCATTTTGTACTGTGCAGAAAGTAGCTACCTGCTCGGGAGTTGTGTCATAGAAGCACCTTTCTGGAGGAGCTTATTGCAACATTCATTGTTTGGCTCAGTTCTTTAGGGTTGGTTTTGGAAGGTCTTTCAACTTTGTCCAAATCCTGCTTCGTACGAAATTTTTTCACAGCGCTGTTTCCAAGTGTCCACAAAGAGCTGGTGCTTGAAACTGTCCACATGTACATCTCCCATACTGGTGTGCTCCTTCCCCTACCTGGATTTTGGTTTCCTCTTCTTTCTTTGAAACGACAAGCCTTCTTTCTGTATGCTACACACACCTTGTAGCAGTTTCAGTTTGCAGCATGTTGGTCTCCCCAAAATGCTGAGTATTCTATGTAGAGTGTGTCATTCTACAGCACTGAATACACAACTTAGAGCTCCTTTCAAAGCAGACACACAAACACATCTTTTTGTGAAAGTCTTACTTCAGGTCCCTTGGAAAATATATGGGTTTCTTTGAGAACATGAAGTCGATTACGCTTTTGCACTCTGCAAAGAATAGAAGTGATCTTTTGTACATGCCCGTCTGAATTTCACTGCAAAATGCCCTTCTTTTCTGCTTTCTTGAACATTCCCAAAGCATCAGGTGAAAGAGCGTGTTTGAGGAAGAGTGATGCAGTGTGCGTTTTCCTGGCTTTCAAGTGAATTGGGAAACATACTCCTTGTGTTTCCACATTGTCTAAGAAACAACATGAGTCTTGCAAGAGATTGAAACAATGCATCCTAAAACGTATTACCGCAGTGAAAACACACGTTTCTACCAAGACTTGGAAGGAGCAAGCGAAAGAATAGTCGCTGAGTGTTCTTTCGGAGAGAAACACAAGCATTTGTTCCTTCTGGAGCGAGTTTTCAGCCAGGAATTCATATGCGTTTTGTACTGTGCAGAATGTAGCTACCTGCTCTTGAGTTGTGTCATAGAAGCACCTTTCCTGGAGGAGCTTATTGCAACATTCTTTGTTTGGCTAAGTTCTTTAGGGTTGGTTTTGGAAGGTCTTTCAACTTTGTCCAAATCCGCTTCGTATGAAATCTTTTCACAGCGCTCTTTCCAAGTGTCCACAAAGAGCTGCTCCTGGAAACTGTCCACATGCACATCTCCCATGCTGGTGTGCTCGTTTCACTACCTGGATTTTGGTTTTCTCTTCTTTCTTTGAAATGACAAGCCTTCTTTCTGCATGCTACACACACCTTGTAGCAGTTCCAGTTTGCAGCATGTTGGTGCTCCTAAAACGCTGTGTAACCTGTGTAGAGTGTGTCACTCTCCAGCACTGAATACACAACTTAGAGCTCCTTTCACCACAGACACGCAAACACATCTTTTTGTGAAAGTCCTACTTCTTTTCACTTGGAAATGTAAGGGTTTCAACGAGAACATGAAGTCAATGATGCTTTTGCACTCTACTACCAAAAGAATAGACCTCTTCTACATGCCCGTCTGAGTTTCAGTGCAAAATGCCCTTGTTTTCTGGTTTCTTGAATGTTCTCAACACATTAGGAGAAAGAGCGTGTTTGAGCAAGAGTGATGCAGTGTGCGTTTCCCTAGATTTCAAGTGATTTGCGAAACATGCTCCTTAGTTTTCCACATTGTGTAAGAAACATGAGGTTTGCAAGAGATTGAAACAATGCTTCCTAAAACGTATTCCAGCAGTGAAAACACACGTTTCGACAAAGACTTTGAAGGAGCAAGCAAAAGCCTAGTGGCTGAGTGTTCCTTTTGAGAGAAAGACATGCATTTCGTCCTTCTGGAATGAGTTTTCAGCCAGGAATTCGTATGCATTTTGTACTGTGCAGAAAGTAGCTACCTGCTCGGGAGTTGTGTCATAGAAGCACCTTTCTGGAGGAGCTTATTGCAACATTCATTGTTTGGCTCAGTTCTTTAGGGTTGGTTTTGGAAGGTCTTTCAACTTTGTCCAAATCCTGCTTCGTACGAAATTTTTTCACAGCGCTGTTTCCAAGTGTCCACAAAGAGCTGGTGCTTGAAACTGTCCACATGTACATCTCCCATACTGGTGTGCTCGTTCCCCTACCTGGATTTTGGTTTCCTCTTCTTTCTTTGAAACGACAAGCCTTCTTTCTGTATGCTACACACACCTTGTAGCAGTTTCACTTTGCAGCATGTTGGTCTCCCCAAAATGCTGAGTATTCTATGTAGAGTGTGTCATTCTACAGCACTGAATACACAACTTAGAGCTCCTTTCAAAGCAGACACACAAACACATCTTTTTGTGAAAGTCTTACTTCAGGTCCCTTGGAAAATATATGGGTTTCTTTGAGAACATGAAGTCGATTACGCTTTTGCACTCTGCAAAGAATAGAAGTGATCTTTTGTACATGCCCGTCTGAATTTCACTGCAAAATGCCCTTCTTTTCTGCTTTCTTGAACATTCCCAAAGCATCAGGTGAAAGAGCGTGTTTGAGGAAGAGTGATGCAGTGTGCGTTTTCCTGGCTTTCAAGTGAACTGGGAAACATACTCCTTGTGTTTCCACATTGTCTAAGAAACAACATGAGTCTTGCAAGAGATTGAAACAATGCATCCTAAAACGTATTACCGCAGTGAAAACACACGTTTCTACCAAGACTTGGAAGGAGCAAGCGAAAGAATAGTCGCTGAGTGTTCTTTCGGAGAGAAACACAAGCATTTGTTCCTTCTGGAGTGAGTTTTCAGCCAGGAATTCATATGCGTTTTGTACTGTGCAGAATGTAGCTACCTGCTCTTGAGTTGTGTCATAGAAGCACCTTTCCTGGAGGAGCTTATTGCAACATTCTTTGTTTGGCTAAGTTCTTTAGGGTTGGTTTTGGAAGGTCTTTCAACTTTGTCCAAATCCGCTTCGTATGAAATCTTTTCACAGCGCTCTTTCCAAGTGTCCACAAAGAGCTGCTCCTGGAAACTGTCCACATGCACATCTCCCATGCTGGTGTGCTCGTTTCACTACCTGGATTTTGGTTTTCTCTTCTTTCTTTGAAATGACAAGCCTTCTATCTGCATGCTACACACACCTTGTAGCAGTTCCAGTTTGCAGCATGTTGGTGCTCCTAAAACGCTGTGTAACCTGTGTAGAGTGTGTCACTCTCCAGCACTGAATACACAACTTAGAGCTCCTTTCACCACAGACACGCAAACACATCTTTTTGTGAAAGTCCTACTTCTTTTCACTTGGAAATGTAAGGGTTTCAACGAGAACATGAAGTCAATGACGCTTTTGCACACTACTACCAAATGAAATGACCTCCTCTACATGCCCGTCTGAGGTTCAGTGCAAAATGCCCTTGTTTTCTGGTTTCTTGAATGTTCTCAACACATTAGGAGAAAGAGCGTGTTTGAGCAAGAGTGATGCAGTGTGCGTTTCCCTAGATTTCAAGTGATTTGCGAAACATACTCCTTAGTTTTCCACATTGTGTAAGAAACATGAGGTTTGCAAGAGATTGAAACAATGCTTCCTAAAACGTATTCCAGCAGTGAAAACACACGTTTCGACAAAGACTTTGAAGGAGCAAGCAAAAGCCTAGTGGCTGAGTGTTCCTTTTGAGAGAAAGACATGCATTTCGTCCTTCTGGAATGAGTTTTCAGCCAGGAATTCGTATGCATTTTGTACTGTGCAGAAAGTAGCTACCTGCTCGGGAGTTGTGTCATAGAAGCACCTTTCTGGAGGAGCTTATTGCAACATTCATTGTTTGGCTCAGTTCTTTAGGGTTGGTTTTGGAAGGTCTTTCAACTTTGTCCAAATCCTGCTTCGTACGAAATTTTTTCACAGCGCTGTTTCCAAGTGTCCACAAAGAGCTGGTGCTTGAAACTGTCCACATGTACATCTCCCATACTGGTGTGCTCGTTCCCCTACCTGGATTTTGGTTTCCTCTTCTTTCTTTGAAACGACAAGCCTTCTTTCTGTATGCTACACACACCTTGTAGCAGTTTCACTTTGCAGCATGTTGGTCTCCCCAAAATGCTGAGTATTCTATGTAGAGTGTGTCATTCTACAGCACTGAATACACAACTTAGAGCTCCTTTCAAAGCAGACACACAAACACATCTTTTTGTGAAAGTCTTACTTCAGGTCCCTTGGAAAATATATGGGTTTCTTTGAGAACATGAAGTCGATTACGCTTTTGCACTCTGCAAAGAATAGAAGTGATCTTTTGTACATGCCCGTCTGAATTTCACTGCAAAATGCCCTTCTTTTCTGCTTTCTTGAACATTCCCAAAGCATCAGGTGAAAGAGCGTGTTTGAGGAAGAGTGATGCAGTGTGCGTTTTCCTGGCTTTCAAGTGAACTGGGAAACATACTCCTTGTGTTTCCACATTGTCTAAGAAACAACATGAGTCTTGCAAGAGATTGAAACAATGAATCCTAAAACGTATTACCGCAGTGAAAACACACGTTTCTACCAAGACTTGGAAGGAGCAAGCGAAAGAATAGTCGCTGAGTGTTCTTTCGGAGAGAAACACAAGCATTTGTTCCTTCTGGAGTGAGTTTTCAGCCAGGAATTCATATGCGTTTTGTACTGTGCAGAATGTAGCTACCTGCTCTTGAGTTGTGTCATAGAAGCACCTTTCCTGGAGGAGCTTATTGCAACATTCTTTGTTTGGCTAAGTTCTTTAGGGTTGGTTTTGGAAGGTCTTTCAACTTTGTCCAAATCCGCTTCGTATGAAATCTTTTCACAGCGCTCTTTCCAAGTGTCCACAAAGAGCTGCTCCTGGAAACTGTCCACATGCACATCTCCCATGCTGGTGTGCTCGTTTCACTACCTGGATTTTGGTTTTCTCTTCTTTCTTTGAAATGACAAGCCTTCTTTCTGCATGCTACACACACCTTGTAGCAGTTCCAGTTTGCAGCATGTTGGTGCTCCTAAAACGCTGTGTAACCTGTGTAGAGTGTGTCACTCTCCAGCACTGAATACACAACTTAGAGCTCCTTTCACCACAGACACGCAAACACATCTTTTTGTGAAAGTCCTACTTCTTTTCACTTGGAAATGTAAGGGTTTCAACGAGAACATGAAGTCAATGATGCTTTTGCACTCTACTACCAAACGAAATGACCTCCTCTACATGCCCGTCTGAGTTTCAGTGCAAAATGCCCTTGTTTTCTGGTTTCTTGAATGTTCTCAACACATTAGGAGAAAGAGCGTGTTTGAGCAAGAGTGATGCAGTGTGCGTTTCCCTAGATTTCAAGTGATTTGCGAAACATACTCCTTAGTTTTCCACATTGTGTAAGAAACATGAGGTTTGCAAGAGATTGAAACAATGCTTCCTAAAACGTATTCCAGCAGTGAAAACACACGTTTCGACAAAGACTTTGAAGGAGCAAGCAAAAGCCTAGTGGCTGAGTGTTCCTTTTGAGAGAAAGACATGCATTTCGTCCTTCTGGAATGAGTTTTCAGCCAGGAATTCGTATGCATTTTGTACTGTGCAGAAAGTAGCTACCTGCTCGGGAGTTGTGTCATAGAAGCACCTTTCTGGAGGAGCTTATTGCAACATTCATTGTTTGGCTCAGTTCTTTAGGGTTGGTTTTGGAAGGTCTTTCAACTTTGTCCAAATCCTGCTTCGTACGAAATTTTTTCACAGCGCTGTTTCCAAGTGTCCACAAAGAGCTGGTGCTTGAAACTGTCCACATGTACATCTCCCATACTGGTGTGCTCGTTCCCCTACCTGGATTTTGGTTTCCTCTTCTTTCTTTGAAACGACAAGCCTTCTTTCTGTATGCTACACACACCTTGTAGCAGTTTCAGTTTGCAGCATGTTGGTCTCCCCAAAATGCTGAGTATTCTATGTAGAGTGTGTCATTCTACAGCACTGAATACACAACTTAGAGCTCCTTTCAAAGCAGACACACAAACACATCTTTTTGTGAAAGTCTTACTTCAGGTCCCTTGGAAAATATATGGGTTTCTTTGAGAACATGAAGTCGATTACGCTTTTGCACTCTGCAAAGAATAGAAGTGATCTTTTGTACATGCCCGTCTGAATTTCACTGCAAAATGCCCTTCTTTTCTGCTTTCTTGAACATTCCCAAAGCATCAGGTGAAAGAGCGTGTTTGAGGAAGAGTGATGCAGTGTGCGTTTTCCTGGCTTTCAAGTGAACTGGGAAACATACTCCTTGTGTTTCCACATTGTCTAAGAAACAACATGAGTCTTGCAAGAGATTGAAACAATGCATCCTAAAACGTATTACCGCAGTGAAAACACACGTTTCTACCAAGACTTGGAAGGAGCAAGCGAAAGAATAGTCGCGGAGTGTTCTTTCGGAGAGAAACACAAGCATTTGTTCCTTCTGGAGTGAGTTTTCAGCCAGGAATTCATATGCGTTTTGTACTGTGCAGAATGTGGCTACCTGCTCTTGAGTTGTGTCATGGAAGCACCTTTCCTGGAGGAGCTTATTGCAACATTCTTTGTTTGGCTAAGTTCTTTAGGGTTGGTTTTGGAAGGTCTTTCAACTTTGTCCAAATCCGCTTCGTATGAAATCTTTTCACAGCGCTCTTTCCAAGTGTCCACAAAGAGCTGCTCCTGGAAACTGTCCACATGCACATCTCCCATGCTGGTGTGCTCGTTTCACTACCTGGATTTTGGTTTTCTCTTCTTTCTTTGAAATGACAAGCCTTCTTTCTGCATGCTACACACACCTTGTAGCAGTTCCAGTTTGCAGCATGTTGGTGCTCCTAAAACGCTGTGTAACCTGTGTAGAGTGTGTCACTCTCCAGCACTGAATACACAACTTAGAGCTCCTTTCACCACAGACACGCAAACACATCTTTTTGTGAAAGTCCTACTTCTTTTCACTTGGAAATGTAAGGGTTTCAAAGAGAACATGAAGTCAATGACGCTTTTGCACTCTACTACCAAACGAAATGACCTCTTCTACATGCCCGTCTGAGGTTCAGTGCAAAATGCCCTTGTTTTCTGGTTTCTTGAATGTTCTCAACACATTAGGAGAAAGAGCGTGTTTGAGCAAGAGTGATGCAGTGTGCGTTTCCCTAGATTTCAAGTGATTTGCGAAACATGCTCCTTAGTTTTCCACATTGTGTAAGAAACATGAGGTTTGCAAGAGATTGAAACAATGCTTCCTAAAACGTATTCCAGCAGTGAAAACACACGTTTCGACAAAGACTTTGAAGGAGCAAGCAAAAGCCTAGTGGCTGAGTGTTCCTTTTGAGAGAAAGACATGCATTTCGTCCTTCTGGAATGAGTTTTCAGCCAGGAATTCGTATGCATTTTGTACTGTGCAGAAAGTAGCTACCTGCTCGGGAGTTGTGTCATAGAAGCACCTTTCTGGAGGAGCTTATTGCAACATTCATTGTTTGGCTCAGTTCTTTAGGGTTGGTTTTGGAAGGTCTTTCAACTTTGTCCAAATCCTGCTTCGTACGAAATTTTTTCACAGCGCTGTTTCCAAGTGTCCACAAAGAGCTGGTGCTTGAAACTGTCCACATGTACATCTCCCATACTGGTGTGCTCGTTCCCCTACCTGGATTTTGGTTTCCTCTTCTTTCTTTGAAACGACAAGCCTTCTTTCTGTATGCTACACACACCTTGTAGCAGTTTCAGTTTGCAGCATGTTGGTCTCCCCAAAATGCTGAGTATTCTATGTAGAGTGTGTCATTCTACAGCACTGAATACACAACTTAGAGCTCCTTTCAAAGCAGACACACAAACACATCTTTTTGTGAAAGTCTTACTTCAGGTCCCTTGGAAAATATATGGGTTTCTTTGAGAACATGAAGTCGATTACGCTTTTGCACTCTGCAAAGAATAGAAGTGATCTTTTGTACATGCCCGTCTGAATTTCACTGCAAAATGCCCTTCTTTTCTGCTTTCTTGAACATTCCCAAAGCATCAGGTGAAAGAGCGTGTTTGAGGAAGAGTGATGCAGTGTGCGTTTTCCTGGCTTTCAAGTGAACTGGGAAACATACTCCTTGTGTCTCCACATTGTCTAAGAAACAACATGAGTCTTGCAAGAGATTGAAACAATGCATCCTAAAACGTATTACCGCAGTGAAAACACACGTTTCTACCAAGACTTGGAAGGAGCAAGCGAAAGAATAGTCGCTGAGTGTTCTTTCGGAGAGAAACACAAGCATTTGTTCCTTCTGGAGTGAGTTTTCAGCCAGGAATTCATATGCATTTTGTACTGTACAGAATGTAGCTACCTGCTCTTGAGTTGTGTCATAGAAGCACCTTTCCTGGAGGAGCTTATTGCAACATTCTTTGTTTGGCTAAGTTCTTTAGGGTTGGTTTTGGAAGGTCTTTCAACTTTGTCCAAATCCGCTTCGTATGAAATCTTTTCACAGCGCTCTTTCCAAGTGTCCACAAAGAGCTGCTCCTGGAAACTGTCCACATGCACATCTCCCATGCTGGTGTGCTCGTTTCACTACCTGGATTTTGGTTTTCTCTTCTTTCTTTGAAATGACAAGCCTTCTTTCTGCATGCTACACACACCTTGTAGCAGTTCCAGTTTGCAGCATGTTGGTGCTCCTAAAGCGCTGTGTAACCTGTGTAGAGTGTGTCACTCTCCAGCACTGAATACACAACTTAGAGCTCCTTTCACCACAGACACGCAAACACATCTTTTTGTGAAAGTCCTACTTCTTTTCACTTGGAAATGTAAGGGTTTCAAAGAGAACATGAAGTCAATGACGCTTTTGCACTCTACTACCAAACGAAATGACCTCTTCTACATGCCCGTCTGAGGTTCAGTGCAAAATGCCCTTGTTTTCTGGTTTCTTGAATGTTCTCAACACATTAGGAGAAAGAGCGTGTTTGAGCAAAAGTGATGCAGTGTGCGTTTCCCTAGATTTCAAGTGATTTGCGAAACATGCTCCTTAGTTTTCCACATTGTGTAAGAAACATGAGGTTTGCAAGAGATTGAAACAATGCTTCCTAAAACGTATTCCAGCAGTGAAAACACACGTTTCGACAAAGACTTTGAAGGAGCAAGCAAAAGCCTAGTGGCTGAGTGTTCCTTTTGAGAGAAAGACATGCATTTCGTCCTTCTGGAATGAGTTTTCAGCCAGGAATTCGTATGCATTTTGTACTGTGCAGAAAGTAGCTACCTGCTCGGGAGTTGTGTCATAGAAGCACCTTTCTGGAGGAGCTTATTGCAACATTCATTGTTTGGCTCAGTTCTTTAGGGTTGGTTTTGGAAGGTCTTTCAACTTTGTCCAAATCCTGCTTCATACGAAATTTTTTCACAGCGCTGTTTCCAAGTGTCCACAAAGAGCTGGTGCTTGAAACTGTCCACATGTACATCTCCCATACTGGTGTGCTCGTTCCCCTACCTGGATTTTGGTTTCCTCTTCTTTCTTTGAAACGACAAGCCTTCTTTCTGTATGCTACACACACCTTGTAGCAGTTTCAGTTTGCAGCATGTTGGTCTCCCCAAAATGCTGAGTATTCTATGTAGAGTGTGTCATTCTACAGCACTGAATACACAACTTAGAGCTCCTTTCAAAGCAGACACACAAACACATCTTTTTGTGAAAGTCTTACTTCAGGTCCCTTGGAAAATATATGGGTTTCTTTGAGAACATGAAGTCGATTACGCTTTTGCACTCTGCAAAGAATAGAAGTGATCTTTTGTACATGCCCGTCTGAATTTCACTGCAAAATGCCCTTCTTTTCTGCTTTCTTGAACATTCCCAAAGCATCAGGTGAAAGAGCGTGTTTGAGGAAGAGTGATGCAGTGTGCGTTTTCCTGGCTTTCAAGTGAACTGGGAAACATACTCCTTGTGTTTCCACATTGTCTAAGAAACAACATGAGTCTTGCAAGAGATTGAAACAATGCATCCTAAAACGTATTACCGCAGTGAAAACACACGTTTCTACCAAGACTTGGAAGGAGCAAGCGAAAGAATAGTCGCTGAGTGTTCTTTCGGAGAGAAACACAAGCATTTGTTCCTTCTGGAGTGAGTTTTCAGCCAGGAATTCATATGCGTTTTGTACTGTGCAGAATGTAGCTACCTGCTCTTGAGTTGTGTCATAGAAGCACCTTTCCTGGAGGAGCTTATTGCAACATTCTTTGTTTGGCTAAGTTCTTTAGGGTTGGTTTTGGAAGGTCTTTCAACTTTGTCCAAATCCGCTTCGTATGAAATCTTTTCACAGCGCTCTTTCCAAGTGTCCACAAAGAGCTGCTCCTGGAAACTGTCCACATGCACATCTCCCATGCTGGTGTGCTCGTTTCACTACCTGGATTTTGGTTTTCTCTTCTTTCTTTGAAATGACAAGCCTTCTTTCTGCATGCTACACACACCTTGTAGCAGTTCCAGTTTGCAGCATGTTGGTGCTCCTAAAACGCTGTGTAACCTGTGTAGAGTGTGTCACTCTCCAGCACTGAATACACAACTTAGAGCTCCTTTCACCACAGACACGCAAACACATCTTTTTGTGAAAGTCCTACTTCTTTTCACTTGGAAATGTAAGGGTTTCAACGAGAACATGAAGTCAATGACGCTTTTGCACTCTACTACCAAACGAAATGACCTCCTCTACATGCCCGTCTGAGGTTCAGTGCAAAATGCCCTTGTTTTCTGGTTTCTTGAATGTTCTCAACACATTAGGAGAAAGAGCATGTTTGAGCAAGAGTGATGCAGTGTGCGTTTCCCTAGATTTCAAGTGATTTGCGAAACATGCTCCTTAGTTTTCCACATTGTGTAAGAAACATGAGGTTTGCAAGAGATTGAAACAATGCTTCCTAAAACGTATTCCAGCAGTGAAAACACACGTTTCGACAAAGACTTTGAAGGAGCAAGCAAAAGCCTAGTGGCTGAGTGTTCCTTTTGAGAGAAAGACATGCATTTCGTCCTTCTGGAATGAGTTTTCAGCCAGGAATTCGTATGCATTTTGTACTGTGCAGAAAGTAGCTACCTGCTCGGGAGTTGTGTCATAGAAGCACCTTTCTGGAGGAGCTTATTGCAACATTCATTGTTTGGCTCAGTTCTTTAGGGTTGGTTTTGGAAGGTCTTTCAACGTTGTCCAAATCCTGCTTCGTACGAAATTTTTTCACAGCGCTGTTTCCAAGTGTCCACAAAGAGCTGGTGCTTGAAACTGTCCACATGTACATCTCCCATACTGGTGTGCTCGTTCCCCTACCTGGATTTTGGTTTCCTCTTCTTTCTTTGAAACGACAAGCCTTCTTTCTGTATGCTACACACACCTTGTAGCAGTTTCAGTTTGCAGCATGTTGGTCTCCCCAAAATGCTGAGTATTCTATGTAGAGTGTGTCATTCTACAGCACTGAATACACAACTTAGAGCTCCTTTCAAAGCAGACACACAAACACATCTTTTTGTGAAAGTCTTACTTCAGGTCCCTTGGAAAATATATGGGTTTCTTTGAGAACATGAAGTCGATTACGCTTTTGCACTCTGCAAAGAATAGAAGTGATCTTTTGTACATGCCCGTCTGAATTTCACTGCAAAATGCCCTTCTTTTCTGCTTTCTTGAACATTCCCAAAGCATCAGGTGAAAGAGCGTGTTTGAGGAAGAGTGATGCAGTGTGCGTTTTCCTGGCTTTCAAGTGAACTGGGAAACATACTCCTTGTGTTTCCACATTGTCTAAGAAACAACATGAGTCTTGCAAGAGATTGAAACAATGCATCCTAAAACGTATTACCGCAGTGAAAACACACGTTTCTACCAAGACTTGGAAGGAGCAAGCGAAAGAATAGTCGCGGAGTGTTCTTTCGGAGAGAAACACAAGCATTTGTTCCTTCTGGAGTGAGTTTTCAGCCAGGAATTCATATGCGTTTTGTACTGTGCAGAATGTGGCTACCTGCTCTTGAGTTGTGTCATGGAAGCACCTTTCCTGGAGGAGCTTATTGCAACATTCTTTGTTTGGCTAAGTTCTTTAGGGTTGGTTTTGGAAGGTCTTTCAACTTTGTCCAAATCCGCTTCGTATGAAATCTTTTCACAGCGCTCTTTCCAAGTGTCCACAAAGAGCTGCTCCTGGAAACTGTCCACATGCACATCTCCCATGCTGGTGTGCTCGTTTCACTACCTGGATTTTGGTTTTCTCTTCTTTCTTTGAAATGACAAGCCTTCTTTCTGCATGCTACACACACCTTGTAGCAGTTCCAGTTTGCAGCATGTTGGTGCTCCTAAAACGCTGTGTAACCTGTGTAGAGTGTGTCACTCTCCAGCACTGAATACACAACTTAGAGCTCCTTTCACCACGGACACGCAAACACATCTTTTTGTGAAAGTCCTACTTCTTTTCACTTGGAAATGTAAGGGTTTCAAAGAGAACATGAAGTCAATGACGCTTTTGCACTCTACTACCAAACGAAATGACCTCTTCTACATGCCCGTCTGAGGTTCAGTGCAAAATGCCCTTGTTTTCTGGTTTCTTGAATGTTCTCAACACATTAGGAGAAAGAGCGTGTTTGAGCAAGAGTGATGCAGTGTGCGTTTCCCTAGATTTCAAGTGATTTGCGAAACATGCTCCTTAGTTTTCCACATTGTGTAAGAAACATGAGGTTTGCAAGAGATTGAAACAATGCTTCCTAAAACGTATTCCAGCAGTGAAAACACACGTTTCGACAAAGACTTTGAAGGAGCAAGCAAAAGCCTAGTGGCTGAGTGTTCCTTTTGAGAGAAAGACATGCATTTCGTCCTTCTGGAATGAGTTTTCAGCCAGGAATTCGTATGCATTTTGTACTGTGCAGAAAGTAGCTACCTGCTCGGGAGTTGTGTCATAGAAGCACCTTTCTGGAGGAGCTTATTGCAACATTCATTGTTTGGCTCAGTTCTTTAGGGTTGGTTTTGGAAGGTCTTTCAACTTTGTCCAAATCCTGCTTCATACGAAATTTTTTCACAGCGCTGTTTCCAAGTGTCCACAAAGAGCTGGTGCTTGAAACTGTCCACATGTACATCTCCCATACTGGTGTGCTCGTTCCCCTACCTGGATTTTGGTTTCCTCTTCTTTCTTTGAAACGACAAGCCTTCTTTCTGTATGCTACACACACCTTGTAGCAGTTTCAGTTTGCAGCATGTTGGTCTCCCCAAAATGCTGAGTATTCTATGTAGAGTGTGTCATTCTACAGCACTGAATACACAACTTAGAGCTCCTTTCAAAGCAGACACACAAACACATCTTTTTGTGAAAGTCTTACTTCAGGTCCCTTGGAAAATATATGGGTTTCTTTGAGAACATGAAGTCGATTACGCTTTTGCACTCTGCAAAGAATAGAAGTGATCTTTTGTACATGCCCGTCTGAATTTCACTGCAAAATGCCCTTCTTTTCTGCTTTCTTGAACATTCCCAAAGCATCAGGTGAAAGAGCGTGTTTGAGGAAGAGTGATGCAGTGTGCGTTTTCCTGGCTTTCAAGTGAACTGGGAAACATACTCCTTGTGTTTCCACATTGTCTAAGAAACAACATGAGTCTTGCAAGAGATTGAAACAATGCATCCTAAAACGTATTACCGCAGTGAAAACACACGTTTCTACCAAGACTTGGAAGGAGCAAGCGAAAGAATAGTCGCTGAGTGTTCTTTCGGAGAGAAACACAAGCATTTGTTCCTTCTGGAGTGAGTTTTCAGCCAGGAATTCATATGCGTTTTGTACTGTGCAGAATGTAGCTACCTGCTCTTGAGTTGTGTCATAGAAGCACCTTTCCTGGAGGAGCTTATTGCAACATTCTTTGTTTGGCTAAGTTCTTTAGGGTTGGTTTTGGAAGGTCTTTCAACTTTGTCCAAATCCGCTTCGTATGAAATCTTTTCACAGCGCTCTTTCCAAGTGTCCACAAAGAGCTGCTCCTGGAAACTGTCCACATGCACATCTCCCATGCTGGTGTGCTCGTTTCACTACCTGGATTTTGGTTTTCTCTTCTTTCTTTGAAATGACAAGCCTTCTTTCTGCATGCTACACACACCTTGTAGCAGTTCCAGTTTGCAGCATGTTGGTGCTCCTAAAACGCTGTGTAACCTGTGTAGAGTGTGTCACTCTCCAGCACTGAATACACAACTTAGAGCTCCTTTCACCACAGACACGCAAACACATCTTTTTGTGAAAGTCCTACTTCTTTTCACTTGGAAATGTAAGGGTTTCAACGAGAACATGAAGTCAATGACGCTTTTGCACTCTACTACCAAACGAAATGACCTCCTCTACATGCCCGTCTGAGGTTCAGTGCAAAATGCCCTTGTTTTCTGGTTTCTTGAATGTTCTCAACACATTAGGAGAAAGAGCATGTTTGAGCAAGAGTGATGCAGTGTGCGTTTCCCTAGATTTCAAGTGATTTGCGAAACATGCTCCTTAGTTTTCCACATTGTGTAAGAAACATGAGGTTTGCAAGAGATTGAAACAATGCTTCCTAAAACGTATTCCAGCAGTGAAAACACACGTTTCGACAAAGACTTTGAAGGAGCAAGCAAAAGCCTAGTGGCTGAGTGTTCCTTTTGAGAGAAAGACATGCATTTCGTCCTTCTGGAATGAGTTTTCAGCCAGGAATTCGTATGCATTTTGTACTGTGCAGAAAGTAGCTACCTGCTCGGGAGTTGTGTCATAGAAGCACCTTTCTGGAGGAGCTTATTGCAACATTCATTGTTTGGCTCAGTTCTTTAGGGTTGGTTTTGGAAGGTCTTTCAACGTTGTCCAAATCCTGCTTCGTACGAAATTTTTTCACAGCGCTGTTTCCAAGTGTCCACAAAGAGCTGGTGCTTGAAACTGTCCACATGTACATCTCCCATACTGGTGTGCTCGTTCCCCTACCTGGATTTTGGTTTCCTCTTCTTTCTTTGAAACGACAAGCCTTCTTTCTGTATGCTACACACACCTTGTAGCAGTTTCAGTTTGCAGCATGTTGGTCTCCCCAAAATGCTGAGTATTCTATGTAGAGTGTGTCATTCTACAGCACTGAATACACAACTTAGAGCTCCTTTCAAAGCAGACACACAAACACATCTTTTTGTGAAAGTCTTACTTCAGGTCCCTTGGAAAATATATGGGTTTCTTTGAGAACATGAAGTCGATTACGCTTTTGCACTCTGCAAAGAATAGAAGTGATCTTTTGTACATGCCCGTCTGAATTTCACTGCAAAATGCCCTTCTTTTCTGCTTTCTTGAACATTCCCAAAGCATCAGGTGAAAGAGCGTGTTTGAGGAAGAGTGATGCAGTGTGCGTTTTCCTGGCTTTCAAGTGAACTGGGAAACATACTCCTTGTGTTTCCACATTGTCTAAGAAACAACATGAGTCTTGCAAGAGATTGAAACAATGCATCCTAAAACGTATTACCGCAGTGAAAACACACGTTTCTACCAAGACTTGGAAGGAGCAAGCGAAAGAATAGTCGCGGAGTGTTCTTTCGGAGAGAAACACAAGCATTTGTTCCTTCTGGAGTGAGTTTTCAGCCAGGAATTCATATGCGTTTTGTACTGTGCAGAATGTGGCTACCTGCTCTTGAGTTGTGTCATGGAAGCACCTTTCCTGGAGGAGCTTATTGCAACATTCTTTGTTTGGCTAAGTTCTTTAGGGTTGGTTTTGGAAGGTCTTTCAACTTTGTCCAAATCCGCTTCGTATGAAATCTTTTCACAGCGCTCTTTCCAAGTGTCCACAAAGAGCTGCTCCTGGAAACTGTCCACATGCACATCTCCCATGCTGGTGTGCTCGTTTCACTACCTGGATTTTGGTTTTCTCTTCTTTCTTTGAAATGACAAGCCTTCTTTCTGCATGCTACACACACCTTGTAGCAGTTCCAGTTTGCAGCATGTTGGTGCTCCTAAAACGCTGTGTAACCTGTGTAGAGTGTGTCACTCTCCAGCACTGAATACACAACTTAGAGCTCCTTTCACCACGGACACGCAAACACATCTTTTTGTGAAAGTCCTACTTCTTTTCACTTGGAAATGTAAGGGTTTCAAAGAGAACATGAAGTCAATGACGCTTTTGCACTCTACTACCAAACGAAATGACCTCTTCTACATGCCCGTCTGAGGTTCAGTGCAAAATGCCCTTGTTTTCTGGTTTCTTGAATGTTCTCAACACATTAGGAGAAAGAGCGTGTTTGAGCAAGAGTGATGCAGTGTGCGTTTCCCTAGATTTCAAGTGATTTGCGAAACATGCTCCTTAGTTTTCCACATTGTGTAAGAAACATGAGGTTTGCAAGAGATTGAAACAATGCTTCCTAAAACGTATTCCAGCAGTGAAAACACACGTTTCGACAAAGACTTTGAAGGAGCAAGCAAAAGCCTAGTGGCTGAGTGTTCCTTTTGAGAGAAAGACATGCATTTCGTCCTTCTGGAATGAGTTTTCAGCCAGGAATTCGTATGCATTTTGTACTGTGCAGAAAGTAGCTACCTGCTCGGGAGTTGTGTCATAGAAGCACCTTTCTGGAGGAGCTTATTGCAACATTCATTGTTTGGCTCAGTTCTTTAGGGTTGGTTTTGGAAGGTCTTTCAACTTTGTCCAAATCCTGCTTCGTACGAAATTTTTTCACAGCGCTGTTTCCAAGTGTCCACAAAGAGCTGGTGCTTGAAACTGTCCACATGTACATCTCCCATACTGGTGTGCTCGTTCCCCTACCTGGATTTTGGTTTCCTCTTCTTTCTTTGAAACGACAAGCCTTCTTTCTGTATGCTACACACACCTTGTAGCAGTTTCAGTTTGCAGCATGTTGGTCTCCCCAAAATGCTGAGTATTCTATGTAGAGTGTGTCATTCTACAGCACTGAATACACAACTTAGAGCTCCTTTCAAAGCAGACACACAAACACATCTTTTTGTGAAAGTCTTACTTCAGGTCCCTTGGAAAATATATGGGTTTCTTTGAGAACATGAAGTCGATTACGCTTTTGCACTCTGCAAAGAATAGAAGTGATCTTTTGTACATGCCCGTCTGAATTTCACTGCAAAATGCCCTTCTTTTCTGCTTTCTTGAACATTCCCAAAGCATCAGGTGAAAGAGCGTGTTTGAGGAAGAGTGATGCAGTGTGCGTTTTCCTGGCTTTCAAGTGAACTGGGAAACATACTCCTTGTGTCTCCACATTGTCTAAGAAACAACATGAGTCTTGCAAGAGATTGAAACAATGCATCCTAAAACGTATTACCGCAGTGAAAACACACGTTTCTACCAAGACTTGGAAGGAGCAAGCGAAAGAATAGTCGCTGAGTGTTCTTTCGGAGAGAAACACAAGCATTTGTTCCTTCTGGAGTGAGTTTTCAGCCAGGAATTCATATGCATTTTGTACTGTACAGAATGTAGCTACCTGCTCTTGAGTTGTGTCATAGAAGCACCTTTCCTGGAGGAGCTTATTGCAACATTCTTTGTTTGGCTAAGTTCTTTAGGGTTGGTTTTGGAAGGTCTTTCAACTTTGTCCAAATCCGCTTCGTATGAAATCTTTTCACAGCGCTCTTTCCAAGTGTCCACAAAGAGCTGCTCCTGGAAACTGTCCACATGCACATCTCCCATGCTGGTGTGCTCGTTTCACTACCTGGATTTTGGTTTTCTCTTCTTTCTTTGAAATGACAAGCCTTCTTTCTGCATGCTACACACACCTTGTAGCAGTTCCAGTTTGCAGCATGTTGGTGCTCCTAAAGCGCTGTGTAACCTGTGTAGAGTGTGTCACTCTCCAGCACTGAATACACAACTTAGAGCTCCTTTCACCACAGACACGCAAACACATCTTTTTGTGAAAGTCCTACTTCTTTTCACTTGGAAATGTAAGGGTTTCAAAGAGAACATGAAGTCAATGACGCTTTTGCACTCTACTACCAAACGAAATGACCTCTTCTACATGCCCGTCTGAGGTTCAGTGCAAAATGCCCTTGTTTTCTGGTTTCTTGAATGTTCTCAACACATTAGGAGAAAGAGCGTGTTTGAGCAAAAGTGATGCAGTGTGCGTTTCCCTAGATTTCAAGTGATTTGCGAAACATGCTCCTTAGTTTTCCACATTGTGTAAGAAACATGAGGTTTGCAAGAGATTGAAACAATGCTTCCTAAAACGTATTCCAGCAGTGAAAACACACGTTTCGACAAAGACTTTGAAGGAGCAAGCAAAAGCCTAGTGGCTGAGTGTTCCTTTTGAGAGAAAGACATGCATTTCGTCCTTCTGGAATGAGTTTTCAGCCAGGAATTCGTATGCATTTTGTACTGTGCAGAAAGTAGCTACCTGCTCGGGAGTTGTGTCATAGAAGCACCTTTCTGGAGGAGCTTATTGCAACATTCATTGTTTGGCTCAGTTCTTTAGGGTTGGTTTTGGAAGGTCTTTCAACTTTGTCCAAATCCTGCTTCATACGAAATTTTTTCACAGCGCTGTTTCCAAGTGTCCACAAAGAGCTGGTGCTTGAAACTGTCCACATGTACATCTCCCATACTGGTGTGCTCGTTCCCCTACCTGGATTTTGGTTTCCTCTTCTTTCTTTGAAACGACAAGCCTTCTTTCTGTATGCTACACACACCTTGTAGCAGTTTCAGTTTGCAGCATGTTGGTCTCCCCAAAATGCTGAGTATTCTATGTAGAGTGTGTCATTCTACAGCACTGAATACACAACTTAGAGCTCCTTTCAAAGCAGACACACAAACACATCTTTTTGTGAAAGTCTTACTTCAGGTCCCTTGGAAAATATATGGGTTTCTTTGAGAACATGAAGTCGATTACGCTTTTGCACTCTGCAAAGAATAGAAGTGATCTTTTGTACATGCCCGTCTGAATTTCACTGCAAAATGCCCTTCTTTTCTGCTTTCTTGAACATTCCCAAAGCATCAGGTGAAAGAGCGTGTTTGAGGAAGAGTGATGCAGTGTGCGTTTTCCTGGCTTTCAAGTGAACTGGGAAACATACTCCTTGTGTTTCCACATTGTCTAAGAAACAACATGAGTCTTGCAAGAGATTGAAACAATGCATCCTAAAACGTATTACCGCAGTGAAAACACACGTTTCTACCAAGACTTGGAAGGAGCAAGCGAAAGAATAGTCGCTGAGTGTTCTTTCGGAGAGAAACACAAGCATTTGTTCCTTCTGGAGTGAGTTTTCAGCCAGGAATTCATATGCGTTTTGTACTGTGCAGAATGTAGCTACCTGCTCTTGAGTTGTGTCATAGAAGCACCTTTCCTGGAGGAGCTTATTGCAACATTCTTTGTTTGGCTAAGTTCTTTAGGGTTGGTTTTGGAAGGTCTTTCAACTTTGTCCAAATCCGCTTCGTATGAAATCTTTTCACAGCGCTCTTTCCAAGTGTCCACAAAGAGCTGCTCCTGGAAACTGTCCACATGCACATCTCCCATGCTGGTGTGCTCGTTTCACTACCTGGATTTTGGTTTTCTCTTCTTTCTTTGAAATGACAAGCCTTCTTTCTGCATGCTACACACACCTTGTAGCAGTTCCAGTTTGCAGCATGTTGGTGCTCCTAAAACGCTGTGTAACCTGTGTAGAGTGTGTCACTCTCCAGCACTGAATACACAACTTAGAGCTCCTTTCACCACAGACACGCAAACACATCTTTTTGTGAAAGTCCTACTTCTTTTCACTTGGAAATGTAAGGGTTTCAACGAGAACATGAAGTCAATGACGCTTTTGCACTCTACTACCAAACGAAATGACCTCCTCTACATGCCCGTCTGAGGTTCAGTGCAAAATGCCCTTGTTTTCTGGTTTCTTGAATGTTCTCAACACATTAGGAGAAAGAGCATGTTTGAGCAAGAGTGATGCAGTGTGCGTTTCCCTAGATTTCAAGTGATTTGCGAAACATGCTCCTTAGTTTTCCACATTGTGTAAGAAACATGAGGTTTGCAAGAGATTGAAACAATGCTTCCTAAAACGTATTCCAGCAGTGAAAACACACGTTTCGACAAAGACTTTGAAGGAGCAAGCAAAAGCCTAGTGGCTGAGTGTTCCTTTTGAGAGAAAGACATGCATTTCGTCCTTCTGGAATGAGTTTTCAGCCAGGAATTCGTATGCATTTTGTACTGTGCAGAAAGTAGCTACCTGCTCGGGAGTTGTGTCATAGAAGCACCTTTCTGGAGGAGCTTATTGCAACATTCATTGTTTGGCTCAGTTCTTTAGGGTTGGTTTTGGAAGGTCTTTCAACTTTGTCCAAATCCTGCTTCGTACGAAATTTTTTCACAGCGCTGTTTCCAAGTGTCCACAAAGAGCTGGTGCTTGAAACTGTCCACATGTACATCTCCCATACTGGTGTGCTCGTTCCCCTACCTGGATTTTGGTTTCCTCTTCTTTCTTTGAAACGACAAGCCTTCTTTCTGTATGCTACACACACCTTGTAGCAGTTTCACTTTGCAGCATGTTGGTCTCCCCAAAATGCTGAGTATTCTATGTAGAGTGTGTCATTCTACAGCACTGAATACACAACTTAGAGCTCCTTTCAAAGCAGACACACAAACACATCTTTTTGTGAAAGTCTTACTTCAGGTCCCTTGGAAAATATATGGGTTTCTTTGAGAACATGAAGTCGATTACGCTTTTGCACTCTGCAAAGAATAGAAGTGATCTTTTGTACATGCCCGTCTGAATTTCACTGCAAAATGCCCTTCTTTTCTGCTTTCTTGAACATTCCCAAAGCATCAGGTGAAAGAGCGTGTTTGAGGAAGAGTGATGCAGTGTGCGTTTTCCTGGCTTTCAAGTGAACTGGGAAACATACTCCTTGTGTTTCCACATTGTCTAAGAAACAACATGAGTCTTGCAAGAGATTGAAACAATGCATCCTAAAACGTATTACCGCAGTGAAAACACACGTTTCTACCAAGACTTGGAAGGAGCAAGCGAAAGAATAGTCGCTGAGTGTTCTTTCGGAGAGAAACACAAGCATTTGTTCCTTCTGGAGTGAGTTTTCAGCCAGGAATTCATATGCATTTTGTACTGTGCAGAATGTAGCTACCTGCTCTTGAGTTGTGTCATAGAAGCACCTTTCCTGGAGGAGCTTATTGCAACATTCTTTGTTTGGCTAAGTTCTTTAGGGTTGGTTTTGGAAGGTCTTTCAACTTTGTCCAAATCCGCTTCGTATGAAATCTTTTCACAGCGCTCTTTCCAAGTGTCCACAAAGAGCTGCTCCTGGAAACTGTCCACATGCACATCTCCCATGCTGGTGTGCTCGTTTCACTACCTGGATTTTGGTTTTCTCTTCTTTCTTTGAAATGACAAGCCTTCTATCTGCATGCTACACACACCTTGTAGCAGTTCCAGTTTGCAGCATGTTGGTGCTCCTAAAACGCTGTGTAACCTGTGTAGAGTGTGTCACTCTCCAGCACTGAATACACAACTTAGAGCTCCTTTCACCACAGACACGCAAACACATCTTTTTGTGAAAGTCCTACTTCTTTTCACTTGGAAATGTAAGGGTTTCAACGAGAACATGAAGTCAATGACGCTTTTGCACTCTACTACCAAACGAAATGACCTCCTCTACATGCCCGTCTGAGTTTCAGTGCAAAATGCCCTTGTTTTCTGGTTTCTTGAATGTTCTCAACACATTAGGAGAAAGAGCGTGTTTGAGCAAGAGTGATGCAGTGTGCGTTTCCCTAGATTTCAAGTGATTTGCGAAACATACTCCTTAGTTTTCCACATTGTGTAAGAAACATGAGGTTTGCAAGAGATTGAAACAATGCTTCCTAAAACGTATTCCAGCAGTGAAAACACACGTTTCGACAAAGACTTTGAAGGAGCAAGCAAAAGCCTAGTGGCTGAGTGTTCCTTTTGAGAGAAAGACATGCATTTCGTCCTTCTGGAATGAGTTTTCAGCCAGGAATTCGTATGCATTTTGTACTGTGCAGAAAGTAGCTACCTGCTCGGGAGTTGTGTCATAGAAGCACCTTTCTGGAGGAGCTTATTGCAACATTCATTGTTTGGCTCAGTTCTTTAGGGTTGGTTTTGGAAGGTCTTTCAACTTTGTCCAAATCCTGCTTCGTACGAAATTTTTTCACAGCGCTGTTTCCAAGTGTCCACAAAGAGCTGGTGCTTGAAACTGTCCACATGTACATCTCCCATACTGGTGTGCTCGTTCCCCTACCTGGATTTTGGTTTCCTCTTCTTTCTTTGAAACGACAAGCCTTCTTTCTGTATGCTACACACACCTTGTAGCAGTTTCACTTTGCAGCATGTTGGTCTCCCCAAAATGCTGAGTATTCTATGTAGAGTGTGTCATTCTACAGCACTGAATACACAACGTAGAGCTCCTTTCAAAGCAGACACACAAACACATCTTTTTGTGAAAGTCTTACTTCAGGTCCCTTGGAAAATATATGGGTTTCTTTGAGAACATGAAGTCGATTACGCTTTTGCACTCTGCAAAGAATAGAAGTGATCTTTTGTACATGCCCGTCTGAATTTCACTGCAAAATGCCCTTCTTTTCTGCTTTCTTGAACATTCCCAAAGCATCAGGTGAAAGAGCGTGTTTGAGGAAGAGTGATGCAGTGTGCGTTTTCCTGGCTTTCAAGTGAACTGGGAAACATACTCCTTGTGTTTCCACATTGTCTAAGAAACAACATGAGTCTTGCAAGAGATTGAAACAATGCATCCTAAAACGTATTACCGCAGTGAAAACACACGTTTCTACCAAGACTTGGAAGGAGCAAGCGAAAGAATAGTCGCTGAGTGTTCTTTCGGAGAGAAACACAAGCATTTGTTCCTTCTGGAGTGAGTTTTCAGCCAGGAATTCATATGCATTTTGTACTGTGCAGAATGTAGCTACCTGCTCTTGAGTTGTGTCATAGAAGCACCTTTCCTGGAGGAGCTTATTGCAACATTCTTTGTTTGGCTAAGTTCTTTAGGGTTGGTTTTGGAAGGTCTTTCAACTTTGTCCAAATCCGCTTCGTATGAAATCTTTTCACAGCGCTCTTTCCAAGTGTCCACAAAGAGCTGCTCCTGGAAACTGTCCACATGCACATCTCCCATGCTGGTGTGCTCGTTTCACTACCTGGATTTTGGTTTTCTCTTCTTTCTTTGAAATGACAAGCCTTCTATCTGCATGCTACACACACCTTGTAGCAGTTCCAGTTTGCAGCATGTTGGTGCTCCTAAAACGCTGTGTAACCTGTGTAGAGTGTGTCACTCTCCAGCACTGAATACACAACTTAGAGCTCCTTTCACCACAGACACGCAAACACATCTTTTTGTGAAAGTCCTACTTCTTTTCACTTGGAAATGTAAGGGTTTCAACGAGAACATGAAGTCAATGACGCTTTTGCACTCTACTACCAAACGAAATGACCTCCTCTACATGCCCGTCTGAGTTTCAGTGCAAAATGCCCTTGTTTTCTGGTTTCTTGAATGTTCTCAACACATTAGGAGAAAGAGCGTGTTTGAGCAAGAGTGATGCAGTGTGCGTTTCCCTAGATTTCAAGTGATTTGCGAAACATACTCCTTAGTTTTCCACATTGTGTAAGAAACATGAGGTTTGCAAGAGATTGAAACAATGCTTCCTAAAACGTATTCCAGCAGTGAAAACACACGTTTCGACAAAGACTTTGAAGGAGCAAGCAAAAGCCTAGTGGCTGAGTGTTCCTTTTGAGAGAAAGACATGCATTTCGTCCTTCTGGAATGAGTTTTCAGCCAGGAATTCGTATGCATTTTGTACTGTGCAGAAAGTAGCTACCTGCTCGGGAGTTGTGTCATAGAAGCACCTTTCTGGAGGAGCTTATTGCAACATTCATTGTTTGGCTCAGTTCTTTAGGGTTGGTTTTGGAAGGTCTTTCAACTTTGTCCAAATCCTGCTTCGTACGAAATTTTTTCACAGCGCTGTTTCCAAGTGTCCACAAAGAGCTGGTGCTTGAAACTGTCCACATGTACATCTCCCATACTGGTGTGCTCGTTCCCCTACCTGGATTTTGGTTTCCTCTTCTTTCTTTGAAACGACAAGCCTTCTTTCTGTATGCTACACACACCTTGTAGCAGTTTCAGTTTGCAGCATGTTGGTCTCCCCAAAATGCTGAGTATTCTATGTAGAGTGTGTCATTCTACAGCACTGAATACACAACTTAGAGCTCCTTTCAAAGCAGACACACAAACACATCTTTTTGTGAAAGTCTTACTTCAGGTCCCTTGGAAAATATATGGGTTTCTTTGAGAACATGAAGTCGATTACGCTTTTGCACTCTGCAAAGAATAGAAGTGATCTTTTGTACATGCCCGTCTGAATTTCACTGCAAAATGCCCTTCTTTTCTGCTTTCTTGAACATTCCCAAAGCATCAGGTGAAAGAGCGTGTTTGAGGAAGAGTGATGCAGTGTGCGTTTTCCTGGCTTTCAAGTGAACTGGGAAACATACTCCTTGTGTTTCCACATTGTCTAAGAAACAACATGAGTCTTGCAAGAGATTGAAACAATGCATCCTAAAACGTATTACCGCAGTGAAAACACACGTTTCTACCAAGACTTGGAAGGAGCAAGCGAAAGAATAGTCGCTGAGTGTTCTTTCGGAGAGAAACACAAGCATTTGTTCCTTCTGGAGTGAGTTTTCAGCCAGGAATTCATATGCGTTTTGTACTGTGCAGAATGTAGCTACCTGCTCTTGAGTTGTGTCATAGAAGCACCTTTCCTGGAGGAGCTTATTGCAACATTCTTTGTTTGGCTAAGTTCTTTAGGGTTGGTTTTGGAAGGTCTTTCAACTTTGTCCAAATCCGCTTCGTATGAAATCTTTTCACAGCGCTCTTTCCAAGTGTCCACAAAGAGCTGCTCCTGGAAACTGTCCACATGCACATCTCCCATGCTGGTGTGCTCGTTTCACTACCTGGATTTTGGTTTTCTCTTCTTTCTTTGAAATGACAAGCCTTCTTTCTGCATGCTACACACACCTTGTAGCAGTTCCAGTTTGCAGCATGTTGGTGCTCCTAAAACGCTGTGTAACCTGTGTAGAGTGTGTCACTCTCCAGCACTGAATACACAACTTAGAGCTCCTTTCACCACAGACACGCAAACACATCTTTTTGTGAAAGTCCTACTTCTTTTCACTTGGAAATGTAAGGGTTTCAACGAGAACATGAAGTCAATGACGCTTTTGCACTCTACTACCAAACGAAATGACCTCCTCTACATGCCCGTCTGAGGTTCAGTGCAAAATGCCCTTGTTTTCTGGTTTCTTGAATGTTCTCAACACATTAGGAGAAAGAGCATGTTTGAGCAAGAGTGATGCAGTGTGCGTTTCCCTAGATTTCAAGTGATTTGCGAAACATGCTCCTTAGTTTTCCACATTGTGTAAGAAACATGAGGTTTGCAAGAGATTGAAACAATGCTTCCTAAAACGTATTCCAGCAGTGAAAACACACGTTTCGACAAAGACTTTGAAGGAGCAAGCAAAAGCCTAGTGGCTGAGTGTTCCTTTTGAGAGAAAGACATGCATTTCGTCCTTCTGGAATGAGTTTTCAGCCAGGAATTCGTATGCATTTTGTACTGTGCAGAAAGTAGCTACCTGCTCGGGAGTTGTGTCATAGAAGCACCTTTCTGGAGGAGCTTATTGCAACATTCATTGTTTGGCTCAGTTCTTTAGGGTTGGTTTTGGAAGGTCTTTCAACGTTGTCCAAATCCTGCTTCGTACGAAATTTTTTCACAGCGCTGTTTCCAAGTGTCCACAAAGAGCTGGTGCTTGAAACTGTCCACATGTACATCTCCCATACTGGTGTGCTCGTTCCCCTACCTGGATTTTGGTTTCCTCTTCTTTCTTTGAAACGACAAGCCTTCTTTCTGTATGCTACACACACCTTGTAGCAGTTTCAGTTTGCAGCATGTTGGTCTCCCCAAAATGCTGAGTATTCTATGTAGAGTGTGTCATTCTACAGCACTGAATACACAACTTAGAGCTCCTTTCAAAGCAGACACACAAACACATCTTTTTGTGAAAGTCTTACTTCAGGTCCCTTGGAAAATATATGGGTTTCTTTGAGAACATGAAGTCGATTACGCTTTTGCACTCTGCAAAGAATAGAAGTGATCTTTTGTACATGCCCGTCTGAATTTCACTGCAAAATGCCCTTCTTTTCTGCTTTCTTGAACATTCCCAAAGCATCAGGTGAAAGAGCGTGTTTGAGGAAGAGTGATGCAGTGTGCGTTTTCCTGGCTTTCAAGTGAACTGGGAAACATACTCCTTGTGTTTCCACATTGTCTAAGAAACAACATGAGTCTTGCAAGAGATTGAAACAATGCATCCTAAAACGTATTACCGCAGTGAAAACACACGTTTCTACCAAGACTTGGAAGGAGCAAGCGAAAGAATAGTCGCGGAGTGTTCTTTCGGAGAGAAACACAAGCATTTGTTCCTTCTGGAGTGAGTTTTCAGCCAGGAATTCATATGCGTTTTGTACTGTGCAGAATGTGGCTACCTGCTCTTGAGTTGTGTCATGGAAGCACCTTTCCTGGAGGAGCTTATTGCAACATTCTTTGTTTGGCTAAGTTCTTTAGGGTTGGTTTTGGAAGGTCTTTCAACTTTGTCCAAATCCGCTTCGTATGAAATCTTTTCACAGCGCTCTTTCCAAGTGTCCACAAAGAGCTGCTCCTGGAAACTGTCCACATGCACATCTCCCATGCTGGTGTGCTCGTTTCACTACCTGGATTTTGGTTTTCTCTTCTTTCTTTGAAATGACAAGCCTTCTTTCTGCATGCTACACACACCTTGTAGCAGTTCCAGTTTGCAGCATGTTGGTGCTCCTAAAACGCTGTGTAACCTGTGTAGAGTGTGTCACTCTCCAGCACTGAATACACAACTTAGAGCTCCTTTCACCACGGACACGCAAACACATCTTTTTGTGAAAGTCCTACTTCTTTTCACTTGGAAATGTAAGGGTTTCAAAGAGAACATGAAGTCAATGACGCTTTTGCACTCTACTACCAAACGAAATGACCTCTTCTACATGCCCGTCTGAGGTTCAGTGCAAAATGCCCTTGTTTTCTGGTTTCTTGAATGTTCTCAACACATTAGGAGAAAGAGCGTGTTTGAGCAAGAGTGATGCAGTGTGCGTTTCCCTAGATTTCAAGTGATTTGCGAAACATGCTCCTTAGTTTTCCACATTGTGTAAGAAACATGAGGTTTGCAAGAGATTGAAACAATGCTTCCTAAAACGTATTCCAGCAGTGAAAACACACGTTTCGACAAAGACTTTGAAGGAGCAAGCAAAAGCCTAGTGGCTGAGTGTTCCTTTTGAGAGAAAGACATGCATTTCGTCCTTCTGGAATGAGTTTTCAGCCAGGAATTCGTATGCATTTTGTACTGTGCAGAAAGTAGCTACCTGCTCGGGAGTTGTGTCATAGAAGCACCTTTCTGGAGGAGCTTATTGCAACATTCATTGTTTGGCTCAGTTCTTTAGGGTTGGTTTTGGAAGGTCTTTCAACTTTGTCCAAATCCTGCTTCGTACGAAATTTTTTCACAGCGCTGTTTCCAAGTGTCCACAAAGAGCTGGTGCTTGAAACTGTCCACATGTACATCTCCCATACTGGTGTGCTCGTTCCCCTACCTGGATTTTGGTTTCCTCTTCTTTCTTTGAAACGACAAGCCTTCTTTCTGTATGCTACACACACCTTGTAGCAGTTTCAGTTTGCAGCATGTTGGTCTCCCCAAAATGCTGAGTATTCTATGTAGAGTGTGTCATTCTACAGCACTGAATACACAACTTAGAGCTCCTTTCAAAGCAGACACACAAACACATCTTTTTGTGAAAGTCTTACTTCAGGTCCCTTGGAAAATATATGGGTTTCTTTGAGAACATGAAGTCGATTACGCTTTTGCACTCTGCAAAGAATAGAAGTGATCTTTTGTACATGCCCGTCTGAATTTCACTGCAAAATGCCCTTCTTTTCTGCTTTCTTGAACATTCCCAAAGCATCAGGTGAAAGAGCGTGTTTGAGGAAGAGTGATGCAGTGTGCGTTTTCCTGGCTTTCAAGTGAACTGGGAAACATACTCCTTGTGTCTCCACATTGTCTAAGAAACAACATGAGTCTTGCAAGAGATTGAAACAATGCATCCTAAAACGTATTACCGCAGTGAAAACACACGTTTCTACCAAGACTTGGAAGGAGCAAGCGAAAGAATAGTCGCTGAGTGTTCTTTCGGAGAGAAACACAAGCATTTGTTCCTTCTGGAGTGAGTTTTCAGCCAGGAATTCATATGCATTTTGTACTGTACAGAATGTAGCTACCTGCTCTTGAGTTGTGTCATAGAAGCACCTTTCCTGGAGGAGCTTATTGCAACATTCTTTGTTTGGCTAAGTTCTTTAGGGTTGGTTTTGGAAGGTCTTTCAACTTTGTCCAAATCCGCTTCGTATGAAATCTTTTCACAGCGCTCTTTCCAAGTGTCCACAAAGAGCTGCTCCTGGAAACTGTCCACATGCACATCTCCCATGCTGGTGTGCTCGTTTCACTACCTGGATTTTGGTTTTCTCTTCTTTCTTTGAAATGACAAGCCTTCTTTCTGCATGCTACACACACCTTGTAGCAGTTCCAGTTTGCAGCATGTTGGTGCTCCTAAAGCGCTGTGTAACCTGTGTAGAGTGTGTCACTCTCCAGCACTGAATACACAACTTAGAGCTCCTTTCACCACAGACACGCAAACACATCTTTTTGTGAAAGTCCTACTTCTTTTCACTTGGAAATGTAAGGGTTTCAAAGAGAACATGAAGTCAATGACGCTTTTGCACTCTACTACCAAACGAAATGACCTCTTCTACATGCCCGTCTGAGGTTCAGTGCAAAATGCCCTTGTTTTCTGGTTTCTTGAATGTTCTCAACACATTAGGAGAAAGAGCGTGTTTGAGCAAAAGTGATGCAGTGTGCGTTTCCCTAGATTTCAAGTGATTTGCGAAACATGCTCCTTAGTTTTCCACATTGTGTAAGAAACATGAGGTTTGCAAGAGATTGAAACAATGCTTCCTAAAACGTATTCCAGCAGTGAAAACACACGTTTCGACAAAGACTTTGAAGGAGCAAGCAAAAGCCTAGTGGCTGAGTGTTCCTTTTGAGAGAAAGACATGCATTTCGTCCTTCTGGAATGAGTTTTCAGCCAGGAATTCGTATGCATTTTGTACTGTGCAGAAAGTAGCTACCTGCTCGGGAGTTGTGTCATAGAAGCACCTTTCTGGAGGAGCTTATTGCAACATTCATTGTTTGGCTCAGTTCTTTAGGGTTGGTTTTGGAAGGTCTTTCAACTTTGTCCAAATCCTGCTTCATACGAAATTTTTTCACAGCGCTGTTTCCAAGTGTCCACAAAGAGCTGGTGCTTGAAACTGTCCACATGTACATCTCCCATACTGGTGTGCTCGTTCCCCTACCTGGATTTTGGTTTCCTCTTCTTTCTTTGAAACGACAAGCCTTCTTTCTGTATGCTACACACACCTTGTAGCAGTTTCAGTTTGCAGCATGTTGGTCTCCCCAAAATGCTGAGTATTCTATGTAGAGTGTGTCATTCTACAGCACTGAATACACAACTTAGAGCTCCTTTCAAAGCAGACACACAAACACATCTTTTTGTGAAAGTCTTACTTCAGGTCCCTTGGAAAATATATGGGTTTCTTTGAGAACATGAAGTCGATTACGCTTTTGCACTCTGCAAAGAATAGAAGTGATCTTTTGTACATGCCCGTCTGAATTTCACTGCAAAATGCCCTTCTTTTCTGCTTTCTTGAACATTCCCAAAGCATCAGGTGAAAGAGCGTGTTTGAGGAAGAGTGATGCAGTGTGCGTTTTCCTGGCTTTCAAGTGAACTGGGAAACATACTCCTTGTGTTTCCACATTGTCTAAGAAACAACATGAGTCTTGCAAGAGATTGAAACAATGCATCCTAAAACGTATTACCGCAGTGAAAACACACGTTTCTACCAAGACTTGGAAGGAGCAAGCGAAAGAATAGTCGCTGAGTGTTCTTTCGGAGAGAAACACAAGCATTTGTTCCTTCTGGAGTGAGTTTTCAGCCAGGAATTCATATGCGTTTTGTACTGTGCAGAATGTAGCTACCTGCTCTTGAGTTGTGTCATAGAAGCACCTTTCCTGGAGGAGCTTATTGCAACATTCTTTGTTTGGCTAAGTTCTTTAGGGTTGGTTTTGGAAGGTCTTTCAACTTTGTCCAAATCCGCTTCGTATGAAATCTTTTCACAGCGCTCTTTCCAAGTGTCCACAAAGAGCTGCTCCTGGAAACTGTCCACATGCACATCTCCCATGCTGGTGTGCTCGTTTCACTACCTGGATTTTGGTTTTCTCTTCTTTCTTTGAAATGACAAGCCTTCTTTCTGCATGCTACACACACCTTGTAGCAGTTCCAGTTTGCAGCATGTTGGTGCTCCTAAAACGCTGTGTAACCTGTGTAGAGTGTGTCACTCTCCAGCACTGAATACACAACTTAGAGCTCCTTTCACCACAGACACGCAAACACATCTTTTTGTGAAAGTCCTACTTCTTTTCACTTGGAAATGTAAGGGTTTCAACGAGAACATGAAGTCAATGACGCTTTTGCACTCTACTACCAAACGAAATGACCTCCTCTACATGCCCGTCTGAGGTTCAGTGCAAAATGCCCTTGTTTTCTGGTTTCTTGAATGTTCTCAACACATTAGGAGAAAGAGCATGTTTGAGCAAGAGTGATGCAGTGTGCGTTTCCCTAGATTTCAAGTGATTTGCGAAACATGCTCCTTAGTTTTCCACATTGTGTAAGAAACATGAGGTTTGCAAGAGATTGAAACAATGCTTCCTAAAACGTATTCCAGCAGTGAAAACACACGTTTCGACAAAGACTTTGAAGGAGCAAGCAAAAGCCTAGTGGCTGAGTGTTCCTTTTGAGAGAAAGACATGCATTTCGTCCTTCTGGAATGAGTTTTCAGCCAGGAATTCGTATGCATTTTGTACTGTGCAGAAAGTAGCTACCTGCTCGGGAGTTGTGTCATAGAAGCACCTTTCTGGAGGAGCTTATTGCAACATTCATTGTTTGGCTCAGTTCTTTAGGGTTGGTTTTGGAAGGTCTTTCAACTTTGTCCAAATCCTGCTTCGTACGAAATTTTTTCACAGCGCTGTTTCCAAGTGTCCACAAAGAGCTGGTGCTTGAAACTGTCCACATGTACATCTCCCATACTGGTGTGCTCGTTCCCCTACCTGGATTTTGGTTTCCTCTTCTTTCTTTGAAACGACAAGCCTTCTTTCTGTATGCTACACACACCTTGTAGCAGTTTCACTTTGCAGCATGTTGGTCTCCCCAAAATGCTGAGTATTCTATGTAGAGTGTGTCATTCTACAGCACTGAATACACAACTTAGAGCTCCTTTCAAAGCAGACACACAAACACATCTTTTTGTGAAAGTCTTACTTCAGGTCCCTTGGAAAATATATGGGTTTCTTTGAGAACATGAAGTCGATTACGCTTTTGCACTCTGCAAAGAATAGAAGTGATCTTTTGTACATGCCCGTCTGAATTTCACTGCAAAATGCCCTTCTTTTCTGCTTTCTTGAACATTCCCAAAGCATCAGGTGAAAGAGCGTGTTTGAGGAAGAGTGATGCAGTGTGCGTTTTCCTGGCTTTCAAGTGAACTGGGAAACATACTCCTTGTGTTTCCACATTGTCTAAGAAACAACATGAGTCTTGCAAGAGATTGAAACAATGCATCCTAAAACGTATTACCGCAGTGAAAACACACGTTTCTACCAAGACTTGGAAGGAGCAAGCGAAAGAATAGTCGCTGAGTGTTCTTTCGGAGAGAAACACAAGCATTTGTTCCTTCTGGAGTGAGTTTTCAGCCAGGAATTCATATGCATTTTGTACTGTGCAGAATGTAGCTACCTGCTCTTGAGTTGTGTCATAGAAGCACCTTTCCTGGAGGAGCTTATTGCAACATTCTTTGTTTGGCTAAGTTCTTTAGGGTTGGTTTTGGAAGGTCTTTCAACTTTGTCCAAATCCGCTTCGTATGAAATCTTTTCACAGCGCTCTTTCCAAGTGTCCACAAAGAGCTGCTCCTGGAAACTGTCCACATGCACATCTCCCATGCTGGTGTGCTCGTTTCACTACCTGGATTTTGGTTTTCTCTTCTTTCTTTGAAATGACAAGCCTTCTATCTGCATGCTACACACACCTTGTAGCAGTTCCAGTTTGCAGCATGTTGGTGCTCCTAAAACGCTGTGTAACCTGTGTAGAGTGTGTCACTCTCCAGCACTGAATACACAACTTAGAGCTCCTTTCACCACAGACACGCAAACACATCTTTTTGTGAAAGTCCTACTTCTTTTCACTTGGAAATGTAAGGGTTTCAACGAGAACATGAAGTCAATGACGCTTTTGCACTCTACTACCAAACGAAATGACCTCCTCTACATGCCCGTCTGAGTTTCAGTGCAAAATGCCCTTGTTTTCTGGTTTCTTGAATGTTCTCAACACATTAGGAGAAAGAGCGTGTTTGAGCAAGAGTGATGCAGTGTGCGTTTCCCTAGATTTCAAGTGATTTGCGAAACATACTCCTTAGTTTTCCACATTGTGTAAGAAACATGAGGTTTGCAAGAGATTGAAACAATGCTTCCTAAAACGTATTCCAGCAGTGAAAACACACGTTTCGACAAAGACTTTGAAGGAGCAAGCAAAAGCCTAGTGGCTGAGTGTTCCTTTTGAGAGAAAGACATGCATTTCGTCCTTCTGGAATGAGTTTTCAGCCAGGAATTCGTATGCATTTTGTACTGTGCAGAAAGTAGCTACCTGCTCGGGAGTTGTGTCATAGAAGCACCTTTCTGGAGGAGCTTATTGCAACATTCATTGTTTGGCTCAGTTCTTTAGGGTTGGTTTTGGAAGGTCTTTCAACTTTGTCCAAATCCTGCTTCGTACGAAATTTTTTCACAGCGCTGTTTCCAAGTGTCCACAAAGAGCTGGTGCTTGAAACTGTCCACATGTACATCTCCCATACTGGTGTGCTCGTTCCCCTACCTGGATTTTGGTTTCCTCTTCTTTCTTTGAAACGACAAGCCTTCTTTCTGTATGCTACACACACCTTGTAGCAGTTTCACTTTGCAGCATGTTGGTCTCCCCAAAATGCTGAGTATTCTATGTAGAGTGTGTCATTCTACAGCACTGAATACACAACGTAGAGCTCCTTTCAAAGCAGACACACAAACACATCTTTTTGTGAAAGTCTTACTTCAGGTCCCTTGGAAAATATATGGGTTTCTTTGAGAACATGAAGTCGATTACGCTTTTGCACTCTGCAAAGAATAGAAGTGATCTTTTGTACATGCCCGTCTGAATTTCACTGCAAAATGCCCTTCTTTTCTGCTTTCTTGAACATTCCCAAAGCATCAGGTGAAAGAGCGTGTTTGAGGAAGAGTGATGCAGTGTGCGTTTTCCTGGCTTTCAAGTGAACTGGGAAACATACTCCTTGTGTTTCCACATTGTCTAAGAAACAACATGAGTCTTGCAAGAGATTGAAACAATGCATCCTAAAACGTATTACCGCAGTGAAAACACACGTTTCTACCAAGACTTGGAAGGAGCAAGCGAAAGAATAGTCGCTGAGTGTTCTTTCGGAGAGAAACACAAGCATTTGTTCCTTCTGGAGTGAGTTTTCAGCCAGGAATTCATATGCATTTTGTACTGTGCAGAATGTAGCTACCTGCTCTTGAGTTGTGTCATAGAAGCACCTTTCCTGGAGGAGCTTATTGCAACATTCTTTGTTTGGCTAAGTTCTTTAGGGTTGGTTTTGGAAGGTCTTTCAACTTTGTCCAAATCCGCTTCGTATGAAATCTTTTCACAGCGCTCTTTCCAAGTGTCCACAAAGAGCTGCTCCTGGAAACTGTCCACATGCACATCTCCCATGCTGGTGTGCTCGTTTCACTACCTGGATTTTGGTTTTCTCTTCTTTCTTTGAAATGACAAGCCTTCTATCTGCATGCTACACACACCTTGTAGCAGTTCCAGTTTGCAGCATGTTGGTGCTCCTAAAACGCTGTGTAACCTGTGTAGAGTGTGTCACTCTCCAGCACTGAATACACAACTTAGAGCTCCTTTCACCACAGACACGCAAACACATCTTTTTGTGAAAGTCCTACTTCTTTTCACTTGGAAATGTAAGGGTTTCAACGAGAACATGAAGTCAATGACGCTTTTGCACTCTACTACCAAACGAAATGACCTCCTCTACATGCCCGTCTGAGTTTCAGTGCAAAATGCCCTTGTTTTCTGGTTTCTTGAATGTTCTCAACACATTAGGAGAAAGAGCGTGTTTGAGCAAGAGTGATGCAGTGTGCGTTTCCCTAGATTTCAAGTGATTTGCGAAACATACTCCTTAGTTTTCCACATTGTGTAAGAAACATGAGGTTTGCAAGAGATTGAAACAATGCTTCCTAAAACGTATTCCAGCAGTGAAAACACACGTTTCGACAAAGACTTTGAAGGAGCAAGCAAAAGCCTAGTGGCTGAGTGTTCCTTTTGAGAGAAAGACATGCATTTCGTCCTTCTGGAATGAGTTTTCAGCCAGGAATTCGTATGCATTTTGTACTGTGCAGAAAGTAGCTACCTGCTCGGGAGTTGTGTCATAGAAGCACCTTTCTGGAGGAGCTTATTGCAACATTCATTGTTTGGCTCAGTTCTTTAGGGTTGGTTTTGGAAGGTCTTTCAACTTTGTCCAAATCCTGCTTCGTACGAAATTTTTTCACAGCGCTGTTTCCAAGTGTCCACAAAGAGCTGGTGCTTGAAACTGTCCACATGTACATCTCCCATACTGGTGTGCTCGTTCCCCTACCTGGATTTTGGTTTCCTCTTCTTTCTTTGAAACGACAAGCCTTCTTTCTGTATGCTACACACACCTTGTAGCAGTTTCAGTTTGCAGCATGTTGGTCTCCCCAAAATGCTGAGTATTCTATGTAGAGTGTGTCATTCTACAGCACTGAATACACAACTTAGAGCTCCTTTCAAAGCAGACACACAAACACATCTTTTTGTGAAAGTCTTACTTCAGGTCCCTTGGAAAATATATGGGTTTCTTTGAGAACATGAAGTCGATTACGCTTTTGCACTCTGCAAAGAATAGAAGTGATCTTTTGTACATGCCCGTCTGAATTTCACTGCAAAATGCCCTTCTTTTCTGCTTTCTTGAACATTCCCAAAGCATCAGGTGAAAGAGCGTGTTTGAGGAAGAGTGATGCAGTGTGCGTTTTCCTGGCTTTCAAGTGAACTGGGAAACATACTCCTTGTGTTTCCACATTGTCTAAGAAACAACATGAGTCTTGCAAGAGATTGAAACAATGCATCCTAAAACGTATTACCGCAGTGAAAACACACGTTTCTACCAAGACTTGGAAGGAGCAAGCGAAAGAATAGTCGCTGAGTGTTCTTTCGGAGAGAAACACAAGCATTTGTTCCTTCTGGAGTGAGTTTTCAGCCAGGAATTCATATGCGTTTTGTACTGTGCAGAATGTAGCTACCTGCTCTTGAGTTGTGTCATAGAAGCACCTTTCCTGGAGGAGCTTATTGCAACATTCTTTGTTTGGCTAAGTTCTTTAGGGTTGGTTTTGGAAGGTCTTTCAACTTTGTCCAAATCCGCTTCGTATGAAATCTTTTCACAGCGCTCTTTCCAAGTGTCCACAAAGAGCTGCTCCTGGAAACTGTCCACATGCACATCTCCCATGCTGGTGTGCTCGTTTCACTACCTGGATTTTGGTTTTCTCTTCTTTCTTTGAAATGACAAGCCTTCTTTCTGCATGCTACACACACCTTGTAGCAGTTCCAGTTTGCAGCATGTTGGTGCTCCTAAAACGCTGTGTAACCTGTGTAGAGTGTGTCACTCTCCAGCACTGAATACACAACTTAGAGCTCCTTTCACCACAGACACGCAAACACATCTTTTTGTGAAAGTCCTACTTCTTTTCACTTGGAAATGTAAGGGTTTCAACGAGAACATGAAGTCAATGATGCTTTTGCACTCTACTACCAAACGAAATGACCTCCTCTACATGCCCGTCTGAGTTTCAGTGCAAAATGCCCTTGTTTTCTGGTTTCTTGAATGTTCTCAACACATTAGGAGAAAGAGCGTGTTTGAGCAAGAGTGATGCAGTGTGCGTTTCCCTAGATTTCAAGTGATTTGCGAAACATACTCCTTAGTTTTCCACATTGTGTAAGAAACATGAGGTTTGCAAGAGATTGAAACAATGCTTCCTAAAACGTATTCCAGCAGTGAAAACACACGTTTCGACAAAGACTTTGAAGGAGCAAGCAAAAGCCTAGTGGCTGAGTGTTCCTTTTGAGAGAAAGACATGCATTTCGTCCTTCTGGAATGAGTTTTCAGCCAGGAATTCGTATGCATTTTGTACTGTGCAGAAAGTAGCTACCTGCTCGGGAGTTGTGTCATAGAAGCACCTTTCTGGAGGAGCTTATTGCAACATTCATTGTTTGGCTCAGTTCTTTAGGGTTGGTTTTGGAAGGTCTTTCAACTTTGTCCAAATCCTGCTTCGTACGAAATTTTTTCACAGCGCTGTTTCCAAGTGTCCACAAAGAGCTGGTGCTTGAAACTGTCCACATGTACATCTCCCATACTGGTGTGCTCGTTCCCCTACCTGGATTTTGGTTTCCTCTTCTTTCTTTGAAACGACAAGCCTTCTTTCTGTATGCTACACACACCTTGTAGCAGTTTCAGTTTGCAGCATGTTGGTCTCCCCAAAATGCTGAGTATTCTATGTAGAGTGTGTCATTCTACAGCACTGAATACACAACTTAGAGCTCCTTTCAAAGCAGACACACAAACACATCTTTTTGTGAAAGTCTTACTTCAGGTCCCTTGGAAAATATATGGGTTTCTTTGAGAACATGAAGTCGATTACGCTTTTGCACTCTGCAAAGAATAGAAGTGATCTTTTGTACATGCCCGTCTGAATTTCACTGCAAAATGCCCTTCTTTTCTGCTTTCTTGAACATTCCCAAAGCATCAGGTGAAAGAGCGTGTTTGAGGAAGAGTGATGCAGTGTGCGTTTTCCTGGCTTTCAAGTGAACTGGGAAACATACTCCTTGTGTTTCCACATTGTCTAAGAAACAACATGAGTCTTGCAAGAGATTGAAACAATGCATCCTAAAACGTATTACCGCAGTGAAAACACACGTTTCTACCAAGACTTGGAAGGAGCAAGCGAAAGAATAGTCGCTGAGTGTTCTTTCGGAGAGAAACACAAGCATTTGTTCCTTCTGGAGTGAGTTTTCAGCCAGGAATTCATATGCGTTTTGTACTGTGCAGAATGTAGCTACCTGCTCTTGAGTTGTGTCATAGAAGCACCTTTCCTGGAGGAGCTTATTGCAACATTCTTTGTTTGGCTAAGTTCTTTAGGGTTGGTTTTGGAAGGTCTTTCAACTTTGTCCAAATCCGCTTCGTATGAAATCTTTTCACAGCCCTCTTTCCAAGTGTCCACAAAGAGCTGCTCCTGGAAACTGTCCACATGCACATCTCCCATGCTGGTGTGCTCGTTTCACTACCTGGATTTTGGTTTTCTCTTCTTTCTCTGAAATGACAAGCCTTCTTTCTGCATGCTACACACACCTTGTAGCAGTTCCAGTTTGCAGCATGTTGGTGCTCCTAAAACGCTGTGTAACCTGTGTAGAGTGTGTCACTCTCCAGCACTGAATACACAACTTAGAGCTCCTTTCACCACAGACACGCAAACACATCTTTTTGTGAAAGTCCTACTTCTTTTCACTTGGAAATGTAAGGGTTTCAACGAGAACATGAAGTCAATGATGCTTTTGCACTCTACTACCAAACGAAATGACCTCCTCTACATGCCCGTCTGAGTTTCAGTGCAAAATGCCCTTGTTTTCTGGTTTCTTGAATGTTCTCAACACATTAGGAGAAAGAGCGTGTTTGAGCAAGAGTGATGCAGTGTGCGTTTCCCTAGATTTCAAGTGATTTGCGAAACATACTCCTTAGTTTTCCACATTGTGTAAGAAACATGAGGTTTGCAAGAGATTGAAACAATGCTTCCTAAAACGTATTCCAGCAGTGAAAACACACGTTTCGACAAAGACTTTGAAGGAGCAAGCAAAAGCCTAGTGGCTGAGTGTTCCTTTTGAGAGAAAGACATGCATTTCGTCCTTCTGGAATGAGTTTTCAGCCAGGAATTCGTATGCATTTTGTACTGTGCAGAAAGTAGCTACCTGCTCGGGAGTTGTGTCATAGAAGCACCTTTCTGGAGGAGCTTATTGCAACATTCATTGTTTGGCTCAGTTCTTTAGGGTTGGTTTTGGAAGGTCTTTCAACTTTGTCCAAATCCTGCTTCGTACGAAATTTTTTCACAGCTCTGTTTCCAAGTGTCCACAAAGAGCTGGTGCTTGAAACTGTCCACATGTACATCTCCCATACTGGTGTGCTCGTTCCCCTAACTGGATTTTGGTTTCCTCTTCTTTCTTTGAAACGACAAGCCTTCTTTCTGTATGCTACACACACCTTGTAGCAGTTTCAGTTTGGAGCATGTTGGTCTCCCCAAAATGCTGAGTATTCTATGTAGAGTGTGTCATTCTACAGCACTGAATACACAACTTAGAGCTCCTTTCAAAGCAGACACACAAACACATCTTTTTGTGAAAGTCTTACTTCAGGTCCCTTGGAAAATATATGGGTTTCTTTGAGAACATGAAGTCGATTACGCTTTTGCACTCTGCAAAGAATAGAAGTGATCTTTTGTACATGCCCGTCTGAATTTCACTGCAAAATGCCCTTCTTTTCTGCTTTCTTGAACATTCCCAAAGCATCAGGTGAAAGAGCGTGTTTGAGGAAGAGTGATGCAGTGTGCGTTTTCCTGGCTTTCAAGTGAATTGGGAAACATACTCCTTGTGTTTCCACATTGTCTAAGAAACAACATGAGTCTTGCAAGAGATTGAAACAATGCATCCTAAAACGTATTACCGCAGTGAAAACACACGTTTCTACCAAGACTTGGAAGGAGCAAGCGAAAGAATAGTCGCTGAGTGTTCTTTCGGAGAGAAACACAAGCATTTGTTCCTTCTGGAGTGAGTTTTCAGCCAGGAATTCATATGCGTTTTGTACTGTGCAGAATGTAGCTACCTGCTCTTGAGTTGTGTCATAGAAGCACCTTTCCTGGAGGAGCTTATTGCAACATTCTTTGTTTGGCTAAGTTCTTTAGGGTTGGTTTTGGAAGGTCTTTCAACTTTGTCCAAATCCGCTTCGTATGAAATCTTTTCACAGCGCTCTTTCCAAGTGTCCACAAAGAGCTGCTCCTGGAAACTGTCCACATGCACATCTCCCATGCTGGTGTGCTCGTTTCACTACCTGGATTTTGGTTTTCTCTTCTTTCTTTGAAATGACAAGCCTTCTTTCTGCATGCTACACACACCTTGTAGCAGTTCCAGTTTGCAGCATGTTGGTGCTCCTAAAACGCTGTGTAACCTGTGTAGAGTGTGTCACTCTCCAGCACTGAATACACAACTTAGAGCTCCTTTCACCACAGACACGCAAACACATCTTTTTGTGAAAGTCCTACTTCTTTTCACTTGGAAATGTAAGGGTTTCAACGAGAACATGAAGTCAATGACGCTTTTGCACTCTACTACCAAACGAAATGACCTCTTCTACATGCCCGTCTGAGTTTCAGTGCAAAATGCCCTTGTTTTCTGGTTTCTTGAATGTTCTCAACACATTAGGAGAAAGAGCGTGTTTGAGCAAGAGTGATGCAGTGTGCGTTTCCCTAGATTTCAAGTGATTTGCGAAACATACTCCTTAGTTTTCCACATTGTGTAAGAAACATGAGGTTTGCAAGAGATTGAAACAATGCTTCCTAAAACGTATTCCAGCAGTGAAAACACACGTTTCGACAAAGCCTTTGAAGGAGCAAGCAAAAGCCTAGTGGCTGAGTGTTCCTTTTGAGAGAAAGACATGCATTTCGTCCTTCTGGAATGAGTTTTCAGCCAGGAATTCGTATGCATTTTGTACTGTGCAGAAAGTAGCTACCTGCTCGGGAGTTGTGTCATAGAAGCACCTTTCTGGAGGAGCTTATTGCAACATTCATTGTTTGGCTCAGTTCTTTAGGGTTGGTTTTGGAAGGTCTTTCAACTTTGTCCAAATCCTGCTTCGTACGAAATTTTTTCACAGCGCTGTTTCCAAGTGTCCACAAAGAGCTGGTGCTTGAAACTGTCCACATGTACATCTCCCATACTGGTGTGCTCGTTCCCCTACCTGGATTTTGGTTTCCTCTTCTTTCTTTGAAACGACAAGCCTTCTTTCTGTATGCTACACACACCTTGTAGCAGTTTCAGTTTGCAGCATGTTGGTCTCCCCAAAATGCTGAGTATTCTATGTAGAGTGTGTCTTTCTACAGCACTGAATACACAACTTAGAGCTCCTTTCAAAGCAGACACACAAACGCATCTTTTTGTGAAAGTCTTACTTCAGGTACCTTGGAAAATATATGGGTTTCTTTGAGAACATGAAGTCGATTACGCTTTTGCACTCTGCAAAGAATAGAAGTGATCTTTTGTACATGCCCGTCTGAATTTCACTGCAAAATGCCCTTCTTTTCTGCTTTCTTGAACATTCCCAAAGCATCAGGTGAAAGAGCGTGTTTGAGGAAGAGTGATGCAGTGTGCGTTTTCCTGGCTTTCAAGTGAACTGGGAAACATACTCCTTGTGTTTCCACATTGTCTAAGAAACAACATGAGTCTTGCAAGAGATTGAAACAATGCATCCTAAAACGTATTACCGCAGTGAAAACACACGTTTCTACCAAGACTTGGAAGGAGCAAGCGAAAGAATAGTCGCTGAGTGTTCTTTCGGAGAGAAACACAAGCATTTGTTCCTTCTGGAGTGAGTTTTCAGCCAGGAATTCATATGCATTTTGTACTGTGCAGAATGTAGCTACCTGCTCTTGAGTTGTGTCATAGAAGCACCTTTCCTGGAGGAGCTTATTGCAACATTCTTTGTTTGGCTAAGTTCTTTAGGGTTGGTTTTGGAAGGTCTTTCATCTTTGTCCAAATCCGCTTCGTATGAAATCTTTTCACAGCGCTCTTTCCAAGTGTCCACAAAGAGCTGCTCCTGGAAACTGTCCACATGCACATCTCCCATGCTGGTGTGCTCGTTTCACTACCTGGATTTTGGTTTTCTCTTCTTTCTTTGAAATGACAAGCCTTCTTTCTGCATGCTACACACACCTTGTAGCAGTTCCAGTTTGCAGCATGTTGGTGCTCCTAAAACGCTGTGTAACCTGTGTAGAGTGTGTCACTCTCCAGCACTGAATACACAACTTAGAGCTCCTTTCACCACAGACACGCAAACACATCTTTTTGTGAAAGTCCTACTTCTTTTCACTTGGAAATGTAAGGGTTTCAACGAGAACATGAAGTCAATGATGCTTTTGCACTCTACTACCAAACGAAATGACCTCCTCTACATGCCCGTCTGAGTTTCAGTGCAAAATGCCCTTGTTTTCTGGTTTCTTGAATGTTCTCAACACATTAGGAGAAAGAGCGTGTTTGAGCAAGAGTGATGCAGTGTGCGTTTCCCTAGATTTCAAGTGATTTGCGAAACATACTCCTTAGTTTTCCACATTGTGTAAGAAACATGAGGTTTGCAAGAGATTGAAACAATGCTTCCTAAAACGTATTCCAGCAGTGAAAACACACGTTTCGACAAAGACTTTGAAGGAGCAAGCAAAAGCCTAGTGGCTGAGTGTTCCTTTTGAGAGAAAGACATGCATTTCGTCCTTCTGGAATGAGTTTTCAGCCAGGAATTCGTATGCATTTTGTACTGTGCAGAAAGTAGCTACCTGCTCGGGAGTTGTGTCATAGAAGCACCTTTCTGGAGGAGCTTATTGCAACATTCATTGTTTGGCTCAGTTCTTTAGGGTTGGTTTTGGAAGGTCTTTCAACTTTGTCCAAATCCTGCTTCGTACGAAATTTTTTCACAGCGCTGTTTCCAAGTGTCCACAAAGAGCTGGTGCTTGAAACTGTCCACATGTACATCTCCCATACTGGTGTGCTCGTTCCCCTACCTGGATTTTGGTTTCCTCTTCTTTCTTTGAAACGACAAGCCTTCTTTCTGTATGCTACACACACCTTGTAGCAGTTTCAGTTTGCAGCATGTTGGTCTCCCCAAAATGCTGAGTATTCTATGTAGAGTGTGTCATTCTACAGCACTGAATACACAACTTAGAGCTCCTTTCAAAGCAGACACACAAACACATCTTTTTGTGAAAGTCTTACTTCAGGTCCCTTGGAAAATATATGGGTTTCTTTGAGAACATGAAGTCGATTACGCTTTTGCACTCTGCAAAGAATAGAAGTGATCTTTTGTACATGCCCGTCTGAATTTCACTGCAAAATGCCCTTCTTTTCTGCTTTCTTGAACATTCCCAAAGCATCAGGTGAAAGAGCGTGTTTGAGGAAGAGTGATGCAGTGTGCGTTTTCCTGGCTTTCAAGTGAACTGGGAAACATACTCCTTGTGTTTCCACATTGTCTAAGAAACAACATGAGTCTTGCAAGAGATTGAAACAATGCATCCTAAAACGTATTACCGCAGTGAAAACACACGTTTCTACCAAGACTTGGAAGGAGCAAGCGAAAGAATAGTCGCTGAGTGTTCTTTCGGAGAGAAACACAAGCATTTGTTCCTTCTGGAGTGAGTTTTCAGCCAGGAATTCATATGCGTTTTGTACTGTGCAGAATGTAGCTACCTGCTCTTGAGTTGTGTCATAGAAGCACCTTTCCTGGAGGAGCTTATTGCAACATTCTTTGTTTGGCTAAGTTCTTTAGGGTTGGTTTTGGAAGGTCTTTCAACTTTGTCCAAATCCGCTTCGTATGAAATCTTTTCACAGCGCTCTTTCCAAGTGTCCACAAAGAGCTGCTCCTGGAAACTGTCCACATGCACATCTCCCATGCTGGTGTGCTCGTTTCACTACCTGGATTTTGGTTTTCTCTTCTTTCTTTGAAATGACAAGCCTTCTATCTGCATGCTACACACACCTTGTAGCAGTTCCAGTTTGCAGCATGTTGGTGCTCCTAAAACGCTGTGTAACCTGTGTAGAGTGTGTCACTCTCCAGCACTGAATACACAACTTAGAGCTCCTTTCACCACAGACACGCAAACACATCTTTTTGTGAAAGTCCTACTTCTTTTCACTTGGAAATGTAAGGGTTTCAACGAGAACATGAAGTCAATGACGCTTTTGCACTCTACTACCAAACGAAATGACCTCCTCTACATGCCCGTCTGAGTTTCAGTGCAAAATGCCCTTGTTTTCTGGTTTCTTGAATGTTCTCAACACATTAGGAGAAAGAGCGTGTTTGAGCAAGAGTGATGCAGTGTGCGTTTCCCTAGATTTCAAGTGATTTGCGAAACATACTCCTTAGTTTTCCACATTGTGTAAGAAACATGAGGTTTGCAAGAGATTGAAACAATGCTTCCTAAAACGTATTCCAGCAGTGAAAACACACGTTTCGACAAAGACTTTGAAGGAGCAAGCAAAAGCCTAGTGGCTGAGTGTTCCTTTTGAGAGAAAGACATGCATTTCGTCCTTCTGGAATGAGTTTTCAGCCAGGAATTCGTATGCATTTTGTACTGTGCAGAAAGTAGCTACCTGCTCGGGAGTTGTGTCATAGAAGCACCTTTCTGGAGGAGCTTATTGCAACATTCATTGTTTGGCTCAGTTCTTTAGGGTTGGTTTTGGAAGGTCTTTCAACTTTGTCCAAATCCTGCTTCGTACGAAATTTTTTCACAGCGCTGTTTCCAAGTGTCCACAAAGAGCTGGTGCTTGAAACTGTCCACATGTACATCTCCCATACTGGTGTGCTCGTTCCCCTACCTGGATTTTGGTTTCCTCTTCTTTCTTTGAAACGACAAGCCTTCTTTCTGTATGCTACACACACCTTGTAGCAGTTTCAGTTTGCAGCATGTTGGTCTCCCCAAAATGCTGAGTATTCTATGTATAGTGTGTCATTCTACAGCACTGAATACACAACTTAGAGCTTCTTTCAAAGCAGACACACAAACACATCTTTTTGTGAAAGTCTTACTTCAGGTACCTTGGAAAATATATGGGTTTCTTTGAGAACATGAAGTCGATTACGCTTTTGCACTCTGCAAAGAATAGAAGTGATCTTTTGTACATGCCCGTCTGAATTTCACTGCAAAATGCCCTTCTTTTCTGCTTTCTTGAACATTCCCAAAGCATCAGGTGAAAGAGCGTGTTTGAGGAAGAGTGATGCAGTGTGCGTTTTCCTGGCTTTCAAGTGAACTGGGAAACATACTCCTTGTGTTTCCACATTGTCTAAGAAACAACATGAGTCTTGCAAGAGATTGAAACAATGCATCCTAAAACGTATTACCGGAGTGAAAAAACACGTTTCTACCAAGACTTGGAAGGAGCAAGCGAAAGAATAGTCGCTGAGTGTTCTTTCGGAGAGAAACACAAGCATTTGTTCCTTCTGGAGTGAGTTTTCAGCCAGGAATTCATATGCATTTTGTACTGTGCAGAATGTAGCTACCTGCTCTTGAGTTGTGTCATGGAAGCACCTTTCCTGGAGGAGCTTATTGCAACATTCTTTGTTTGGCTAAGTTCTTTAGGGTTGGTTTTGGAAGGTCTTTCAACTTTGTCCAAATCCGCTTCGTATGAAATCTTTTCACAGCGCTCTTTCCAAGTGTCCACAAAGAGCTGCTCCTGGAAACTGTCCACATGCACATCTCCCATGCTGGTGTGCTCGTTTCACTACCTGGATTTTGGTTTTCTCTTCTTTCTTTGAAATGACAAGCCTTCTTTCTGCATGCTACACACACCTTGTAGCAGTTCCAGTTTGCAGCATGTTGGTGCTCCTAAAACGCTGTGTAACCTGTGTAGAGTGTGTCACTCTCCAGCACTGAATACACAACTTAGAGCTCCTTTCACCACAGACACGCAAACACATCTTTTTGTGAAAGTCCTACTTCTTTTCACTTGGAAATGTAAGGGTTTCAACGAGAACATGAAGTCAATGATGCTTTTGCACTCTACTACCAAACGAAATGACCTCTTCTACATGCCCGTCTGAGTTTCAGTGCAAAATGCCCTTGTTTTCTGGTTTCTTGAATGTTCTCAACACATTAGGAGAAAGAGCGTGTTTGAGCAAGAGTGATGCAGTGTGCGTTTCCCTAGATTTCAAGTGATTTGCGAAACATACTCCTTAGTTTTCCACATTGTGTAAGAAACATGAGGTTTGCAAGAGATTGAAACAATGCTTCCTAAAACGTATTCCAGCAGTGAAAACACACGTTTCGACAAAGCCTTTGAAGGAGCAAGCAAAAGCCTAGTGGCTGAGTGTTCCTTTTGAGAGAAAGACATGCATTTCTTCCTTCTGGAATGAGTTTTCAGCCAGGAATTCGTATGCATTTTGTACTGTGCAGAAAGTAGCTACCTGCTCGGGAGTTGTGTCATAGAAGCACCTTTCTGGAGGAGCTTATTGCAACATTCATTGTTTGGCTCAGTTCTTTAGGGTTGATTTTGGAAGGTCTTTCAACTTTGTCCAAATCCTGCTTCGTACGAAATTTTTTCACAGCGCTGTTTCCAAGTGTCCACAAAGAGCTGGTGCTTGAAACTGTCCACATGTACATCTCCCATACTGGTGTGCTCGTTCCCCTACCTGGATTTTGGTTTCCTCTTCTTTCTTTGAAACGACAAGCCTTCTTTCTGTATGCTACACACACCTTGTAGCAGTTTCAGTTTGCAGCATGTTGGTCTCCCCAAAATGCTGAGTATTCTATGTAGAGTGTGTCTTTCTACAGCACTGAATACACAACTTAGAGCTCCTTTCAAAGCAGACACACAAACGCATCTTTTTGTGAAAGTCTTACTTCAGGTACCTTGGAAAATATATGGGTTTCTTTGAGAACATGAAGTCGATTACGCTTTTGCACTCTGCAAAGAATAGAAGTGATCTTTTGTACATGCCCGTCTGAATTTCACTGCAAAATGCCCTTCTTTTCTGCTTTCTTGAACATTCCCAAAGCATCAGGTGAAAGAGCGTGTTTGAGGAAGAGTGATGCAGTGTGCGTTTTCCTGGCTTTCAAGTGAACTGGGAAACATACTCCTTGTGTTTCCACATTGTCTAAGAAACAACATGAGTCTTGCAAGAGATTGAAACAATGCATCCTAAAACGTATTACCGCAGTGAAAACACACGTTTCTACCAAGACTTGGAAGGAGCAAGCGAAAGAATAGTCGCTGAGTGTTCTTTCGGAGAGAAACACAAGCATTTGTTCCTTCTGGAGTGAGTTTTCAGCCAGGAATTCATATGCATTTTGTACTGTGCAGAATGTAGCTACCTGCTCTTGAGTTGTGTCATAGAAGCACCTTTCCTGGAGGAGCTTATTGCAACATTCTTTGTTTGGCTAAGTTCTTTAGGGTTGGTTTTGGAAGGTCTTTCATCTTTGTCCAAATCCGCTTCGTATGAAATCTTTTCACAGCGCTCTTTCCAAGTGTCCACAAAGAGCTGCTCCTGGAAACTGTCCACATGCACATCTCCCATGCTGGTGTGCTCGTTTCACTACCTGGATTTTGGTTTTCTCTTCTTTCTTTGAAATGACAAGCCTTCTTTCTGCATGCTACACACACCTTGTAGCAGTTCCAGTTTGCAGCATGTTGGTGCTCCTAAAACGCTGTGTAACCTGTGTAGAGTGTGTCACTCTCCAGCACTGAATACACAACTTAGAGCTCCTTTCACCACAGACACGCAAACACATCTTTTTGTGAAAGTCCTACTTCTTTTCACTTGGAAATGTAAGGGTTTCAACGAGAACATGAAGTCAATGATGCTTTTGCACTCTACTACCAAACGAAATGACCTCTTCTACATGCCCGTCTGAGGTTCAGTGCAAAATGCCCTTGTTTTCTGGTTTCTTGAATGTTCTCAACACATTAGGAGAAAGAGCGTGTTTGAGCAAGAGTGATGCAGTGTGCGTTTCCCTAGATTTCAAGTGATTTGCGAAACATACTCCTTAGTTTTCCACATTGTGTAAGAAACATGAGGTTTGCAAGAGATTGAAACAATGCTTCCTAAAACGTATTCCAGCAGTGAAAACACACGTTTCGACAAAGACTTTGAAGGAGCAAGCAAAAGCCTAGTGGCTGAGTGTTCCTTTTGAGAGAAAGACATGCATTTCGTCCTTCTGGAATGAGTTTTCAGCCAGGAATTCGTATGCATTTTGTACTGTGCAGAAAGTAGCTACCTGCTCGGGAGTTGTGTCATAGAAGCACCTTTCTGGAGGAGCTTATTGCAACATTCATTGTTTGGCTCAGTTCTTTAGGGTTGGTTTTGGAAGGTCTTTCAACTTTGTCCAAATCCTGCTTCGTACGAAATTTTTTCACAGCGCTGTTTCCAAGTGTCCACAAAGAGCTGGTGCTTGAAACTGTCCACATGTACATCTCCCATACTGGTGTGCTCGTTCCCCTACCTGGATTTTGGTTTCCTCTTCTTTCTTTGAAACGACAAGCCTTCTTTCTGTATGCTACACACACCTTGTAGCAGTTTCAGTTTGCAGCATGTTGGTCTCCCCAAAATGCTGAGTATTCTATGTAGAGTGTGTCATTCTACAGCACTGAATACACAACTTAGAGCTCCTTTCAAAGCAGACACACAAACACATCTTTTTGTGAAAGTCTTACTTCAGGTCCCTTGGAAAATATATGGGTTTCTTTGAGAACATGAAGTCGATTACGCTTTTGCACTCTGCAAAGAATAGAAGTGATCTTTTGTACATGCCCGTCTGAATTTCACTGCAAAATGCCCTTCTTTTCTGCTTTCTTGAACATTCCCAAAGCATCAGGTGAAAGAGCGTGTTTGAGGAAGAGTGATGCAGTGTGCGTTTTCCTGGCTTTCAAGTGAACTGGGAAACATACTCCTTGTGTTTCCACATTGTCTAAGAAACAACATGAGTCTTGCAAGAGATTGAAACAATGCATCCTAAAACGTATTACCGCAGTGAAAACACACGTTTCTACCAAGACTTGGAAGGAGCAAGCGAAAGAATAGTCGCTGAGTGTTCTTTCGGAGAGAAACACAAGCATTTGTTTTTTCTGGAGTGAGTTTTCAGCCAGGAATTCATATGCGTTTTGTACTGTGCAGAATGTAGCTACCTGCTCTTGAGTTGTGTCATAGAAGCACCTTTCCTGGAAGAGCTTATTGCAACATTCTTTGTTTGGCTAAGTTCTTTAGGGTTGGTTTTGGAAGGTCTTTCAACTTTGTCCAAATCCGCTTCGTATGAAATCTTTTCACAGCGCTCTTTCCAAGTGTCCACAAAGAGCTGCTCCTGGAAACTGTCCACATGCACATCTCCCATGCTGGTGTGCTCGTTTCACTACCTGGATTTTGGTTTTCTCTTCTTTCTTTGAAATGACAAGCCTTCTTTCTGCATGCTACACACACCTTGTAGCAGTTCCAGTTTGCAGCATGTTGGTGCTCCTAAAACGCTGTGTAACCTGTGTAGAGTGTGTCACTCTCCAGCACTGAATACACAACTTAGAGCTCCTTTCACCACAGACACGCAAACACATCTTTTTGTGAAAGTCCTACTTCTTTTCACTTGGAAATGTAAGGGTTTCAACGAGAACATGAAGTCAATGATGCTTTTGCACTCTACTACCAAACGAAATGACCTCCTCTACATGCCCGTCTGAGTTTCAGTGCAAAATGCCCTTGTTTTCTGGTTTCTTGAATGTTCTCAACACATTAGGAGAAAGAGCGTGTTTGAGCAAGAGTGATGCAGTGTGCGTTTCCCTAGATTTCAAGTGATTTGCGAAACATACTCCTTAGTTTTCCACATTGTGTAAGAAACATGAGGTTTGCAAGAGATTGAAACAATGCTTCCTAAAACGTATTCCAGCAGTGAAAACACACGTTTCGACAAAGACTTTGAAGGAGCAAGCAAAAGCCTAGTGGCTGAGTGTTCCTTTTGAGAGAAAGACATGCATTTCGTCCTTCTGGAATGAGTTTTCAGCCAGGAATTCGTATGCATTTTGTACTGTGCAGAAAGTAGCTACCTGCTCGGGAGTTGTGTCATAGAAGCACCTTTCTGGAGGAGCTTATTGCAACATTCATTGTTTGGCTCAGTTCTTTAGGGTTGGTTTTGGAAGGTCTTTCAACTTTGTCCAAATCCTGCTTCGTACGAAATTTTTTCACAGCTCTGTTTCCAAGTGTCCACAAAGAGCTGGTGCTTGAAACTGTCCACATGTACATCTCCCATACTGGTGTGCTCGTTCCCCTACCTGGATTTTGGTTTCCTCTTCTTTCTTTGAAACGACAAGCCTTCTTTCTGTATGCTACACACACCTTGTAGCAGTTTCAGTTTGGAGCATGTTGGTCTCCCCAAAATGCTGAGTATTCTATGTAGAGTGTGTCATTCTACAGCACTGAATACACAACTTAGAGCTCCTTTCAAAGCAGACACACAAACACATCTTTTTGTGAAAGTCTTACTTCAGGTCCCTTGGAAAATATATGGGTTTCTTTGAGAACATGAAGTCGATTACGCTTTTGCACTCTGCAAAGAATAGAAGTGATCTTTTGTACATGCCCGTCTGAATTTCACTGCAAAATGCCCTTCTTTTCTGCTTTCTTGAACATTCCCAAAGCATCAGGTGAAAGAGCGTGTTTGAGGAAGAGTGATGCAGTGTGCGTTTTCCTGGCTTTCAAGTGAATTGGGAAACATACTCCTTGTGTTTCCACATTGTCTAAGAAACAACATGAGTCTTGCAAGAGATTGAAACAATGCATCCTAAAACGTATTACCGCAGTGAAAACACACGTTTCTACCAAGGCTTGGAAGGAGCAAGCGAAAGAATAGTCGCTGAGTGTTCTTTCGGAGAGAAACACAAGCATTTGTTCCTTCTGGAGTGAGTTTTCAGCCAGGAATTCATATGCGTTTTGTACTGTGCAGAATGTAGCTACCTGCTCTTGAGTTGTGTCATAGAAGCACCTTTCCTGGAGGAGCTTATTGCAACATTCTTTGTTTGGCTAAGTTCTTTAGGGTTGGTTTTGGAAGGTCTTTCAACTTTGTCCAAATCCGCTTCGTATGAAATCTTTTCACAGCGCTCTTTCCAAGTGTCCACAAAGAGCTGCTCCTGGAAACTGTCCACATGCACATCTCCCATGCTGGTGTGCTCGTTTCACTACCTGGATTTTGGTTTTCTCTTCTTTCTTTGAAATGACAAGCCTTCTATCTGCATGCTACACACACCTTGTAGCAGTTCCAGTTTGCAGCATGTTGGTGCTCCTAAAACGCTGTGTAACCTGTGTAGAGTGTGTCACTCTCCAGCACTGAATACACAACTTAGAGCTCCTTTCACCACAGACACGCAAACACATCTTTTTGTGAAAGTCCTACTTCTTTTCACTTGGAAATGTAAGGGTTTCAACGAGAACATGAAGTCAATGACGCTTTTGCACTCTACTACCAAACGAAATGACCTCCTCTACATGCCCGTCTGATTTTCAGTGCAAAATGCCCTTGTTTTCTGGTTTCTTGAATGTTCTCAACACATTAGGAGAAAGAGCGTGTTTGAGCAAGAGTGATGCAGTGTGCGTTTCCCTAGATTTCAAGTGATTTGCGAAACATACTCCTTAGTTTTCCACATTGTGTAAGAAACATGAGGTTTGCAAGAGATTGAAACAATGCTTCCTAAAACGTATTCCAGCAGTGAAAACACACGTTTCGACAAAGACTTTGAAGGAGCAAGCAAAAGCCTAGTGGCTGAGTGTTCCTTTTGAGAGAAAGACATGCATTTCGTCCTTCTGGAATGAGTTTTCAGCCAGGAATTCGTATGCATTTTGTACTGTGCAGAAAGTAGCTACCTGCTCGGGAGTTGTGTCATAGAAGCACCTTTCTGGAGGAGCTTATTGCAACATTCATTGTTTGGCTCAGTTCTTTAGGGTTGGTTTTGGAAGGTCTTTCAACTTTGTCCAAATCCTGCTTCGTACGAAATTTTTTCACAGCTCTGTTTCCAAGTGTCCACAAAGAGCTGGTGCTTGAAACTGTCCACATGTACATCTCCCATACTGGTGTGCTCGTTCCCCTACCTGGATTTTGGTTTCCTCTTCTTTCTTTGAAACGACAAGCCTTCTTTCTGTATGCTACACACACCTTGTAGCAGTTTCACTTTGCAGCATGTTGGTCTCCCCAAAATGCTGAGTATTCTATGTAGAGTGTGTCATTCTACAGCACTGAATACACAACTTAGAGCTCCTTTCAAAGCAGACACACAAACACATCTTTTTGTGAAAGTCTTACTTCAGGTCCCTTGGAAAATATATGGGTTTCTTTGAGAACATGAAGTCGATTACGCTTTTGCACTCTGCAAAGAATAGAAGTGATCTTTTGTACATGCCCGTCTGAATTTCACTGCAAAATGCCCTTCTTTTCTGCTTTCTTGAACATTCCCAAAGCATCAGGTGAAAGAGCGTGTTTGAGGAAGAGTGATGCAGTGTGCGTTTTCCTGGCTTTCAAGTGAACTGGGAAACATACTCCTTGTGTTTCCACATTGTCTAAGAAACAACATGAGTCTTGCAAGAGATTGAAACAATGCATCCTAAAACGTATTACCGGAGTGAAAAAACACGTTTCTACCAAGACTTGGAAGGAGCAAGCGAAAGAATAGTCGCTGAGTGTTCTTTCGGAGAGAAACACAAGCATTTGTTCCTTCTGGAGTGAGTTTTCAGCCAGGAATTCATATGCATTTTGTACTGTGCAGAATGTAGCTACCTGCTCTTGAGTTGTGTCATGGAAGCACCTTTCCTGGAGGAGCTTATTGCAACATTCTTTGTTTGGCTAAGTTCTTTAGGGTTGGTTTTGGAAGGTCTTTCAACTTTGTCCAAATCCGCTTCGTATGAAATCTTTTCACAGCGCTCTTTCCAAGTGTCCACAAAGAGCTGCTCCTGGAAACTGTCCACATGCACATCTCCCATGCTGGTGTGCTCGTTTCACTACCTGGATTTTGGTTTTCTCTTCTTTCTTTGAAATGACAAGCCTTCTTTCTGCATGCTACACACACCTTGTAGCAGTTCCAGTTTGCAGCATGTTGGTGCTCCTAAAACGCTGTGTAACCTGTGTAGAGTGTGTCACTCTCCAGCACTGAATACACAACTTAGAGCTCCTTTCACCACAGACACGCAAACACATCTTTTTGTGAAAGTCCTACTTCTTTTCACTTGGAAATGTAAGGGTTTCAACGAGAACATGAAGTCAATGATGCTTTTGCACTCTACTACCAAACGAAATGACCTCTTCTACATGCCCGTCTGAGTTTCAGTGCAAAATGCCCTTGTTTTCTGGTTTCTTGAATGTTCTCAACACATTAGGAGAAAGAGCGTGTTTGAGCAAGAGTGATGCAGTGTGCGTGTCCCTAGATTTCAAGTGATTTGCGAAACATACTCCTTAGTTTTCCACATTGTGTAAGAAACATGAGGTTTGCAAGAGATTGAAACAATGCTTCCTAAAACGTATTCCAGCAGTGAAAACACACGTTTCGACAAAGCCTTTGAAGGAGCAAGCAAAAGCCTAGTGGCTGAGTGTTCCTTTTGAGAGAAAGACATGCATTTCGTCCTTCTGGAATGAGTTTTCAGCCAGGAATTCGTATGCATTTTGTACTGTGCAGAAAGTAGCTACCTGCTCGGGAGTTGTGTCATAGAAGCACCTTTCTGGAGGAGCTTATTGCAACATTCATTGTTTGGCTCAGTTCTTTAGGGTTGGTTTTGGAAGGTCTTTCAACTTTGTCCAAATCCTGCTTCGTACGAAATTTTTTCACAGCGCTGTTTCCAAGTGTCCACAAAGAGCTGGTGCTTGAAACTGTCCACATGTACATCTCCCATACTGGTGTGCTCGTTCCCCTACCTGGATTTTGGTTTCCTCTTCTTTCTTTGAAACGACAAGCCTTCTTTCTGTATGCTACACACACCTTGTAGCAGTTTCAGTTTGCAGCATGTTGGTCTCCCCAAAATGCTGAGTATTCTATGTAGAGTGTGTCTTTCTACAGCACTGAATACACAACTTAGAGCTCCTTTCAAAGCAGACACACAAACGCATCTTTTTGTGAAAGTCTTACTTCAGGTACCTTGGAAAATATATGGGTTTCTTTGAGAACATGAAGTCGATTACGCTTTTGCACTCTGCAAAGAATAGAAGTGATCTTTTGTACATGCCCGTCTGAATTTCACTGCAAAATGCCCTTCTTTTCTGCTTTCTTGAACATTCCCAAAGCATCAGGTGAAAGAGCGTGTTTGAGGAAGAGTGATGCAGTGTGCGTTTTCCTGGCTTTCAAGTGAACTGGGAAACATACTCCTTGTGTTTCCACATTGTCTAAGAAACAACATGAGTCTTGCAAGAGATTGAAACAATGCATCCTAAAACGTATTACCGCAGTGAAAACACACGTTTCTACCAAGACTTGGAAGGAGCAAGCGAAAGAATAGTCGCTGAGTGTTCTTTCGGAGAGAAACACAAGCATTTGTTCCTTCTGGAGTGAGTTTTCAGCCAGGAATTCATATGCATTTTGTACTGTGCAGAATGTAGCTACCTGCTCTTGAGTTGTGTCATAGAAGCACCTTTCCTGGAGGAGCTTATTGCAACATTCTTTGTTTGGCTAAGTTCTTTAGGGTTGGTTTTGGAAGGTCTTTCAACTTTGTCCAAATCCGCTTCGTATGAAATCTTTTCACAGCGCTCTTTCCAAGTGTCCACAAAGAGCTGCTCCTGGAAACTGTCCACATGCACATCTCCCATGCTGGTGTGCTCGTTTCACTACCTGGATTTTGGTTTTCTCTTCTTTCTTTGAAATGACAAGCCTTCTTTCTGCATGCTACACACACCTTGTAGCAGTTCCAGTTTGCAGCATGTTGGTGCTCCTAAAACGCTGTGTAACCTGTGTAGAGTGTGTCACTCTCCAGCACTGAATACACAACTTAGAGCTCCTTTCACCACAGACACGCAAACACATCTTTTTGTGAAAGTCCTACTTCTTTTCACTTGGAAATGTAAGGGTTTCAACGAGAACATGAAGTCAATGATGCTTTTGCACTCTACTACCAAACGAAATGACCTCCTCTACATGCCCGTCTGAGTTTCAGTGCAAAATGCCCTTGTTTTCTGGTTTCTTGAATGTTCTCAACACATTAGGAGAAAGAGCGTGTTTGAGCAAGAGTGATGCAGTGTGCGTTTCCCTAGATTTCAAGTGATTTGCGAAACATACTCCTTAGTTTTCCACATTGTGTAAGAAACATGAGGTTTGCAAGAGATTGAAACAATGCTTCCTAAAACGTATTCCAGCAGTGAAAACACACGTTTCGACAAAGACTTTGAAGGAGCAAGCAAAAGCCTAGTGGCTGAGTGTTCCTTTTGAGAGAAAGACATGCATTTCGTCCTTCTGGAATGAGTTTTCAGCCAGGAATTCGTATGCATTTTGTACTGTGCAGAAAGTAGCTACCTGCTCGGGAGTTGTGTCATAGAAGCACCTTTCTGGAGGAGCTTATTGCAACATTCATTGTTTGGCTCAGTTCTTTAGGGTTGGTTTTGGAAGGTCTTTCAACTTTGTCCAAATCCTGCTTCGTACGAAATTTTTTCACAGCGCTGTTTCCAAGTGTCCACAAAGAGCTGGTGCTTGAAACTGTCCACATGTACATCTCCCATACTGGTGTGCTCGTTCCCCTACCTGGATTTTGGTTTCCTCTTCTTTCTTTGAAACGACAAGCCTTCTTTCTGTATGCTACACACACCTTGTAGCAGTTGCAGTTTGCAGCATGTTGGTCTCCCCAAAATGCTGAGTATTCTATGTAGAGTGTGTCATTCTACAGCACTGAATACACAACTTAGAGCTCCTTTCAAAGCAGACACACAAACACATCTTTTTGTGAAAGTCTTACTTCAGGTCCCTTGGAAAATATATGGGTTTCTTTGAGAACATGAAGTCGATTACGCTTTTGCACTCTGCAAAGAATAGAAGTGATCTTTTGTACATGCCCGTCTGAATTTCACTGCAAAATGCCCTTCTTTTCTGCTTTCTTGAACATTCCCAAAGCATCAGGTGAAAGAGCGTGTTTGAGGAAGAGTGATGCAGTGTGCGTTTTCCTGGCTTTCAAGTGAACTGGGAAACATACTCCTTGTGTTTCCACATTGTCTAAGAAACAACATGAGTCTTGCAAGAGATTGAAACAATGCATCCTAAAACGTATTACCGCAGTGAAAACACACGTTTCTACCAAGACTTGGAAGGAGCAAGCGAAAGAATAGTCGCTGAGTGTTCTTTCGGAGAGAAACACAAGCATTTGTTCCTTCTGGAGTGAGTTTTCAGCCAGGAATTCATATGCGTTTTGTACTGTGCAGAATGTAGCTACCTGCTCTTGAGTTGTGTCATAGAAGCACCTTTCCTGGAGGAGCTTATTGCAACATTCTTTGTTTGGCTAAGTTCTTTAGGGTTGGTTTTGGAAGGTCTTTCAACTTTGTCCAAATCCGCTTCGTATGAAATCTTTTCACAGCGCTCTTTCCAAGTGTCCACAAAGAGCTGCTCCTGGAAACTGTCCACATGCACATCTCCCATGCTGGTGTGCTCGTTTCACTACCTGGATTTTGGTTTTCTCTTCTTTCTTTGAAATGACAAGCCTTCTTTCTGCATGCTACACACACCTTGTAGCAGTTCCAGTTTGCAGCATGTTGGTGCTCCTAAAACGCTGTGTAACCTGTGTAGAGTGTGTCACTCTCCAGCACTGAATACACAACTTAGAGCTCCTTTCACCACAGACACGCAAACACATCTTTTTGTGAAAGTCCTACTTCTTTTCACTTGGAAATGTAAGGGTTTCAACGAGAACATGAAGTCAATGATGCTTTTGCACTCTACTACCAAACGAAATGACCTCCTCTACATGCCCGTCTGAGTTTCAGTGCAAAATGCCCTTGTTTTCTGGTTTCTTGAATGTTCTCAACACATTAGGAGAAAGAGCGTGTTTGAGCAAGAGCGATGCAGTGTGCGTTTCCCTAGATTTCAAGTGATTTGCGAAACATACTCCTTAGTTTTCCACATTGTGTAAGAAACATGAGGTTTGCAAGAGATTGAAACAATGCTTCCTAAAACGTATTCCAGCAGTGAAAACACACGTTTCGACAAAGACTTTGAAGGAGCAAGCAAAAGCCTAGTGGCTGAGTGTTCCTTTTGAGAGAAAGACATGCATTTCGTCCTTCTGGAATGAGTTTTCAGCCAGGAATTCGTATGCATTTTGTACTGTGCAGAAAGTAGCTACCTGCTCGGGAGTTGTGTCATAGAAGCACCTTTCTGGAGGAGCTTATTGCAACATTCATTGTTTGGCTCAGTTCTTTAGGGTTGGTTTTGGAAGGTCTTTCAACTTTGTCCAAATCCTGCTTCGTACGAAATTTTTTCACAGCGCTGTTTCCAAGTGTCCACAAAGAGCTGGTGCTTGAAACTGTCCACATGTACATCTCCCATACTGGTGTGCTCGTTCCCCTACCTGGATTTTGGTTTCCTCTTCTTTCTTTGAAACGACAAGCCTTCTTTCTGTATGCTACACACACCTTGTAGCAGTTTCAGTTTGCAGCATGTTGGTCTCCCCAAAATGCTGAGTATTCTATGTAGAGTGTGTCATTCTACAGCACTGAATACACAACTTAGAGCTCCTTTCAAAGCAGACACACAAACACATCTTTTTGTGAAAGTCTTACTTCAGGTCCCTTGGAAAATATATGGGTTTCTTTGAGAACATGAAGTCGATTACGCTTTTGCACTCTGCAAAGAATAGAAGTGATCTTTTGTACATGCCCGTCTGAATTTCACTGCAAAATGCCCTTCTTTTCTGCTTTCTTGAACATTCCCAAAGCATCAGGTGAAAGAGCGTGTTTGAGGAAGAGTGATGCAGTGTGCGTTTTCCTGGCTTTCAAGTGAACTGGGAAACATACTCCTTGTGTTTCCACATTGTCTAAGAAACAACATGAGTCTTGCAAGAGATTGAAACAATGCATCCTAAAACGTATTACCGCAGTGAAAACACACGTTTCTACCAAGACTTGGAAGGAGCAAGCGAAAGAATAGTCGCTGAGTGTTCTTTCGGAGAGAAACACAAGCATTTGTTCCTTCTGGAGTGAGTTTTCAGCCAGGAATTCATATGCGTTTTGTACTGTGCAGAATGTAGCTACCTGCTCTTGAGTTGTGTCATAGAAGCACCTTTCCTGGAGGAGCTTATTGCAACATTCTTTGTTTGGCTAAGTTCTTTAGGGTTGGTTTTGGAAGGTCTTTCAACTTTGTCCAAATCCGCTTCGTATGAAATCTTTTCACAGCCCTCTTTCCAAGTGTCCACAAAGAGCTGCTCCTGGAAACTGTCCACATGCACATCTCCCATGCTGGTGTGCTCGTTTCACTACCTGGATTTTGGTTTTCTCTTCTTTCTTTGAAATGACAAGCCTTCTTTCTGCATGCTACACACACCTTGTAGCAGTTCCAGTTTGCAGCATGTTGGTGCTCCTAAAACGCTGTGTAACCTGTGTAGAGTGTGTCACTCTCCAGCACTGAATACACAACTTAGAGCTCCTTTCACCACAGACACGCAAACACATCTTTTTGTGAAAGTCCTACTTCTTTTCACTTGGAAATGTAAGGGTTTCAACGAGAACATGAAGTCAATGATGCTTTTGCACTCTACTACCAAACGAAATGACCTCCTCTACATGCCCGTCTGAGTTTCAGTGCAAAATGCCCTTGTTTTCTGGTTTCTTGAATGTTCTCAACACATTAGGAGAAAGAGCGTGTTTGAGCAAGAGTGATGCAGTGTGCGTTTCCCTAGATTTCAAGTGATTTGCGAAACATACTCCTTAGTTTTCCACATTGTGTAAGAAACATGAGGTTTGCAAGAGATTGAAACAATGCTTCCTAAAACGTATTCCAGCAGTGAAAACACACGTTTCGACAAAGACTTTGAAGGAGCAAGCAAAAGCCTAGTGGCTGAGTGTTCCTTTTGAGAGAAAGACATGCATTTCGTCCTTCTGGAATGAGTTTTCAGCCAGGAATTCGTATGCATTTTGTACTGTGCAGAAAGTAGCTACCTGCTCGGGAGTTGTGTCATAGAAGCACCTTTCTGGAGGAGCTTATTGCAACATTCATTGTTTGGCTTAGTTCTTTAGGGTTGGTTTCGGAAGGTCTTTCAACTTTGTCCAAATCCTGCTTCGTACGAAATTTTTTCACAGCTCTGTTTCCAAGTGTCCACAAAGAGCTGGTGCTTGAAACTGTCCACATGTACATCTCCCATACTGGTGTGCTCGTTCCCCTACCTGGATTTTGGTTTCCTCTTCTTTCTTTGAAACGACAAGCCTTCTTTCTGTATGCTACACACACCTTGTAGCAGTTTCAGTTTGCAGCATGTTGGTCTCCCCAAAATGCTGAGTATTCTATGTAGAGTGTGTCATTCTACAGCACTGAATACACAACTTAGAGCTCCTTTCAAAGCAGACACACAAACACATCTTTTTGTGAAAGTCTTACTTCAGGTCCCTTGGAAAATATATGGGTTTCTTTGAGAACATGAAGTCGATTACGCTTTTGCACTCTGCAAAGAATAGAAGTGATCTTTTGTACATGCCCGTCTGAATTTCACTGCAAAATGCCCTTCTTTTCTGCTTTCTTGAACATTCCCAAAGCATCAGGTGAAAGAGCGTGTTTGAGGAAGAGTGATGCAGTGTGCGTTTTCCTGGCTTTCAAGTGAATTGGGAAACATACTCCTTGTGTTTCCACATTGTCTAAGAAACAACATGAGTCTTGCAAGAGATTGAAACAATGCATCCTAAAACGTATTACCGCAGTGAAAACACACGTTTCTACCAAGACTTGGAAGGAGCAAGCGAAAGAATAGTCGCTGAGTGTTCTTTCGGAGAGAAACACAAGCATTTGTTCCTTCTGGAGTGAGTTTTCAGCCAGGAATTCATATGCGTTTTGTACTGTGCAGAATGTAGCTACCTGCTCTTGAGTTGTGTCATAGAAGCACCTTTACTGGAGGAGCTTATTGCAACATTCTTTGTTTGGCTAAGTTCTTTAGGGTTGGTTTTGGAAGGTCTTTCAACTTTGTCCAAATCCGCTTCGTATGAAATCTTTTCACAGCGCTCTTTCCAAGTGTCCACAAAGAGCTGCTCCTGGAAACTGTCCACATGCACATCTCCCATGCTGGTGTGCTCGTTTCACTACCTGGATTTTGGTTTTCTCTTCTTTCTTTGAAATGACAAGCCTTCTTTCTGCATGCTACACACACCTTGTAGCAGTTCCAGTTTGCAGCATGTTGGTGCTCCTAAAACGCTATGTAACCTGTGTAGAGTGTGTCACTCTCCAGCACTGAATACACAACTTAGAGCTCCTTTCACCACAGACACGCAAACACATCTTTTTGTGAAAGTCCTACTTCTTTTCACTTGGAAATGTAAGGGTTTCAACGAGAACATGAAGTCAATGATGCTTTTGCACTCTACTACCAAACGAAATGACCTCCTCTACATGCCCGTCTGAGTTTCAGTGCAAAATGCCCTTGTTTTCTGGTTTCTTGAATGTTCTCAACACATTAGGAGAAAGAGCGTGTTTGAGCAAGAGTGATGCAGTGTGCGTTTCCCTAGATTTCAAGTGATTTGCGAAACATACTCCTTAGTTTTCCACATTGTGTAAGAAACATGAGGTTTGCAAGAGATTGAAACAATGCTTCCTAAAACGTATTCCAGCAGTGAAAACACACGTTTCGACAAAGACTTTGAAGGAGCAAGCAAAAGCCTAGTGGCTGAGTGTTCCTTTTGAGAGAAAGACATGCATTTCGTCCTTCTGGAATGAGTTTTCAGCCAGGAATTCGTATGCATTTTGTACTGTGCAGAAAGTAGCTACCTGCTCGGGAGTTGTGTCATAGAAGCACCTTTCTGGAGGAGCTTATTGCAACATTCATTGTTTGGCTCAGTTCTTTAGGGTTGGTTTTGGAAGGTCTTTCAACTTTGTCCAAATCCTGCTTCGTACGAAATTTTTTCACAGCTCTGTTTCCAAGTGTCCACAAAGAGCTGGTGCTTGAAACTGTCCACATGTACATCTCCCATACTGGTGTGCTCGTTCCCCTACCTGGATTTTGGTTTCCTCTTCTTTCTTTGAAACGACAAGCCTTCTTTCTGTATGCTACACACACCTTGTAGCAGTTTCAGTTTGCAGCATGTTGGTCTCCCCAAAATGCTGAGTATTCTATGTAGAGTGTGTCATTCTACAGCACTGAATACACAACTTAGAGCTCCTTTCAAAGCAGACACACAAACACATCTTTTTGTGAAAGTCTTACTTCAGGTCCCTTGGAAAATATATGGGTTTCTTTGAGAACATGAAGTCGATTACGCTTTTGCACTCTGCAAAGAATAGAAGTGATCTTTTGTACATGCCCGTCTGAATTTCACTGCAAAATGCCCTTCTTTTCTGCTTTCTTGAACATTCCCAAAGCATCAGGTGAAAGAGCGTGTTTGAGGAAGAGTGATGCAGTGTGCGTTTTCCTGGCTTTCAAGTGAATTGGGAAACATACTCCTTGTGTTTCCACATTGTCTAAGAAACAACATGAGTCTTGCAAGAGATTGAAACAATGCATCCTAAAACGTATTACCGCAGTGAAAACACACGTTTCTACCAAGACTTGGAAGGAGCAAGCGAAAGAATAGTCGCTGAGTGTTCTTTCGGAGAGAAACACAAGCATTTGTTCCTTCTGGAGTGAGTTTTCAGCCAGGAATTCATATGCATTTTGTACTGTGCAGAATGTAGCTACCTGCTCTTGAGTTGTGTCATAGAAGCACCTTTCCTGGAGGAGCTTATTGCAACATTCTTTGTTTGGCTCAGTTCTTTAGGGTTGGTTTTGGAAGGTCTTTCAACTTTGTCCAAATCCGCTTCGTATGAAATCTTTTCACAGCGCTCTTTCCAAGTGTCCACAAAGAGCTGCTCCTGGAAACTGTCCACATGCACATCTCCCATGCTGGTGTGCTCGTTTCACTACCTGGATTTTGGTTTTCTCTTCTTTCTTTGAAATGACAAGCCTTCTTTCTGCATGCTACACACACCTTGTAGCAGTTCCAGTTTGCAGCATGTTGGTGCTCCTAAAACGCTGTGTAACCTGTGTAGAGTGTGTCACTCTCCAGCACTGAATACACAACTTAGAGCTCCTTTCACCACAGACACGCAAACACATCTTTTTGTGAAAGTCCTACTTCTTTTCACTTGGAAATGTAAGGGTTTCAACGAGAACATGAAGTCAATGATGCTTTTGCACTCTACTACCAAACGAAATGACCTCTTCTACATGCCCGTCTGAGGTTCAGTGCAAAATGCCCTTGTTTTCTGGTTTCTTGAATGTTCTCAACACATTAGGAGAAAGAGCGTGTTTGAGCAAGAGTGATGCAGTGTGCGTTTCCCTAGATTTCAAGTGATTTGCGAAACATACTCCTTAGTTTTCCACATTGTGTAAGAAACATGAGGTTTGCAAGAGATTGAAACAATGCTTCCTAAAACGTATTCCAGCAGTGAAAACACACGTTTCGACAAAGACTTTGAAGGAGCAAGCAAAAGCCTAGTGGCTGAGTGTTCCTTTTGAGAGAAAGACATGCATTTCGTCCTTCTGGAATGAGTTTTCAGCCAGGAATTCGTATGCATTTTGTACTGTGCAGAAAGTAGCTACCTGCTCGGGAGTTGTGTCATAGAAGCACCTTTCTGGAGGAGCTTATTGCAACATTCATTGTTTGGCTCAGTTCTTTAGGGTTGGTTTTGGAAGGTCTTTCAACTTTGTCCAAATCCTGCTTCGTACGAAATTTTTTCACAGCGCTGTTTCCAAGTGTCCACAAAGAGCTGGTGCTTGAAACTGTCCACATGTACATCTCCCATACTGGTGTGCTCGTTCCCCTACCTGGATTTTGGTTTCCTCTTCTTTCTTTGAAACGACAAGCCTTCTTTCTGTATGCTACACACACCTTGTAGCAGTTTCACTTTGCAGCATGTTGGTCTCCCCAAAATGCTGAGTATTCTATGTAGAGTGTGTCATTCTACAGCACTGAATACACAACTTAGAGCTCCTTTCAAAGCAGACACACAAACACATCTTTTTGTGAAAGTCTTACTTCAGGTCCCTTGGAAAATATATGGGTTTCTTTGAGAACATGAAGTCGATTACGCTTTTGCACTCTGCAAAGAATAGAAGTGATCTTTTGTACATGCCCGTCTGAATTTCACTGCAAAATGCCCTTCTTTTCTGCTTTCTTGAACATTCCCAAAGCATCAGGTGAAAGAGCGTGTTTGAGGAAGAGTGATGCAGTGTGCGTTTTCCTGGCTTTCAAGTGAATTGGGAAACATACTCCTTGTGTTTCCACATTGTCTAAGAAACAACATGAGTCTTGCAAGAGATTGAAACAATGCATCCTAAAACGTATTACCGCAGTGAAAACACACGTTTCTACCAAGACTTGGAAGGAGCAAGCGAAAGAATAGTCGCTGAGTGTTCTTTCGGAGAGAAACACAAGCATTTGTTCCTTCTGGAGTGAGTTTTCAGCCAGGAATTCATATGCGTTTTGTACTGTGCAGAATGTAGCTACCTGCTCTTGAGTTGTGTCATAGAAGCACCTTTACTGGAGGAGCTTATTGCAACATTCTTTGTTTGGCTAAGTTCTTTAGGGTTGGTTTTGGAAGGTCTTTCAACTTTGTCCAAATCCGCTTCGTATGAAATCTTTTCACAGCGCTCTTTCCAAGTGTCCACAAAGAGCTGCTCCTGGAAACTGTCCACATGCACATCTCCCATGCTGGTGTGCTCGTTTCACTACCTGGATTTTGGTTTTCTCTTCTTTCTTTGAAATGACAAGCCTTCTTTCTGCATGCTACACACACCTTGTAGCAGTTCCAGTTTGCAGCATGTTGGTGCTCCTAAAACGCTGTGTAACCTGTGTAGAGTGTGTCACTCTCCAGCACTGAATACACAACTTAGAGCTCCTTTCACCACAGACACGCAAACACATCTTTTTGTGAAAGTCCTACTTCTTTTCACTTGGAAATGTAAGGGTTTCAACGAGAACATGAAGTCAATGATGCTTTTGCACTCTACTACCAAACGAAATGACCTCTTCTACATGCCCGTCTGAGGTTCAGTGCAAAATGCCCTTGTTTTCTGGTTTCTTGAATGTTCTCAACACATTAGGAGAAAGAGCGTGTTTGAGCAAGAGTGATGCAGTGTGCGTTTCCCTAGATTTCAAGTGATTTGCGAAACATACTCCTTAGTTTTCCACATTGTGTAAGAAACATGAGGTTTGCAAGAGATTGAAACAATGCTTCCTAAAACGTATTCCAGCAGTGAAAACACACGTTTCGACAAAGACTTTGAAGGAGCAAGCAAAAGCCTAGTGGCTGAGTGTTCCTTTTGAGAGAAAGACATGCATTTCGTCCTTCTGGAATGAGTTTTCAGCCAGGAATTCGTATGCATTTTGTACTGTGCAGAAAGTAGCTACCTGCTCGGGAGTTGTGTCATAGAAGCACCTTTCTGGAGGAGCTTATTGCAACATTCATTGTTTGGCTCAGTTCTTTAGGGTTGGTTTTGGAAGGTCTTTCAACTTTGTCCAAATCCTGCTTCGTACGAAATTTTTTCACAGCGCTGTTTCCAAGTGTCCACAAAGAGCTGGTGCTTGAAACTGTCCACATGTACATCTCCCATACTGGTGTGCTCGTTCCCCTACCTGGATTTTGGTTTCCTCTTCTTTCTTTGAAACGACAAGCCTTCTTTCTGTATGCTACACACACCTTGTAGCAGTTTCAGTTTGCAGCATGTTGGTCTCCCCAAAATGCTGAGTATTCTATGTAGAGTGTGTCATTCTACAGCACTGAATACACAACTTAGAGCTCCTTTCAAAGCAGACACACAAACACATCTTTTTGTGAAAGTCTTACTTCAGGTCCCTTGGAAAATATATGGGTTTCTTTGAGAACATGAAGTCGATTACGCTTTTGCACTCTGCAAAGAATAGAAGTGATCTTTTGTACATGCCCGTCTGAATTTCACTGCAAAATGCCCTTCTTTTCTGCTTTCTTGAACATTCCCAAAGCATCAGGTGAAAGAGCGTGTTTGAGGAAGAGTGATGCAGTGTGCGTTTTCCTGGCTTTCAAGTGAATTGGGAAACATACTCCTTGTGTTTCCACATTGTCTAAGAAACAACATGAGTCTTGCAAGAGATTGAAACAATGCATCCTAAAACGTATTACCGCAGTGAAAACACACGTTTCTACCAAGACTTGGAAGGAGCAAGCGAAAGAATAGTCGCTGAGTGTTCTTTCGGAGAGAAACACAAGCATTTGTTCCTTCTGGAGTGAGTTTTCAGCCAGGAATTCATATGCGTTTTGTACTGTGCAGAATGTAGCTACCTGCTCTTGAGTTGTGTCATGGAAGCACCTTTACTGGAGGAGCTTATTGCAACATTCTTTGTCTGGCTAAGTTCTTTAGGGTTGGTTTTGGAAGGTCTTTCAACTTTGTCCAAATCCGCTTCGTATGAAATCTTTTCACAGCGCTCTTTCCAAGTGTCCACAAAGAGCTGCTCCTGGAAACTGTCCACATGCACATCTCCCATGCTGGTGTGCTCGTTTCACTACCTGGATTTTGGTTTTCTCTTCTTTCTTTGAAATGACAAGCCTTCTTTCTGCATGCTACACACACCTTGTAGCAGTTCCAGTTTGCAGCATGTTGGTGCTCCTAAAACGCTATGTAACCTGTGTAGAGTGTGTCACTCTCCAGCACTGAATACACAACTTAGAGCTCCTTTCACCACAGACACGCAAACACATCTTTTTGTGAAAGTCCTACTTCTTTTCACTTGGAAATGTAAGGGTTTCAACGAGAACATGAAGTCAATGATGCTTTTGCACTCTACTACCAAACGAAATGACCTCCTCTACATGCCCGTCTGAGTTTCAGTGCAAAATGCCCTTGTTTTCTGGTTTCTTGAATGTTCTCAACACATTAGGAGAAAGAGCGTGTTTGAGCAAGAGTGATGCAGTGTGCGTTTCCCTAGATTTCAAGTGATTTGCGAAACATACTCCTTAGTTTTCCACATTGTGTAAGAAACATGAGGTTTGCAAGAGATTGAAACAATGCTTCCTAAAACGTATTCCAGCAGTGAAAACACACGTTTCGACAAAGACTTTGAAGGAGCAAGCAAAAGCCTAGTGGCTGAGTGTTCCTTTTGAGAGAAAGACATGCATTTCGTCCTTCTGGAATGAGTTTTCAGCCAGGAATTCGTATGCATTTTGTACTGTGCAGAAAGTAGCTACCTGCTCGGGAGTTGTGTCATAGAAGCACCTTTCTGGAGGAGCTTATTGCAACATTCATTGTTTGGCTCAGTTCTTTAGGGTTGGTTTTGGAAGGTCTTTCAACTTTGTCCAAATCCTGCTTCGTACGAAATTTTTTCACAGCGCTGTTTCCAAGTGTCCACAAAGAGCTGGTGCTTGAAACTGTCCACATGTACATCTCCCATACTGGTGTGCTCGTTCCCCTACCTGGATTTTGGTTTCCTCTTCTTTCTTTGAAACGACAAGCCTTCTTTCTGTATGCTACACACACCTTGTAGCAGTTTCAGTTTGCAGCATGTTGGTCTCCCCAAAATGCTGAGTATTCTATGTAGAGTGTGTCATTCTACAGCACTGAATACACAACTTAGAGCTCCTTTCAAAGCAGACACACAAACACATCTTTTTGTGAAAGTCTTACTTCAGGTCCCTTGGAAAATATATGGGTTTCTTTGAGAACATGAAGTCGATTACGCTTTTGCACTCTGCAAAGAATAGAAGTGATCTTTTGTACATGCCCGTCTGAATTTCACTGCAAAATGCCCTTCTTTTCTGCTTTCTTGAACATTCCCAAAGCATCAGGTGAAAGAGCGTGTTTGAGGAAGAGTGATGCAGTGTGCGTTTTCCTGGCTTTCAAGTGAATTGGGAAACATACTCCTTGTGTTTCCACATTGTCTAAGAAACAACATGAGTCTTGCAAGAGATTGAAACAATGCATCCTAAAACGTATTACCGCAGTGAAAACACACGTTTCTACCAAGACTTGGAAGGAGCAAGCGAAAGAATAGTCGCTGAGTGTTCTTTCGGAGAGAAACACAAGCATTTGTTCCTTCTGGAGTGAGTTTTCAGCCAGGAATTCATATGCGTTTTGTACTGTGCAGAATGTAGCTACCTGCTCTTGAGTTGTGTCATAGAAGCACCTTTACTGGAGGAGCTTATTGCAACATTCTTTGTTTGGCTAAGTTCTTTAGGGTTGGTTTTGGAAGGTCTTTCAACTTTGTCCAAATCCGCTTCGTATGAAATCTTTTCACAGCGCTCTTTCCAAGTGTCCACAAAGAGCTGCTCCTGGAAACTGTCCACATGCACATCTCCCATGCTGGTGTGCTCGTTTCACTACCTGGATTTTGGTTTTCTCTTCTTTCTTTGAAATGACAAGCCTTCTTTCTGCATGCTACACACACCTTGTAGCAGTTCCAGTTTGCAGCATGTTGGTGCTCCTAAAACGCTATGTAACCTGTGTAGAGTGTGTCACTCTCCAGCACTGAATACACAACTTAGAGCTCCTTTCACCACAGACACGCAAACACATCTTTTTGTGAAAGTCCTACTTCTTTTCACTTGGAAATGTAAGGGTTTCAACGAGAACATGAAGTCAATGATGCTTTTGCACTCTACTACCAAACGAAATGACCTCCTCTACATGCCCGTCTGAGTTTCAGTGCAAAATGCCCTTGTTTTCTGGTTTCTTGAATGTTCTCAACACATTAGGAGAAAGAGCGTGTTTGAGCAAGAGTGATGCAGTGTGCGTTTCCCTAGATTTCAAGTGATTTGCGAAACATACTCCTTAGTTTTCCACATTGTGTAAGAAACATGAGGTTTGCAAGAGATTGAAACAATGCTTCCTAAAACGTATTCCAGCAGTGAAAACACACGTTTCGACAAAGACTTTGAAGGAGCAAGCAAAAGCCTAGTGGCTGAGTGTTCCTTTTGAGAGAAAGACATGCATTTCGTCCTTCTGGAATGAGTTTTCAGCCAGGAATTCGTATGCATTTTGTACTGTGCAGAAAGTAGCTACCTGCTCGGGAGTTGTGTCATAGAAGCACCTTTCTGGAGGAGCTTATTGCAACATTCATTGTTTGGCTCAGTTCTTTAGGGTTGGTTTTGGAAGGTCTTTCAACTTTGTCCAAATCCTGCTTCGTACGAAATTTTTTCACAGCGCTGTTTCCAAGTGTCCACAAAGAGCTGGTGCTTGAAACTGTCCACATGTACATCTCCCATACTGGTGTGCTCCTTCCCCTACCTGGATTTTGGTTTCCTCTTCTTTCTTTGAAACGACAAGCCTTCTTTCTGTATGCTACACACACCTTGTAGCAGTTTCACTTTGCAGCATGTTGGTCTCCCCAAAATGCTGAGTATTCTATGTAGAGTGTGTCATTCTACAGCACTGAATACACAACTTAGAGCTCCTTTCAAAGCAGACACACAAACACATCTTTTTGTGAAAGTCTTACTTCAGGTCCCTTGGAAAATATATGGGTTTCTTTGAGAACATGAAGTCGATTACGCTTTTGCACTCTGCAAAGAATAGAAGTGATCTTTTGTACATGCCCGTCTGAATTTCACTGCAAAATGCCCTTCTTTTCTGCTTTCTTGAACATTCCCAAAGCATCAGGTGAAAGAGCGTGTTTGAGGAAGAGTGATGCAGTGTGCGTTTTCCTGGCTTTCAAGTGAATTGGGAAACATACTCCTTGTGTTTCCACATTGTCTAAGAAACAACATGAGTCTTGCAAGAGATTGAAACAATGCATCCTAAAACGTATTACCGCAGTGAAAACACACGTTTCTACCAAGACTTGGAAGGAGCAAGCGAAAGAATAGTCGCTGAGTGTTCTTTCGGAGAGAAACACAAGCATTTGTTCCTTCTGGAGTGAGTTTTCAGCCAGGAATTCATATGCGTTTTGTACTGTGCAGAATGTAGCTACCTGCTCTTGAGTTGTGTCATAGAAGCACCTTTCCTGGAGGAGCTTATTGCAACATTCTTTGTTTGGCTAAGTTCTTTAGGGTTGGTTTTGGAAGGTCTTTCAACTTTGTCCAAATCCGCTTCGTATGAAATCTTTTCACAGCGCTCTTTCCAAGTGTCCACAAAGAGCTGCTCCTGGAAACTGTCCACATGCACATCTCCCATGCTGGTGTGCTCGTTTCACTACCTGGATTTTGGTTTTCTCTTCTTTCTTTGAAATGACAAGCCTTCTTTCTGCATGCTACACACACCTTGTAGCAGTTCCAGTTTGCAGCATGTTGGTGCTCCTAAAACGCTATGTAACCTGTGTAGAGTGTGTCACTCTCCAGCACTGAATACACAACTTAGAGCTCCTTTCACCACAGACACGCAAACACATCTTTTTGTGAAAGTCCTACTTCTTTTCACTTGGAAATGTAAGGGTTTCAACGAGAACATGAAGTCAATGATGCTTTTGCACTCTACTACCAAACGAAATGACCTCCTCTACATGCCCGTCTGAGTTTCAGTGCAAAATGCCCTTGTTTTCTGGTTTCTTGAATGTTCTCAACACATTAGGAGAAAGAGCGTGTTTGAGCAAGAGTGATGCAGTGTGCGTTTCCCTAGATTTCAAGTGATTTGCGAAACATACTCCTTAGTTTTCCACATTGTGTAAGAAACATGAGGTTTGCAAGAGATTGAAACAATGCTTCCTAAAACGTATTCCAGCAGTGAAAACACACGTTTCGACAAAGACTTTGAAGGAGCAAGCAAAAGCCTAGTGGCTGAGTGTTCCTTTTGAGAGAAAGACATGCATTTCGTCCTTCTGGAATGAGTTTTCAGCCAGGAATTCGTATGCATTTTGTACTGTGCAGAAAGTAGCTACCTGCTCGGGAGTTGTGTCATAGAAGCACCTTTCTGGAGGAGCTTATTGCAACATTCATTGTTTGGCTCAGTTCTTTAGGGTTGGTTTTGGAAGGTCTTTCAACTTTGTCCAAATCCTGCTTCGTACGAAATTTTTTCACAGCGCTGTTTCCAAGTGTCCACAAAGAGCTGGTGCTTGAAACTGTCCACATGTACATCTCCCATACTGGTGTGCTCCTTCCCCTACCTGGATTTTGGTTTCCTCTTCTTTCTTTGAAACGACAAGCCTTCTTTCTGTATGCTACACACACCTTGTAGCAGTTTCACTTTGCAGCATGTTGGTCTCCCCAAAATGCTGAGTATTCTATGTAGAGTGTGTCATTCTACAGCACTGAATACACAACTTAGAGCTCCTTTCAAAGCAGACACACAAACACATCTTTTTGTGAAAGTCTTACTTCAGGTCCCTTGGAAAATATATGGGTTTCTTTGAGAACATGAAGTCGATTACGCTTTTGCACTCTGCAAAGAATAGAAGTGATCTTTTGTACATGCCCGTCTGAATTTCACTGCAAAATGCCCTTCTTTTCTGCTTTCTTGAACATTCCCAAAGCATCAGGTGAAAGAGCGTGTTTGAGGAAGAGTGATGCAGTGTGCGTTTTCCTGACTTTCAAGTGAACTGGGAAACATACTCCTTGTGTTTCCACATTGTCTAAGAAACAACATGAGTCTTGCAAGAGATTGAAACAATGCATCCTAAAACGTATTACCGCAGTGAAAACACACGTTTCTACCAAGACTTGGAAGGAGCAAGCGAAAGAATAGTCGCTGAGTGTTCTTTCGGAGAGAAACACAAGCATTTGTTCCTTCTGGAGTGAGTTTTCAGCCAGGAATTCATATGCATTTTGTACTGTGCAGAATGTAGCTACCTGCTCTTGAGTTGTGTCATAGAAGCACCTTTCCTGGAGGAGCTTATTGCAACATTCTTTGTTTGGCTCAGTTCTTTAGGGTTGGTTTTGGAAGGTCTTTCAACTTTGTCCAAATCCGCTTCGTATGAAATCTTTTCACAGCGCTCTTTCCAAGTGTCCACAAAGAGCTGCTCCTGGAAACTGTCCACATGCACATCTCCCATGCTGGTGTGCTCGTTTCACTACCTGGATTTTGGTTTTCTCTTCTTTCTTTGAAATGACAAGCCTTCTTTCTGCATGCTACACACACCTTGTAGCAGTTCCAGTTTGCAGCATGTTGGTGCTCCTAAAACGCTGTGTAACCTGTGTAGAGTGTGTCACTCTCCAGCACTGAATACACAACTTAGAGCTCCTTTCACCACAGACACGCAAACACATCTTTTTGTGAAAGTCCTACTTCTTTTCACTTGGAAATGTAAGGGTTTCAACGAGAACATGAAGTCAATGATGCTTTTGCACTCTACTACCAAACGAAATGACCTCTTCTACATGCCCGTCTGAGGTTCAGTGCAAAATGCCCTTGTTTTCTGGTTTCTTGAATGTTCTCAACACATTAGGAGAAAGAGCGTGTTTGAGCAAGAGTGATGCAGTGTGCGTTTCCCTAGATTTCAAGTGATTTGCGAAACATACTCCTTAGTTTTCCACATTGTGTAAGAAACATGAGGTTTGCAAGAGATTGAAACAATGCTTCCTAAAACGTATTCCAGCAGTGAAAACACACGTTTCGACAAAGACTTTGAAGGAGCAAGCAAAAGCCTAGTGGCTGAGTGTTCCTTTTGAGAGAAAGACATGCATTTCGTCCTTCTGGAATGAGTTTTCAGCCAGGAATTCGTATGCATTTTGTACTGTGCAGAAAGTAGCTACCTGCTCGGGAGTTGTGTCATAGAAGCACCTTTCTGGAGGAGCTTATTGCAACATTCATTGTTTGGCTCAGTTCTTTAGGGTTGGTTTTGGAAGGTCTTTCAACTTTGTCCAAATCCTGCTTCGTACGAAATTTTTTCACAGCGCTGTTTCCAAGTGTCCACAAAGAGCTGGTGCTTGAAACTGTCCACATGTACATCTCCCATACTGGTGTGCTCGTTCCCCTACCTGGATTTTGGTTTCCTCTTCTTTCTTTGAAACGACAAGCCTTCTTTCTGTATGCTACACACACCTTGTAGCAGTTTCAGTTTGCAGCATGTTGGTCTCCCCAAAATGCTGAGTATTCTATGTAGAGTGTGTCATTCTACAGCACTGAATACACAACTTAGAGCTCCTTTCAAAGCAGACACACAAACACATCTTTTTGTGAAAGTCTTACTTCAGGTCCCTTGGAAAATATATGGGTTTCTTTGAGAACATGAAGTCGATTACGCTTTTGCACTCTGCAAAGAATAGAAGTGATCTTTTGTACATGCCCGTCTGAATTTCACTGCAAAATGCCCTTCTTTTCTGCTTTCTTGAACATTCCCAAAGCATCAGGTGAAAGAGCGTGTTTGAGGAAGAGTGATGCAGTGTGCGTTTTCCTGGCTTTCAAGTGAATTGGGAAACATACTCCTTGTGTTTCCACATTGTCTAAGAAACAACATGAGTCTTGCAAGAGATTGAAACAATGCATCCTAAAACGTATTACCGCAGTGAAAACACACGTTTCTACCAAGACTTGGAAGGAGCAAGCGAAAGAATAGTCGCTGAGTGTTCTTTCGGAGAGAAACACAAGCATTTGTTCCTTCTGGAGTGAGTTTTCAGCCAGGAATTCATATGCGTTTTGTACTGTGCAGAATGTAGCTACCTGCTCTTGAGTTGTGTCATAGAAGCACCTTTACTGGAGGAGCTTATTGCAACATTCTTTGTTTGGCTAAGTTCTTTAGGGTTGGTTTTGGAAGGTCTTTCAACTTTGTCCAAATCCGCTTCGTATGAAATCTTTTCACAGCGCTCTTTCCAAGTGTCCACAAAGAGCTGCTCCTGGAAACTGTCCACATGCACATCTCCCATGCTGGTGTGCTCGTTTCACTACCTGGATTTTGGTTTTCTCTTCTTTCTTTGAAATGACAAGCCTTCTTTCTGCATGCTACACACACCTTGTAGCAGTTCCAGTTTGCAGCATGTTGGTGCTCCTAAAACGCTGTGTAACCTGTGTAGAGTGTGTCACTCTCCAGCACTGAATACACAACTTAGAGCTCCTTTCACCACAGACACGCAAACACATCTTTTTGTGAAAGTCCTACTTCTTTTCACTTGGAAATGTAAGGGTTTCAACGAGAACATGAAGTCAATGATGCTTTTGCACTCTACTACCAAACGAAATGACCTCTTCTACATGCCCGTCTGAGGTTCAGTGCAAAATGCCCTTGTTTTCTGGTTTCTTGAATGTTCTCAACACATTAGGAGAAAGAGCGTGTTTGAGCAAGAGTGATGCAGTGTGCGTTTCCCTAGATTTCAAGTGATTTGCGAAACATACTCCTTAGTTTTCCACATTGTGTAAGAAACATGAGGTTTGCAAGAGATTGAAACAATGCTTCCTAAAACGTATTCCAGCAGTGAAAACACACGTTTCGACAAAGACTTTGAAGGAGCAAGCAAAAGCCTAGTGGCTGAGTGTTCCTTTTGAGAGAAAGACATGCATTTCCTCCTTCTGGAATGAGTTTTCAGCCAGGAATTCGTATGCATTTTGTACTGTGCAGAAAGTAGCTACCTGCTCGGGAGTTGTGTCATAGAAGCACCTTTCTGGAGGAGCTTATTGCAACATTCATTGTTTGGCTCAGTTCTTTAGGGTTGGTTTTGGAAGGTCTTTCAACTTTGTCCAAATCCTGCTTCGTACGAAATTTTTTCACAGCGCTGTTTCCAAGTGTCCACAAAGAGCTGGTGCTTGAAACTGTCCACATGTACATCTCCCATACTGGTGTGCTCGTTCCCCTACCTGGATTTTGGTTTCCTCTTCTTTCTTTGAAACGACAAGCCTTCTTTCTGTATGCTACACACACCTTGTAGCAGTTTCAGTTTGCAGCATGTTGGTCTCCCCAAAATGCTGAGTATTCTATGTAGAGTGTGTCATTCTACAGCACTGAATACACAACTTAGAGCTCCTTTCAAAGCAGACACACAAACACATCTTTTTGTGAAAGTCTTACTTCAGGTCCCTTGGAAAATATATGGGTTTCTTTGAGAACATGAAGTCGATTACGCTTTTGCACTCTGCAAAGAATAGAAGTGATCTTTTGTACATGCCCGTCTGAATTTCACTGCAAAATGCCCTTCTTTTCTGCTTTCTTGAACATTCCCAAAGCATCAGGTGAAAGAGCGTGTTTGAGGAAGAGTGATGCAGTGTGCGTTTTCCTGGCTTTCAAGTGAACTGGGAAACATACTCCTTGTGTTTCCACATTGTCTAAGAAACAACATGAGTCTTGCAAGAGATTGAAACAATGCATCCTAAAACGTATTACCGCAGTGAAAACACACGTTTCTACCAAGACTTGGAAGGAGCAAGCGAAAGAATAGTCGCTGAGTGTTCTTTCGGAGAGAAACACAAGCATTTGTTCCTTCTGGAGTGAGTTTTCAGCCAGGAATTCATATGCATTTTGTACTGTGCAGAATGTAGCTACCTGCTCTTGAGTTGTGTCATGGAAGCACCTTTCCTGGAGGAGCTTATTGCAACATTCTTTGTTTGGCTAAGTTCTTTAGGGTTGGTTTTGGAAGGTCTTTCAACTTTGTCCAAATCCGCTTCGTATGAAATCTTTTCACAGCGCTCTTTCCAAGTGTCCACAAAGAGCTGCTCCTGGAAACTGTCCACATGCACATCTCCCATGCTGGTGTGCTCGTTTCACTACCTGGATTTTGGTTTTCTCTTCTTTCTTTGAAATGACAAGCCTTCTTTCTGCATGCTACACACACCTTGTAGCAGTTCCAGTTTGCAGCATGTTGGTGCTCCTAAAACGCTGTGTAACCTGTGTAGAGTGTGTCACTCTCCAGCACTGAATACACAACTTAGAGCTCCTTTCACCACAGACACGCAAACACATCTTTTTGTGAAAGTCCTACTTCTTTTCACTTGGAAATGTAAGGGTTTCAACGAGAACATGAAGTCAATGATGCTTTTGCACTCTACTACCAAACGAAATGACCTCCTCTACATGCCCGTCTGAGTTTCAGTGCAAAATGCCCTTGTTTTCTGGTTTCTTGAATGTTCTCAACACATTAGGAGAAAGAGCGTGTTTGAGCAAGAGTGATGCAGTGTGCGTTTCCCTAGATTTCAAGTGATTTGCGAAACATACTCCTTAGTTTTCCACATTGTGTAAGAAACATGAGGTTTGCAAGAGATTGAAACAATGCTTCCTAAAACGTATTCCAGCAGTGAAAACACACGTTTCGACAAAGACTTTGAAGGAGCAAGCAAAAGCCTAGTGGCTGAGTGTTCCTTTTGAGAGAAAGACATGCATTTCGTCCTTCTGGAATGAGTTTTCAGCCAGGAATTCGTATGCATTTTGTACTGTGCAGAAAGTAGCTACCTGCTCGGGAGTTGTGTCATAGAAGCACCTTTCTGGAGGAGCTTATTGCAACATTCATTGTTTGGCTCAGTTCTTTAGGGTTGGTTTTGGAAGGTCTTTCAACTTTGTCCAAATCCTGCTTCGTACGAAATTTTTTCACAGCGCTGTTTCCAAGTGTCCACAAAGAGCTGGTGCTTGAAACTGTCCACATGTACATCTCCCATACTGGTGTGCTCGTTCCCCTACCTGGATTTTGGTTTCCTCTTCTTTCTTTGAAACGACAAGCCTTCTTTCTGTATGCTACACACACCTTGTAGCAGTTTCAGTTTGCAGCATGTTGGTCTCCCCAAAATGCTGAGTATTCTATGTAGAGTGTGTCATTCTACAGCACTGAATACACAACTTAGAGCTCCTTTCAAAGCAGACACACAAACACATCTTTTTGTGAAAGTCTTACTTCAGGTCCCTTGGAAAATATATGGGTTTCTTTGAGAACATGAAGTCGATTACGCTTTTGCACTCTGCAAAGAATAGAAGTGATCTTTTGTACATGCCCGTCTGAATTTCACTGCAAAATGCCCTTCTTTTCTGCTTTCTTGAACATTCCCAAAGCATCAGGTGAAAGAGCGTGTTTGAGGAAGAGTGATGCAGTGTGCGTTTTCCTGGCTTTCAAGTGAACTGGGAAACATACTCCTTGTGTTTCCACATTGTCTAAGAAACAACATGAGTCTTGCAAGAGATTGAAACAATGCATCCTAAAACGTATTACCGCAGTGAAAACACACGTTTCTACCAAGACTTGGAAGGAGCAAGCGAAAGAATAGTCGCTGAGTGTTCTTTCGGAGAGAAACACAAGCATTTGTTCCTTCTGGAGTGAGTTTTCAGCCAGGAATTCATATGCATTTTGTACTGTGCAGAATGTAGCTACCTGCTCTTGAGTTGTGTCATAGAAGCACCTTTCCTGGAGGAGCTTATTGCAACATTCTTTGTTTGGCTAAGTTCTTTAGGGTTGGTTTTGGAAGGTCTTTCAACTTTGTCCAAATCCGCTTCGTATGAAATCTTTTCACAGCGCTCTTTCCAAGTGTCCACAAAGAGCTGCTCCTGGAAACTGTCCACATGCACATCTCCCATGCTGGTGTGCTCGTTTCACTACCTGGATTTTGGTTTTCTCTTCTTTCTTTGAAATGACAAGCCTTCTTTCTGCATGCTACACACACCTTGTAGCAGTTCCAGTTTGCAGCATGTTGGTGCTCCTAAAACGCTGTGTAACCTGTGTAGAGTGTGTCACTCTCCAGCACTGAATACACAACTTAGAGCTCCTTTCACCACAGACACGCAAACACATCTTTTTGTGAAAGTCCTACTTCTTTTCACTTGGAAATGTAAGGGTTTCAACGAGAACATGAAGTCAATGATGCTTTTGCACTCTACTACCAAACGAAATGACCTCCTCTACATGCCCGTCTGAGTTTCAGTGCAAAATGCCCTTGTTTTCTGGTTTCTTGAATGTTCTCAACACATTAGGAGAAAGAGCGTGTTTGAGCAAGAGTGATGCAGTGTGCGTTTCCCTAGATTTCAAGTGATTTGCGAAACATGCTCCTTAGTTTTCCACATTGTGTAAGAAACATGAGGTTTGCAAGAGATTGAAACAATGCTTCCTAAAACGTATTCCAGCAGTGAAAACACACGTTTCGACAAAGACTTTGAAGGAGCAAGCAAAAGCCTAGTGGCTGAGTGTTCCTTTTGAGAGAAAGACATGCATTTCGTCCTTCTGGAATGAGTTTTCAGCCAGGAATTCGTATGCATTTTGTACTGTGCAGAAAGTAGCTACCTGCTCGGGAGTTGTGTCATAGAAGCACCTTTCTGGAGGAGCTTATTGCAACATTCATTGTTTGGCTCAGTTCTTTAGGGTTGGTTTTGGAAGGTCTTTCAACTTTGTCCAAATCCTGCTTCGTACGAAATTTTTTCACAGCTCTGTTTCCAAGTGTCTACAAAGAGCTGGTGCTTGAAACTGTCCACATGTACATCTCCCATACTGGTGTGCTCGTTCCCCTACCTGGATTTTGGTTTCCTCTTCTTTCTTTGAAACGACAAGCCTTCTTTCTGTATGCTACACACACCTTGTAGCAGTTTCACTTTGCAGCATGTTGGTCTCCCCAAAATGCTGAGTATTCTATGTAGAGTGTGTCATTCTACAGCACTGAATACACAACTTAGAGCTCCTTTCAAAGCAGACACACAAACACATCTTTTTGTGAAAGTCTTACTTCAGGTCCCTTGGAAAATATATGGGTTTCTTTGAGAACATGAAGTCGATTACGCTTTTGCACTCTGCAAAGAATAGAAGTGATCTTTTGTACATGCCCGTCTGAATTTCACTGCAAAATGCCCTTCTTTTCTGCTTTCTTGAACATTCCCAAAGCATCAGGTGAAAGAGCGTGTTTGAGGAAGAGTGATGCAGTGTGCGTTTTCCTGGCTTTCAAGTGAACTGGGAAACATACTCCTTGTGTTTCCACATTGTCTAAGAAACAACATGAGTCTTGCAAGAGATTGAAACAATGCATCCTAAAACGTATTACCGCAGTGAAAACACACGTTTCTACCAAGACTTGGAAGGAGCAAGCGAAAGAATAGTCGCTGAGTGTTCTTTCGGAGAGAAACACAAGCATTTGTTCCTTCTGGAGTGAGTTTTCAGCCAGGAATTCATATGCATTTTGTACTGTGCAGAATGTAGCTACCTGCTCTTGAGTTGTGTCATAGAAGCACCTTTCCTGGAGGAGCTTATTGCAACATTCTTTGTTTGGCTAAGTTCTTTAGGGTTGGTTTTGGAAGGTCTTTCAACTTTGTCCAAATCCGCTTCGTATGAAATCTTTTCACAGCGCTCTTTCCAAGTGTCCACAAAGAGCTGCTCCTGGAAACTGTCCACATGCACATCTCCCATGCTGGTGTGCTCGTTTCACTACCTGGATTTTGGTTTTCTCTTCTTTCTTTGAAATGACAAGCCTTCTTTCTGCATGCTACACACACCTTGTAGCAGTTCCAGTTTGCAGCATGTTGGTGCTCCTAAAACGCTGTGTAACCTGTGTAGAGTGTGTCACTCTCCAGCAGTGAATACACAACTTAGAGCTCCTTTCACCACAGACACGCAAACACATCTTTTTGTGAAAGTCCTACTTCTTTTCACTTGGAAATGTAAGGGTTTCAACGAGAACATGAAGTCAATGATGCTTTTGCACTCTACTACCAAACGAAATGACCTCCTCTACATGCCCGTCTGAGTTTCAGTGCAAAATGCCCTTGTTTTCTGGTTTCTTGAATGTTCTCAACACATTAGGAGAAAGAGCGTGTTTGAGCAAGAGTGATGCAGTGTGCGTTTCCCTAGATTTCAAGTGATTTGCGAAACATACTCCTTAGTTTTCCACATTGTGTAAGAAACATGAGGTTTGCAAGAGATTGAAACAATGCTTCCTAAAACGTATTCCAGCAGTGAAAACACACGTTTCGACAAAGACTTTGAAGGAGCAAGCAAAAGCCTAGTGGCTGAGTGTTCCTTTTGAGAGAAAGACATGCATTTCGTCTTTCTGGAATGAGTTTTCAGCCAGGAATTCGTATGCATTTTGTACTGTGCAGAAAGTAGCTACCTGCTCGGGAGTTGTGTCATAGAAGCACCTTTCTGGAGGAGCTTATTGCAACATTCATTGTTTGGCTCAGTTCTTTAGGGTTGGTTTTGGAAGGTCTTTCAACTTTGTCCAAATCCTGCTTCGTACGAAATTTTTTCACAGCTCTGTTTCCAAGTGTCCACAAAGAGCTGGTGCTTGAAACTGTCCACATGTACATCTCCCATACTGGTGTGCTCGTTCCCCTACCTGGATTTTGGTTTCCTCTTCTTTCTTTGAAACCACAAGCCTTCTTTCTGTATGCTACACACACCTTGTAGCAGTTTCAGTTTGGAGCATGTTGGTCTCCCCAAAATGCTGAGTATTCTATGTAGAGTGTGTCATTCTACAGCACTGAATACACAACTTAGAGCTCCTTTCAAAGCAGACACACAAACACATCTTTTTGTGAAAGTCTTACTTCAGGTCCCTTGGAAAATATATGGGTTTCTTTGAGAACATGAAGTCGATTACGCTTTTGCACTCTGGAAAGAATAGAAGTGATCTTTTGTACATGCCCGTCTGAATTTCACTGCAAAATGCCCTTCTTTTCTGCTTTCTTGAACATTCCCAAAGCATCAGGTGAAAGAGCGTGTTTGAGGAAGAGTGATGCAGTGTGCGTTTTCCTGGCTTTCAAGTGAATTGGGAAACATACTCCTTGTGTTTCCACATTGTCTAAGAAACAACATGAGTCTTGCAAGAGATTGAAACAATGCATCCTAAAACGTATTACCGCAGTGAAAACACACGTTTCTACCAAGACTTGGAAGGAGCAAGCGAAAGAATAGTCGCTGAGTGTTCTTTCGGAGAGAAACACAAGCATTTGTTCCTTCTGGAGTGAGTTTTCAGCCAGGAATTCATATGCGTTTTGTACTGTGCAGAATGTAGCTACCTGCTCTTGAGTTGTGTCATGGAAGCACCTTTACTGGAGGAGCTTATTGCAACATTCTTTGTCTGGCTAAGTTCTTTAGGGTTGGTTTTGGAAGGTCTTTCAACTTTGTCCAAATCCGCTTCGTATGAAATCTTTTCACAGCGCTCTTTCCAAGTGTCCACAAAGAGCTGCTCCTGGAAACTGTCCACATGCACATCTCCCATGCTGGTGTGCTCGTTTCACTACCTGGATTTTGGTTTTCTCTTCTTTCTTTGAAATGACAAGCCTTCTTTCTGCATGCTACACACACCTTGTAGCAGTTCCAGTTTGCAGCATGTTGGTGCTCCTAAAACGCTGTGTAACCTGTGTAGAGTGTGTCACTCTCCAGCACTGAATACACAACTTAGAGCTCCTTTCACCACAGACACGCAAACACATCTTTTTGTGAAAGTCCTACTTCTTTTCACTTGGAAATGTAAGGGTTTCAACGAGAACATGAAGTCAATGATGCTTTTGCACTCTACTACCAAACGAAATGACCTCCTCTACATGCCCGTCTGAGTTTCAGTGCAAAATGCCCTTGTTTTCTGGTTTCTTGAATGTTCTCAACACATTAGGAGAAAGAGCGTGTTTGAGCAAGAGTGATGCAGTGTGCGTTTCCCTAGATTTCAAGTGATTTGCGAAACATACTCCTTAGTTTTCCACATTGTGTAAGAAACATGAGGTTTGCAAGAGATTGAAACAATGCTTCCTAAAACGTATTCCAGCAGTGAAAACACACGTTTCGACAAAGACTTTGAAGGAGCAAGCAAAAGCCTAGTGGCTGAGTGTTCCTTTTGAGAGAAAGACATGCATTTCGTCCTTCTGGAATGAGTTTTCAGCCAGGAATTCGTATGCATTTTGTACTGTGCAGAAAGTAGCTACCTGCTCGGGAGTTGTGTCATAGAAGCACCTTTCTGGAGGAGCTTATTGCAACATTCATTGTTTGGCTTAGTTCTTTAGGGTTGGTTTCGGAAGGTCTTTCAACTTTGTCCAAATCCTGCTTCGTACGAAATTTTTTCACAGCTCTGTTTCCAAGTGTCCACAAAGAGCTGGTGCTTGAAACTGTCCACATGTACATCTCCCATACTGGTGTGCTCGTTCCCCTACCTGGATTTTGGTTTCCTCTTCTTTCTTTGAAACGACAAGCCTTCTTTCTGTATGCTACACACACCTTGTAGCAGTTTCAGTTTGGAGCATGTTGGTCTCCCCAAAATGCTGAGTATTCTATGTAGAGTGTGTCATTCTACAGCACTGAATACACAACTTAGAGCTCCTTTCAAAGCAGACACACAAACACATCTTTTTGTGAAAGTCTTACTTCAGGTCCCTTGGAAAATATATGGGTTTCTTTGAGAACATGAAGTCGATTACGCTTTTGCACTCTGCAAAGAATAGAAGTGATCTTTTGTACATGCCCGTCTGAATTTCACTGCAAAATGCCCTTCTTTTCTGCTTTCTTGAACATTCCCAAAGCATCAGGTGAAAGAGCGTGTTTGAGGAAGAGTGATGCAGTGTGCGTTTTCCTGGCTTTCAAGTGAATTGGGAAACATACTCCTTGTGTTTCCACATTGTCTAAGAAACAACATGAGTCTTGCAAGAGATTGAAACAATGCATCCTAAAACGTATTACCGCAGTGAAAACACACGTTTCTACCAAGACTTGGAAGGAGCAAGCGAAAGAATAGTCGCTGAGTGTTCTTTCGGAGAGAAACACAAGCATTTGTTCCTTCTGGAGTGAGTTTTCAGCCAGGAATTCATATGCGTTTTGTACTGTGCAGAATGTAGCTACCTGCTCTTGAGTTGTGTCATAGAAGCACCTTTACTGGAGGAGCTTATTGCAACATTCTTTGTTTGGCTAAGTTCTTTAGGGTTGGTTTTGGAAGGTCTTTCAACTTTGTCCAAATCCGCTTCGTATGAAATCTTTTCACAGCGCTCTTTCCAAGTGTCCACAAAGAGCTGCTCCTGGAAACTGTCCACATGCACATCTCCCATGCTGGTGTGCTCGTTTCACTACCTGGATTTTGGTTTTCTCTTCTTTCTTTGAAATGACAAGCCTTCTTTCTGCATGCTACACACACCTTGTAGCAGTTCCAGTTTGCAGCATGTTGGTGCTCCTAAAACGCTATGTAACCTGTGTAGAGTGTGTCACTCTCCAGCACTGAATACACAACTTAGAGCTCCTTTCACCACAGACACGCAAACACATCTTTTTGTGAAAGTCCTACTTCTTTTCACTTGGAAATGTAAGGGTTTCAACGAGAACATGAAGTCAATGATGCTTTTGCACTCTACTACCAAACGAAATGACCTCCTCTACATGCCCGTCTGAGTTTCAGTGCAAAATGCCCTTGTTTTCTGGTTTCTTGAATGTTCTCAACACATTAGGAGAAAGAGCGTGTTTGAGCAAGAGTGATGCAGTGTGCGTTTCCCTAGATTTCAAGTGATTTGCGAAACATACTCCTTAGTTTTCCACATTGTGTAAGAAACATGAGGTTTGCAAGAGATTGAAACAATGCTTCCTAAAACGTATTCCAGCAGTGAAAACACACGTTTCGACAAAGACTTTGAAGGAGTAAGCAAAAGCCTAGTGGCTGAGTGTTCCTTTTGAGAGAAAGACATGCATTTCGTCCTTCTGGAATGAGTTTTCAGCCAGGAATTCGTATGCATTTTGTACTGTGCAGAAAGTAGCTACCTGCTCGGGAGTTGTGTCATAGAAGCACCTTTCTGGAGGAGCTTATTGCAACATTCATTGTTTGGCTCAGTTCTTTAGGGTTGGTTTTGGAAGGTCTTTCAACTTTGTCCAAATCCTGCTTCGTACGAAATTTTTTCACAGCTCTGTTTCCAAGTGTCCACAAAGAGCTGGTGCTTGAAACTGTCCACATGTACATCTCCCATACTGGTGTGCTCGTTCCCCTACCTGGATTTTGGTTTCCTCTTCTTTCTTTGAAACCACAAGCCTTCTTTCTGTATGCTACACACACCTTGTAGCAGTTTCAGTTTGGAGCATGTTGGTCTCCCCAAAATGCTGAGTATTCTATGTAGAGTGTGTCATTCTACAGCACTGAATACACAACTTAGAGCTCCTTTCAAAGCAGACACACAAACACATCTTTTTGTGAAAGTCTTACTTCAGGTCCCTTGGAAAATATATGGGTTTCTTTGAGAACATGAAGTCGATTACGCTTTTGCACTCTGGAAAGAATAGAAGTGATCTTTTGTACATGCCCGTCTGAATTTCACTGCAAAATGCCCTTCTTTTCTGCTTTCTTGAACATTCCCAAAGCATCAGGTGAAAGAGCGTGTTTGAGGAAGAGTGATGCAGTGTGCGTTTTCCTGGCTTTCAAGTGAATTGGGAAACATACTCCTTGTGTTTCCACATTGTCTAAGAAACAACATGAGTCTTGCAAGAGATTGAAACAATGCATCCTAAAACGTATTACCGCAGTGAAAACACACGTTTCTACCAAGACTTGGAAGGAGCAAGCGAAAGAATAGTCGCTGAGTGTTCTTTCGGAGAGAAACACAAGCATTTGTTCCTTCTGGAGTGAGTTTTCAGCCAGGAATTCATATGCGTTTTGTACTGTGCAGAATGTAGCTACCTGCTCTTGAGTTGTGTCATGGAAGCACCTTTACTGGAGGAGCTTATTGCAACATTCTTTGTCTGGCTAAGTTCTTTAGGGTTGGTTTTGGAAGGTCTTTCAACTTTGTCCAAATCCGCTTCGTATGAAATCTTTTCACAGCGCTCTTTCCAAGTGTCCACAAAGAGCTGCTCCTGGAAACTGTCCACATGCACATCTCCCATGCTGGTGTGCTCGTTTCACTACCTGGATTTTGGTTTTCTCTTCTTTCTTTGAAATGACAAGCCTTCTTTCTGCATGCTACACACACCTTGTAGCAGTTCCAGTTTGCAGCATGTTGGTGCTCCTAAAACGCTGTGTAACCTGTGTAGAGTGTGTCACTCTCCAGCACTGAATACACAACTTAGAGCTCCTTTCACCACAGACACGCAAACACATCTTTTTGTGAAAGTCCTACTTCTTTTCACTTGGAAATGTAAGGGTTTCAACGAGAACATGAAGTCAATGATGCTTTTGCACTCTACTACCAAACGAAATGACCTCCTCTACATGCCCGTCTGAGTTTCAGTGCAAAATGCCCTTGTTTTCTGGTTTCTTGAATGTTCTCAACACATTAGGAGAAAGAGCGTGTTTGAGCAAGAGTGATGCAGTGTGCGTTTCCCTAGATTTCAAGTGATTTGCGAAACATACTCCTTAGTTTTCCACATTGTGTAAGAAACATGAGGTTTGCAAGAGATTGAAACAATGCTTCCTAAAACGTATTCCAGCAGTGAAAACACACGTTTCGACAAAGACTTTGAAGGAGCAAGCAAAAGCCTAGTGGCTGAGTGTTCCTTTTGAGAGAAAGACATGCATTTCGTCCTTCTGGAATGAGTTTTCAGCCAGGAATTCGTATGCATTTTGTACTGTGCAGAAAGTAGCTACCTGCTCGGGAGTTGTGTCATAGAAGCACCTTTCTGGAGGAGCTTATTGCAACATTCATTGTTTGGCTTAGTTCTTTAGGGTTGGTTTCGGAAGGTCTTTCAACTTTGTCCAAATCCTGCTTCGTACGAAATTTTTTCACAGCTCTGTTTCCAAGTGTCCACAAAGAGCTGGTGCTTGAAACTGTCCACATGTACATCTCCCATACTGGTGTGCTCGTTCCCCTACCTGGATTTTGGTTTCCTCTTCTTTCTTTGAAACGACAAGCCTTCTTTCTGTATGCTACACACACCTTGTAGCAGTTTCAGTTTGGAGCATGTTGGTCTCCCCAAAATGCTGAGTATTCTATGTAGAGTGTGTCATTCTACAGCACTGAATACACAACTTAGAGCTCCTTTCAAAGCAGACACACAAACACATCTTTTTGTGAAAGTCTTACTTCAGGTCCCTTGGAAAATATATGGGTTTCTTTGAGAACATGAAGTCGATTACGCTTTTGCACTCTGCAAAGAATAGAAGTGATCTTTTGTACATGCCCGTCTGAATTTCACTGCAAAATGCCCTTCTTTTCTGCTTTCTTGAACATTCCCAAAGCATCAGGTGAAAGAGCGTGTTTGAGGAAGAGTGATGCAGTGTGCGTTTTCCTGGCTTTCAAGTGAATTGGGAAACATACTCCTTGTGTTTCCACATTGTCTAAGAAACAACATGAGTCTTGCAAGAGATTGAAACAATGCATCCTAAAACGTATTACCGCAGTGAAAACACACGTTTCTACCAAGACTTGGAAGGAGCAAGCGAAAGAATAGTCGCTGAGTGTTCTTTCGGAGAGAAACACAAGCATTTGTTCCTTCTGGAGTGAGTTTTCAGCCAGGAATTCATATGCGTTTTGTACTGTGCAGAATGTAGCTACCTGCTCTTGAGTTGTGTCATAGAAGCACCTTTACTGGAGGAGCTTATTGCAACATTCTTTGTTTGGCTAAGTTCTTTAGGGTTGGTTTTGGAAGGTCTTTCAACTTTGTCCAAATCCGCTTCGTATGAAATCTTTTCACAGCGCTCTTTCCAAGTGTCCACAAAGAGCTGCTCCTGGAAACTGTCCACATGCACATCTCCCATGCTGGTGTGCTCGTTTCACTACCTGGATTTTGGTTTTCTCTTCTTTCTTTGAAATGACAAGCCTTCTTTCTGCATGCTACACACACCTTGTAGCAGTTCCAGTTTGCAGCATGTTGGTGCTCCTAAAACGCTATGTAACCTGTGTAGAGTGTGTCACTCTCCAGCACTGAATACACAACTTAGAGCTCCTTTCACCACAGACACGCAAACACATCTTTTTGTGAAAGTCCTACTTCTTTTCACTTGGAAATGTAAGGGTTTCAACGAGAACATGAAGTCAATGATGCTTTTGCACTCTACTACCAAACGAAATGACCTCCTCTACATGCCCGTCTGAGTTTCAGTGCAAAATGCCCTTGTTTTCTGGTTTCTTGAATGTTCTCAACACATTAGGAGAAAGAGCGTGTTTGAGCAAGAGTGATGCAGTGTGCGTTTCCCTAGATTTCAAGTGATTTGCGAAACATACTCCTTAGTTTTCCACATTGTGTAAGAAACATGAGGTTTGCAAGAGATTGAAACAATGCTTCCTAAAACGTATTCCAGCAGTGAAAACACACGTTTCGACAAAGACTTTGAAGGAGCAAGCAAAAGCCTAGTGGCTGAGTGTTCCTTTTGAGAGAAAGACATGCATTTCGTCCTTCTGGAATGAGTTTTCAGCCAGGAATTCGTATGCATTTTGTACTGTGCAGAAAGTAGCTACCTGCTCGGGAGTTGTGTCATAGAAGCACCTTTCTGGAGGAGCTTATTGCAACATTCATTGTTTGGCTCAGTTCTTTAGGGTTGGTTTTGGAAGGTCTTTCAACTTTGTCCAAATCCTGCTTCGTACGAAATTTTTTCACAGCTCTGTTTCCAAGTGTCCACAAAGAGCTGGTGCTTGAAACTGTCCACATGTACATCTCCCATACTGGTGTGCTCGTTCCCCTACCTGGATTTTGGTTTCCTCTTCTTTCTTTGAAACGACAAGCCTTCTTTCTGTATGCTACACACACCTTGTAGCAGTTTCAGTTTGCAGCATGTTGGTCTCCCCAAAATGCTGAGTATTCTATGTAGAGTGTGTCATTCTACAGCACTGAATACACAACTTAGAGCTCCTTTCAAAGCAGACACACAAACACATCTTTTTGTGAAAGTCTTACTTCAGGTCCCTTGGAAAATATATGGGTTTCTTTGAGAACATGAAGTCGATTACGCTTTTGCACTCTGCAAAGAATAGAAGTGATCTTTTGTACATGCCCGTCTGAATTTCACTGCAAAATGCCCTTCTTTTCTGCTTTCTTGAACATTCCCAAAGCATCAGGTGAAAGAGCGTGTTTGAGGAAGAGTGATGCAGTGTGCGTTTTCCTGGCTTTCAAGTGAATTGGGAAACATACTCCTTGTGTTTCCACATTGTCTAAGAAACAACATGAGTCTTGCAAGAGATTGAAACAATGCATCCTAAAACGTATTACCGCAGTGAAAACACACGTTTCTACCAAGACTTGGAAGGAGCAAGCGAAAGAATAGTCGCTGAGTGTTCTTTCGGAGAGAAACACAAGCATTTGTTCCTTCTGGAGTGAGTTTTCAGCCAGGAATTCATATGCATTTTGTACTGTGCAGAATGTAGCTACCTGCTCTTGAGTTGTGTCATAGAAGCACCTTTCCTGGAGGAGCTTATTGCAACATTCTTTGTTTGGCTCAGTTCTTTAGGGTTGGTTTTGGAAGGTCTTTCAACTTTGTCCAAATCCGCTTCGTATGAAATCTTTTCACAGCGCTCTTTCCAAGTGTCCACAAAGAGCTGCTCCTGGAAACTGTCCACATGCACATCTCCCATGCTGGTGTGCTCGTTTCACTACCTGGATTTTGGTTTTCTCTTCTTTCTTTGAAATGACAAGCCTTCTTTCTGCATGCTACACACACCTTGTAGCAGTTCCAGTTTGCAGCATGTTGGTGCTCCTAAAACGCTGTGTAACCTGTGTAGAGTGTGTCACTCTCCAGCACTGAATACACAACTTAGAGCTCCTTTCACCACAGACACGCAAACACATCTTTTTGTGAAAGTCCTACTTCTTTTCACTTGGAAATGTAAGGGTTTCAACGAGAACATGAAGTCAATGATGCTTTTGCACTCTACTACCAAACGAAATGACCTCTTCTACATGCCCGTCTGAGGTTCAGTGCAAAATGCCCTTGTTTTCTGGTTTCTTGAATGTTCTCAACACATTAGGAGAAAGAGCGTGTTTGAGCAAGAGTGATGCAGTGTGCGTTTCCCTAGATTTCAAGTGATTTGCGAAACATACTCCTTAGTTTTCCACATTGTGTAAGAAACATGAGGTTTGCAAGAGATTGAAACAATGCTTCCTAAAACGTATTCCAGCAGTGAAAACACACGTTTCGACAAAGACTTTGAAGGAGCAAGCAAAAGCCTAGTGGCTGAGTGTTCCTTTTGAGAGAAAGACATGCATTTCGTCCTTCTGGAATGAGTTTTCAGCCAGGAATTCGTATGCATTTTGTACTGTGCAGAAAGTAGCTACCTGCTCGGGAGTTGTGTCATAGAAGCACCTTTCTGGAGGAGCTTATTGCAACATTCATTGTTTGGCTCAGTTCTTTAGGGTTGGTTTTGGAAGGTCTTTCAACTTTGTCCAAATCCTGCTTCGTACGAAATTTTTTCACAGCGCTGTTTCCAAGTGTCCACAAAGAGCTGGTGCTTGAAACTGTCCACATGTACATCTCCCATACTGGTGTGCTCGTTCCCCTACCTGGATTTTGGTTTCCTCTTCTTTCTTTGAAACGACAAGCCTTCTTTCTGTATGCTACACACACCTTGTAGCAGTTTCACTTTGCAGCATGTTGGTCTCCCCAAAATGCTGAGTATTCTATGTAGAGTGTGTCATTCTACAGCACTGAATACACAACTTAGAGCTCCTTTCAAAGCAGACACACAAACACATCTTTTTGTGAAAGTCTTACTTCAGGTCCCTTGGAAAATATATGGGTTTCTTTGAGAACATGAAGTCGATTACGCTTTTGCACTCTGCAAAGAATAGAAGTGATCTTTTGTACATGCCCGTCTGAATTTCACTGCAAAATGCCCTTCTTTTCTGCTTTCTTGAACATTCCCAAAGCATCAGGTGAAAGAGCGTGTTTGAGGAAGAGTGATGCAGTGTGCGTTTTCCTGGCTTTCAAGTGAATTGGGAAACATACTCCTTGTGTTTCCACATTGTCTAAGAAACAACATGAGTCTTGCAAGAGATTGAAACAATGCATCCTAAAACGTATTACCGCAGTGAAAACACACGTTTCTACCAAGACTTGGAAGGAGCAAGCGAAAGAATAGTCGCTGAGTGTTCTTTCGGAGAGAAACACAAGCATTTGTTCCTTCTGGAGTGAGTTTTCAGCCAGGAATTCATATGCGTTTTGTACTGTGCAGAATGTAGCTACCTGCTCTTGAGTTGTGTCATAGAAGCACCTTTACTGGAGGAGCTTATTGCAACATTCTTTGTTTGGCTAAGTTCTTTAGGGTTGGTTTTGGAAGGTCTTTCAACTTTGTCCAAATCCGCTTCGTATGAAATCTTTTCACAGCGCTCTTTCCAAGTGTCCACAAAGAGCTGCTCCTGGAAACTGTCCACATGCACATCTCCCATGCTGGTGTGCTCGTTTCACTACCTGGATTTTGGTTTTCTCTTCTTTCTTTGAAATGACAAGCCTTCTTTCTGCATGCTACACACACCTTGTAGCAGTTCCAGTTTGCAGCATGTTGGTGCTCCTAAAACGCTGTGTAACCTGTGTAGAGTGTGTCACTCTCCAGCACTGAATACACAACTTAGAGCTCCTTTCACCACAGACACGCAAACACATCTTTTTGTGAAAGTCCTACTTCTTTTCACTTGGAAATGTAAGGGTTTCAACGAGAACATGAAGTCAATGATGCTTTTGCACTCTACTACCAAACGAAATGACCTCTTCTACATGCCCGTCTGAGGTTCAGTGCAAAATGCCCTTGTTTTCTGGTTTCTTGAATGTTCTCAACACATTAGGAGAAAGAGCGTGTTTGAGCAAGAGTGATGCAGTGTGCGTTTCCCTAGATTTCAAGTGATTTGCGAAACATACTCCTTAGTTTTCCACATTGTGTAAGAAACATGAGGTTTGCAAGAGATTGAAACAATGCTTCCTAAAACGTATTCCAGCAGTGAAAACACACGTTTCGACAAAGACTTTGAAGGAGCAAGCAAAAGCCTAGTGGCTGAGTGTTCCTTTTGAGAGAAAGACATGCATTTCGTCCTTCTGGAATGAGTTTTCAGCCAGGAATTCGTATGCATTTTGTACTGTGCAGAAAGTAGCTACCTGCTCGGGAGTTGTGTCATAGAAGCACCTTTCTGGAGGAGCTTATTGCAACATTCATTGTTTGGCTCAGTTCTTTAGGGTTGGTTTTGGAAGGTCTTTCAACTTTGTCCAAATCCTGCTTCGTACGAAATTTTTTCACAGCGCTGTTTCCAAGTGTCCACAAAGAGCTGGTGCTTGAAACTGTCCACATGTACATCTCCCATACTGGTGTGCTCGTTCCCCTACCTGGATTTTGGTTTCCTCTTCTTTCTTTGAAACGACAAGCCTTCTTTCTGTATGCTACACACACCTTGTAGCAGTTTCACTTTGCAGCATGTTGGTCTCCCCAAAATGCTGAGTATTCTATGTAGAGTGTGTCATTCTACAGCACTGAATACACAACTTAGAGCTCCTTTCAAAGCAGACACACAAACACATCTTTTTGTGAAAGTCTTACTTCAGGTCCCTTGGAAAATATATGGGTTTCTTTGAGAACATGAAGTCGATTACGCTTTTGCACTCTGCAAAGAATAGAAGTGATCTTTTGTACATGCCCGTCTGAATTTCACTGCAAAATGCCCTTCTTTTCTGCTTTCTTGAACATTCCCAAAGCATCAGGTGAAAGAGCGTGTTTGAGGAAGAGTGATGCAGTGTGCGTTTTCCTGGCTTTCAAGTGAATTGGGAAACATACTCCTTGTGTTTCCACATTGTCTAAGAAACAACATGAGTCTTGCAAGAGATTGAAACAATGCATCCTAAAACGTATTACCGCAGTGAAAACACACGTTTCTACCAAGACTTGGAAGGAGCAAGCGAAAGAATAGTCGCTGAGTGTTCTTTCGGAGAGAAACACAAGCATTTGTTCCTTCTGGAGTGAGTTTTCAGCCAGGAATTCATATGCGTTTTGTACTGTGCAGAATGTAGCTACCTGCTCTTGAGTTGTGTCATGGAAGCACCTTTACTGGAGGAGCTTATTGCAACATTCTTTGTCTGGCTAAGTTCTTTAGGGTTGGTTTTGGAAGGTCTTTCAACTTTGTCCAAATCCGCTTCGTATGAAATCTTTTCACAGCGCTCTTTCCAAGTGTCCACAAAGAGCTGCTCCTGGAAACTGTCCACATGCACATCTCCCATGCTGGTGTGCTCGTTTCACTACCTGGATTTTGGTTTTCTCTTCTTTCTTTGAAATGACAAGCCTTCTTTCTGCATGCTACACACACCTTGTAGCAGTTCCAGTTTGCAGCATGTTGGTGCTCCTAAAACGCTGTGTAACCTGTGTAGAGTGTGTCACTCTCCAGCACTGAATACACAACTTAGAGCTCCTTTCACCACAGACACGCAAACACATCTTTTTGTGAAAGTCCTACTTCTTTTCACTTGGAAATGTAAGGGTTTCAACGAGAACATGAAGTCAATGATGCTTTTGCACTCTACTACCAAACGAAATGACCTCCTCTACATGCCCGTCTGAGTTTCAGTGCAAAATGCCCTTGTTTTCTGGTTTCTTGAATGTTCTCAACACATTAGGAGAAAGAGCGTGTTTGAGCAAGAGTGATGCAGTGTGCGTTTCCCTAGATTTCAAGTGATTTGCGAAACATACTCCTTAGTTTTCCACATTGTGTAAGAAACATGAGGTTTGCAAGAGATTGAAACAATGCTTCCTAAAACGTATTCCAGCAGTGAAAACACACGTTTCGACAAAGACTTTGAAGGAGCAAGCAAAAGCCTAGTGGCTGAGTGTTCCTTTTGAGAGAAAGACATGCATTTCGTCCTTCTGGAATGAGTTTTCAGCCAGGAATTCGTATGCATTTTGTACTGTGCAGAAAGTAGCTACCTGCTCGGGAGTTGTGTCATAGAAGCACCTTTCTGGAGGAGCTTATTGCAACATTCATTGTTTGGCTCAGTTCTTTAGGGTTGGTTTTGGAAGGTCTTTCAACTTTGTCCAAATCCTGCTTCGTACGAAATTTTTTCACAGCTCTGTTTCCAAGTGTCCACAAAGAGCTGGTGCTTGAAACTGTCCACATGTACATCTCCCATACTGGTGTGCTCGTTCCCCTACCTGGATTTTGGTTTCCTCTTCTTTCTTTGAAACGACAAGCCTTCTTTCTGTATGCTACACACACCTTGTAGCAGTTTCAGTTTGCAGCATGTTGGTCTCCCCAAAATGCTGAGTATTCTATGTAGAGTGTGTCATTCTACAGCACTGAATACACAACTTAGAGCTCCTTTCAAAGCAGACACACAAACACATCTTTTTGTGAAAGTCTTACTTCAGGTCCCTTGGAAAATATATGGGTTTCTTTGAGAACATGAAGTCGATTACGCTTTTGCTCTCTGCAAAGAATAGAAGTGATCTTTTGTACATGCCCGTCTGAATTTCACTGCAAAATGCCCTTCTTTTCTGCTTTCTTGAACATTCCCAAAGCATCAGGTGAAAGAGCGTGTTTGAGGAAGAGTGATGCAGTGTGCGTTTTCCTGGCTTTCAAGTGAACTGGGAAACATACTCCTTGTGTTTCCACATTGTCTAAGAAACAACATGAGTCTTGCAAGAGATTGAAACAATGCATCCTAAAACGTATTACCGCAGTGAAAACACACGTTTCTACCAAGACTTGGAAGGAGCAAGCGAAAGAATAGTCGCTGAGTGTTCTTTCGGAGAGAAACACAAGCATTTGTTCCTTCTGGAGTGAGTTTTCAGCCAGGAATTCATATGCGTTTTGTACTGTGCAGAATGTAGCTACCTGCTCTTGAGTTGTGTCATAGAAGCACCTTTACTGGAGGAGCTTATTGCAACATTCTTTGTTTGGCTAAGTTCTTTAGGGTTGGTTTTGGAAGGTCTTTCAACTTTGTCCAAATCCGCTTCGTATGAAATCTTTTCACAGCGCTCTTTCCAAGTGTCCACAAAGAGCTGCTCCTGGAAACTGTCCACATGCACATCTCCCATGCTGGTGTGCTCGTTTCACTACCTGGATTTTGGTTTTCTCTTCTTTCTTTGAAATGACAAGCCTTCTTTCTGCATGCTACACACACCTTGTAGCAGTTCCAGTTTGCAGCATGTTGGTGCTCCTAAAACGCTGTGTAACCTGTGTAGAGTGTGTCACTCTCCAGCACTGAATACACAACTTAGAGCTCCTTTCACCACAGACACGCAAACACATCTTTTTGTGAAAGTCCTACTTCTTTTCACTTGGAAATGTAAGGGTTTCAACGAGAACATGAAGTCAATGATGCTTTTGCACTCTACTACCAAACGAAATGACCTCCTCTACATGCCCGTCTGAGTTTCAGTGCAAAATGCCCTTGTTTTCTGGTTTCTTGAATGTTCTCAACACATTAGGAGAAAGAGCGTGTTTGAGCAAGAGTGATGCAGTGTGCGTTTCCCTAGATTTCAAGTGATTTGCGAAACATACTCCTTAGTTTTCCACATTGTGTAAGAAACATGAGGTTTGCAAGAGATTGAAACAATGCTTCCTAAAACGTATTCCAGCAGTGAAAACACACGTTTCGACAAAGACTTTGAAGGAGCAAGCAAAAGCCTAGTGGCTGAGTGTTCCTTTTGAGAGAAAGACATGCATTTCGTCCTTCTGGAATGAGTTTTCAGCCAGGAATTCGTATGCATTTTGTACTGTGCAGAAAGTAGCTACCTGCTCGGGAGTTGTGTCATAGAAGCACCTTTCTGGAGGAGCTTATTGCAACATTCATTGTTTGGCTCAGTTCTTTAGGGTTGGTTTTGGAAGGTCTTTCAACTTTGTCCAAATCCTGCTTCGTACGAAATTTTTTCACAGCGCTGTTTCCAAGTGTCCACAAAGAGCTGGTGCTTGAAACTGTCCACATGTACATCTCCCATACTGGTGTGCTCCTTCCCCTACCTGGATTTTGGTTTCCTCTTCTTTCTTTGAAACGACAAGCCTTCTTTCTGTATGCTACACACACCTTGTAGCAGTTTCACTTTGCAGCATGTTGGTCTCCCCAAAATGCTGAGTATTCTATGTAGAGTGTGTCATTCTACAGCACTGAATACACAACTTAGAGCTCCTTTCAAAGCAGACACACAAACACATCTTTTTGTGAAAGTCTTACTTCAGGTCCCTTGGAAAATATATGGGTTTCTTTGAGAACATGAAGTCGATTACGCTTTTGCACTCTGCAAAGAATAGAAGTGATCTTTTGTACATGCCCGTCTGAATTTCACTGCAAAATGCCCTTCTTTTCTGCTTTCTTGAACATTCCCAAAGCATCAGGTGAAAGAGCGTGTTTGAGGAAGAGTGATGCAGTGTGCGTTTTCCTGACTTTCAAGTGAACTGGGAAACATACTCCTTGTGTTTCCACATTGTCTAAGAAACAACATGAGTCTTGCAAGAGATTGAAACAATGCATCCTAAAACGTATTACCGCAGTGAAAACACACGTTTCTACCAAGACTTGGAAGGAGCAAGCGAAAGAATAGTCGCTGAGTGTTCTTTCGGAGAGAAACACAAGCATTTGTTCCTTCTGGAGTGAGTTTTCAGCCAGGAATTCATATGCATTTTGTACTGTGCAGAATGTAGCTACCTGCTCTTGAGTTGTGTCATAGAAGCACCTTTCCTGGAGGAGCTTATTGCAACATTCTTTGTTTGGCTCAGTTCTTTAGGGTTGGTTTTGGAAGGTCTTTCAACTTTGTCCAAATCCGCTTCGTATGAAATCTTTTCACAGCGCTCTTTCCAAGTGTCCACAAAGAGCTGCTCCTGGAAACTGTCCACATGCACATCTCCCATGCTGGTGTGCTCGTTTCACTACCTGGATTTTGGTTTTCTCTTCTTTCTTTGAAATGACAAGCCTTCTTTCTGCATGCTACACACACCTTGTAGCAGTTCCAGTTTGCAGCATGTTGGTGCTCCTAAAACGCTGTGTAACCTGTGTAGAGTGTGTCACTCTCCAGCACTGAATACACAACTTAGAGCTCCTTTCACCACAGACACGCAAACACATCTTTTTGTGAAAGTCCTACTTCTTTTCACTTGGAAATGTAAGGGTTTCAACGAGAACATGAAGTCAATGATGCTTTTGCACTCTACTACCAAACGAAATGACCTCTTCTACATGCCCGTCTGAGGTTCAGTGCAAAATGCCCTTGTTTTCTGGTTTCTTGAATGTTCTCAACACATTAGGAGAAAGAGCGTGTTTGAGCAAGAGTGATGCAGTGTGCGTTTCCCTAGATTTCAAGTGATTTGCGAAACATACTCCTTAGTTTTCCACATTGTGTAAGAAACATGAGGTTTGCAAGAGATTGAAACAATGCTTCCTAAAACGTATTCCAGCAGTGAAAACACACGTTTCGACAAAGACTTTGAAGGAGCAAGCAAAAGCCTAGTGGCTGAGTGTTCCTTTTGAGAGAAAGACATGCATTTCGTCCTTCTGGAATGAGTTTTCAGCCAGGAATTCGTATGCATTTTGTACTGTGCAGAAAGTAGCTACCTGCTCGGGAGTTGTGTCATAGAAGCACCTTTCTGGAGGAGCTTATTGCAACATTCATTGTTTGGCTCAGTTCTTTAGGGTTGGTTTTGGAAGGTCTTTCAACTTTGTCCAAATCCTGCTTCGTACGAAATTTTTTCACAGCGCTGTTTCCAAGTGTCCACAAAGAGCTGGTGCTTGAAACTGTCCACATGTACATCTCCCATACTGGTGTGCTCGTTCCCCTACCTGGATTTTGGTTTCCTCTTCTTTCTTTGAAACGACAAGCCTTCTTTCTGTATGCTACACACACCTTGTAGCAGTTTCAGTTTGCAGCATGTTGGTCTCCCCAAAATGCTGAGTATTCTATGTAGAGTGTGTCATTCTACAGCACTGAATACACAACTTAGAGCTCCTTTCAAAGCAGACACACAAACACATCTTTTTGTGAAAGTCTTACTTCAGGTCCCTTGGAAAATATATGGGTTTCTTTGAGAACATGAAGTCGATTACGCTTTTGCACTCTGCAAAGAATAGAAGTGATCTTTTGTACATGCCCGTCTGAATTTCACTGCAAAATGCCCTTCTTTTCTGCTTTCTTGAACATTCCCAAAGCATCAGGTGAAAGAGCGTGTTTGAGGAAGAGTGATGCAGTGTGCGTTTTCCTGGCTTTCAAGTGAATTGGGAAACATACTCCTTGTGTTTCCACATTGTCTAAGAAACAACATGAGTCTTGCAAGAGATTGAAACAATGCATCCTAAAACGTATTACCGCAGTGAAAACACACGTTTCTACCAAGACTTGGAAGGAGCAAGCGAAAGAATAGTCGCTGAGTGTTCTTTCGGAGAGAAACACAAGCATTTGTTCCTTCTGGAGTGAGTTTTCAGCCAGGAATTCATATGCGTTTTGTACTGTGCAGAATGTAGCTACCTGCTCTTGAGTTGTGTCATAGAAGCACCTTTACTGGAGGAGCTTATTGCAACATTCTTTGTTTGGCTAAGTTCTTTAGGGTTGGTTTTGGAAGGTCTTTCAACTTTGTCCAAATCCGCTTCGTATGAAATCTTTTCACAGCGCTCTTTCCAAGTGTCCACAAAGAGCTGCTCCTGGAAACTGTCCACATGCACATCTCCCATGCTGGTGTGCTCGTTTCACTACCTGGATTTTGGTTTTCTCTTCTTTCTTTGAAATGACAAGCCTTCTTTCTGCATGCTACACACACCTTGTAGCAGTTCCAGTTTGCAGCATGTTGGTGCTCCTAAAACGCTGTGTAACCTGTGTAGAGTGTGTCACTCTCCAGCACTGAATACACAACTTAGAGCTCCTTTCACCACAGACACGCAAACACATCTTTTTGTGAAAGTCCTACTTCTTTTCACTTGGAAATGTAAGGGTTTCAACGAGAACATGAAGTCAATGATGCTTTTGCACTCTACTACCAAACGAAATGACCTCTTCTACATGCCCGTCTGAGGTTCAGTGCAAAATGCCCTTGTTTTCTGGTTTCTTGAATGTTCTCAACACATTAGGAGAAAGAGCGTGTTTGAGCAAGAGTGATGCAGTGTGCGTTTCCCTAGATTTCAAGTGATTTGCGAAACATACTCCTTAGTTTTCCACATTGTGTAAGAAACATGAGGTTTGCAAGAGATTGAAACAATGCTTCCTAAAACGTATTCCAGCAGTGAAAACACACGTTTCGACAAAGACTTTGAAGGAGCAAGCAAAAGCCTAGTGGCTGAGTGTTCCTTTTGAGAGAAAGACATGCATTTCGTCCTTCTGGAATGAGTTTTCAGCCAGGAATTCGTATGCATTTTGTACTGTGCAGAAAGTAGCTACCTGCTCGGGAGTTGTGTCATAGAAGCACCTTTCTGGAGGAGCTTATTGCAACATTCATTGTTTGGCTCAGTTCTTTAGGGTTGGTTTTGGAAGGTCTTTCAACTTTGTCCAAATCCTGCTTCGTACGAAATTTTTTCACAGCGCTGTTTCCAAGTGTCCACAAAGAGCTGGTGCTTGAAACTGTCCACATGTACATCTCCCATACTGGTGTGCTCGTTCCCCTACCTGGATTTTGGTTTCCTCTTCTTTCTTTGAAACGACAAGCCTTCTTTCTGTATGCTACACACACCTTGTAGCAGTTTCAGTTTGCAGCATGTTGGATCTCCCCAAAATGCTGAGTATTCTATGTAGAGTGTGTCATTCTACAGCACTGAATACACAACTTAGAGCTCCTTTCAAAGCAGACACACAAACACATCTTTTTGTGAAAGTCTGACTTCAGGCCCCTTGGAAAATATATGGGTTTCCTTGAGAACATGAAGTCGATTACGCTTTTGCACTCTGCAAAGAATAGAAGTGATCTTTTGTACATGCCCGTCTGAATTTCACTGCAAAATGCCCTTCTTTTCTGCTTTCTTGAACATTCCCAAAGCATCAGGTGAAAGAGCGTGTTTGAGGAAGAGTGATGCAGTGTGCGTTTTCCTGGCTTTCAAGTGAACTGGGAAACATACTCCTTGTGTTTCCACATTGTCTAAGAAACAACATGAGTCTTGCAAGAGATTGAAACAATGCATCCTAAAACGTATTACCGCAGTGAAAACACACGTTTCTACCAAGACTTGGAAGGAGCAAGCGAAAGAATAGTCGCTGAGTGTTCTTTCGGAGAGAAACACAAGCATTTGTTCCTTCTGGAGTGAGTTTTCAGCCAGGAATTCATATGCATTTTGTACTGTGCAGAATGTAGCTACCTGCTCTTGAGTTGTGTCATGGAAGCACCTTTCCTGGAGGAGCTTATTGCAACATTCTTTGTTTGGCTAAGTTCTTTAGGGTTGGTTTTGGAAGGTCTTTCAACTTTGTCCAAATCCGCTTCGTATGAAATCTTTTCACAGCGCTCTTTCCAAGTGTCCACAAAGAGCTGCTCCTGGAAACTGTCCACATGCACATCTCCCATGCTGGTGTGCTCGTTTCACTACCTGGATTTTGGTTTTCTCTTCTTTCTTTGAAATGACAAGCCTTCTTTCTGCATGCTACACACACCTTGTAGCAGTTCCAGTTTGCAGCATGTTGGTGCTCCTAAAACGCTGTGTAACCTGTGTAGAGTGTGTCACTCTCCAGCACTGAATACACAACTTAGAGCTCCTTTCACCACAGACACGCAAACACATCTTTTTGTGAAAGTCCTACTTCTTTTCACTTGGAAATGTAAGGGTTTCAACGAGAACATGAAGTCAATGATGCTTTTGCACTCTACTACCAAACGAAATGACCTCCTCTACATGCCCGTCTGAGTTTCAGTGCAAAATGCCCTTGTTTTCTGGTTTCTTGAATGTTCTCAACACATTAGGAGAAAGAGCGTGTTTGAGCAAGAGTGATGCAGTGTGCGTTTCCCTAGATTTCAAGTGATTTGCGAAACATACTCCTTAGTTTTCCACATTGTGTAAGAAACATGAGGTTTGCAAGAGATTGAAACAATGCTTCCTAAAACGTATTCCAGCAGTGAAAACACACGTTTCGACAAAGACTTTGAAGGAGCAAGCAAAAGCCTAGTGGCTGAGTGTTCCTTTTGAGAGAAAGACATGCATTTCGTCCTTCTGGAATGAGTTTTCAGCCAGGAATTCGTATGCATTTTGTACTGTGCAGAAAGTAGCTACCTGCTCGGGAGTTGTGTCATAGAAGCACCTTTCTGGAGGAGCTTATTGCAACATTCATTGTTTGGCTCAGTTCTTTAGGGTTGGTTTTGGAAGGTCTTTCAACTTTGTCCAAATCCTGCTTCGTACGAAATTTTTTCACAGCGCTGTTTCCAAGTGTCCACAAAGAGCTGGTGCTTGAAACTGTCCACATGTACATCTCCCATACTGGTGTGCTCGTTCCCCTACCTGGATTTTGGTTTCCTCTTCTTTCTTTGAAACGACAAGCCTTCTTTCTGTATGCTACACACACCTTGTAGCAGTTTCAGTTTGCAGCATGTTGGTCTCCCCAAAATGCTGAGTATTCTATGTAGAGTGTGTCATTCTACAGCACTGAATACACAACTTAGAGCTCCTTTCAAAGCAGACACACAAACACATCTTTTTGTGAAAGTCTTACTTCAGGTCCCTTGGAAAATATATGGGTTTCTTTGAGAACATGAAGTCGATTACGCTTTTGCACTCTGCAAAGAATAGAAGTGATCTTTTGTACATGCCCGTCTGAATTTCACTGCAAAATGCCCTTCTTTTCTGCTTTCTTGAACATTCCCAAAGCATCAGGTGAAAGAGCGTGTTTGAGGAAGAGTGATGCAGTGTGCGTTTTCCTGGCTTTCAAGTGAACTGGGAAACATACTCCTTGTGTTTCCACATTGTCTAAGAAACAACATGAGTCTTGCAAGAGATTGAAACAATGCATCCTAAAACGTATTACCGCAGTGAAAACACACGTTTCTACCAAGACTTGGAAGGAGCAAGCGAAAGAATAGTCGCTGAGTGTTCTTTCGGAGAGAAACACAAGCATTTGTTCCTTCTGGAGTGAGTTTTCAGCCAGGAATTCATATGCATTTTGTACTGTGCAGAATGTAGCTACCTGCTCTTGAGTTGTGTCATGGAAGCACCTTTCCTGGAGGAGCTTATTGCAACATTCTTTGTTTGGCTAAGTTCTTTAGGGTTGGTTTTGGAAGGTCTTTCAACTTTGTCCAAATCCGCTTCGTATGAAATCTTTTCACAGCGCTCTTTCCAAGTGTCCACAAAGAGCTGCTCCTGGAAACTGTCCACATGCACATCTCCCATGCTGGTGTGCTCGTTTCACTACCTGGATTTTGGTTTTCTCTTCTTTCTTTGAAATGACAAGCCTTCTTTCTGCATGCTACACACACCTTGTAGCAGTTCCAGTTTGCAGCATGTTGGTGCTCCTAAAACGCTGTGTAACCTGTGTAGAGTGTGTCACTCTCCAGCACTGAATACACAACTTAGAGCTCCTTTCACCACAGACACGCAAACACATCTTTTTGTGAAAGTCCTACTTCTTTTCACTTGGAAATGTAAGGGTTTCAACGAGAACATGAAGTCAATGATGCTTTTGCACTCTACTACCAAACGAAATGACCTCCTCTACATGCCCGTCTGAGTTTCAGTGCAAAATGCCCTTGTTTTCTGGTTTCTTGAATGTTCTCAACACATTAGGAGAAAGAGCGTGTTTGAGCAAGAGTGATGCAGTGTGCGTTTCCCTAGATTTCAAGTGATTTGCGAAACATACTCCTTAGTTTTCCACATTGTGTAAGAAACATGAGGTTTGCAAGAGATTGAAACAATGCTTCCTAAAACGTATTCCAGCAGTGAAAACACACGTTTCGACAAAGACTTTGAAGGAGCAAGCAAAAGCCTAGTGGCTGAGTGTTCCTTTTGAGAGAAAGACATGCATTTCGTCCTTCTGGAATGAGTTTTCAGCCAGGAATTCGTATGCATTTTGTACTGTGCAGAAAGTAGCTACCTGCTCGGGAGTTGTGTCATAGAAGCACCTTTCTGGAGGAGCTTATTGCAACATTCATTGTTTGGCTCAGTTCTTTAGGGTTGGTTTTGGAAGGTCTTTCAACTTTGTCCAAATCCTGCTTCGTACGAAATTTTTTCACAGCGCTGTTTCCAAGTGTCCACAAAGAGCTGGTGCTTGAAACTGTCCACATGTACATCTCCCATACTGGTGTGCTCCTTCCCCTACCTGGATTTTGGTTTCCTCTTCTTTCTTTGAAACGACAAGCCTTCTTTCTGTATGCTACACACACCTTGTAGCAGTTTCACTTTGCAGCATGTTGGTCTCCCCAAAATGCTGAGTATTCTATGTAGAGTGTGTCATTCTACAGCACTGAATACACAACTTAGAGCTCCTTTCAAAGCAGACACACAAACACATCTTTTTGTGAAAGTCTTACTTCAGGTCCCTTGGAAAATATATGGGTTTCTTTGAGAACATGAAGTCGATTACGCTTTTGCACTCTGCAAAGAATAGAAGTGATCTTTTGTACATGCCCGTCTGAATTTCACTGCAAAATGCCCTTCTTTTCTGCTTTCTTGAACATTCCCAAAGCATCAGGTGAAAGAGCGTGTTTGAGGAAGAGTGATGCAGTGTGCGTTTTCCTGGCTTTCAAGTGAATTGGGAAACATACTCCTTGTGTTTCCACATTGTCTAAGAAACAACATGAGTCTTGCAAGAGATTGAAACAATGCATCCTAAAACGTATTACCGCAGTGAAAACACACGTTTCTACCAAGACTTGGAAGGAGCAAGCGAAAGAATAGTCGCTGAGTGTTCTTTCGGAGAGAAACACAAGCATTTGTTCCTTCTGGAGTGAGTTTTCAGCCAGGAATTCATATGCATTTTGTACTGTGCAGAATGTAGCTACCTGCTCTTGAGTTGTGTCATGGAAGCACCTTTCCTGGAGGAGCTTATTGCAACATTCTTTGTTTGGCTAAGTTCTTTAGGGTTGGTTTTGGAAGGTCTTTCAACTTTGTCCAAATCCGCTTCGTATGAAATCTTTTCACAGCGCTCTTTCCAAGTGTCCACAAAGAGCTGCTCCTGGAAACTGTCCACATGCACATCTCCCATGCTGGTGTGCTCGTTTCACTACCTGGATTTTGGTTTTCTCTTCTTTCTTTGAAATGACAAGCCTTCTTTCTGCATGCTACACACACCTTGTAGCAGTTCCAGTTTGCAGCATGTTGGTGCTCCTAAAACGCTGTGTAACCTGTGTAGAGTGTGTCACTCTCCAGCACTGAATACACAACTTAGAGCTCCTTTCACCACAGACACGCAAACACATCTTTTTGTGAAAGTCCTACTTCTTTTCACTTGGAAATGTAAGGGTTTCAACGAGAACATGAAGTCAATGATGCTTTTGCACTCTACTACCAAACGAAATGACCTCCTCTACATGCCCGTCTGAGTTTCAGTGCAAAATGCCCTTGTTTTCTGGTTTCTTGAATGTTCTCAACACATTAGGAGAAAGAGCGTGTTTGAGCAAGAGTGATGCAGTGTGCGTTTCCCTAGATTTCAAGTGATTTGCGAAACATACTCCTTAGTTTTCCACATTGTGTAAGAAACATGAGGTTTGCAAGAGATTGAAACAATGCTTCCTAAAACGTATTCCAGCAGTGAAAACACACGTTTCGACAAAGACTTTGAAGGAGCAAGCAAAAGCCTAGTGGCTGAGTGTTCCTTTTGAGAGAAAGACATGCATTTCGTCCTTCTGGAATGAGTTTTCAGCCAGGAATTCGTATGCATTTTGTACTGTGCAGAAAGTAGCTACCTGCTCGGGAGTTGTGTCATAGAAGCACCTTTCTGGAGGAGCTTATTGCAACATTCATTGTTTGGCTCAGTTCTTTAGGGTTGGTTTTGGAAGGTCTTTCAACTTTGTCCAAATCCTGCTTCGTACGAAATTTTTTCACAGCGCTGTTTCCAAGTGTCCACAAAGAGCTGGTGCTTGAAACTGTCCACATGTACATCTCCCATACTGGTGTGCTCGTTCCCCTACCTGGATTTTGGTTTCCTCTTCTTTCTTTGAAACGACAAGCCTTCTTTCTGTATGCTACACACACCTTGTAGCAGTTTCAGTTTGCAGCATGTTGGTCTCCCCAAAATGCTGAGTATTCTATGTAGAGTGTGTCATTCTACAGCACTGAATACACAACTTAGAGCTCCTTTCAAAGCAGACACACAAACACATCTTTTTGTGAAAGTCTTACTTCAGGTCCCTTGGAAAATATATGGGTTTCTTTGAGAACATGAAGTCGATTACGCTTTTGCACTCTGCAAAGAATAGAAGTGATCTTTTGTACATGCCCGTCTGAATTTCACTGCAAAATGCCCTTCTTTTCTGCTTTCTTGAACATTCCCAAAGCATCAGGTGAAAGAGCGTGTTTGAGGAAGAGTGATGCAGTGTGCGTTTTCCTGGCTTTCAAGTGAATTGGGAAACATACTCCTTGTGTTTCCACATTGTCTAAGAAACAACATGAGTCTTGCAAGAGATTGAAACAATGCATCCTAAAACGTATTACCGCAGTGAAAACACACGTTTCTACCAAGACTTGGAAGGAGCAAGCGAAAGAATAGTCGCTGAGTGTTCTTTCGGAGAGAAACACAAGCATTTGTTCCTTCTGGAGTGAGTTTTCAGCCAGGAATTCATATGCGTTTTGTACTGTGCAGAATGTAGCTACCTGCTCTTGAGTTGTGTCATAGAAGCACCTTTACTGGAGGAGCTTATTGCAACATTCTTTGTTTGGCTAAGTTCTTTAGGGTTGGTTTTGGAAGGTCTTTCAACTTTGTCCAAATCCGCTTCGTATGAAATCTTTTCACAGCGCTCTTTCCAAGTGTCCACAAAGAGCTGCTCCTGGAAACTGTCCACATGCACATCTCCCATGCTGGTGTGCTCGTTTCACTACCTGGATTTTGGTTTTCTCTTCTTTCTTTGAAATGACAAGCCTTCTTTCTGCATGCTACACACACCTTGTAGCAGTTCCAGTTTGCAGCATGTTGGTGCTCCTAAAACGCTGTGTAACCTGTGTAGAGTGTGTCACTCTCCAGCACTGAATACACAACTTAGAGCTCCTTTCACCACAGACACGCAAACACATCTTTTTGTGAAAGTCCTACTTCTTTTCACTTGGAAATGTAAGGGTTTCAACGAGAACATGAAGTCAATGATGCTTTTGCACTCTACTACCAAACGAAATGACCTCTTCTACATGCCCGTCTGAGGTTCAGTGCAAAATGCCCTTGTTTTCTGGTTTCTTGAATGTTCTCAACACATTAGGAGAAAGAGCGTGTTTGAGCAAGAGTGATGCAGTGTGCGTTTCCCTAGATTTCAAGTGATTTGCGAAACATACTCCTTAGTTTTCCACATTGTGTAAGAAACATGAGGTTTGCAAGAGATTGAAACAATGCTTCCTAAAACGTATTCCAGCAGTGAAAACACACGTTTCGACAAAGACTTTGAAGGAGCAAGCAAAAGCCTAGTGGCTGAGTGTTCCTTTTGAGAGAAAGACATGCATTTCGTCCTTCTGGAATGAGTTTTCAGCCAGGAATTCGTATGCATTTTGTACTGTGCAGAAAGTAGCTACCTGCTCGGGAGTTGTGTCATAGAAGCACCTTTCTGGAGGAGCTTATTGCAACATTCATTGTTTGGCTCAGTTCTTTAGGGTTGGTTTTGGAAGGTCTTTCAACTTTGTCCAAATCCTGCTTCGTACGAAATTTTTTCACAGCGCTGTTTCCAAGTGTCCACAAAGAGCTGGTGCTTGAAACTGTCCACATGTACATCTCCCATACTGGTGTGCTCGTTCCCCTACCTGGATTTTGGTTTCCTCTTCTTTCTTTGAAACGACAAGCCTTCTTTCTGTATGCTACACACACCTTGTAGCAGTTTCAGTTTGCAGCATGTTGGTCTCCCCAAAATGCTGAGTATTCTATGTAGAGTGTGTCATTCTACAGCACTGAATACACAACTTAGAGCTCCTTTCAAAGCAGACACACAAACACATCTTTTTGTGAAAGTCTTACTTCAGGTCCCTTGGAAAATATATGGGTTTCTTTGAGAACATGAAGTCGATTACGCTTTTGCACTCTGCAAAGAATAGAAGTGATCTTTTGTACATGCCCGTCTGAATTTCACTGCAAAATGCCCTTCTTTTCTGCTTTCTTGAACATTCCCAAAGCATCAGGTGAAAGAGCGTGTTTGAGGAAGAGTGATGCAGTGTGCGTTTTCCTGGCTTTCAAGTGAACTGGGAAACATACTCCTTGTGTTTCCACATTGTCTAAGAAACAACATGAGTCTTGCAAGAGATTGAAACAATGCATCCTAAAACGTATTACCGCAGTGAAAACACACGTTTCTACCAAGACTTGGAAGGAGCAAGCGAAAGAATAGTCGCTGAGTGTTCTTTCGGAGAGAAACACAAGCATTTGTTCCTTCTGGAGTGAGTTTTCAGCCAGGAATTCATATGCATTTTGTACTGTGCAGAATGTAGCTACCTGCTCTTGAGTTGTGTCATGGAAGCACCTTTCCTGGAGGAGCTTATTGCAACATTCTTTGTTTGGCTAAGTTCTTTAGGGTTGGTTTTGGAAGGTCTTTCAACTTTGTCCAAATCCGCTTCGTATGAAATCTTTTCACAGCGCTCTTTCCAAGTGTCCACAAAGAGCTGCTCCTGGAAACTGTCCACATGCACATCTCCCATGCTGGTGTGCTCGTTTCACTACCTGGATTTTGGTTTTCTCTTCTTTCTTTGAAATGACAAGCCTTCTTTCTGCATGCTACACACACCTTGTAGCAGTTCCAGTTTGCAGCATGTTGGTGCTCCTAAAACGCTGTGTAACCTGTGTAGAGTGTGTCACTCTCCAGCACTGAATACACAACTTAGAGCTCCTTTCACCACAGACACGCAAACACATCTTTTTGTGAAAGTCCTACTTCTTTTCACTTGGAAATGTAAGGGTTTCAACGAGAACATGAAGTCAATGATGCTTTTGCACTCTACTACCAAACGAAATGACCTCCTCTACATGCCCGTCTGAGTTTCAGTGCAAAATGCCCTTGTTTTCTGGTTTCTTGAATGTTCTCAACACATTAGGAGAAAGAGCGTGTTTGAGCAAGAGTGATGCAGTGTGCGTTTCCCTAGATTTCAAGTGATTTGCGAAACATACTCCTTAGTTTTCCACATTGTGTAAGAAACATGAGGTTTGCAAGAGATTGAAACAATGCTTCCTAAAACGTATTCCAGCAGTGAAAACACACGTTTCGACAAAGACTTTGAAGGAGCAAGCAAAAGCCTAGTGGCTGAGTGTTCCTTTTGAGAGAAAGACATGCATTTCGTCCTTCTGGAATGAGTTTTCAGCCAGGAATTCGTATGCATTTTGTACTGTGCAGAAAGTAGCTACCTGCTCGGGAGTTGTGTCATAGAAGCACCTTTCTGGAGGAGCTTATTGCAACATTCATTGTTTGGCTCAGTTCTTTAGGGTTGGTTTTGGAAGGTCTTTCAACTTTGTCCAAATCCTGCTTCGTACGAAATTTTTTCACAGCGCTGTTTCCAAGTGTCCACAAAGAGCTGGTGCTTGAAACTGTCCACATGTACATCTCCCATACTGGTGTGCTCGTTCCCCTACCTGGATTTTGGTTTCCTCTTCTTTCTTTGAAACGACAAGCCTTCTTTCTGTATGCTACACACACCTTGTAGCAGTTTCAGTTTGCAGCATGTTGGTCTCCCCAAAATGCTGAGTATTCTATGTAGAGTGTGTCATTCTACAGCACTGAATACACAACTTAGAGCTCCTTTCAAAGCAGACACACAAACACATCTTTTTGTGAAAGTCTTACTTCAGGTCCCTTGGAAAATATATGGGTTTCTTTGAGAACATGAAGTCGATTACGCTTTTGCACTCTGCAAAGAATAGAAGTGATCTTTTGTACATGCCCGTCTGAATTTCACTGCAAAATGCCCTTCTTTTCTGCTTTCTTGAACATTCCCAAAGCATCAGGTGAAAGAGCGTGTTTGAGGAAGAGTGATGCAGTGTGCGTTTTCCTGGCTTTCAAGTGAACTGGGAAACATACTCCTTGTGTTTCCACATTGTCTAAGAAACAACATGAGTCTTGCAAGAGATTGAAACAATGCATCCTAAAACGTATTACCGCAGTGAAAACACACGTTTCTACCAAGACTTGGAAGGAGCAAGCGAAAGAATAGTCGCTGAGTGTTCTTTCGGAGAGAAACACAAGCATTTGTTCCTTCTGGAGTGAGTTTTCAGCCAGGAATTCATATGCATTTTGTACTGTGCAGAATGTAGCTACCTGCTCTTGAGTTGTGTCATGGAAGCACCTTTCCTGGAGGAGCTTATTGCAACATTCTTTGTTTGGCTAAGTTCTTTAGGGTTGGTTTTGGAAGGTCTTTCAACTTTGTCCAAATCCGCTTCGTATGAAATCTTTTCACAGCGCTCTTTCCAAGTGTCCACAAAGAGCTGCTCCTGGAAACTGTCCACATGCACATCTCCCATGCTGGTGTGCTCGTTTCACTACCTGGATTTTGGTTTTCTCTTCTTTCTTTGAAATGACAAGCCTTCTTTCTGCATGCTACACACACCTTGTAGCAGTTCCAGTTTGCAGCATGTTGGTGCTCCTAAAACGCTGTGTAACCTGTGTAGAGTGTGTCACTCTCCAGCACTGAATACACAACTTAGAGCTCCTTTCACCACAGACACGCAAACACATCTTTTTGTGAAAGTCCTACTTCTTTTCACTTGGAAATGTAAGGGTTTCAACGAGAACATGAAGTCAATGATGCTTTTGCACTCTACTACCAAACGAAATGACCTCCTCTACATGCCCGTCTGAGTTTCAGTGCAAAATGCCCTTGTTTTCTGGTTTCTTGAATGTTCTCAACACATTAGGAGAAAGAGCGTGTTTGAGCAAGAGTGATGCAGTGTGCGTTTCCCTAGATTTCAAGTGATTTGCGAAACATGCTCCTTAGTTTTCCACATTGTGTAAGAAACATGAGGTTTGCAAGAGATTGAAACAATGCTTCCTAAAACGTATTCCAGCAGTGAAAACACACGTTTCGACAAAGACTTTGAAGGAGCAAGCAAAAGCCTAGTGGCTGAGTGTTCCTTTTGAGAGAAAGACATGCATTTCGTCCTTCTGGAATGAGTTTTCAGCCAGGAATTCGTATGCATTTTGTACTGTGCAGAAAGTAGCTACCTGCTCGGGAGTTGTGTCATAGAAGCACCTTTCTGGAGGAGCTTATTGCAACATTCATTGTTTGGCTCAGTTCTTTAGGGTTGGTTTTGGAAGGTCTTTCAACTTTGTCCAAATCCTGCTTCGTACGAAATTTTTTCACAGCTCTGTTTCCAAGTGTCTACAAAGAGCTGGTGCTTGAAACTGTCCACATGTACATCTCCCATACTGGTGTGCTCGTTCCCCTACCTGGATTTTGGTTTCCTCTTCTTTCTTTGAAACGACAAGCCTTCTTTCTGTATGCTACACACACCTTGTAGCAGTTTCACTTTGCAGCATGTTGGTCTCCCCAAAATGCTGAGTATTCTATGTAGAGTGTGTCATTCTACAGCACTGAATACACAACTTAGAGCTCCTTTCAAAGCAGACACACAAACACATCTTTTTGTGAAAGTCTTACTTCAGGTCCCTTGGAAAATATATGGGTTTCTTTGAGAACATGAAGTCGATTACGCTTTTGCACTCTGCAAAGAATAGAAGTGATCTTTTGTACATGCCCGTCTGAATTTCACTGCAAAATGCCCTTCTTTTCTGCTTTCTTGAACATTCCCAAAGCATCAGGTGAAAGAGCGTGTTTGAGGAAGAGTGATGCAGTGTGCGTTTTCCTGGCTTTCAAGTGAATTGGGAAACATACTCCTTGTGTTTCCACATTGTCTAAGAAACAACATGAGTCTTGCAAGAGATTGAAACAATGCATCCTAAAACGTATTACCGCAGTGAAAACACACGTTTCTACCAAGACTTGGAAGGAGCAAGCGAAAGAATAGTCGCTGAGTGTTCTTTCGGAGAGAAACACAAGCATTTGTTCCTTCTGGAGTGAGTTTTCAGCCAGGAATTCATATGCGTTTTGTACTGTGCAGAATGTAGCTACCTGCTCTTGAGTTGTGTCATGGAAGCACCTTTACTGGAGGAGCTTATTGCAACATTCTTTGTCTGGCTAAGTTCTTTAGGGTTGGTTTTGGAAGGTCTTTCAACTTTGTCCAAATCCGCTTCGTATGAAATCTTTTCACAGCGCTCTTTCCAAGTGTCCACAAAGAGCTGCTCCTGGAAACTGTCCACATGCACATCTCCCATGCTGGTGTGCTCGTTTCACTACCTGGATTTTGGTTTTCTCTTCTTTCTTTGAAATGACAAGCCTTCTTTCTGCATGCTACACACACCTTGTAGCAGTTCCAGTTTGCAGCATGTTGGTGCTCCTAAAACGCTGTGTAACCTGTGTAGAGTGTGTCACTCTCCAGCACTGAATACACAACTTAGAGCTCCTTTCACCACAGACACGCAAACACATCTTTTTGTGAAAGTCCTACTTCTTTTCACTTGGAAATGTAAGGGTTTCAACGAGAACATGAAGTCAATGATGCTTTTGCACTCTACTACCAAACGAAATGACCTCCTCTACATGCCCGTCTGAGTTTCAGTGCAAAATGCCCTTGTTTTCTGGTTTCTTGAATGTTCTCAACACATTAGGAGAAAGAGCGTGTTTGAGCAAGAGTGATGCAGTGTGCGTTTCCCTAGATTTCAAGTGATTTGCGAAACATACTCCTTAGTTTTCCACATTGTGTAAGAAACATGAGGTTTGCAAGAGATTGAAACAATGCTTCCTAAAACGTATTCCAGCAGTGAAAACACACGTTTCGACAAAGACTTTGAAGGAGCAAGCAAAAGCCTAGTGGCTGAGTGTTCCTTTTGAGAGAAAGACATGCATTTCGTCCTTCTGGAATGAGTTTTCAGCCAGGAATTCGTATGCATTTTGTACTGTGCAGAAAGTAGCTACCTGCTCGGGAGTTGTGTCATAGAAGCACCTTTCTGGAGGAGCTTATTGCAACATTCATTGTTTGGCTCAGTTCTTTAGGGTTGGTTTTGGAAGGTCTTTCAACTTTGTCCAAATCCTGCTTCGTACGAAATTTTTTCACAGCGCTGTTTCCAAGTGTCCACAAAGAGCTGGTGCTTGAAACTGTCCACATGTACATCTCCCATACTGGTGTGCTCGTTCCCCTACCTGGATTTTGGTTTCCTCTTCTTTCTTTGAAACGACAAGCCTTCTTTCTGTATGCTACACACACCTTGTAGCAGTTTCAGTTTGCAGCATGTTGGTCTCCCCAAAATGCTGAGTATTCTATGTAGAGTGTGTCATTCTACAGCACTGAATACACAACTTAGAGCTCCTTTCAAAGCAGACACACAAACACATCTTTTTGTGAAAGTCTTACTTCAGGTCCCTTGGAAAATATATGGGTTTCTTTGAGAACATGAAGTCGATTACGCTTTTGCACTCTGCAAAGAATAGAAGTGATCTTTTGTACATGCCCGTCTGAATTTCACTGCAAAATGCCCTTCTTTTCTGCTTTCTTGAACATTCCCAAAGCATCAGGTGAAAGAGCGTGTTTGAGGAAGAGTGATGCAGTGTGCGTTTTCCTGGCTTTCAAGTGAATTGGGAAACATACTCCTTGTGTTTCCACATTGTCTAAGAAACAACATGAGTCTTGCAAGAGATTGAAACAATGCATCCTAAAACGTATTACCGCAGTGAAAACACACGTTTCTACCAAGACTTGGAAGGAGCAAGCGAAAGAATAGTCGCTGAGTGTTCTTTCGGAGAGAAACACAAGCATTTGTTCCTTCTGGAGTGAGTTTTCAGCCAGGAATTCATATGCGTTTTGTACTGTGCAGAATGTAGCTACCTGCTCTTGAGTTGTGTCATAGAAGCACCTTTACTGGAGGAGCTTATTGCAACATTCTTTGTTTGGCTAAGTTCTTTAGGGTTGGTTTTGGAAGGTCTTTCAACTTTGTCCAAATCCGCTTCGTATGAAATCTTTTCACAGCGCTCTTTCCAAGTGTCCACAAAGAGCTGCTCCTGGAAACTGTCCACATGCACATCTCCCATGCTGGTGTGCTCGTTTCACTACCTGGATTTTGGTTTTCTCTTCTTTCTTTGAAATGACAAGCCTTCTTTCTGCATGCTACACACACCTTGTAGCAGTTCCAGTTTGCAGCATGTTGGTGCTCCTAAAACGCTGTGTAACCTGTGTAAAGTGTGTCACTCTCCAGCACTGAATACACAACTTAGAGCTCCTTTCACCACAGACACGCAAACACATCTTTTTGTGAAAGTCCTACTTCTTTTCACTTGGAAATGTAAGGGTTTCAACGAGAACATGAAGTCAATGATGCTTTTGCACTCTACTACCAAACGAAATGACCTCTTCTACATGCCCGTCTGAGGTTCAGTGCAAAATGCCCTTGTTTTCTGGTTTCTTGAATGTTCTCAACACATTAGGAGAAAGAGCGTGTTTGAGCAAGAGTGATGCAGTGTGCGTTTCCCTAGATTTCAAGTGATTTGCGAAACATACTCCTTAGTTTTCCACATTGTGTAAGAAACATGAGGTTTGCAAGAGATTGAAACAATGCTTCCTAAAACGTATTCCAGCAGTGAAAACACACGTTTCGACAAAGACTTTGAAGGAGCAAGCAAAAGCCTAGTGGCTGAGTGTTCCTTTTGAGAGAAAGACATGCATTTCGTCCTTCTGGAATGAGTTTTCAGCCAGGAATTCGTATGCATTTTGTACTGTGCAGAAAGTAGCTACCTGCTCGGGAGTTGTGTCATAGAAGCACCTTTCTGGAGGAGCTTATTGCAACATTCATTGTTTGGCTCAGTTCTTTAGGGTTGGTTTTGGAAGGTCTTTCAACTTTGTCCAAATCCTGCTTCGTACGAAATTTTTTCACAGCGCTGTTTCCAAGTGTCCACAAAGAGCTGGTGCTTGAAACTGTCCACATGTACATCTCCCATACTGGTGTGCTCCTTCCCCTACCTGGATTTTGGTTTCCTCTTCTTTCTTTGAAACGACAAGCCTTCTTTCTGTATGCTACACACACCTTGTAGCAGTTTCAGTTTGGAGCATGTTGGTCTCCCCAAAATGCTGAGTATTCTATGTAGAGTGTGTCATTCTACAGCACTGAATACACAACTTAGAGCTCCTTTCAAAGCAGACACACAAACACATCTTTTTGTGAAAGTCTTACTTCAGGTCCCTTGGAAAATATATGGGTTTCTTTGAGAACATGAAGTCGATTACGCTTTTGCACTCTGCAAAGAATAGAAGTGATCTTTTGTACATGCCCGTCTGAATTTCACTGCAAAATGCCCTTCTTTTCTGCTTTCTTGAACATTCCCAAAGCATCAGGTGAAAGAGCGTGTTTGAGGAAGAGTGATGCAGTGTGCGTTTTCCTGGCTTTCAAGTGAACTGGGAAACATACTCCTTGTGTTTCCACATTGTCTAAGAAACAACATGAGTCTTGCAAGAGATTGAAACAATGCATCCTAAAACGTATTACCGCAGTGAAAACACACGTTTCTACCAAGACTTGGAAGGAGCAAGCGAAAGAATAGTCGCTGAGTGTTCTTTCGGAGAGAAACACAAGCATTTGTTCCTTCTGGAGTGAGTTTTCAGCCAGGAATTCATATGCATTTTGTACTGTGCAGAATGTAGCTACCTGCTCTTGAGTTGTGTCATGGAAGCACCTTTCCTGGAGGAGCTTATTGCAACATTATTTGTTTGGCTAAGTTCTTTAGGGTTGGTTTTGGAAGGTCTTTCAACTTTGTCCAAATCCGCTTCGTATGAAATCTTTTCACAGCGCTCTTTCCAAGTGTCCACAAAGAGCTGCTCCTGGAAACTGTCCACATGCACATCTCCCATGCTGGTGTGCTCGTTTCACTACCTGGATTTTGGTTTTCTCTTCTTTCTTTGAAATGACAAGCCTTCTTTCTGCATGCTACACACACCTTGTAGCAGTTCCAGTTTGCAGCATGTTGGTGCTCCTAAAACGCTATGTAACCTGTGTAGAGTGTGTCACTCTCCAGCACTGAATACACAACTTAGAGCTCCTTTCACCACAGACACGCAAACACATCTTTTTGTGAAAGTCCTACTTCTTTTCACTTGGAAATGTAAGGGTTTCAACGAGAACATGAAGTCAATGATGCTTTTGCACTCTACTACCAAACGAAATGACCTCCTCTACATGCCCGTCTGAGTTTCAGTGCAAAATGCCCTTGTTTTCTGGTTTCTTGAATGTTCTCAACACATTAGGAGAAAGAGCGTGTTTGAGCAAGAGTGATGCAGTGTGCGTTTCCCTAGATTTCAAGTGATTTGCGAAACATACTCCTTAGTTTTCCACATTGTGTAAGAAACATGAGGTTTGCAAGAGATTGAAACAATGCTTCCTAAAACGTATTCCAGCAGTGAAAACACACGTTTCGACAAAGACTTTGAAGGAGCAAGCAAAAGCCTAGTGGCTGAGTGTTCCTTTTGAGAGAAAGACATGCATTTCGTCCTTCTGGAATGAGTTTTCAGCCAGGAATTCGTATGCATTTTGTACTGTGCAGAAAGTAGCTACCTGCTCGGGAGTTGTGTCATAGAAGCACCTTTCTGGAGGAGCTTATTGCAACATTCATTGTTTGGCTCAGTTCTTTAGGGTTGGTTTTGGAAGGTCTTTCAACTTTGTCCAAATCCTGCTTCGTACGAAATTTTTTCACAGCGCTGTTTCCAAGTGTCCACAAAGAGCTGGTGCTTGAAACTGTCCACATGTACATCTCCCATACTGGTGTGCTCGTTCCCCTACCTGGATTTTGGTTTCCTCTTCTTTCTTTGAAACGACAAGCCTTCTTTCTGTATGCTACACACACCTTGTAGCAGTTTCACTTTGCAGCATGTTGGTCTCCCCAAAATGCTGAGTATTCTATGTAGAGTGTGTCATTCTACAGCACTGAATACACAACTTAGAGCTCCTTTCAAAGCAGACACACAAACACATCTTTTTGTGAAAGTCTTACTTCAGGTCCCTTGGAAAATATATGGGTTTCTTTGAGAACATGAAGTCGATTACGCTTTTGCACTCTGCAAAGAATAGAAGTGATCTTTTGTACATGCCCGTCTGAATTTCACTGCAAAATGCCCTTCTTTTCTGCTTTCTTGAACATTCCCAAAGCATCAGGTGAAAGAGCGTGTTTGAGGAAGAGTGATGCAGTGTGCGTTTTCCTGGCTTTCAAGTGAACTGGGAAACATACTCCTTGTGTTTCCACATTGTCTAAGAAACAACATGAGTCTTGCAAGAGATTGAAACAATGCATCCTAAAACGTATTACCGCAGTGAAAACACACGTTTCTACCAAGACTTGGAAGGAGCAAGCGAAAGAATAGTCGCTGAGTGTTCTTTCGGAGAGAAACACAAGCATTTGTTCCTTCTGGAGTGAGTTTTCAGCCAGGAATTCATATGCATTTTGTACTGTGCAGAATGTAGCTACCTGCTCTTGAGTTGTGTCATAGAAGCACCTTTCCTGGAGGAGCTTATTGCAACATTCTTTGTTTGGCTCAGTTCTTTAGGGTTGGTTTTGGAAGGTCTTTCAACTTTGTCCAAATCCGCTTCGTATGAAATCTTTTCACAGCGCTCTTTCCAAGTGTCCACAAAGAGCTGCTCCTGGAAACTGTCCACATGCACATCTCCCATGCTGGTGTGCTCGTTTCACTACCTGGATTTTGGTTTTCTCTTCTTTCTTTGAAATGACAAGCCTTCTTTCTGCATGCTACACACACCTTGTAGCAGTTCCAGTTTGCAGCATGTTGGTGCTCCTAAAACGCTGTGTAACCTGTGTAGAGTGTGTCACTCTCCAGCACTGAATACACAACTTAGAGCTCCTTTCACCACAGACACGCAAACACATCTTTTTGTGAAAGTCCTACTTCTTTTCACTTGGAAATGTAAGGGTTTCAACGAGAACATGAAGTCAATGATGCTTTTGCACTCTACTACCAAACGAAATGACCTCCTCTACATGCCCGTCTGAGTTTCAGTGCAAAATGCCCTTGTTTTCTGGTTTCTTGAATGTTCTCAACACATTAGGAGAAAGAGCGTGTTTGAGCAAGAGTGATGCAGTGTGCGTTTCCCTAGATTTCAAGTGATTTGCGAAACATGCTCCTTAGTTTTCCACATTGTGTAAGAAACATGAGGTTTGCAAGAGATTGAAACAATGCTTCCTAAAACGTATTCCAGCAGTGAAAACACACGTTTCGACAAAGACTTTGAAGGAGCAAGCAAAAGCCTAGTGGCTGAGTGTTCCTTTTGAGAGAAAGACATGCATTTCGTCCTTCTGGAATGAGTTTTCAGCCAGGAATTCGTATGCATTTTGTACTGTGCAGAAAGTAGCTACCTGCTCGGGAGTTGTGTCATAGAAGCACCTTTCTGGAGGAGCTTATTGCAACATTCATTGTTTGGCTCAGTTCTTTAGGGTTGGTTTTGGAAGGTCTTTCAACTTTGTCCAAATCCTGCTTCGTACGAAATTTTTTCACAGCTCTGTTTCCAAGTGTCCACAAAGAGCTGGTGCTTGAAACTGTCCACATGTACATCTCCCATACTGGTGTGCTCGTTCCCCTACCTGGATTTTGGTTTCCTCTTCTTTCTTTGAAACGACAAGCCTTCTTTCTGTATGCTACACACACCTTGTAGCAGTTTCACTTTGCAGCATGTTGGTCTCCCCAAAATGCTGAGTATTCTATGTAGAGTGTGTCATTCTACAGCACTGAATACACAACTTAGAGCTCCTTTCAAAGCAGACACACAAACACATCTTTTTGTGAAAGTCTTACTTCAGGTCCCTTGGAAAATATATGGGTTTCTTTGAGAACATGAAGTCGATTACGCTTTTGCACTCTGCAAAGAATAGAAGTGATCTTTTGTACATGCCCGTCTGAATTTCACTGCAAAATGCCCTTCTTTTCTGCTTTCTTGAACATTCCCAAAGCATCAGGTGAAAGAGCGTGTTTGAGGAAGAGTGATGCAGTGTGCGTTTTCCTGGCTTTCAAGTGAACTGGGAAACATACTCCTTGTGTTTCCACATTGTCTAAGAAACAACATGAGTCTTGCAAGAGATTGAAACAATGCATCCTAAAACGTATTACCGCAGTGAAAACACACGTTTCTACCAAGACTTGGAAGGAGCAAGCGAAAGAATAGTCGCTGAGTGTTCTTTCGGAGAGAAACACAAGCATTTGTTCCTTCTGGAGTGAGTTTTCAGCCAGGAATTCATATGCATTTTGTACTGTGCAGAATGTAGCTACCTGCTCTTGAGTTGTGTCATAGAAGCACCTTTCCTGGAGGAGCTTATTGCAACATTCTTTGTTTGGCTAAGTTCTTTAGGGTTGGTTTTGGAAGGTCTTTCAACTTTGTCCAAATCCGCTTCGTATGAAATCTTTTCACAGCGCTCTTTCCAAGTGTCCACAAAGAGCTGCTCCTGGAAACTGTCCACATGCACATCTCCCATGCTGGTGTGCTCGTTTCACTACCTGGATTTTGGTTTTCTCTTCTTTCTTTGAAATGACAAGCCTTCTTTCTGCATGCTACACACACCTTGTAGCAGTTCCAGTTTGCAGCATGTTGGTGCTCCTAAAACGCTGTGTAGCCTGTGTAGAGTGTGTCACTCTCCAGCACTGAATACACAACTTAGAGCTCCTTTCACCACAGACACGCAAACACATCTTTTTGTGAAAGTCCTACTTCTTTTCACTTGGAAATGTAAGGGTTTCAACGAGAACATGAAGTCAATGATGCTTTTGCACTCTACTACCAAACGAAATGACCTCTTCTACATGCCCGTCTGAGGTTCAGTGCAAAATGCCCTTGTTTTCTGGTTTCTTGAATGTTCTCAACACATTAGGAGAAAGAGCGTGTTTGAGCAAGAGTGATGCAGTGTGCGTTTCCCTAGATTTCAAGTGATTTGCGAAACATACTCCTTAGTTTTCCACATTGTGTAAGAAACATGAGGTTTGCAAGAGATTGAAACAATGCTTCCTAAAACGTATTCCAGCAGTGAAAACACACGTTTCGACAAAGACTTTGAAGGAGCAAGCAAAAGCCTAGTGGCTGAGTGTTCCTTTTGAGAGAAAGACATGCATTTCGTCCTTCTGGAATGAGTTTTCAGCCAGGAATTCGTATGCATTTTGTACTGTGCAGAAAGTAGCTACCTGCTCGGGAGTTGTGTCATAGAAGCACCTTTCTGGAGGAGCTTATTGCAACATTCATTGTTTGGCTCAGTTCTTTAGGGTTGGTTTTGGAAGGTCTTTCAACTTTGTCCAAATCCTGCTTCGTACGAAATTTTTTCACAGCGCTGTTTCCAAGTGTCCACAAAGAGCTGGTGCTTGAAACTGTCCACATGTACATCTCCCATACTGGTGTGCTCGTTCCCCTACCTGGATTTTGGTTTCCTCTTCTTTCTTTGAAACGACAAGCCTTCTTTCTGTATGCTACACACACCTTGTAGCAGTTTCAGTTTGCAGCATGTTGGTCTCCCCAAAATGCTGAGTATTCTATGTAGAGTGTGTCATTCTACAGCACTGAATACACAACTTAGAGCTCCTTTCAAAGCAGACACACAAACACATCTTTTTGTGAAAGTCTTACTTCAGGTCCCTTGGAAAATATATGGGTTTCTTTGAGAACATGAAGTCGATTACGCTTTTGCACTCTGCAAAGAATAGAAGTGATCTTTTGTACATGCCCGTCTGAATTTCACTGCAAAATGCCCTTCTTTTCTGCTTTCTTGAACATTCCCAAAGCATCAGGTGAAAGAGCGTGTTTGAGGAAGAGTGATGCAGTGTGCGTTTTCCTGGCTTTCAAGTGAACTGGGAAACATACTCCTTGTGTTTCCACATTGTCTAAGAAACAACATGAGTCTTGCAAGAGATTGAAACAATGCATCCTAAAACGTATTACCGCAGTGAAAACACACGTTTCTACCAAGACTTGGAAGGAGCAAGCGAAAGAATAGTCGCTGAGTGTTCTTTCGGAGAGAAACACAAGCATTTGTTCCTTCTGGAGTGAGTTTTCAGCCAGGAATTCATATGCATTTTGTACTGTGCAGAATGTAGCTACCTGCTCTTGAGTTGTGTCATGGAAGCACCTTTCCTGGAGGAGCTTATTGCAACATTCTTTGTTTGGCTAAGTTCTTTAGGGTTGGTTTTGGAAGGTCTTTCAACTTTGTCCAAATCCGCTTCGTATGAAATCTTTTCACAGCGCTCTTTCCAAGTGTCCACAAAGAGCTGCTCCTGGAAACTGTCCACATGCACATCTCCCATGCTGGTGTGCTCGTTTCACTACCTGGATTTTGGTTTTCTCTTCTTTCTTTGAAATGACAAGCCTTCTTTCTGCATGCTACACACACCTTGTAGCAGTTCCAGTTTGCAGCATGTTGATGCTCCTAAAACGCTGTGTAGCCTGTGTAGAGTGTGTCACTCTCCAGCACTGAATACACAACTTAGAGCTCCTTTCACCACAGACACGCAAACACATCTTTTTGTGAAAGTCCTACTTCTTTTCACTTGGAAATGTAAGGGTTTCAACGAGAACATGAAGTCAATGATGCTTTTGCACTCTACTACCAAACGAAATGACCTCTTCTACATGCCCGTCTGAGGTTCAGTGCAAAATGCCCTTGTTTTCTGGTTTCTTGAATGTTCTCAACACATTAGGAGAAAGAGCGTGTTTGAGCAAGAGTGATGCAGTGTGCGTTTCCCTAGATTTCAAGTGATTTGCGAAACATACTCCTTAGTTTTCCACATTGTGTAAGAAACATGAGGTTTGCAAGAGATTGAAACAATGCTTCCTAAAACGTATTCCAGCAGTGAAAACACACGTTTCGACAAAGACTTTGAAGGAGCAAGCAAAAGCCTAGTGGCTGAGTGTTCCTTTTGAGAGAAAGACATGCATTTCGTCCTTCTGGAATGAGTTTTCAGCCAGGAATTCGTATGCATTTTGTACTGTGCAGAAAGTAGCTACCTGCTCGGGAGTTGTGTCATAGAAGCACCTTTCTGGAGGAGCTTATTGCAACATTCATTGTTTGGCTCAGTTCTTTAGGGTTGGTTTTGGAAGGTCTTTCAACTTTGTCCAAATCCTGCTTCGTACGAAATTTTTTCACAGCGCTGTTTCCAAGTGTCCACAAAGAGCTGGTGCTTGAAACTGTCCACATGTACATCTCCCATACTGGTGTGCTCCTTCCCCTACCTGGATTTTGGTTTCCTCTTCTTTCTTTGAAACGACAAGCCTTCTTTCTGTATGCTACACACACCTTGTAGCAGTTTCAGTTTGCAGCATGTTGGTCTCCCCAAAATGCTGAGTATTCTATGTAGAGTGTGTCATTCTACAGCACTGAATACACAACTTAGAGCTCCTTTCAAAGCAGACACACAAACACATCTTTTTGTGAAAGTCTTACTTCAGGTCCCTTGGAAAATATATGGGTTTCTTTGAGAACATGAAGTCGATTACGCTTTTGCACTCTGCAAAGAATAGAAGTGATCTTTTGTACATGCCCGTCTGAATTTCACTGCAAAATGCCCTTCTTTTCTGCTTTCTTGAACATTCCCAAAGCATCAGGTGAAAGAGCGTGTTTGAGGAAGAGTGATGCAGTGTGCGTTTTCCTGGCTTTCAAGTGAACTGGGAAACATACTCCTTGTGTTTCCACATTGTCTAAGAAACAACATGAGTCTTGCAAGAGATTGAAACAATGCATCCTAAAACGTATTACCGCAGTGAAAACACACGTTTCTACCAAGACTTGGAAGGAGCAAGCGAAAGAATAGTCGCTGAGTGTTCTTTCGGAGAGAAACACAAGCATTTGTTCCTTCTGGAGTGAGTTTTCAGCCAGGAATTCATATGCATTTTGTACTGTGCAGAATGTAGCTACCTGCTCTTGAGTTGTGTCATGGAAGCACCTTTCCTGGAGGAGCTTATTGCAACATTATTTGTTTGGCTAAGTTCTTTAGGGTTGGTTTTGGAAGGTCTTTCAACTTTGTCCAAATCCGCTTCGTATGAAATCTTTTCACAGCGCTCTTTCCAAGTGTCCACAAAGAGCTGCTCCTGGAAACTGTCCACATGCACATCTCCCATGCTGGTGTGCTCGTTTCACTACCTGGATTTTGGTTTTCTCTTCTTTCTTTGAAATGACAAGCCTTCTTTCTGCATGCTACACACACCTTGTAGCAGTTCCAGTTTGCAGCATGTTGGTGCTCCTAAAACGCTGTGTAACCTGTGTAGAGTGTGTCACTCTCCAGCACTGAATACACAACTTAGAGCTCCTTTCACCACAGACACGCAAACACATCTTTTTGTGAAAGTCCTACTTCTTTTCACTTGGAAATGTAAGGGTTTCAACGAGAACATGAAGTCAATGATGCTTTTGCACTCTACTACCAAACGAAATGACCTCCTCTACATGCCCGTCTGAGTTTCAGTGCAAAATGCCCTTGTTTTCTGGTTTCTTGAATGTTCTCAACACATTAGGAGAAAGAGCGTGTTTGAGCAAGAGTGATGCAGTGTGCGTTTCCCTAGATTTCAAGTGATTTGCGAAACATACTCCTTAGTTTTCCACATTGTGTAAGAAACATGAGGTTTGCAAGAGATTGAAACAATGCTTCCTAAAACGTATTCCAGCAGTGAAAACACACGTTTCGACAAAGACTTTGAAGGAGCAAGCAAAAGCCTAGTGGCTGAGTGTTCCTTTTGAGAGAAAGACATGCATTTCGTCCTTCTGGAATGAGTTTTCAGCCAGGAATTCGTATGCATTTTGTACTGTGCAGAAAGTAGCTACCTGCTCGGGAGTTGTGTCATAGAAGCACCTTTCTGGAGGAGCTTATTGCAACATTCATTGTTTGGCTCAGTTCTTTAGGGTTGGTTTTGGAAGGTCTTTCAACTTTGTCCAAATCCTGCTTCGTACGAAATTTTTTCACAGCGCTGTTTCCAAGTGTCCACAAAGAGCTGGTGCTTGAAACTGTCCACATGTACATCTCCCATACTGGTGTGCTCGTTCCCCTACCTGGATTTTGGTTTCCTCTTCTTTCTTTGAAACGACAAGCCTTCTTTCTGTATGCTACACACACCTTGTAGCAGTTTCAGTTTGCAGCATGTTGGTCTCCCCAAAATGCTGAGTATTCTATGTAGAGTGTGTCATTCTACAGCACTGAATACACAACTTAGAGCTCCTTTCAAAGCAGACACACAAACACATCTTTTTGTGAAAGTCTTACTTCAGGTCCCTTGGAAAATATATGGGTTTCTTTGAGAACATGAAGTCGATTACGCTTTTGCACTCTGCAAAGAATAGAAGTGATCTTTTGTACATGCCCGTCTGAATTTCACTGCAAAATGCCCTTCTTTTCTGCTTTCTTGAACATTCCCAAAGCATCAGGTGAAAGAGCGTGTTTGAGGAAGAGTGATGCAGTGTGCGTTTTCCTGGCTTTCAAGTGAACTGGGAAACATACTCCTTGTGTTTCCACATTGTCTAAGAAACAACATGAGTCTTGCAAGAGATTGAAACAATGCATCCTAAAACGTATTACCGCAGTGAAAACACACGTTTCTACCAAGACTTGGAAGGAGCAAGCGAAAGAATAGTCGCTGAGTGTTCTTTCGGAGAGAAACACAAGCATTTGTTCCTTCTGGAGTGAGTTTTCAGCCAGGAATTCATATGCATTTTGTACTGTGCAGAATGTAGCTACCTGCTCTTGAGTTGTGTCATGGAAGCACCTTTCCTGGAGGAGCTTATTGCAACATTCTTTGTTTGGCTAAGTTCTTTAGGGTTGGTTTTGGAAGGTCTTTCAACTTTGTCCAAATCCGCTTCGTATGAAATCTTTTCACAGCGCTCTTTCCAAGTGTCCACAAAGAGCTGCTCCTGGAAACTGTCCACATGCACATCTCCCATGCTGGTGTGCTCGTTTCACTACCTGGATTTTGGTTTTCTCTTCTTTCTTTGAAATGACAAGCCTTCTTTCTGCATGCTACACACACCTTGTAGCAGTTCCAGTTTGCAGCATGTTGGTGCTCCTAAAACGCTGTGTAACCTGTGTAGAGTGTGTCACTCTCCAGCACTGAATACACAACTTAGAGCTCCTTTCACCACAGACACGCAAACACATCTTTTTGTGAAAGTCCTACTTCTTTTCACTTGGAAATGTAAGGGTTTCAACGAGAACATGAAGTCAATGATGCTTTTGCACTCTACTACCAAACGAAATGACCTCCTCTACATGCCCGTCTGAGTTTCAGTGCAAAATGCCCTTGTTTTCTGGTTTCTTGAATGTTCTCAACACATTAGGAGAAAGAGCGTGTTTGAGCAAGAGTGATGCAGTGTGCGTTTCCCTAGATTTCAAGTGATTTGCGAAACATGCTCCTTAGTTTTCCACATTGTGTAAGAAACATGAGGTTTGCAAGAGATTGAAACAATGCTTCCTAAAACGTATTCCAGCAGTGAAAACACACGTTTCGACAAAGACTTTGAAGGAGCAAGCAAAAGCCTAGTGGCTGAGTGTTCCTTTTGAGAGAAAGACATGCATTTCGTCCTTCTGGAATGAGTTTTCAGCCAGGAATTCGTATGCATTTTGTACTGTGCAGAAAGTAGCTACCTGCTCGGGAGTTGTGTCATAGAAGCACCTTTCTGGAGGAGCTTATTGCAACATTCATTGTTTGGCTCAGTTCTTTAGGGTTGGTTTTGGAAGGTCTTTCAACTTTGTCCAAATCCTGCTTCGTACGAAATTTTTTCACAGCTCTGTTTCCAAGTGTCCACAAAGAGCTGGTGCTTGAAACTGTCCACATGTACATCTCCCATACTGGTGTGCTCGTTCCCCTACCTGGATTTTGGTTTCCTCTTCTTTCTTTGAAACGACAAGCCTTCTTTCTGTATGCTACACACACCTTGTAGCAGTTTCACTTTGCAGCATGTTGGTCTCCCCAAAATGCTGAGTATTCTATGTAGAGTGTGTCATTCTACAGCACTGAATACACAACTTAGAGCTCCTTTCAAAGCAGACACACAAACACATCTTTTTGTGAAAGTCTTACTTCAGGTCCCTTGGAAAATATATGGGTTTCTTTGAGAACATGAAGTCGATTACGCTTTTGCACTCTGCAAAGAATAGAAGTGATCTTTTGTACATGCCCGTCTGAATTTCACTGCAAAATGCCCTTCTTTTCTGCTTTCTTGAACATTCCCAAAGCATCAGGTGAAAGAGCGTGTTTGAGGAAGAGTGATGCAGTGTGCGTTTTCCTGGCTTTCAAGTGAACTGGGAAACATACTCCTTGTGTTTCCACATTGTCTAAGAAACAACATGAGTCTTGCAAGAGATTGAAACAATGCATCCTAAAACGTATTACCGCAGTGAAAACACACGTTTCTACCAAGACTTGGAAGGAGCAAGCGAAAGAATAGTCGCTGAGTGTTCTTTCGGAGAGAAACACAAGCATTTGTTCCTTCTGGAGTGAGTTTTCAGCCAGGAATTCATATGCATTTTGTACTGTGCAGAATGTAGCTACCTGCTCTTGAGTTGTGTCATAGAAGCACCTTTCCTGGAGGAGCTTATTGCAACATTCTTTGTCTGGCTAAGTTCTTTAGGGTTGGTTTTGGAAGGTCTTTCAACTTTGTCCAAATCCGCTTCGTATGAAATCTTTTCACAGCGCTCTTTCCAAGTGTCCACAAAGAGCTGCTCCTGGAAACTGTCCACATGCACATCTCCCATGCTGGTGTGCTCGTTTCACTACCTGGATTTTGGTTTTCTCTTCTTTCTTTGAAATGACAAGCCTTCTTTCTGCATGCTACACACACCTTGTAGCAGTTCCAGTTTGCAGCATGTTGGTGCTCCTAAAACGCTGTGTAGCCTGTGTAGAGTGTGTCACTCTCCAGCACTGAATACACAACTTAGAGCTCCTTTCACCACAGACACGCAAACACATCTTTTTGTGAAAGTCCTACTTCTTTTCACTTGGAAATGTAAGGGTTTCAACGAGAACATGAAGTCAATGATGCTTTTGCACTCTACTACCAAACGAAATGACCTCCTCTACATGCCCGTCTGAGGTTCAGTGCAAAATGCCCTTGTTTTCTGGTTTCTTGAATGTTCTCAACACATTAGGAGAAAGAGCGTGTTTGAGCAAGAGTGATGCAGTGTGCGTTTCCCTAGATTTCAAGTGATTTGCGAAACATACTCCTTAGTTTTCCACATTGTGTAAGAAACATGAGGTTTGCAAGAGATTGAAACAATGCTTCCTAAAACGTATTCCAGCAGTGAAAACACACGTTTCGACAAAGACTTTGAAGGAGCAAGCAAAAGCCTAGTGGCTGAGTGTTCCTTTTGAGAGAAAGACATGCATTTCGTCCTTCTGGAATGAGTTTTCAGCCAGGAATTCGTATGCATTTTGTACTGTGCAGAAAGTAGCTACCTGCTCGGGAGTTGTGTCATAGAAGCACCTTTCTGGAGGAGCTTATTGCAACATTCATTGTTTGGCTCAGTTCTTTAGGGTTGGTTTTGGAAGGTCTTTCAACTTTGTCCAAATCCTGCTTCGTACGAAATTTTTTCACAGCTCTGTTTCCAAGTGTCCACAAAGAGCTGGTGCTTGAAACTGTCCACATGTACATCTCCCATACTGGTGTGCTCGTTCCCCTACCTGGATTTTGGTTTCCTCTTCTTTCTTTGAAACGACAAGCCTTCTTTCTGTATGCTACACACACCTTGTAGCAGTTTCAGTTTGGAGCATGTTGGTCTCCCCAAAATGCTGAGTATTCTATGTAGAGTGTGTCATTCTACAGCACTGAATACACAACTTAGAGCTCCTTTCAAAGCAGACACACAAACACATCTTTTTGTGAAAGTCTTACTTCAGGTCCCTTGGAAAATATATGGGTTTCTTTGAGAACATGAAGTCGATTACGCTTTTGCACTCTGCAAAGAATAGAAGTGATCTTTTGTACATGCCCGTCTGAATTTCACTGCAAAATGCCCTTCTTTTCTGCTTTCTTGAACATTCCCAAAGCATCAGGTGAAAGAGCGTGTTTGAGGAAGAGTGATGCAGTGTGCGTTTTCCTGGCTTTCAAGTGAACTGGGAAACATACTCCTTGTGTTTCCACATTGTCTAAGAAACAACATGAGTCTTGCAAGAGATTGAAACAATGCATCCTAAAACGTATTACCGCAGTGAAAACACACGTTTCTACCAAGACTTGGAAGGAGCAAGCGAAAGAATAGTCGCTGAGTGTTCTTTCGGAGAGAAACACAAGCATTTGTTCCTTCTGGAGTGAGTTTTCAGCCAGGAATTCATATGCGTTTTGTACTGTGCAGAATGTAGCTACCTGCTCTTGAGTTGTGTCATAGAAGCACCTTTACTGGAGGAGCTTATTGCAACATTCTTTGTTTGGCTAAGTTCTTTAGGGTTGGTTTTGGAAGGTCTTTCAACTTTGTCCAAATCCGCTTCGTATGAAATCTTTTCACAGCGCTCTTTCCAAGTGTCCACAAAGAGCTGCTCCTGGAAACTGTCCACATGCACATCTCCCATGCTGGTGTGCTCGTTTCACTACCTTGATTTTGGTTTTCTCTTCTTTCTTTGAAATGACAAGCCTTCTTTCTGCATGCTACACACACCTTGTAGCAGTTCCAGTTTGCAGCATGTTGGTGCTCCTAAAACGCTGTGTAACCTGTGTAGAGTGTGTCACTCTCCAGCACTGAATACACAACTTAGAGCTCCTTTCACCACAGACACGCAAACACATCTTTTTGTGAAAGTCCTACTTCTTTTCACTTGGAAATGTAAGGGTTTCAACGAGAACATGAAGTCAATGATGCTTTTGCACTCTACAACCAAACGAAATGACCTCCTCTACATGCCCGTCTGAGTTTCAGTGCAAAATGCCCTTGTTTTCTGGTTTCTTGAATGTTCTCAACACATTAGGAGAAAGAGCGTGTTTGAGCAAGAGTGATGCAGTGTGCGTTTCCCTAGATTTCAAGTGATTTGCGAAACATACTCCTTAGTTTTCCACATTGTGTAAGAAACATGAGGTTTGCAAGAGATTGAAACAATGCTTCCTAAAACGTATTCCAGCAGTGAAAACACACGTTTCGACAAAGACTTTGAAGGAGCAAGCAAAAGCCTAGTGGCTGAGTGTTCCTTTTGAGAGAAAGACATGCATTTCGTCCTTCTGGAATGAGTTTTCAGCCAGGAATTCGTATGCATTTTGTACTGTGCAGAAAGTAGCTACCTGCTCGGGAGTTGTGTCATAGAAGCACCTTTCTGGAGGAGCTTATTGCAACATTCATTGTTTGGCTCAGTTCTTTAGGGTTGGTTTTGGAAGGTCTTTCAACTTTGTCCAAATCCTGCTTCGTACGAAATTTTTTCACAGCGCTGTTTCCAAGTGTCCACAAAGAGCTGGTGCTTGAAACTGTCCACATGTACATCTCCCATACTGGTGTGCTCGTTCCCCTACCTGGATTTTGGTTTCCTCTTCTTTCTTTGAAACGACAAGCCTTCTTTCTGTATGCTACACACACCTTGTAGCAGTTTCAGTTTGCAGCATGTTGGTCTCCCCAAAATGCTGAGTATTCTATGTAGAGTGTGTCATTCTACAGCACTGAATACACAACTTAGAGCTCCTTTCAAAGCAGACACACAAACACATCTTTTTGTGAAAGTCTTACTTCAGGTCCCTTGGAAAATATATGGGTTTCTTTGAGAACATGAAGTCGATTACGCTTTTGCACTCTGCAAAGAATAGAAGTGATCTTTTGTACATGCCCGTCTGAATTTCACTGCAAAATGCCCTTCTTTTCTGCTTTCTTGAACATTCCCAAAGCATCAGGTGAAAGAGCGTGTTTGAGGAAGAGTGATGCAGTGTGCGTTTTCCTGGCTTTCAAGTGAATTGGGAAACATACTCCTTGTGTTTCCACATTGTCTAAGAAACAACATGAGTCTTGCAAGAGATTGAAACAATGCATCCTAAAACGTATTACCGCAGTGAAAACACACGTTTCTACCAAGACTTGGAAGGAGCAAGCGAAAGAATAGTCGCTGAGTGTTCTTTCGGAGAGAAACACAAGCATTTGTTCCTTCTGGAGTGAGTTTTCAGCCAGGAATTCATATGCGTTTTGTACTGTGCAGAATGTAGCTACCTGCTCTTGAGTTGTGTCATAGAAGCACCTTTACTGGAGGAGCTTATTGCAACATTCTTTGTTTGGTTAAGTTCTTTAGGGTTGGTTTTGGAAGGTCTTTCAACTTTGTCCAAATCCGCTTCGTATGAAATCTTTTCACAGCGCTCTTTCCAAGTGTCCACAAAGAGCTGCTCCTGGAAACTGTCCACATGCACATCTCCCATGCTGGTGTGCTCGTTTCACTACCTGGATTTTGGTTTTCTCTTCTTTCTTTGAAATGACAAGCCTTCTTTCTGCATGCTACACACACCTTGTAGCAGTTCCAGTTTGCAGCATGTTGGTGCTCCTAAAACGCTGTGTAACCTGTGTAGAGTGTGTCACTCTCCAGCACTGAATACACAACTTAGAGCTCCTTTCACCACAGACACGCAAACACATCTTTTTGTGAAAGTCCTACTTCTTTTCACTTGGAAATGTAAGGGTTTCAACGAGAACATGAAGTCAATGATGCTTTTGCACTCTACTACCAAACGAAATGACCTCCTCTACATGCCCGTCTGAGGTTCAGTGCAAAATGCCCTTGTTTTCTGGTTTCTTGAATGTTCTCAACACATTAGGAGAAAGAGCGTGTTTGAGCAAGAGTGATGCAGTGTGCGTTTCCCTAGATTTCAAGTGATTTGCGAAACATACTCCTTAGTTTTCCACATTGTGTAAGAAACATGAGGTTTGCAAGAGATTGAAACAATGCTTCCTAAAACGTATTCCAGCAGTGAAAACACACGTTTCGACAAAGACTTTGAAGGAGCAAGCAAAAGCCTAGTGGCTGAGTGTTCCTTTTGAGAGAAAGACATGCATTTCGTCCTTCTGGAATGAGTTTTCAGCCAGGAATTCGTATGCATTTTGTACTGTGCAGAAAGTAGCTACCTGCTCGGGAGTTGTGTCATAGAAGCACCTTTCTGGAGGAGCTTATTGCAACATTCATTGTTTGGCTCAGTTCTTTAGGGTTGGTTTTGGAAGGTCTTTCAACTTTGTCCAAATCCTGCTTCGTACGAAATTTTTTCACAGCTCTGTTTCCAAGTGTCCACAAAGAGCTGGTGCTTGAAACTGTCCACATGTACATCTCCCATACTGGTGTGCTCGTTCCCCTACCTGGATTTTGGTTTCCTCTTCTTTCTTTGAAACGACAAGCCTTCTTTCTGTATGCTACACACACCTTGTAGCAGTTTCAGTTTGCAGCATGTTGGTCTCCCCAAAATGCTGAGTATTCTATGTAGAGTGTGTCATTCTACAGCACTGAATACACAACTTAGAGCTCCTTTCAAAGCAGACACACAAACACATCTTTTTGTGAAAGTCTTACTTCAGGTCCCTTGGAAAATATATGGGTTTCTTTGAGAACATGAAGTCGATTACGCTTTTGCACTCTGCAAAGAATAGAAGTGATCTTTTGTACATGCCCGTCTGAATTTCACTGCAAAATGCCCTTCTTTTCTGCTTTCTTGAACATTCCCAAAGCATCAGGTGAAAGAGCGTGTTTGAGGAAGAGTGATGCAGTGTGCGTTTTCCTGGCTTTCAAGTGAACTGGGAAACATACTCCTTGTGTTTCCACATTGTCTAAGAAACAACATGAGTCTTGCAAGAGATTGAAACAATGCATCCTAAAACGTATTACCGCAGTGAAAACACACGTTTCTACCAAGACTTGGAAGGAGCAAGCGAAAGAATAGTCGCTGAGTGTTCTTTCGGAGAGAAACACAAGCATTTGTTCCTTCTGGAGTGAGTTTTCAGCCAGGAATTCATATGCATTTTGTACTGTGCAGAATGTAGCTACCTGCTCTTGAGTTGTGTCATGGAAGCACCTTTCCTGGAGGAGCTTATTGCAACATTCTTTGTTTGGCTAAGTTCTTTAGGGTTGGTTTTGGAAGGTCTTTCAACTTTGTCCAAATCCGCTTCGTATGAAATCTTTTCACAGCGCTCTTTCCAAGTGTCCACAAAGAGCTGCTCCTGGAAACTGTCCACATGCACATCTCCCATGCTGGTGTGCTCGTTTCACTACCTGGATTTTGGTTTTCTCTTCTTTCTTTGAAATGACAAGCCTTCTTTCTGCATGCTACACACACCTTGTAGCAGTTCCAGTTTGCAGCATGTTGGTGCTCCTAAAACGCTGTGTAACCTGTGTAGAGTGTGTCACTCTCCAGCACTGAATACACAACTTAGAGCTCCTTTCACCACAGACACGCAAACACATCTTTTTGTGAAAGTCCTACTTCTTTTCACTTGGAAATGTAAGGGTTTCAACGAGAACATGAAGTCAATGATGCTTTTGCACTCTACTACCAAACGAAATGACCTCCTCTACATGCCCGTCTGAGTTTCAGTGCAAAATGCCCTTGTTTTCTGGTTTCTTGAATGTTCTCAACACATTAGGAGAAAGAGCGTGTTTGAGCAAGAGTGATGCAGTGTGCGTTTCCCTAGATTTCAAGTGATTTGCGAAACATACTCCTTAGTTTTCCACATTGTGTAAGAAACATGAGGTTTGCAAGAGATTGAAACAATGCTTCCTAAAACGTATTCCAGCAGTGAAAACACACGTTTCGACAAAGACTTTGAAGGAGCAAGCAAAAGCCTAGTGGCTGAGTGTTCCTTTTGAGAGAAAGACATGCATTTCGTCCTTCTGGAATGAGTTTTCAGCCAGGAATTCGTATGCATTTTGTACTGTGCAGAAAGTAGCTACCTGCTCGGGAGTTGTGTCATAGAAGCACCTTTCTGGAGGAGCTTATTGCAACATTCATTGTTTGGCTCAGTTCTTTAGGGTTGGTTTTGGAAGGTCTTTCAACTTTGTCCAAATCCTGCTTCGTACGAAATTTTTTCACAGCGCTGTTTCCAAGTGTCCACAAAGAGCTGGTGCTTGAAACTGTCCACATGTACATCTCCCATACTGGTGTGCTCGTTCCCCTACCTGGATTTTGGTTTCCTCTTCTTTCTTTGAAACGACAAGCCTTCTTTCTGTATGCTACACACACCTTGTAGCAGTTTCAGTTTGCAGCATGTTGGTCTCCCCAAAATGCTGAGTATTCTATGTAGAGTGTGTCATTCTACAGCACTGAATACACAACTTAGAGCTCCTTTCAAAGCAGACACACAAACACATCTTTTTGTGAAAGTCTTACTTCAGGTCCCTTGGAAAATATATGGGTTTCTTTGAGAACATGAAGTCGATTACGCTTTTGCACTCTGCAAAGAATAGAAGTGATCTTTTGTACATGCCCGTCTGAATTTCACTGCAAAATGCCCTTCTTTTCTGCTTTCTTGAACATTCCCAAAGCATCAGGTGAAAGAGCGTGTTTGAGGAAGAGTGATGCAGTGTGCGTTTTCCTGGCTTTCAAGTGAACTGGGAAACATACTCCTTGTGTTTCCACATTGTCTAAGAAACAACATGAGTCTTGCAAGAGATTGAAACAATGCATCCTAAAACGTATTACCGCAGTGAAAACACACGTTTCTACCAAGACTTGGAAGGAGCAAGCGAAAGAATAGTCGCTGAGTGTTCTTTCGGAGAGAAACACAAGCATTTGTTCCTTCTGGAGTGAGTTTTCAGCCAGGAATTCATATGCATTTTGTACTGTGCAGAATGTAGCTACCTGCTCTTGAGTTGTGTCATGGAAGCACCTTTCCTGGAGGAGCTTATTGCAACATTCTTTGTTTGGCTAAGTTCTTTAGGGTTGGTTTTGGAAGGTCTTTCAACTTTGTCCAAATCCGCTTCGTATGAAATCTTTTCACAGCGCACTTTCCAAGTGTCCACAAAGAGCTGCTCCTGGAAACTGTCCACATGCACATCTCCCATGCTGGTGTGCTCGTTTCACTACCTGGATTTTGGTTTTCTCTTCTTTCTTTGAAATGACAAGCCTTCTTTCTGCATGCTACACACACCTTGTAGCAGTTCCAGTTTGCAGCATGTTGGTGCTCCTAAAACGCTGTGTAACCTGTGTAGAGTGTGTCACTCTCCAGCACTGAATACACAACTTAGAGCTCCTTTCACCACAGACACGCAAACACATCTTTTTGTGAAAGTCCTACTTCTTTTCACTTGGAAATGTAAGGGTTTCAACGAGAACATGAAGTCAATGATGCTTTTGCACTCTACTACCAAACGAAATGACCTCCTCTACATGCCCGTCTGAGTTTCAGTGCAAAATGCCCTTGTTTTCTGGTTTCTTGAATGTTCTCAACACATTAGGAGAAAGAGCGTGTTTGAGCAAGAGTGATGCAGTGTGCGTTTCCCTAGATTTCAAGTGATTTGCGAAACATACTCCTTAGTTTTCCACATTGTGTAAGAAACATGAGGTTTGCAAGAGATTGAAACAATGCTTCCTAAAACGTATTCCAGCAGTGAAAACACACGTTTCGACAAAGACTTTGAAGGAGCAAGCAAAAGCCTAGTGGCTGAGTGTTCCTTTTGAGAGAAAGACATGCATTTCGTCCTTCTGGAATGAGTTTTCAGCCAGGAATTCGTATGCATTTTGTACTGTGCAGAAAGTAGCTACCTGCTCGGGAGTTGTGTCATAGAAGCACCTTTCTGGAGGAGCTTATTGCAACATTCATTGTTTGGCTCAGTTCTTTAGGGTTGGTTTTGGAAGGTCTTTCAACTTTGTCCAAATCCTGCTTCGTACGAAATTTTTTCACAGCGCTGTTTCCAAGTGTCCACAAAGAGCTGGTGCTTGAAACTGTCCACATGTACATCTCCCATACTGGTGTGCTCGTTCCCCTACCTGGATTTTGGTTTCCTCTTCTTTCTTTGAAACGACAAGCCTTCTTTCTGTATGCTACACACACCTTGTAGCAGTTTCAGTTTGCAGCATGTTGGTCTCCCCAAAATGCTGAGTATTCTATGTAGAGTGTGTCATTCTACAGCACTGAATACACAACTTAGAGCTCCTTTCAAAGCAGACACACAAACACATCTTTTTGTGAAAGTCTTACTTCAGGTCCCTTGGAAAATATATGGGTTTCTTTGAGAACATGAAGTCGATTACGCTTTTGCACTCTGCAAAGAATAGAAGTGATCTTTTGTACATGCCCGTCTGAATTTCACTGCAAAATGCCCTTCTTTTCTGCTTTCTTGAACATTCCCAAAGCATCAGGTGAAAGAGCGTGTTTGAGGAAGAGTGATGCAGTGTGCGTTTTCCTGGCTTTCAAGTGAACTGGGAAACATACTCCTTGTGTTTCCACATTGTCTAAGAAACAACATGAGTCTTGCAAGAGATTGAAACAATGCATCCTAAAACGTATTACCGCAGTGAAAACACACGTTTCTACCAAGACTTGGAAGGAGCAAGCGAAAGAATAGTCGCTGAGTGTTCTTTCGGAGAGAAACACAAGCATTTGTTCCTTCTGGAGTGAGTTTTCAGCCAGGAATTCATATGCATTTTGTACTGTGCAGAATGTAGCTACCTGCTCTTGAGTTGTGTCATGGAAGCACCTTTCCTGGAGGAGCTTATTGCAACATTCTTTGTTTGGCTAAGTTCTTTAGGGTTGGTTTTGGAAGGTCTTTCAACTTTGTCCAAATCCGCTTCGTATGAAATCTTTTCACAGCGCTCTTTCCAAGTGTCCACAAAGAGCTGCTCCTGGAAACTGTCCACATGCACATCTCCCATGCTGGTGTGCTCGTTTCACTACCTGGATTTTGGTTTTCTCTTCTTTCTTTGAAATGACAAGCCTTCTTTCTGCATGCTACACACACCTTGTAGCAGTTCCAGTTTGCAGCATGTTGGTGCTCCTAAAACGCTGTGTAACCTGTGTAGAGTGTGTCACTCTCCAGCACTGAATACACAACTTAGAGCTCCTTTCACCACAGACACGCAAACACATCTTTTTGTGAAAGTCCTACTTCTTTTCACTTGGAAATGTAAGGGTTTCAACGAGAACATGAAGTCAATGATGCTTTTGCACTCTACTACCAAACGAAATGACCTCTTCTACATGCCCGTCTGAGGTTCAGTGCAAAATGCCCTTGTTTTCTGGTTTCTTGAATGTTCTCAACACATTAGGAGAAAGAGCGTGTTTGAGCAAGAGTGATGCAGTGTGCGTTTCCCTAGATTTCAAGTGATTTGCGAAACATACTCCTTAGTTTTCCACATTGTGTAAGAAACATGAGGTTTGCAAGAGATTGAAACAATGCTTCCTAAAACGTATTCCAGCAGTGAAAACACACGTTTCGACAAAGACTTTGAAGGAGCAAGCAAAAGCCTAGTGGCTGAGTGTTCCTTTTGAGAGAAAGACATGCATTTCGTCCTTCTGGAATGAGTTTTCAGCCAGGAATTCGTATGCATTTTGTACTGTGCAGAAAGTAGCTACCTGCTCGGGAGTTGTGTCATAGAAGCACCTTTCTGGAGGAGCTTATTGCAACATTCATTGTTTGGCTCAGTTCTTTAGGGTTGGTTTTGGAAGGTCTTTCAACTTTGTCCAAATCCTGCTTCGTACGAAATTTTTTCACAGCGCTGTTTCCAAGTGTCCACAAAGAGCTGGTGCTTGAAACTGTCCACATGTACATCTCCCATACTGGTGTGCTCGTTCCCCTACCTGGATTTTGGTTTCCTCTTCTTTCTTTGAAACGACAAGCCTTCTTTCTGTATGCTACACACACCTTGTAGCAGTTTCAGTTTGCAGCATGTTGGTCTCCCCAAAATGCTGAGTATTCTATGTAGAGTGTGTCATTCTACAGCACTGAATACACAACTTAGAGCTCCTTTCAAAGCAGACACACAAACACATCTTTTTGTGAAAGTCTTACTTCAGGTCCCTTGGAAAATATATGGGTTTCTTTGAGAACATGAAGTCGATTACGCTTTTGCACTCTGCAAAGAATAGAAGTGATCTTTTGTACATGCCCGTCTGAATTTCACTGCAAAATGCCCTTCTTTTCTGCTTTCTTGAACATTCCCAAAGCATCAGGTGAAAGAGCGTGTTTGAGGAAGAGTGATGCAGTGTGCGTTTTCCTGGCTTTCAAGTGAATTGGGAAACATACTCCTTGTGTTTCCACATTGTCTAAGAAACAACATGAGTCTTGCAAGAGATTGAAACAATGCATCCTAAAACGTATTACCGCAGTGAAAACACACGTTTCTACCAAGACTTGGAAGGAGCAAGCGAAAGAATAGTCGCTGAGTGTTCTTTCGGAGAGAAACACAAGCATTTGTTCCTTCTGGAGTGAGTTTTCAGCCAGGAATTCATATGCGTTTTGTACTGTGCAGAATGTAGCTACCTGCTCTTGAGTTGTGTCATGGAAGCACCTTTACTGGAGGAGCTTATTGCAACATTCTTTGTCTGGCTAAGTTCTTTAGGGTTGGTTTTGGAAGGTCTTTCAACTTTGTCCAAATCCGCTTCGTATGAAATCTTTTCACAGCGCTCTTTCCAAGTGTCCACAAAGAGCTGCTCCTGGAAACTGTCCACATGCACATCTCCCATGCTGGTGTGCTCGTTTCACTACCTGGATTTTGGTTTTCTCTTCTTTCTTTGAAATGACAAGCCTTCTTTCTGCATGCTACACACACCTTGTAGCAGTTCCAGTTTGCAGCATGTTGGTGCTCCTAAAACGCTGTGTAACCTGTGTAGAGTGTGTCACTCTCCAGCACTGAATACACAACTTAGAGCTCCTTTCACCACAGACACGCAAACACATCTTTTTGTGAAAGTCCTACTTCTTTTCACTTGGAAATGTAAGGGTTTCAACGAGAACATGAAGTCAATGATGCTTTTGCACTCTACTACCAAACGAAATGACCTCCTCTACATGCCCGTCTGAGTTTCAGTGCAAAATGCCCTTGTTTTCTGGTTTCTTGAATGTTCTCAACACATTAGGAGAAAGAGCGTGTTTGAGCAAGAGTGATGCAGTGTGCGTTTCCCTAGATTTCAAGTGATTTGCGAAACATACTCCTTAGTTTTCCACATTGTGTAAGAAACATGAGGTTTGCAAGAGATTGAAACAATGCTTCCTAAAACGTATTCCAGCAGTGAAAACACACGTTTCGACAAAGACTTTGAAGGAGCAAGCAAAAGCCTAGTGGCTGAGTGTTCCTTTTGAGAGAAAGACATGCATTTCGTCCTTCTGGAATGAGTTTTCAGCCAGGAATTCGTATGCATTTTGTACTGTGCAGAAAGTAGCTACCTGCTCGGGAGTTGTGTCATAGAAGCACCTTTCTGGAGGAGCTTATTGCAACATTCATTGTTTGGCTCAGTTCTTTAGGGTTGGTTTTGGAAGGTCTTTCAACTTTGTCCAAATCCTGCTTCGTACGAAATTTTTTCACAGCTCTGTTTCCAAGTGTCCACAAAGAGCTGGTGCTTGAAACTGTCCACATGTACATCTCCCATACTGGTGTGCTCGTTCCCCTACCTGGATTTTGGTTTCCTCTTCTTTCTTTGAAACGACAAGCCTTCTTTCTGTATGCTACACACACCTTGTAGCAGTTTCAGTTTGCAGCATGTTGGTCTCCCCAAAATGCTGAGTATTCTATGTAGAGTGTGTCATTCTACAGCACTGAATACACAACTTAGAGCTCCTTTCAAAGCAGACACACAAACACATCTTTTTGTGAAAGTCTTACTTCAGGTCCCTTGGAAAATATATGGGTTTCTTTGAGAACATGAAGTCGATTACGCTTTTGCACTCTGCAAAGAATAGAAGTGATCTTTTGTACATGCCCGTCTGAATTTCACTGCAAAATGCCCTTCTTTTCTGCTTTCTTGAACATTCCCAAAGCATCAGGTGAAAGAGCGTGTTTGAGGAAGAGTGATGCAGTGTGCGTTTTCCTGGCTTTCAAGTGAACTGGGAAACATACTCCTTGTGTTTCCACATTGTCTAAGAAACAACATGAGTCTTGCAAGAGATTGAAACAATGCATCCTAAAACGTATTACCGCAGTGAAAACACACGTTTCTACCAAGACTTGGAAGGAGCAAGCGAAAGAATAGTCGCTGAGTGTTCTTTCGGAGAGAAACACAAGCATTTGTTCCTTCTGGAGTGAGTTTTCAGCCAGGAATTCATATGCATTTTGTACTGTGCAGAATGTAGCTACCTGCTCTTGAGTTGTGTCATGGAAGCACCTTTCCTGGAGGAGCTTATTGCAACATTCTTTGTTTGGCTAAGTTCTTTAGGGTTGGTTTTGGAAGGTCTTTCAACTTTGTCCAAATCCGCTTCGTATGAAATCTTTTCACAGCGCTCTTTCCAAGTGTCCACAAAGAGCTGCTCCTGGAAACTGTCCACATGCACATCTCCCATGCTGGTGTGCTCGTTTCACTACCTGGATTTTGGTTTTCTCTTCTTTCTTTGAAATGACAAGCCTTCTTTCTGCATGCTACACACACCTTGTAGCAGTTCCAGTTTGCAGCATGTTGGTGCTCCTAAAACGCTGTGTAACCTGTGTAGAGTGTGTCACTCTCCAGCACTGAATACACAACTTAGAGCTCCTTTCACCACAGACACGCAAACACATCTTTTTGTGAAAGTCCTACTTCTTTTCACTTGGAAATGTAAGGGTTTCAACGAGAACATGAAGTCAATGATGCTTTTGCACTCTACTACCAAACGAAATGACCTCCTCTACATGCCCGTCTGAGTTTCAGTGCAAAATGCCCTTGTTTTCTGGTTTCTTGAATGTTCTCAACACATTAGGAGAAAGAGCGTGTTTGAGCAAGAGTGATGCAGTGTGCGTTTCCCTAGATTTCAAGTGATTTGCGAAACATACTCCTTAGTTTTCCACATTGTGTAAGAAACATGAGGTTTGCAAGAGATTGAAACAATGCTTCCTAAAACGTATTCCAGCAGTGAAAACACACGTTTCGACAAAGACTTTGAAGGAGCAAGCAAAAGCCTAGTGGCTGAGTGTTCCTTTTGAGAGAAAGACATGCATTTCGTCCTTCTGGAATGAGTTTTCAGCCAGGAATTCGTATGCATTTTGTACTGTGCAGAAAGTAGCTACCTGCTCGGGAGTTGTGTCATAGAAGCACCTTTCTGGAGGAGCTTATTGCAACATTCATTGTTTGGCTCAGTTCTTTAGGGTTGGTTTTGGAAGGTCTTTCAACTTTGTCCAAATCCTGCTTCGTACGAAATTTTTTCACAGCTCTGTTTCCAAGTGTCCACAAAGAGCTGGTGCTTGAAACTGTCCACATGTACATCTCCCATACTGGTGTGCTCGTTCCCCTACCTGGATTTTGGTTTCCTCTTCTTTCTTTGAAACGACAAGCCTTCTTTCTGTATGCTACACACACCTTGTAGCAGTTTCAGTTTGCAGCATGTTGGTCTCCCCAAAATGCTGAGTATTCTATGTAGAGTGTGTCATTCTACAGCACTGAATACACAACTTAGAGCTCCTTTCAAAGCAGACACACAAACACATCTTTTTGTGAAAGTCTTACTTCAGGTCCCTTGGAAAATATATGGGTTTCTTTGAGAACATGAAGTCGATTACGCTTTTGCACTCTGCAAAGAATAGAAGTGATCTTTTGTACATGCCCGTCTGAATTTCACTGCAAAATGCCCTTCTTTTCTGCTTTCTTGAACATTCCCAAAGCATCAGGTGAAAGAGCGTGTTTGAGGAAGAGTGATGCAGTGTGCGTTTTCCTGGCTTTCAAGTGAACTGGGAAACATACTCCTTGTGTTTCCACATTGTCTAAGAAACAACATGAGTCTTGCAAGAGATTGAAACAATGCATCCTAAAACGTATTACCGCAGTGAAAACACACGTTTCTACCAAGACTTGGAAGGAGCAAGCGAAAGAATAGTCGCTGAGTGTTCTTTCGGAGAGAAACACAAGCATTTGTTCCTTCTGGAGTGAGTTTTCAGCCAGGAATTCATATGCATTTTGTACTGTGCAGAATGTAGCTACCTGCTCTTGAGTTGTGTCATGGAAGCACCTTTCCTGGAGGAGCTTATTGCAACATTCTTTGTTTGGCTAAGTTCTTTAGGGTTGGTTTTGGAAGGTCTTTCAACTTTGTCCAAATCCGCTTCGTATGAAATCTTTTCACAGCGCTCTTTCCAAGTGTCCACAAAGAGCTGCTCCTGGAAACTGTCCACATGCACATCTCCCATGCTGGTGTGCTCGTTTCACTACCTGGATTTTGGTTTTCTCTTCTTTCTTTGAAATGACAAGCCTTCTTTCTGCATGCTACACACACCTTGTAGCAGTTCCAGTTTGCAGCATGTTGGTGCTCCTAAAACGCTGTGTAACCTGTGTAGAGTGTGTCACTCTCCAGCACTGAATACACAACTTAGAGCTCCTTTCACCACAGACACGCAAACACATCTTTTTGTGAAAGTCCTACTTCTTTTCACTTGGAAATGTAAGGGTTTCAACGAGAACATGAAGTCAATGATGCTTTTGCACTCTACTACCAAACGAAATGACCTCTTCTACATGCCCGTCTGAGGTTCAGTGCAAAATGCCCTTGTTTTCTGGTTTCTTGAATGTTCTCAACACATTAGGAGAAAGAGCGTGTTTGAGCAAGAGTGATGCAGTGTGCGTTTCCCTAGATTTCAAGTGATTTGCGAAAAATGCTCCTTAGTTTTCCACATTGTGTAAGAAACATGAGGTTTGCAAGAGATTGAAACAATGCTTCCTAAAACGTATTCCAGCAGTGAAAACACACGTTTCGACAAAGACTTTGAAGGAGCAAGCAAAAGCCTAGTGGCTGAGTGTTCCTTTTGAGAGAAAGACATGCATTTCGTCCTTCTGGAATGAGTTTTCAGCCAGGAATTCGTATGCATTTTGTACTGTGCAGAAAGTAGCTACCTGCTCGGGAGTTGTGTCATAGAAGCACCTTTCTGGAGGAGCTTATTGCAACATTCATTGTTTGGCTCAGTTCTTTAGGGTTGGTTTTGGAAGGTCTTTCAACTTTGTCCAAATCCTGCTTCGTACGAAATTTTTTCACAGCGCTGTTTCCAAGTGTCCACAAAGAGCTGGTGCTTGAAACTGTCCACATGTACATCTCCCATACTGGTGTGCTCGTTCCCCTACCTGGATTTTGGTTTCCTCTTCTTTCTTTGAAACGACAAGCCTTCTTTCTGTATGCTACACACACCTTGTAGCAGTTTCAGTTTGCAGCATGTTGGTCTCCCCAAAATGCTGAGTATTCTATGTAGAGTGTGTCATTCTACAGCACTGAATACACAACTTAGAGCTCCTTTCAAAGCAGACACACAAACACATCTTTTTGTGAAAGTCTTACTTCAGGTCCCTTGGAAAATATATGGGTTTCTTTGAGAACATGAAGTCGATTACGCTTTTGCACTCTGCAAAGAATAGAAGTGATCTTTTGTACATGCCCGTCTGAATTTCACTGCAAAATGCCCTTCTTTTCTGCTTTCTTGAACATTCCCAAAGCATCAGGTGAAAGAGCGTGTTTGAGGAAGAGTGATGCAGTGTGCGTTTTCCTGGCTTTCAAGTGAACTGGGAAACATACTCCTTGTGTTTCCACATTGTCTAAGAAACAACATGAGTCTTGCAAGAGATTGAAACAATGCATCCTAAAACGTATTACCGCAGTGAAAACACACGTTTCTACCAAGACTTGGAAGGAGCAAGCGAAAGAATAGTCGCTGAGTGTTCTTTCGGAGAGAAACACAAGCATTTGTTCCTTCTGGAGTGAGTTTTCAGCCAGGAATTCATATGCGTTTTGTACTGTGCAGAATGTAGCTACCTGCTCTTGAGTTGTGTCATGGAAGCACCTTTCCTGGAGGAGCTTATTGCAACATTCTTTGTTTGGCTAAGTTCTTTAGGGTTGGTTTTGGAAGGTCTTTCAACTTTGTCCAAATCCGCTTCGTATGAAATCTTTTCACAGCGCTCTTTCCAAGTGTCCACAAAGAGCTGCTCCTGGAAACTGTCCACATGCACATCTCCCATGCTGGTGTGCTCGTTTCACTACCTGGATTTTGGTTTTCTCTTCTTTCTTTGAAATGACAAGCCTTCTTTCTGCATGCTACACACACCTTGTAGCAGTTCCAGTTTGCAGCATGTTGGTGCTCCTAAAACGCTGTGTAACCTGTGTAGAGTGTGTCACTCTCCAGCACTGAATACACAACTTAGAGCTCCTTTCACCACAGACACGCAAACACATCTTTTTGTGAAAGTCCTACTTCTTTTCACTTGGAAATGTAAGGGTTTCAACGAGAACATGAAGTCAATGATGCTTTTGCACTCTACTACCAAACGAAATGACCTCTTCTACATGCCCGTCTGAGGTTCAGTGCAAAATGCCCTTGTTTTCTGGTTTCTTGAATGTTCTCAACACATTAGGAGAAAGAGCGTGTTTGAGCAAGAGTGATGCAGTGTGCGTTTCCCTAGATTTCAAGTGATTTGCGAAAAATGCTCCTTAGTTTTCCACATTGTGTAAGAAACATGAGGTTTGCAAGAGATTGAAACAATGCTTCCTAAAACGTATTCCAGCAGTGAAAACACACGTTTCGACAAAGACTTTGAAGGAGCAAGCAAAAGCCTAGTGGCTGAGTGTTCCTTTTGAGAGAAAGACATGCATTTCGTCCTTCTGGAATGAGTTTTCAGCCAGGAATTCGTATGCATTTTGTACTGTGCAGAAAGTAGCTACCTGCTCGGGAGTTGTGTCATAGAAGCACCTTTCTGGAGGAGCTTATTGCAACATTCATTGTTTGGCTCAGTTCTTTAGGGTTGGTTTTGGAAGGTCTTTCAACTTTGTCCAAATCCTGCTTCGTACGAAATTTTTTCACAGCGCTGTTTCCAAGTGTCCACAAAGAGCTGGTGCTTGAAACTGTCCACATGTACATCTCCCATACTGGTGTGCTCCTTCCCCTACCTGGATTTTGGTTTCCTCTTCTTTCTTTGAAACGACAAGCCTTCTTTCTGTATGCTACACACACCTTGTAGCAGTTTCAGTTTGCAGCATGTTGGTCTCCCCAAAATGCTGAGTATTCTATGTAGAGTGTGTCATTCTACAGCACTGAATACACAACTTAGAGCTCCTTTCAAAGCAGACACACAAACACATCTTTTTGTGAAAGTCTTACTTCAGGTCCCTTGGAAAATATATGGGTTTCTTTGAGAACATGAAGTCGATTACGCTTTTGCACTCTGCAAAGAATAGAAGTGATCTTTTGTACATGCCCGTCTGAATTTCACTGCAAAATGCCCTTCTTTTCTGCTTTCTTGAACATTCCCAAAGCATCAGGTGAAAGAGCGTGTTTGAGGAAGAGTGATGCAGTGTGCGTTTTCCTGGCTTTCAAGTGAACTGGGAAACATACTCCTTGTGTTTCCACATTGTCTAAGAAACAACATGAGTCTTGCAAGAGATTGAAACAATGCATCCTAAAACGTATTACCGCAGTGAAAACACACGTTTCTACCAAGACTTGGAAGGAGCAAGCGAAAGAATAGTCGCTGAGTGTTCTTTCGGAGAGAAACACAAGCATTTGTTCCTTCTGGAGTGAGTTTTCAGCCAGGAATTCATATGCGTTTTGTACTGTGCAGAATGTAGCTACCTGCTCTTGAGTTGTGTCATGGAAGCACCTTTCCTGGAGGAGCTTATTGCAACATTCTTTGTTTGGCTAAGTTCTTTAGGGTTGGTTTTGGAAGGTCTTTCAACTTTGTCCAAATCCGCTTCGTATGAAATCTTTTCACAGCGCTCTTTCCAAGTGTCCACAAAGAGCTGCTCCTGGAAACTGTCCACATGCACATCTCCCATGCTGGTGTGCTCGTTTCACTACCTGGATTTTGGTTTTCTCTTCTTTCTTTGAAATGACAAGCCTTCTTTCTGCATGCTACACACACCTTGTAGCAGTTCCAGTTTGCAGCATGTTGGTGCTCCTAAAACGCTGTGTAACCTGTGTAGAGTGTGTCACTCTCCAGCACTGAATACACAACTTAGAGCTCCTTTCACCACAGACACGCAAACACATCTTTTTGTGAAAGTCCTACTTCTTTTCACTTGGAAATGTAAGGGTTTCAACGAGAACATGAAGTCAATGATGCTTTTGCACTCTACTACCAAAAGAATAGACCTCTTCTACATGCCCGTCTGAGGTTCAGTGCAAAATGCCCTTGTTTTCTGGTTTCCTGAATGTTCTCAACACATTAGGAGAAAGAGCGTGTTTGAGCAAGAGTGATGCAGTGTGCGTTTCCCTAGATTTCAAGTGATTTGCGAAACATGCTCCTTAGTTTTCCACATTGTGTAAGAAACATGAGGTTTGCAAGAGATTGAAACAATGCTTCCTAAAACGTATTCCAGCAGTGAAAACACACGTTTCGACAAAGACTTTGAAGGAGCAAGCAAAAGCCTAGTGGCTGAGTGTTCCTTTTGAGAGAAAGACATGCATTTCGTCCTTCTGGAATGAGTTTTCAGCCAGGAATTCGTATGCATTTTGTACTGTGCAGAAAGTAGCTACCTGCTCGGGAGTTGTGTCATAGAAGCACCTTTCTGGAGGAGCTTATTGCAACATTCATTGTTTGGCTCAGTTCTTTAGGGTTGGTTTTGGAAGGTCTTTCAACTTTGTCCAAATCCTGCTTCGTACGAAATTTTTTCACAGCGCTGTTTCCAAGTGTCCACAAAGAGCTGGTGCTTGAAACTGTCCACATGTACATCTCCCATACTGGTGTGCTCGTTCCCCTACCTGGATTTTGGTTTCCTCTTCTTTCTTTGAAACGACAAGCCTTCTTTCTGTATGCTACACACACCTTGTAGCAGTTTCAGTTTGCAGCATGTTGGTCTCCCCAAAATGCTGAGTATTCTATGTAGAGTGTGTCATTCTACAGCACTGAATACACAACTTAGAGCTCCTTTCAAAGCAGACACACAAACACATCTTTTTGTGAAAGTCTTACTTCAGGTCCCTTGGAAAATATATGGGTTTCTTTGAGAACATGAAGTCGATTACGCTTTTGCACTCTGCAAAGAATAGAAGTGATCTTTTGTACATGCCCGTCTGAATTTCACTGCAAAATGCCCTTCTTTTCTGCTTTCTTGAACATTCCCAAAGCATCAGGTGAAAGAGCGTGTTTGAGGAAGAGTGATGCAGTGTGCGTTTTCCTGGCTTTCAAGTGAACTGGGAAACATACTCCTTGTGTTTCCACATTGTCTAAGAAACAACATGAGTCTTGCAAGAGATTGAAACAATGCATCCTAAAACGTATTACCGCAGTGAAAACACACGTTTCTACCAAGACTTGGAAGGAGCAAGCGAAAGAATAGTCGCTGAGTGTTCTTTCGGAGAGAAACACAAGCATTTGTTCCTTCTGGAGTGAGTTTTCAGCCAGGAATTCATATGCGTTTTGTACTGTGCAGAATGTAGCTACCTGCTCTTGAGTTGTGTCATGGAAGCACCTTTCCTGGAGGAGCTTATTGCAACATTCTTTGTTTGGCTAAGTTCTTTAGGGTTGGTTTTGGAAGGTCTTTCAACTTTGTCCAAATCCGCTTCGTATGAAATCTTTTCACAGCGCTCTTTCCAAGTGTCCACAAAGAGCTGCTCCTGGAAACTGTCCACATGCACATCTCTCATGCTGGTGTGCTCGTTTCACTACCTGGATTTTGGTTTTCTCTTCTTTCTTTGAAATGACAAGCCTTCTTTCTGCATGCTACACACACCTTGTAGCAGTTCCAGTTTGCAGCATGTTGGTGCTCCTAAAACGCTGTGTAACCTGTGTAGAGTGTGTCACTCTCCAGCACTGAATACACAACTTAGAGCTCCTTTCACCACAGACACGCAAACACATCTTTTTGTGAAAGTCCTACTTCTTTTCACTTGGAAATGTAAGGTTTTCAACGAGAACATGAAGTCAATGATGCTTTTGCACTCTACTACCAAACGAAATGACCTCTTCTACATGCCCGTCTGAGTTTCAGTGCAAAATGCCCTTGTTTTCTGGTTTCCTGAATGTTCTCAACACATTAGGAGAAAGAGCGTGTTTGAGCAAGAGTGATGCAGTGTGCGTTTCCCTAGATTTCAAGTGATTTGCGAAACATGCTCCTTAGTTTTCCACATTGTGTAAGAAACATGAGGTTTGCAAGAGATTGAAACAATGCTTCCTAAAACGTATTCCAGCAGTGAAAACACACGTTTCGACAAAGACTTTGAAGGAGCAAGCAAAAGCCTAGTGGCTGAGTGTTCCTTTTGAGAGAAAGACATGCATTTCGTCCTTCTGGAATGAGTTTTCAGCCAGGAATTCGTATGCATTTTGTACTGTGCAGAAAGTAGCTACCTGCTCGGGAGTTGTGTCATAGAAGCACCTTTCTGGAGGAGCTTATTGCAACATTCATTGTTTGGCTCAGTTCTTTAGGGTTGGTTTTGGAAGGTCTTTCAACTTTGTCCAAATCCTGCTTCGTACGAAATTTTTTCACAGCGCTGTTTCCAAGTGTCCACAAAGAGCTGGTGCTTGAAACTGTCCACATGTACATCTCCCATACTGGTGTGCTCGTTCCCCTACCTGGATTTTGGTTTCCTCTTCTTTCTTTGAAACGACAAGCCTTCTTTCTGTATGCTACACACACCTTGTAGCAGTTTCAGTTTGCAGCATGTTGGTCTCCCCAAAATGCTGAGTATTCTATGTAGAGTGTGTCATTCTACAGCACTGAATACACAACTTAGAGCTCCTTTCAAAGCAGACACACAAACACATCTTTTTGTGAAAGTCTTACTTCAGGTCCCTTGGAAAATATATGGGTTTCTTTGAGAACATGAAGTCGATTACGCTTTTGCACTCTGCAAAGAATAGAAGTGATCTTTTGTACATGCCCGTCTGAATTTCACTGCAAAATGCCCTTCTTTTCTGCTTTCTTGAACATTCCCAAAGCATCAGGTGAAAGAGCGTGTTTGAGGAAGAGTGATGCAGTGTGCGTTTTCCTGGCTTTCAAGTGAACTGGGAAACATACTCCTTGTGTTTCCACATTGTCTAAGAAACAACATGAGTCTTGCAAGAGATTGAAACAATGCATCCTAAAACGTATTACCGCAGTGAAAACACACGTTTCTACCAAGACTTGGAAGGAGCAAGCGAAAGAATAGTCGCTGAGTGTTCTTTCGGAGAGAAACACAAGCATTTGTTCCTTCTGGAGTGAGTTTTCAGCCAGGAATTCATATGCGTTTTGTACTGTGCAGAATGAGGCTACCTGCTCTTGAGTTGTGTCATGGAAGCACCTTTCCTGGAGGAGCTTATTGCAACATTCTTTGTTTGGCTAAGTTCTTTAGGGTTGGTTTTGGAAGGTCTTTCAACTTTGTCCAAATCCGCTTCGTATGAAATCTTTTCACAGCGCTCTTTCCAAGTGTCCACAAAGAGCTGCTCCTGGAAACTGTCCACATGCACATCTCCCATGCTGGTGTGCTCGTTTCACTACCTGGATTTTGGTTTTCTCTTCTTTCTTTGAAATGACAAGCCTTCTTTCTGCATGCTACACACACCTTGTAGCAGTTCCAGTTTGCAGCATGTTGGTGCTCCTAAAACGCTGTGTAACCTGTGTAGAGTGTGTCACTCTCCAGCACTGAATACACAACTTAGAGCTCCTTTCACCACAGACACGCAAACACATCTTTTTGTGAAAGTCCTACTTCTTTTCACTTGGAAATGTAAGGGTTTCAACGAGAACATGAAGTCAATGATGCTTTTGCACTCTACTACCAAAAGAATAGACCTCTTCTACATGCCCGTCTGAGTTTCAGTGCAAAATGCCCTTGTTTTCTGGTTTCCTGAATGTTCTCAACACATTAGGAGAAAGAGCGTGTTTGAGCAAGAGTGATGCAGTGTGCGTTTCCCTAGATTTCAAGTGATTTGCGAAACATGCTCCTTAGTTTTCCACGTTGTGTAAGAAACATGAGGTTTGCAAGAGATTGAAACAATGCTTCCGAAAACGTATTCCAGCAGTGAAAACACACGTTTCGACAAAGACTTTGAAGGAGCAAGCAAAAGCCTAGTGGCTGAGTGTTCCTTTTGAGAGAAAGACATGCATTTCGTCCTTCTGGAATGAGTTTTCAGCCAGGAATTCGTATGCATTTTGTACTGTGCAGATAGTAGCTACCTGCTCGGGAGTTGTGTCATAGAAGCACCTTTCTGGAGGAGCTTATTGCAACATTCATTGTTTGGCTCAGTTCTTTAGGGTTGGTTTTGGAAGGTCTTTCAACTTTGTCCAAATCCTGCTTCGTACGAAATTTTTTCACAGCGCTGTTTCCAAGTGTCCACAAAGAGCTGGTGCTTGAAACTGTCCACATGTACATCTCCCATACTGGTGTGCTCGTTCCCCTACCTGGATTTTGGTTTCCTCTTCTTTCTTTGAAACGACAAGCCTTCTTTCTGTATGCTACACACACCTTGTAGCAGTTTCACTTTGCAGCATGTTGGTCTCCCCAAAATGCTGAGTATTCTATGTAGAGTGTGTCATTCTACAGCACTGAATACACAACTTAGAGCTCCTTTCAAAGCAGACACACAAACACATCTTTTTGTGAAAGTCTTACTTCAGGTCCCTTGGAAAATATATGGGTTTCTTTGAGAACATGAAGTCGATTACGCTTTTGCACTCTGCAAAGAATAGAAGTGATCTTTTGTACATGCCCGTCTGAATTTCACTGCAAAATGCCCTTCTTTTCTGCTTTCTTGAACATTCCCAAAGCATCAGGTGAAAGAGCGTGTTTGAGGAAGAGTGATGCAGTGTGCGTTTTCCTGGCTTTCAAGTGAACTGGGAAACATACTCCTTGTGTTTCCACATTGTCTAAGAAACAACATGAGTCTTGCAAGAGATTGAAACAATGCATCCTAAAACGTATTACCGCAGTGAAAACACACGTTTCTACCAAGACTTGGAAGGAGCAAGCGAAAGAATAGTCGCTGAGTGTTCTTTCGGAGAGAAACACAAGCATTTGTTCCTTCTGGAGTGAGTTTTCAGCCAGGAATTCATATGCGTTTTGTACTGTGCAGAATGAGGCTACCTGCTCTTGAGTTGTGTCATGGAAGCACCTTTCCTGGAGGAGCTTATTGCAACATTCTTTGTTTGGCTAAGTTCTTTAGGGTTGGTTTTGGAAGGTCTTTCAACTTTGTCCAAATCCGCTTCGTATGAAATCTTTTCACAGCGCTCTTTCCAAGTGTCCACAAAGAGCTGCTCCTGGAAACTGTCCACATGCACATCTCCCATGCTGGTGTGCTCGTTTCACTACCTGGATTTTGGTTTTCTCTTCTTTCTTTGAAATGACAAGCCTTCTTTCTGCATGCTACACACACCTTGTAGCAGTTCCAGTTTGCAGCATGTTGGTGCTCCTAAAACGCTGTGTAACCTGTGTAGAGTGTGTCACTCTCCAGCACTGAATACACAACTTAGAGCTCCTTTCACCACAGACACGCAAACACATCTTTTTGTGAAAGTCCTACTTCTTTTCACTTGGAAATGTAAGGGTTTCAACGAGAACATGAAGTCAATGATGCTTTTGCACTCTACTACCAAAAGAATAGACCTCTTCTACATGCCCGTCTGAGTTTCAGTGCAAAATGCCCTTGTTTTCTGGTTTCCTGAATGTTCTCAACACATTAGGAGAAAGAGCGTGTTTGAGCAAGAGTGATGCAGTGTGCGTTTCCCTAGATTTCAAGTGATTTGCGAAACATGCTCCTTAGTTTTCCACGTTGTGTAAGAAACATGAGGTTTGCAAGAGATTGAAACAATGCTTCCGAAAACGTATTCCAGCAGTGAAAACACACGTTTCGACAAAGACTTTGAAGGAGCAAGCAAAAGCCTAGTGGCTGAGTGTTCCTTTTGAGAGAAAGACATGCATTTCGTCCTTCTGGAATGAGTTTTCAGCCAGGAATTCGTATGCATTTTGTACTGTGCAGAAAGTAGCTACCTGCTCGGGAGTTGTGTCATAGAAGCACCTTTCTGGAGGAGCTTATTGCAACATTCATTGTTTGGCTCAGTTCTTTAGGGTTGGTTTTGGAAGGTCTTTCAACTTTGTCCAAATCCTGCTTCGTACGAAATTTTTTCACAGCGCTGTTTCCAAGTGTCCACAAAGAGCTGGTGCTTGAAACTGTCCACATGTACATCTCCCATACTGGTGTGCTCGTTCCCCTACCTGGATTTTGGTTTCCTCTTCTTTCTTTGAAACGACAAGCCTTCTTTCTGTATGCTACACACACCTTGTAGCAGTTTCACTTTGCAGCATGTTGGTCTCCCCAAAATGCTGAGTATTCTATGTAGAGTGTGTCATTCTACAGCACTGAATACACAACTTAGAGCTCCTTTCAAAGCAGACACACAAACACATCTTTTTGTGAAAGTCTTACTTCAGGTCCCTTGGAAAATATATGGGTTTCTTTGAGAACATGAAGTCGATTACGCTTTTGCACTCTGCAAAGAATAGAAGTGATCTTTTGTACATGCCCGTCTGAATTTCACTGCAAAATGCCCTTCTTTTCTGCTTTCTTGAACATTCCCAAAGCATCAGGTGAAAGAGCGTGTTTGAGGAAGAGTGATGCAGTGTGCGTTTTCCTGGCTTTCAAGTGAACTGGGAAACATACTCCTTGTGTTTCCACATTGTCTAAGAAACAACATGAGTCTTGCAAGAGATTGAAACAATGCATCCTAAAACGTATTACCGCAGTGAAAACACACGTTTCTACCAAGACTTGGAAGGAGCAAGCGAAAGAATAGTCGCTGAGTGTTCTTTCGGAGAGAAACACAAGCATTTGTTCCTTCTGGAGTGAGTTTTCAGCCAGGAATTCATATGCGTTTTGTACTGTGCAGAATGAGGCTACCTGCTCTTGAGTTGTGTCATGGAAGCACCTTTCCTGGAGGAGCTTATTGCAACATTCTTTGTTTGGCTAAGTTCTTTAGGGTTGGTTTTGGAAGGTCTTTCAACTTTGTCCAAATCCGCTTCGTATGAAATCTTTTCACAGCGCTCTTTCCAAGTGTCCACAAAGAGCTGCTCCTGGAAACTGTCCACATGCACATCTCCCATGCTGGTGTGCTCGTTTCACTACCTGGATTTTGGTTTTCTCTTCTTTCTTTGAAATGACAAGCCTTCTTTCTGCATGCTACACACACCTTGTAGCAGTTCCAGTTTGCAGCATGTTGGTGCTCCTAAAACGCTGTGTAACCTGTGTAGAGTGTGTCACTCTCCAGCACTGAATACACAACTTAGAGCTCCTTTCACCACAGACACGCAAACACATCTTTTTGTGAAAGTCCTACTTCTTTTCACTTGGAAATGTAAGGGTTTCAACGAGAACATGAAGTCAATGATGCTTTTGCACTCTACTACCAAAAGAATAGACCTCTTCTACATGCCCGTCTGAGTTTCAGTGCAAAATGCCCTTGTTTTCTGGTTTCCTGAATGTTCTCAACACATTAGGAGAAAGAGCGTGTTTGAGCAAGAGTGATGCAGTGTGCGTTTCCCTAGATTTCAAGTGATTTGCGAAACATGCTCCTTAGTTTTCCACGTTGTGTAAGAAACATGAGGTTTGCAAGAGATTGAAACAATGCTTCCGAAAACGTATTCCAGCAGTGAAAACACACGTTTCGACAAAGACTTTGAAGGAGCAAGCAAAAGCCTAGTGGCTGAGTGTTCCTTTTGAGAGAAAGACATGCATTTCGTCCTTCTGGAATGAGTTTTCAGCCAGGAATTCGTATGCATTTTGTACTGTGCAGAAAGTAGCTACCTGCTCGGGAGTTGTGTCATAGAAGCACCTTTCTGGAGGAGCTTATTGCAACATTCATTGTTTGGCTCAGTTCTTTAGGGTTGGTTTTGGAAGGTCTTTCAACTTTGTCCAAATCCTGCTTCGTACGAAATTTTTTCACAGCGCTGTTTCCAAGTGTCCACAAAGAGCTGGTGCTTGAAACTGTCCACATGTACATCTCCCATACTGGTGTGCTCGTTCCCCTACCTGGATTTTGGTTTCCTCTTCTTTCTTTGAAACGACAAGCCTTCTTTCTGTATGCTACACACACCTTGTAGCAGTTTCAGTTTGCAGCATGTTGGTCTCCCCAAAATGCTGAGTATTCTATGTAGAGTGTGTCATTCTACAGCACTGAATACACAACTTAGAGCTCCTTTCAAAGCAGACACACAAACACATCTTTTTGTGAAAGTCTTACTTCAGGTCCCTTGGAAAATATATGGGTTTCTTTGAGAACATGAAGTCGATTACGCTTTTGCACTCTGCAAAGAATAGAAGTGATCTTTTGTACATGCCCGTCTGAATTTCACTGCAAAATGCCCTTCTTTTCTGCTTTCTTGAACATTCCCAAAGCATCAGGTGAAAGAGCGTGTTTGAGGAAGAGTGATGCAGTGTGCGTTTTCCTGGCTTTCAAGTGAACTGGGAAACATACTCCTTGTGTTTCCACATTGTCTAAGAAACAACATGAGTCTTGCAAGAGATTGAAACAATGCATCCTAAAACGTATTACCGCAGTGAAAACACACGTTTCTACCAAGACTTGGAAGGAGCAAGCGAAAGAATAGTCGCTGAGTGTTCTTTCGGAGAGAAACACAAGCATTTGTTCCTTCTGGAGTGAGTTTTCAGCCAGGAATTCATATGCGTTTTGTACTGTGCAGAATGAGGCTACCTGCTCTTGAGTTGTGTCATGGAAGCACCTTTCCTGGAGGAGCTTATTGCAACATTCTTTGTTTGGCTAAGTTCTTTAGGGTTGGTTTTGGAAGGTCTTTCTACTTTGTCCAAATCCGCTTCGTATGAAATCTTTTCACAGCGCTCTTTCCAAGTGTCCACAAAGAGCTGCTCCTGGAAACTGTCCACATGCACATCTCCCATGCTGGTGTGCTCGTTTCACTACCTGGATTTTGGTTTTCTCTTCTTTCTTTGAAATGACAAGCCTTCTTTCTGCATGCTACACACACCTTGTAGCAGTTCCAGTTTGCAGCATGTTGGTGCTCCTAAAACGCTGTGTAACCTGTGTAGAGTGTGTCACTCTCCAGCACTGAATACACAACTTAGAGCTCCTTTCACCACAGACACGCAAACACATCTTTTTGTGAAAGTCCTACTTCTTTTCACTTGGAAATGTAAGGGTTTCAACGAGAACATGAAGTCAATGATGCTTTTGCACTCTACTACCAAAAGAATAGACCTCTTCTACATGCCCGTCTGAGTTTCAGTGCAAAATGCCCTTGTTTTCTGGTTTCCTGAATGTTCTCAACACATTAGGAGAAAGAGCGTGTTTGAGCAAGAGTGATGCAGTGTGCGTTTCCCTAGATTTCAAGTGATTTGCGAAACATGCTCCTTAGTTTTCCACGTTGTGTAAGAAACATGAGGTTTGCAAGAGATTGAAACAATGCTTCCGAAAACGTATTCCAGCAGTGAAAACACACGTTTCGACAAAGACTTTGAAGGAGCAAGCAAAAGCCTAGTGGCTGAGTGTTCCTTTTGAGAGAAAGACATGCATTTCGTCCTTCTGGAATGAGTTTTCAGCCAGGAATTCGTATGCATTTTGTACTGTGCAGAAAGTAGCTACCTGCTCGGGAGTTGTGTCATAGAAGCACCTTTCTGGAGGAGCTTATTGCAACATTCATTGTTTGGCTCAGTTCTTTAGGGTTGGTTTTGGAAGGTCTTTCAACTTTGTCCAAATCCTGCTTCGTACGAAATTTTTTCACAGCGCTGTTTCCAAGTGTCCACAAAGAGCTGGTGCTTGAAACTGTCCACATGTACATCTCCCATACTGGTGTGCTCGTTCCCCTACCTGGATTTTGGTTTCCTCTTCTTTCTTTGAAACGACAAGCCTTCTTTCTGTATGCTACACACACCTTGTAGCAGTTTCAGTTTGCAGCATGTTGGTCTCCCCAAAATGCTGAGTATTCTATGTAGAGTGTGTCATTCTACAGCACTGAATACACAACTTAGAGCTCCTTTCAAAGCAGACACACAAACACATCTTTTTGTGAAAGTCTTACTTCAGGTCCCTTGGAAAATATATGGGTTTCTTTGAGAACATGAAGTCGATTACGCTTTTGCACTCTGCAAAGAATAGAAGTGATCTTTTGTACATGCCCGTCTGAATTTCACTGCAAAATGCCCTTCTTTTCTGCTTTCTTGAACATTCCCAAAGCATCAGGTGAAAGAGCGTGTTTGAGGAAGAGTGATGCAGTGTGCGTTTTCCTGGCTTTCAAGTGAACTGGGAAACATACTCCTTGTGTTTCCACATTGTCTAAGAAACAACATGAGTCTTGCAAGAGATTGAAACAATGCATCCTAAAACGTATTACCGCAGTGAAAACACACGTTTCTACCAAGACTTGGAAGGAGCAAGCGAAAGAATAGTCGCTGAGTGTTCTTTCGGAGAGAAACACAAGCATTTGTTCCTTCTGGAGTGAGTTTTCAGCCAGGAATTCATATGCGTTTTGTACTGTGCAGAATGAGGCTACCTGCTCTTGAGTTGTGTCATGGAAGCACCTTTCCTGGAGGAGCTTATTGCAACATTCTTTGTTTGGCTAAGTTCTTTAGGGTTGGTTTTGGAAGGTCTTTCAACTTTGTCCAAATCCGCTTCGTATGAAATCTTTTCACAGCGCTCTTTCCAAGTGTCCACAAAGAGCTGCTCCTGGAAACTGTCCACATGCACATCTCCCATGCTGGTGTGCTCGTTTCACTACCTGGATTTTGGTTTTCTCTTCTTTCTTTGAAATGACAAGCCTTCTTTCTGCATGCTACACACACCTTGTAGCAGTTCCAGTTTGCAGCATGTTGGTGCTCCTAAAACGCTGTGTAACCTGTGTAGAGTGTGTCACTCTCCAGCACTGAATACACAACTTAGAGCTCCTTTCACCACAGACACGCAAACACATCTTTTTGTGAAAGTCCTACTTCTTTTCACTTGGAAATGTAAGGGTTTCAACGAGAACATGAAGTCAATGATGCTTTTGCACTCTACTACCAAAAGAATAGACCTCTTCTACATGCCCGTCTGAGGTTCAGTGCAAAATGCCCTTGTTTTCTGGTTTCTTGAATGTTCTCAACACATTAGGAGAAAGAGCGTGTTTGAGCAAGAGTGATGCAGTGTGCGTTTCCCTAGATTTCAAGTGATTTGCGAAACATGCTCCTTAGTTTTCCACATTGTGTAAGAAACATGAGGTTTGCAAGAGATTGAAACAATGCTTCCTAAAACGTATTCCAGCAGTGAAAACACACGTTTCGACAAAGACTTTGAAGGAGCAAGCAAAAGCCTAGTGGCTGAGTGTTCCTTTTGAGAGAAAGACATGCATTTCGTCCTTCTGGAATGAGTTTTCAGCCAGGAATTCGTATGCATTTTGTACTGTGCAGAAAGTAGCTACCTGCTCGGGAGTTGTGTCATAGAAGCACCTTTCTGGAGGAGCTTATTGCAACATTCATTGTTTGGCTCAGTTCTTTAGGGTTGGTTTTGGAAGGTCTTTCAACTTTGTCCAAATCCTGCTTCGTACGAAATTTTTTCACAGCGCTGTTTCCAAGTGTCCACAAAGAGCTGGTGCTTGAAACTGTCCACATGTACATCTCCCATACTGGTGTGCTCGTTCCCCTACCTGGATTTTGGTTTCCTCTTCTTTCTTTGAAACGACAAGCCTTCTTTCTGTATGCTACACACACCTTGTAGCAGTTTCACTTTGCAGCATGTTGGTCTCCCCAAAATGCTGAGTATTCTATGTAGAGTGTGTCATTCTACAGCACTGAATACACAACTTAGAGCTCCTTTCAAAGCAGACACACAAACACATCTTTTTGTGAAAGTCTTACTTCAGGTCCCTTGGAAAATATATGGGTTTCTTTGAGAACATGAAGTCGATTACGCTTTTGCACTCTGCAAAGAATAGAAGTGATCTTTTGTACATGCCCGTCTGAATTTCACTGCAAAATGCCCTTCTTTTCTGCTTTCTTGAACATTCCCAAAGCATCAGGTGAAAGAGCGTGTTTGAGGAAGAGTGATGCAGTGTGCGTTTTCCTGGCTTTCAAGTGAACTGGGAAACATACTCCTTGTGTTTCCACATTGTCTAAGAAACAACATGAGTCTTGCAAGAGATTGAAACAATGCATCCTAAAACGTATTACCGCAGTGAAAACACACGTTTCTACCAAGACTTGGAAGGAGCAAGCGAAAGAATAGTCGCTGAGTGTTCTTTCGGAGAGAAACACAAGCATTTGTTCCTTCTGGAGTGAGTTTTCAGCCAGGAATTCATATGCGTTTTGTACTGTGCAGAATGAGGCTACCTGCTCTTGAGTTGTGTCATGGAAGCACCTTTCCTGGAGGAGCTTATTGCAACATTCTTTGTTTGGCTAAGTTCTTTAGGGTTGGTTTTGGAAGGTCTTTCAACTTTGTCCAAATCCGCTTCGTATGAAATCTTTTCACAGCGCTCTTTCCAAGTGTCCACAAAGAGCTGCTCCTGGAAACTGTCCACATGCACATCTCCCATGCTGGTGTGCTCGTTTCACTACCTGGATTTTGGTTTTCTCTTCTTTCTTTGAAATGACAAGCCTTCTTTCTGCATGCTACACACACCTTGTAGCAGTTCCAGTTTGCAGCATGTTGGTGCTCCTAAAACGCTGTGTAACCTGTGTAGAGTGTGTCACTCTCCAGCACTGAATACACAACTTAGAGCTCCTTTCACCACAGACACGCAAACACATCTTTTTGTGAAAGTCCTACTTCTTTTCACTTGGAAATGTAAGGGTTTCAACGAGAACATGAAGTCAATGATGCTTTTGCACTCTACTACCAAAAGAATAGACCTCTTCTACATGCCCGTCTGAGGTTCAGTGCAAAATGCCCTTGTTTTCTGGTTTCTTGAATGTTCTCAACACATTAGGAGAAAGAGCGTGTTTGAGCAAGAGTGATGCAGTGTGCGTTTCCCTAGATTTCAAGTGATTTGCGAAACATGCTCCTTAGTTTTCCACATTGTGTAAGAAACATGAGGTTTGCAAGAGATTGAAACAATGCTTCCTAAAACGTATTCCAGCAGTGAAAACACACGTTTCGACAAAGACTTTGAAGGAGCAAGCAAAAGCCTAGTGGCTGAGTGTTCCTTTTGAGAGAAAGACATGCATTTCGTCCTTCTGGAATGAGTTTTCAGCCAGGAATTCGTATGCATTTTGTACTGTGCAGAAAGTAGCTACCTGCTCGGGAGTTGTGTCATAGAAGCACCTTTCTGGAGGAGCTTATTGCAACATTCATTGTTTGGCTCAGTTCTTTAGGGTTGGTTTTGGAAGGTCTTTCAACTTTGTCCAAATCCTGCTTCGTACGAAATTTTTTCACAGCGCTGTTTCCAAGTGTCCACAAAGAGCTGGTGCTTGAAACTGTCCACATGTACATCTCCCATACTGGTGTGCTCGTTCCCCTACCTGGATTTTGGTTTCCTCTTCTTTCTTTGAAACGACAAGCCTTCTTTCTGTATGCTACACACACCTTGTAGCAGTTTCACTTTGCAGCATGTTGGTCTCCCCAAAATGCTGAGTATTCTATGTAGAGTGTGTCATTCTACAGCACTGAATACACAACTTAGAGCTCCTTTCAAAGCAGACACACAAACACATCTTTTTGTGAAAGTCTTACTTCAGGTCCCTTGGAAAATATATGGGTTTCTTTGAGAACATGAAGTCGATTACGCTTTTGCACTCTGCAAAGAATAGAAGTGATCTTTTGTACATGCCCGTCTGAATTTCACTGCAAAATGCCCTTCTTTTCTGCTTTCTTGAACATTCCCAAAGCATCAGGTGAAAGAGCGTGTTTGAGGAAGAGTGATGCAGTGTGCGTTTTCCTGGCTTTCAAGTGAACTGGGAAACATACTCCTTGTGTTTCCACATTGTCTAAGAAACAACATGAGTCTTGCAAGAGATTGAAACAATGCATCCTAAAACGTATTACCGCAGTGAAAACACACGTTTCTACCAAGACTTGGAAGGAGCAAGCGAAAGAATAGTCGCTGAGTGTTCTTTCGGAGAGAAACACAAGCATTTGTTCCTTCTGGAGTGAGTTTTCAGCCAGGAATTCATATGCGTTTTGTACTGTGCAGAATGAGGCTACCTGCTCTTGAGTTGTGTCATGGAAGCACCTTTCCTGGAGGAGCTTATTGCAACATTCTTTGTTTGGCTAAGTTCTTTAGGGTTGGTTTTGGAAGGTCTTTCAACTTTGTCCAAATCCGCTTCGTATGAAATCTTTTCACAGCGCTCTTTCCAAGTGTCCACAAAGAGCTGCTCCTGGAAACTGTCCACATGCACATCTCCCATGCTGGTGTGCTCGTTTCACTACCTGGATTTTGGTTTTCTCTTCTTTCTTTGAAATGACAAGCCTTCTTTCTGCATGCTACACACACCTTGTAGCAGTTCCAGTTTGCAGCATGTTGGTGCTCCTAAAACGCTGTGTAACCTGTGTAGAGTGTGTCACTCTCCAGCACTGAATACACAACTTAGAGCTCCTTTCACCACAGACACGCAAACACATCTTTTTGTGAAAGTCCTACTTCTTTTCACTTGGAAATGTAAGGGTTTCAAAGAGAACATGAAGTCAATGATGCTTTTGCACTCTACTACCAAAAGAATAGACCTCTTCTACATGCCCGTCTGAGGTTCAGTGCAAAATGCCCTTGTTTTCTGGTTTCTTGAATGTTCTCAACACATTAGGAGAAAGAGCGTGTTTGAGCAAGAGTGATGCAGTGTGCGTTTCCCTAGATTTCAAGTGATTTGCGAAACATGCTCCTTAGTTTTCCACATTGTGTAAGAAACATGAGGTTTGCAAGAGATTGAAACAATGCTTCCTAAAACGTATTCCAGCAGTGAAAACACACGTTTCGACAAAGACTTTGAAGGAGCAAGCAAAAGCCTAGTGGCTGAGTGTTCCTTTTGAGAGAAAGACATGCATTTCGTCCTTCTGGAATGAGTTTTCAGCCAGGAATTCGTATGCATTTTGTACTGTGCAGAAAGTAGCTACCTGCTCGGGAGTTGTGTCATAGAAGCACCTTTCTGGAGGAGCTTATTGCAACATTCATTGTTTGGCTCAGTTCTTTAGGGTTGGTTTTGGAAGGTCTTTCAACTTTGTCCAAATCCTGCTTCGTACGAAATTTTTTCACAGCGCTGTTTCCAAGTGTCCACAAAGAGCTGGTGCTTGAAACTGTCCACATGTACATCTCCCATACTGGTGTGCTCGTTCCCCTACCTGGATTTTGGTTTCCTCTTCTTTCTTTGAAACGACAAGCCTTCTTTCTGTATGCTACACACACCTTGTAGCAGTTTCAGTTTGCAGCATGTTGGTCTCCCCAAAATGCTGAGTATTCTATGTAGAGTGTGTCATTCTACAGCACTGAATACACAACTTAGAGCTCCTTTCAAAGCAGACACACAAACACATCTTTTTGTGAAAGTCTTACTTCAGGTCCCTTGGAAAATATATGGGTTTCTTTGAGAACATGAAGTCGATTACGCTTTTGCACTCTGCAAAGAATAGAAGTGATCTTTTGTACATGCCCGTCTGAATTTCACTGCAAAATGCCCTTCTTTTCTGCTTTCTTGAACATTCCCAAAGCATCAGGTGAAAGAGCGTGTTTGAGGAAGAGTGATGCAGTGTGCGTTTTCCTGGCTTTCAAGTGAACTGGGAAACATACTCCTTGTGTTTCCACATTGTCTAAGAAACAACATGAGTCTTGCAAGAGATTGAAACAATGCATCCTAAAACGTATTACCGCAGTGAAAACACACGTTTCTACCAAGACTTGGAAGGAGCAAGCGAAAGAATAGTCGCTGAGTGTTCTTTCGGAGAGAAACACAAGCATTTGTTCCTTCTGGAGTGAGTTTTCAGCCAGGAATTCATATGCGTTTTGTACTGTGCAGAATGAGGCTACCTGCTCTTGAGTTGTGTCATGGAAGCACCTTTCCTGGAGGAGCTTATTGCAACATTCTTTGTTTGGCTAAGTTCTTTAGGGTTGGTTTTGGAAGGTCTTTCAACTTTGTCCAAATCCGCTTCGTATGAAATCTTTTCACAGCGCTCTTTCCAAGTGTCCACAAAGAGCTGCTCCTGGAAACTGTCCACATGCACATCTCCCATGCTGGTGTGCTCGTTTCACTACCTGGATTTTGGTTTTCTCTTCTTTCTTTGAAATGACAAGCCTTCTTTCTGCATGCTACACACACCTTGTAGCAGTTCCAGTTTGCAGCATGTTGGTGCTCCTAAAACGCTGTGTAACCTGTGTAGAGTGTGTCACTCTCCAGCACTGAATACACAACTTAGAGCTCCTTTCACCACAGACACGCAAACACATCTTTTTGTGAAAGTCCTACTTCTTTTCACTTGGAAATGTAAGGGTTTCAACGAGAACATGAAGTCAATGATGCTTTTGCACTCTACTACCAAAAGAATAGACCTCTTCTACATGCCCGTCTGAGGTTCAGTGCAAAATGCCCTTGTTTTCTGGTTTCTTGAATGTTCTCAACACATTAGGAGAAAGAGCGTGTTTGAGCAAGAGTGATGCAGTGTGCGTTTCCCTAGATTTCAAGTGATTTGTGAAACATGCTCCTTAGTTTTCCACATTGTGTAAGAAACATGAGGTTTGCAAGAGATTGAAACAATGCTTCCTAAAACGTATTCCAGCAGTGAAAACACACGTTTCGACAAAGACTTTGAAGGAGCAAGCAAAAGCCTAGTGGCTGAGTGTTCCTTTTGAGAGAAAGACATGCATTTCGTCCTTCTGGAATGAGTTTTCAGCCAGGAATTCGTATGCATTTTGTACTGTGCAGAAAGTAGCTACCTGCTCGGGAGTTGTGTCATAGAAGCACCTTTCTGGAGGAGCTTATTGCAACATTCATTGTTTGGCTCAGTTCTTTAGGGTTGGTTTTGGAAGGTCTTTCAACTTTGTCCAAATCCTGCTTCGTACGAAATTTTTTCACAGCGCTGTTTCCAAGTGTCCACAAAGAGCTGGTGCTTGAAACTGTCCACATGTACATCTCCCATACTGGTGTGCTCGTTCCCCTACCTGGATTTTGGTTTCCTCTTCTTTCTTTGAAACGACAAGCCTTCTTTCTGTATGCTACACACACCTTGTAGCAGTTTCAGTTTGCAGCATGTTGGTCTCCCCAAAATGCTGAGTATTCTATGTAGAGTGTGTCATTCTACAGCACTGAATACACAACTTAGAGCTCCTTTCAAAGCAGACACACAAACACATCTTTTTGTGAAAGTCTTACTTCAGGTCCCTTGGAAAATATATGGGTTTCTTTGAGAACATGAAGTCGATTACGCTTTTGCACTCTGCAAAGAATAGAAGTGATCTTTTGTACATGCCCGTCTGAATTTCACTGCAAAATGCCCTTCTTTTCTGCTTTCTTGAACATTCCCAAAGCATCAGGTGAAAGAGCGTGTTTGAGGAAGAGTGATGCAGTGTGCGTTTTCCTGGCTTTCAAGTGAACTGGGAAACATACTCCTTGTGTTTCCACATTGTCTAAGAAACAACATGAGTCTTGCAAGAGATTGAAACAATGCATCCTAAAACGTATTACCGCAGTGAAAACACACGTTTCTACCAAGACTTGGAAGGAGCAAGCGAAAGAATAGTCGCTGAGTGTTCTTTCGGAGAGAAACACAAGCATTTGTTCCTTCTGGAGTGAGTTTTCAGCCAGGAATTCATATGCGTTTTGTACTGTGCAGAATGAGGCTACCTGCTCTTGAGTTGTGTCATGGAAGCACCTTTCCTGGAGGAGCTTATTGCAACATTCTTTGTTTGGCTAAGTTCTTTAGGGTTGGTTTTGGAAGGTCTTTCAACTTTGTCCAAATCCGCTTCGTATGAAATCTTTTCACAGCGCTCTTTCCAAGTGTCCACAAAGAGCTGCTCCTGGAAACTGTCCACATGCACATCTCCCATGCTGGTGTGCTCGTTTCACTACCTGGATTTTGGTTTTCTCTTCTTTCTTTGAAATGACAAGCCTTCTTTCTGCATGCTACACACACCTTGTAGCAGTTCCAGTTTGCAGCATGTTGGTGCTCCTAAAACGCTGTGTAACCTGTGTAGAGTGTGTCACTCTCCAGCACTGAATACACAACTTAGAGCTCCTTTCACCACAGACACGCAAACACATCTTTTTGTGAAAGTCCTACTTCTTTTCACTTGGAAATGTAAGGGTTTCAACGAGAACATGAAGTCAATGATGCTTTTGCACTCTACTACCAAAAGAATAGACCTCTTCTACATGCCCGTCTGAGTTTCAGTGCAAAATGCCCTTGTTTTCTGGTTTCTTGAATGTTCTCAACACATTAGGAGAAAGAGCGTGTTTGAGCAAGAGTGATGCAGTGTGCGTTTCCCTAGATTTCAAGTGATTTGCGAAACATGCTCCTTAGTTTTCCACATTGTGTAAGAAACATGAGGTTTGCAAGAGATTGAAACAATGCTTCCTAAAACGTATTCCAGCAGTGAAAACACACGTTTCGACAAAGACTTTGAAGGAGCAAGCAAAAGCCTAGTGGCTGAGTGTTCCTTTTGAGAGAAAGACATGCATTTCGTCCTTCTGGAATGAGTTTTCAGCCAGGAATTCGTATGCATTTTGTACTGTGCAGAAAGTAGCTACCTGCTCGGGAGTTGTGTCATAGAAGCACCTTTCTGGAGGAGCTTATTGCAACATTCATTGTTTGGCTCAGTTCTTTAGGGTTGGTTTTGGAAGGTCTTTCAACTTTGTCCAAATCCTGCTTCGTACGAAATTTTTTCACAGCGCTGTTTCCAAGTGTCCACAAAGAGCTGGTGCTTGAAACTGTCCACATGTACATCTCCCATACTGGTGTGCTCGTTCCCCTACCTGGATTTTGGTTTCCTCTTCTTTCTTTGAAACGACAAGCCTTCTTTCTGTATGCTACACACACCTTGTAGCAGTTTCACTTTGCAGCATGTTGGTCTCCCCAAAATGCTGAGTATTCTATGTAGAGTGTGTCATTCTACAGCACTGAATACACAACTTAGAGCTCCTTTCAAAGCAGACACACAAACACATCTTTTTGTGAAAGTCTTACTTCAGGTCCCTTGGAAAATATATGGGTTTCTTTGAGAACATGAAGTCGATTACGCTTTTGCACTCTGCAAAGAATAGAAGTGATCTTTTGTACATGCCCGTCTGAATTTCACTGCAAAATGCCCTTCTTTTCTGCTTTCTTGAACATTCCCAAAGCATCAGGTGAAAGAGCGTGTTTGAGGAAGAGTGATGCAGTGTGCGTTTTCCTGGCTTTCAAGTGAACTGGGAAACATACTCCTTGTGTTTCCACATTGTCTAAGAAACAACATGAGTCTTGCAAGAGATTGAAACAATGCATCCTAAAACGTATTACCGCAGTGAAAACACACGTTTCTACCAAGACTTGGAAGGAGCAAGCGAAAGAATAGTCGCTGAGTGTTCTTTCGGAGAGAAACACAAGCATTTGTTCCTTCTGGAGTGAGTTTTCAGCCAGGAATTCATATGCGTTTTGTACTGTGCAGAATGAGGCTACCTGCTCTTGAGTTGTGTCATGGAAGCACCTTTCCTGGAGGAGCTTATTGCAACATTCTTTGTTTGGCTAAGTTCTTTAGGGTTGGTTTTGGAAGGTCTTTCAACTTTGTCCAAATCCGCTTCGTATGAAATCTTTTCACAGCGCTCTTTCCAAGTGTCCACAAAGAGCTGCTCCTGGAAACTGTCCACATGCACATCTCCCATGCTGGTGTGCTCGTTTCACTACCTGGATTTTGGTTTTCTCTTCTTTCTTTGAAATGACAAGCCTTCTTTCTGCATGCTACACACACCTTGTAGCAGTTCCAGTTTGCAGCATGTTGGTGCTCCTAAAACGCTGTGTAACCTGTGTAGAGTGTGTCACTCTCCAGCACTGAATACACAACTTAGAGCTCCTTTCACCACAGACACGCAAACACATCTTTTTGTGAAAGTCCTACTTCTTTTCACTTGGAAATGTAAGGGTTTCAAAGAGAACATGAAGTCAATGATGCTTTTGCACTCTACTACCAAAAGAATAGACCTCTTCTACATGCCCGTCTGAGGTTCAGTGCAAAATGCCCTTGTTTTCTGGTTTCTTGAATGTTCTCAACACATTAGGAGAAAGAGCGTGTTTGAGCAAGAGTGATGCAGTGTGCGTTTCCCTAGATTTCAAGTGATTTGCGAAACATGCTCCTTAGTTTTCCACATTGTGTAAGAAACATGAGGTTTGCAAGAGATTGAAACAATGCTTCCTAAAACGTATTCCAGCAGTGAAAACACACGTTTCGACAAAGACTTTGAAGGAGCAAGCAAAAGCCTAGTGGCTGAGTGTTCCTTTTGAGAGAAAGACATGCATTTCGTCCTTCTGGAATGAGTTTTCAGCCAGGAATTCGTATGCATTTTGTACTGTGCAGAAAGTAGCTACCTGCTCGGGAGTTGTGTCATAGAAGCACCTTTCTGGAGGAGCTTATTGCAACATTCATTGTTTGGCTCAGTTCTTTAGGGTTGGTTTTGGAAGGTCTTTCAACTTTGTCCAAATCCTGCTTCGTACGAAATTTTTTCACAGCGCTGTTTCCAAGTGTCCACAAAGAGCTGGTGCTTGAAACTGTCCACATGTACATCTCCCATACTGGTGTGCTCGTTCCCCTACCTGGATTTTGGTTTCCTCTTCTTTCTTTGAAACGACAAGCCTTCTTTCTGTATGCTACACACACCTTGTAGCAGTTTCACTTTGCAGCATGTTGGTCTCCCCAAAATGCTGAGTATTCTATGTAGAGTGTGTCATTCTACAGCACTGAATACACAACTTAGAGCTCCTTTCAAAGCAGACACACAAACACATCTTTTTGTGAAAGTCTTACTTCAGGTCCCTTGGAAAATATATGGGTTTCTTTGAGAACATGAAGTCGATTACGCTTTTGCACTCTGCAAAGAATAGAAGTGATCTTTTGTACATGCCCGTCTGAATTTCACTGCAAAATGCCCTTCTTTTCTGCTTTCTTGAACATTCCCAAAGCATCAGGTGAAAGAGCGTGTTTGAGGAAGAGTGATGCAGTGTGCGTTTTCCTGGCTTTCAAGTGAACTGGGAAACATACTCCTTGTGTTTCCACATTGTCTAAGAAACAACATGAGTCTTGCAAGAGATTGAAACAATGCATCCTAAAACGTATTACCGCAGTGAAAACACACGTTTCTACCAAGACTTGGAAGGAGCAAGCGAAAGAATAGTCGCTGAGTGTTCTTTTGGAGAGAAACACAAGCATTTGTTCCTTCTGGAGTGAGTTTTCAGCCAGGAATTCATATGCGTTTTGTACTGTGCAGAATGAGGCTACCTGCTCTTGAGTTGTGTCATGGAAGCACCTTTCCTGGAGGAGCTTATTGCAACATTCTTTGTTTGGCTAAGTTCTTTAGGGTTGGTTTTGGAAGGTCTTTCAACTTTGTCCAAATCCGCTTCGTATGAAATCTTTTCACAGCGCTCTTTCCAAGTGTCCACAAAGAGCTGCTCCTGGAAACTGTCCACATGCACATCTCCCATGCTGGTGTGCTCGTTTCACTACCTGGATTTTGGTTTTCTCTTCTTTCTTTGAAATGACAAGCCTTCTTTCTGCATGCTACACACACCTTGTAGCAGTTCCAGTTTGCAGCATGTTGGTGCTCCTAAAACGCTGTGTAACCTGTGTAGAGTGTGTCACTCTCCAGCACTGAATACACAACTTAGAGCTCCTTTCACCACAGACACGCAAACACATCTTTTTGTGAAAGTCCTACTTCTTTTCACTTGGAAATGTAAGGGTTTCAAAGAGAACATGAAGTCAATGATGCTTTTGCACTCTACTACCAAAAGAATAGACCTCTTCTACATGCCCGTCTGAGGTTCAGTGCAAAATGCCCTTGTTTTCTGGTTTCTTGAATGTTCTCAACACATTAGGAGAAAGAGCGTGTTTGAGCAAGAGTGATGCAGTGTGCGTTTCCCTAGATTTCAAGTGATTTGCGAAACATGCTCCTTAGTTTTCCACATTGTGTAAGAAACATGAGGTTTGCAAGAGATTGAAACAATGCTTCCTAAAACGTATTCCAGCAGTGAAAACACACGTTTCGACAAAGACTTTGAAGGAGCAAGCAAAAGCCTAGTGGCTGAGTGTTCCTTTTGAGAGAAAGACATGCATTTCGTCCTTCTGGAATGAGTTTTCAGCCAGGAATTCGTATGCATTTTGTACTGTGCAGAAAGTAGCTACCTGCTCGGGAGTTGTGTCATAGAAGCACCTTTCTGGAGGAGCTTATTGCAACATTCATTGTTTGGCTCAGTTCTTTAGGGTTGGTTTTGGAAGGTCTTTCAACTTTGTCCAAATCCTGCTTCGTACGAAATTTTTTCACAGCGCTGTTTCCAAGTGTCCACAAAGAGCTGGTGCTTGAAACTGTCCACATGTACATCTCCCATACTGGTGTGCTCGTTCCCCTACCTGGATTTTGGTTTCCTCTTCTTTCTTTGAAACGACAAGCCTTCTTTCTGTATGCTACACACACCTTGTAGCAGTTTCAGTTTGCAGCATGTTGGTCTCCCCAAAATGCTGAGTATTCTATGTAGAGTGTGTCATTCTACAGCACTGAATACACAACTTAGAGCTCCTTTCAAAGCAGACACACAAACACATCTTTTTGTGAAAGTCTTACTTCAGGTCCCTTGGAAAATATATGGGTTTCTTTGAGAACATGAAGTCGATTACGCTTTTGCACTCTGCAAAGAATAGAAGTGATCTTTTGTACATGCCCGTCTGAATTTCACTGCAAAATGCCCTTCTTTTCTGCTTTCTTGAACATTCCCAAAGCATCAGGTGAAAGAGCGTGTTTGAGGAAGAGTGATGCAGTGTGCGTTTTCCTGGCTTTCAAGTGAACTGGGAAACATACTCCTTGTGTTTCCACATTGTCTAAGAAACAACATGAGTCTTGCAAGAGATTGAAACAATGCATCCTAAAACGTATTACCGCAGTGAAAACACACGTTTCTACCAAGACTTGGAAGGAGCAAGCGAAAGAATAGTCGCTGAGTGTTCTTTCGGAGAGAAACACAAGCATTTGTTCCTTCTGGAGTGAGTTTTCAGCCAGGAATTCATATGCGTTTTGTACTGTGCAGAATGAGGCTACCTGCTCTTGAGTTGTGTCATGGAAGCACCTTTCCTGGAGGAGCTTATTGCAACATTCTTTGTTTGGCTAAGTTCTTTAGGGTTGGTTTTGGAAGGTCTTTCAACTTTGTCCAAATCCGCTTCGTATGAAATCTTTTCACAGCGCTCTTTCCAAGTGTCCACAAAGAGCTGCTCCTGGAAACTGTCCACATGCACATCTCCCATGCTGGTGTGCTCGTTTCACTACCTGGATTTTGGTTTTCTCTTCTTTCTTTGAAATGACAAGCCTTCTTTCTGCATGCTACACACACCTTGTAGCAGTTCCAGTTTGCAGCATGTTGGTGCTCCTAAAACGCTGTGTAACCTGTGTAGAGTGTGTCACTCTCCAGCACTGAATACACAACTTAGAGCTCCTTTCACCACAGACACGCAAACACATCTTTTTGTGAAAGTCCTACTTCTTTTCACTTGGAAATGTAAGGGTTTCAAAGAGAACATGAAGTCAATGATGCTTTTGCACTCTACTACCAAAAGAATAGACCTCTTCTACATGCCCGTCTGAGTTTCAGTGCAAAATGCCCTTGTTTTCTGGTTTCTTGAATGTTCTCAACACATTAGGAGAAAGAGCGTGTTTGAGCAAGAGTGATGCAGTGTGCGTTTCCCTAGATTTCAAGTGATTTGCGAAACATGCTCCTTAGTTTTCCACATTGTGTAAGAAACATGAGGTTTGCAAGAGATTGAAACAATGCTTCCTAAAACGTATTCCAGCAGTGAAAACACACGTTTCGACAAAGACTTTGAAGGAGCAAGCAAAAGCCTAGTGGCTGAGTGTTCCTTTTGAGAGAAAGACATGCATTTCGTCCTTCTGGAATGAGTTTTCAGCCAGGAATTCGTATGCATTTTGTACTGTGCAGAAAGTAGCTACCTGCTCGGGAGTTGTGTCATAGAAGCACCTTTCTGGAGGAGCTTATTGCAACATTCATTGTTTGGCTCAGTTCTTTAGGGTTGGTTTTGGAAGGTCTTTCAACTTTGTCCAAATCCTGCTTCGTACGAAATTTTTTCACAGCGCTGTTTCCAAGTGTCCACAAAGAGCTGGTGCTTGAAACTGTCCACATGTACATCTCCCATACTGGTGTGCTCCTTCCCCTACCTGGATTTTGGTTTCCTCTTCTTTCTTTGAAACGACAAGCCTTCTTTCTGTATGCTACACACACCTTGTAGCAGTTTCAGTTTGCAGCATGTTGGTCTCCCCAAAATGCTGAGTATTCCATGTAGAGTGTGTCATTCTACAGCACTGAATACACAACTTAGAGCTCCTTTCAAAGCAGACACACAAACACATCTTTTTGTGAAAGTCTTACTTCAGGTCCCTTGGAAAATATATGGGTTTCTTTGAGAACATGAAGTCGATTACGCTTTTGCACTCTGCAAAGAATAGAAGTGATCTTTTGTACATGCCCGTCTGAATTTCACTGCAAAATGCCCTTCTTTTCTGCTTTCTTGAACATTCCCAAAGCATCAGGTGAAAGAGCGTGTTTGAGGAAGAGTGATGCAGTGTGCGTTTTCCTGGCTTTCAAGTGAATTGGGAAACATACTCCTTGTGTTTCCACATTGTCTAAGAAACAACATGAGTCTTGCAAGAGATTGAAACAATGCATCCTAAAACGTATTACCGCAGTGAAAACACACGTTTCTACCAAGACTTGGAAGGAGCAAGCGAAAGAATAGTCGCTGAGTGTTCTTTCGGAGAGAAACACAAGCATTTGTTCCTTCTGGAGTGAGTTTTCAGCCAGGAATTCATATGCATTTTGTACTGTGCAGAATGTAGCTACCTGCTCTTGAGTTGTGTCATAGAAGCACCTTTCCTGGAGGAGCTTATTGCAACATTCTTTGTTTGGCTCAGTTCTTTAGGGTTGGTTTTGGAAGGTCTTTCAACTTTGTCCAAATCCGCTTCGTATGAAATCTTTTCACAGCGCTCTTTCCAAGTGTCCACAAAGAGCTGCTCCTGGAAACTGTCCACATGCACATCTCCCATGCTGGTGTGCTCGTTTCACTACCTGGATTTTGGTTTTCTCTTCTTTCTTTGAAATGACAAGCCTTCTTTCTGCATGCTACACACACCTTGTAGCAGTTCCAGTTTGCAGCATGTTGGTGCTCCTAAAACGCTGTGTAACCTGTGTAGAGTGTGTCACTCTCCAGCACTGAATACACAACTTAGAGCTCCTTTCACCACAGACACGCAAACACATCTTTTTGTGAAAGTCCTACTTCTTTTCACTTGGAAATGTAAGGGTTTCAACGAGAACATGAAGTCAATGATGCTTTTGCACTCTACTACCAAAAGAATAGACCTCTTCTACATGCCCGTCTGAGTTTCAGTGCAAAATGCCCTTGTTTTCTGGTTTCTTGAATGTTCTCAACACATTAGGAGAAAGAGCGTGTTTGAGCAAGAGTGATGCAGTGTGCGTTTCCCTAGATTTCAAGTGATTTGCGAAACATACTCCTTAGTTTTCCACATTGTGTAAGAAACATGAGGTTTGCAAGAGATTGAAACAATGCTTCCTAAAACGTATTCCAGCAGTGAAAACACACGTTTCAACAAAGACTTTGAAGGAGCAAGCAAAAGCCTAGTGGCTGAGTGTTCCTTTTGAGAGAAAGACATGCATTTCGTCCTTCTGGAATGAGTTTTCAGCCAGGAATTCGTATGCATTTTGTACTGTGCAGAAAGTAGCTACCTGCTCGGGAGTTGTGTCATAGAAGCACCTTTCTGGAGGAGCTTATTGCAACATTCATTGTTTGGCTCAGTTCTTTAGGGTTGGTTTTGGAAGGTCTTTCAACTTTGTCCAAATCCTGCTTCGTACGAAATTTTTTCACAGCGCTGTTTCCAAGTGTCCACAAAGAGCTGGTGCTTGAAACTGTCCACATGTACATCTCCCATACTGGTGTGCTCCTTCCCCTACCTGGATTTTGGTTTCCTCTTCTTTCTTTGAAACGACAAGCCTTCTTTCTGTATGCTACACACACCTTGTAGCAGTTTCAGTTTGCAGCATGTTGGTCTCCCCAAAATGCTGAGTATTCTATGTAGAGTGTGTCATTCTACAGCACTGAATACACAACTTAGAGCTCCTTTCAAAGCAGACACACAAACACATCTTTTTGTGAAAGTCTTACTTCAGGTCCCTTGGAAAATATATGGGTTTCTTTGAGAACATGAAGTCGATTACGCTTTTGCACTCTGCAAAGAATAGAAGTGATCTTTTGTACATGCCCGTCTGAATTTCACTGCAAAATGCCCTTCTTTTCTGCTTTCTTGAACATTCCCAAAGCATCAGGTGAAAGAGCGTGTTTGAGGAAGAGTGATGCAGTGTGCGTTTTCCTGGCTTTCAAGTGAACTGGGAAACATACTCCTTGTGTTTCCACATTGTTTAAGAAACAACATGAGTCTTGCAAGAGATTGAAACAATGCATCCTAAAACGTATTACCGCAGTGAAAACACACGTTTCTACCAAGACTTGGAAGGAGCAAGCGAAAGAATAGTCGCTGAGTGTTCTTTCGGAGAGAAACACAAGCATTTGTTCCTTCTGGAGTGAGTTTTCAGCCAGGAATTCATATGCGTTTTGTACTGTGCAGAATGTAGCTACCTGCTCTTGAGTTGTGTCATAGAAGCACCTTTCCTGGAGGAGCTTATTGCAACATTCTTTGTTTGGCTCAGTTCTTTAGGGTTGGTTTTGGAAGGTCTTTCAACTTTGTCCAAATCCGCTTCGTATGAAATCTTTTCACAGCGCTCTTTCCAAGTGTCCACAAAGAGCTGCTCCTGGAAACTGTCCACATGCACATCTCCCATGCTGGTGTGCTCGTTTCACTACCTGGATTTTGGTTTTCTCTTCTTTCTTTGAAATGACAAGCCTTCTTTCTGCATGCTACACACACCTTGTAGCAGTTCCAGTTTGCAGCATGTTGGTGCTCCTAAAACGCTGTGTAACCTGTGTAGAGTGTGTCACTCTCCAGCACTGAATACACAACTTAGAGCTCCTTTCACCACAGACACGCAAACACATCTTTTTGTGAAAGTCCTACTTCTTTTCACTTGGAAATGTAAGGGTTTCAACGAGAACATGAAGTCAATGATGCTTTTGCACTCTACTACCAAACGAAATGACCTCCTCTACATGCCCGTCTGAGGTTCAGTGCAAAATGCCCTTGTTTTCTGGTTTCTTGAATGTTCTCAACACATTAGGAGAAAGAGCGTGTTTGAGCAAGAGTGATGCAGTGTGCGTTTCCCTAGATTTCAAGTGATTTGCGAAACATACTCCTTAGTTTTCCACATTGTGTAAGAAACATGAGGTTTGCAAGAGATTGAAACAATGCTTCCTAAAACGTATTCCAGCAGTGAAAACACACGTTTCGACAAAGACCTTGAAGGAGCAAGCAAAAGCCTAGTGGCTGAGTGTTCCTTTTGAGAGAAAGACATGAATTTCGTCCTTCTGGAATGAGTTTTCAGCCAGGAATTCGTATGCATTTTGTACTGTGCAGAAAGTAGCTACCTGCTCGGGAGTTGTGTCATAGAAGCACCTTTCTGGAGGAGCTTATTGCAACATTCATTGTTTGGCTCAGTTCTTTAGGGTTGGTTTTGGAAGGTCTTTCAACTTTGTCCAAATCCTGCTTCGTACGAAATTTTTTCACAGCGCTGTTTCCAAGTGTCCACAAAGAGCTGGTGCTTGAAACTGTCCACATGTACATCTCCCATACTGGTGTGCTCCTTCCCCTACCTGGATTTTGGTTTCCTCTTCTTTCTTTGAAACGACAAGCCTTCTTTCTGTATGCTACACACACCTTGTAGCAGTTTCAGTTTGCAGCATGTTGGTCTCCCCAAAATGCTGAGTATTCTATGTAGAGTGTGTCATTCTACAGCACTGAATACACAACTTAGAGCTCCTTTCAAAGCAGACACACAAACACATCTTTTTGTGAAAGTCTTACTTCAGGTCCCTTGGAAAATATATGGGTTTCTTTGAGAACATGAAGTCGATTACGCTTTTGCACTCTGCAAAGAATAGAAGTGATCTTTTGTACATGCCCGTCTGAATTTCACTGCAAAATGCCCTTCTTTTCTGCTTTCTTGAACATTCCCAAAGCATCAGGTGAAAGAGCGTGTTTGAGGAAGAGTGATGCAGTGTGCGTTTTCCTGGCTTTCAAGTGAACTGGGAAACATACTCCTTGTGTTTCCACATTGTCTAAGAAACAACATGAGTCTTGCAAGAGATTGAAACAATGCATCCTAAAACGTATTACCGCAGTGAAAACACACGTTTCTACCAAGACTTGGAAGGAGCAAGCGAAAGAATAGTCGCTGAGTGTTCTTTCGGAGAGAAACACAAGCATTTGTTCCTTCTGGAGTGAGTTTTCAGCCAGGAATTCATATGCGTTTTGTACTGTGCAGAATGAGGCTACCTGCTCTTGAGTTGTGTCATGGAAGCACCTTTCCTGGAGGAGCTTATTGCAACATTCTTTGTTTGGCTAAGTTCTTTAGGGTTGGTTTTGGAAGGTCTTTCAACTTTGTCCAAATCCGCTTCGTATGAAATCTTTTCACAGCGCTCTTTCCAAGTGTCCACAAAGAGCTGCTCCTGGAAACTGTCCACATGCACATCTCCCATGCTGGTGTGCTCGTTTCACTACCTGGATTTTGGTTTTCTCTTCTTTCTTTGAAATGACAAGCCTTCTTTCTGCATGCTACACACACCTTGTAGCAGTTCCAGTTTGCAGCATGTTGGTGCTCCTAAAACGCTGTGTAACCTGTGTAGAGTGTGTCACTCTCCAGCACTGAATACACAACTTAGAGCTCCTTTCACCACAGACACGCAAACACATCTTTTTGTGAAAGTCCTACTTCTTTTCACTTGGAAATGTAAGGGTTTCAACGAGAACATGAAGTCAATGATGCTTTTGCACTCTACTACCAAAAGAATAGACCTCTTCTACATGCCCGTCTGAGTTTCAGTGCAAAATGCCCTTGTTTTCTGGTTTCTTGAATGTTCTCAACACATTAGGAGAAAGAGCGTGTTTGAGCAAGAGTGATGCAGTGTGCGTTTCCCTAGATTTCAAGTGATTTGCGAAACATGCTCCTTAGTTTTCCACATTGTGTAAGAAACATGAGGTTTGCAAGAGATTGAAACAATGCTTCCTAAAACGTATTCCAGCAGTGAAAACACACGTTTCGACAAAGACTTTGAAGGAGCAAGCAAAAGCCTAGTGGCTGAGTGTTCCTTTTGAGAGAAAGACATGCATTTCGTCCTTCTGGAATGAGTTTTCAGCCAGGAATTCGTATGCATTTTGTACTGTGCAGAAAGTAGCTACCTGCTCGGGAGTTGTGTCATAGAAGCACCTTTCTGGAGGAGCTTATTGCAACATTCATTGTTTGGCTCAGTTCTTTAGGGTTGGTTTTGGAAGGTCTTTCAACTTTGTCCAAATCCTGCTTCGTACGAAATTTTTTCACAGCGCTGTTTCCAAGTGTCCACAAAGAGCTGGTGCTTGAAACTGTCCACATGTACATCTCCCATACTGGTGTGCTCCTTCCCCTACCTGGATTTTGGTTTCCTCTTCTTTCTTTGAAACGACAAGCCTTCTTTCTGTATGCTACACACACCTTGTAGCAGTTTCAGTTTGCAGCATGTTGGTCTCCCCAAAATGCTGAGTATTCTATGTAGAGTGTGTCATTCTACAGCACTGAATACACAACTTAGAGCTCCTTTCAAAGCAGACACACAAACACATCTTTTTGTGAAAGTCTTACTTCAGGTCCCTTGGAAAATATATGGGTTTCTTTGAGAACATGAAGTCGATTACGCTTTTGCACTCTGCAAAGAATAGAAGTGATCTTTTGTACATGCCCGTCTGAATTTCACTGCAAAATGCCCTTCTTTTCTGCTTTCTTGAACATTCCCAAAGCATCAGGTGAAAGAGCGTGTTTGAGGAAGAGTGATGCAGTGTGCGTTTTCCTGGCTTTCAAGTGAATTGGGAAACATACTCCTTGTGTTTCCACATTGTCTAAGAAACAACATGAGTCTTGCAAGAGATTGAAACAATGCATCCTAAAACGTATTACCGCAGTGAAAACACACGTTTCTAACAAGACTTGGAAGGAGCAAGCGAAAGAATAGTCGCTGAGTGTTCTTTCGGAGAGAAACACAAGCATTTGTTCCTTCTGGAGTGAGTTTTCAGCCAGGAATTCATATGCATTTTGTACTGTGCAGAATGTAGCTACCTGCTCTTGAGTTGTGTCATAGAAGCACCTTTCCTGGAGGAGCTTATTGCAACATTCTTTGTTTGGCTCAGTTCTTTAGGGTTGGTTTTGGAAGGTCTTTCAACTTTGTCCAAATCCGCTTCGTATGAAATCTTTTCACAGCGCTCTTTCCAAGTGTCCACAAAGAGCTGCTCCTGGAAACTGTCCACATGCACATCTCCCATGCTGGTGTGCTCGTTTCACTACCTGGATTTTGGTTTTCTCTTCTTTCTTTGAAATGACAAGCCTTCTTTCTGCATGCTACACACACCTTGTAGCAGTTCCAGTTTGCAGCATGTTGGTGCTCCTAAAACGCTGTGTAACCTGTGTAGAGTGTGTCACTCTCCAGCACTGAATACACAACTTAGAGCTCCTTTCACCACAGACACGCAAACACATCTTTTTGTGAAAGTCCTACTTCTTTTCACTTGGAAATGTAAGGGTTTCAACGAGAACATGAAGTCAATGATGCTTTTGCACTCTACTACCAAAAGAATAGACCTCTTCTACATGCCCGTCTGAGTTTCAGTGCAAAATGCCCTTGTTTTCTGGTTTCTTGAATGTTCTCAACACATTAGGAGAAAGAGCGTGTTTGAGCAAGAGTGATGCAGTGTGCGTTTCCCTAGATTTCAAGTGATTTGCGAAACATACTCCTTAGTTTTCCACATTGTGTAAGAAACATGAGGTTTGCAAGAGATTGAAACAATGCTTCCTAAAACGTATTCCAGCAGTGAAAACACACGTTTCAACAAAGACTTTGAAGGAGCAAGCAAAAGCCTAGTGGCTGAGTGTTCCTTTTGAGAGAAAGACATGCATTTCGTCCTTCTGGAATGAGTTTTCAGCCAGGAATTCGTATGCATTTTGTACTGTGCAGAAAGTAGCTACCTGCTCGGGAGTTGTGTCATAGAAGCACCTTTCTGGAGGAGCTTATTGCAACATTCATTGTTTGGCTCAGTTCTTTAGGGTTGGTTTTGGAAGGTCTTTCAACTTTGTCCAAATCCTGCTTCGTACGAAATTTTTTCACAGCGCTGTTTCCAAGTGTCCACAAAGAGCTGGTGCTTGAAACTGTCCACATGTACATCTCCCATACTGGTGTGCTCCTTCCCCTACCTGGATTTTGGTTTCCTCTTCTTTCTTTGAAACGACAAGCCTTCTTTCTGTATGCTACACACACCTTGTAGCAGTTTCAGTTTGCAGCATGTTGGTCTCCCCAAAATGCTGAGTATTCTATGTAGAGTGTGTCATTCTACAGCACTGAATACACAACTTAGAGCTCCTTTCAAAGCAGACACACAAACACATCTTTTTGTGAAAGTCTTACTTCAGGTCCCTTGGAAAATATATGGGTTTCTTTGAGAACATGAAGTCGATTACGCTTTTGCACTCTGCAAAGAATAGAAGTGATCTTTTGTACATGCCCGTCTGAATTTCACTGCAAAATGCCCTTCTTTTCTGCTTTCTTGAACATTCCCAAAGCATCAGGTGAAAGAGCGTGTTTGAGGAAGAGTGATGCAGTGTGCGTTTTCCTGGCTTTCAAGTGAATTGGGAAACATACTCCTTGTGTTTCCACATTGTCTAAGAAACAACATGAGTCTTGCAAGAGATTGAAACAATGCATCCTAAAACGTATTACCGCAGTGAAAACACACGTTTCTACCAAGACTTGGAAGGAGCAAGCGAAAGAATAGTCGCTGAGTGTTCTTTCGGAGAGAAACACAAGCATTTGTTCCTTCTGGAGTGAGTTTTCAGCCAGGAATTCATATGCGTTTTGTACTGTGCAGAATGTAGCTACCTGCTCTTGAGTTGTGTCATAGAAGCACCTTTCCTGGAGGAGCTTATTGCAACATTCTTTGTTTGGCTAAGTTCTTTAGGGTTGGTTTTGGAAGGTCTTTCAACTTTGTCCAAATCCGCTTCGTATGAAATCTTTTCACAGCGCTCTTTCCAAGTGTCCACAAAGAGCTGCTCCTGGAAACTGTCCACATGCACATCTCCCATGCTGGTGTGCTCGTTTCACTACCTGGATTTTGGTTTTCTCTTCTTTCTTTGAAATGACAAGCCTTCTTTCTGCATGCTACACACACCTTGTAGCAGTTCCAGTTTGCAGCATGTTGGTGCTCCTAAAACGCTGTGTAACCTGTGTAGAGTGTGTCACTCTCCAGCACTGAATACACAACTTAGAGCTCCTTTCACCACAGACACGCAAACACATCTTTTTGTGAAAGTCCTACTTCTTTTCACTTGGAAATGTAAGGGTTTCAACGAGAACATGAAGTCAATGATGCTTTTGCACTCTACTACCAAAAGAATAGACCTCTTCTACATGCCCGTCTGAGTTTCAGTGCAAAATGCCCTTGTTTTCTGGTTTCTTGAATGTTCTCAACACATTAGGAGAAAGAGCGTGTTTGAGCAAGAGTGATGCAGTGTGCGTTTCCCTAGATTTCAAGTGATTTGCGAAACATACTCCTTAGTTTTCCACATTGTGTAAGAAACATGAGGTTTGCAAGAGATTGAAACAATGCTTCCTAAAACGTATTCCAGCAGTGAAAACACACGTTTCGACAAAGACCTTGAAGGAGCAAGCAAAAGCCTAGTGGCTGAGTGTTCCTTTTGAGAGAAAGACATGCATTTCGTCCTTCTGGAATGAGTTTTCAGCCAGGAATTCGTATGCATTTTGTACTGTGCAGAAAGTAGCTACCTGCTCGGGAGTTGTGTCATAGAAGCACCTTTCTGGAGGAGCTTATTGCAACATTCATTGTTTGGCTCAGTTCTTTAGGGTTGGTTTTGGAAGGTCTTTCAACTTTGTCCAAATCCTGCTTCGTACGAAATTTTTTCACAGCGCTGTTTCCAAGTGTCCACAAAGAGCTGGTGCTTGAAACTGTCCACATGTACATCTCCCATACTGGTGTGCTCCTTCCCCTACCTGGATTTTGGTTTCCTCTTCTTTCTTTGAAACGACAAGCCTTCTTTCTGTATGCTACACACACCTTGTAGCAGTTTCAGTTTGCAGCATGTTGGTCTCCCCAAAATGCTGAGTATTCTATGTAGAGTGTGTCATTCTACAGCACTGAATACACAACTTAGAGCTCCTTTCAAAGCAGACACACAAACACATCTTTTTGTGAAAGTCTTACTTCAGGTCCCTTGGAAAATATATGGGTTTCTTTGAGAACATGAAGTCGATTACGCTTTTGCACTCTGCAAAGAATAGAAGTGATCTTTTGTACATGCCCGTCTGAATTTCACTGCAAAATGCCCTTCTTTTCTGCTTTCTTGAACATTCCCAAAGCATCAGGTGAAAGAGCGTGTTTGAGGAAGAGTGATGCAGTGTGCGTTTTCCTGGCTTTCAAGTGAACTGGGAAACATACTCCTTGTGTTTCCACATTGTCTAAGAAACAACATGAGTCTTGCAAGAGATTGAAACAATGCATCCTAAAACGTATTACCGCAGTGAAAACACACGTTTCTACCAAGACTTGGAAGGAGCAAGCGAAAGAATAGTCGCTGAGTGTTCTTTCGGAGAGAAACACAAGCATTTGTTCCTTCTGGAGTGAGTTTTCAGCCAGGAATTCATATGCATTTTGTACTGTGCAGAATGTAGCTACCTGCTCTTGAGTTGTGTCATAGAAGCACCTTTCCTGGAGGAGCTTATTGCAACATTCTTTGTTTGGCTAAGTTCTTTAGGGTTGGTTTTGGAAGGTCTTTCAACTTTGTCCAAATCCGCTTCGTATGAAATCTTTTCACAGCGCTCTTTCCAAGTGTCCACAAAGAGCTGCTCCTGGAAACTGTCCACATGCACATCTCCCATGCTGGTGTGCTCGTTTCACTACCTGGATTTTGGTTTTCTCTTCTTTCTTTGAAATGACAAGCCTTCTTTCTGCATGCTACACACACCTTGTAGCAGTTCCAGTTTGCAGCATGTTGGTGCTCCTAAAACGCTGTGTAACCTGTGTAGAGTGTGTCACTCTCCAGCACTGAATACACAACTTAGAGCTCCTTTCACCACAGACACGCAAACACATCTTTTTGTGAAAGTCCTACTTCTTTTCACTTGGAAATGTAAGGGTTTCAAAGAGAACATGAAGTCAATGATGCTTTTGCACTCTACTACCAAAAGAATAGACCTCTTCTACATGCCCGTCTGAGGTTCAGTGCAAAATGCCCTTGTTTTCTGGTTTCTTGAATGTTCTCAACACATTAGGAGAAAGAGCGTGTTTGAGCAAGAGTGATGCAGTGTGCGTTTCCCTAGATTTCAAGTGATTTGCGAAACATGCTCCTTAGTTTTCCACATTGTGTAAGAAACATGAGGTTTGCAAGAGATTGAAACAATGCTTCCTAAAACGTATTCCAGCAGTGAAAACACACGTTTCGACAAAGACTTTGAAGGAGCAAGCAAAAGCCTAGTGGCTGAGTGTTCCTTTTGAGAGAAAGACATGCATTTCGTCCTTCTGGAATGAGTTTTCAGCCAGGAATTCGTATGCATTTTGTACTGTGCAGAAAGTAGCTACCTGCTCGGGAGTTGTGTCATAGAAGCACCTTTCTGGAGGAGCTTATTGCAACATTCATTGTTTGGCTCAGTTCTTTAGGGTTGGTTTTGGAAGGTCTTTCAACTTTGTCCAAATCCTGCTTCGTACGAAATTTTTTCACAGCGCTGTTTCCAAGTGTCCACAAAGAGCTGGTGCTTGAAACTGTCCACATGTACATCTCCCATACTGGTGTGCTCCTTCCCCTACCTGGATTTTGGTTTCCTCTTCTTTCTTTGAAACGACAAGCCTTCTTTCTGTATGCTACACACACCTTGTAGCAGTTTCAGTTTGCAGCATGTTGGTCTCCCCAAAATGCTGAGTATTCTATGTAGAGTGTGTCATTCTACAGCACTGAATACACAACTTAGAGCTCCTTTCAAAGCAGACACACAAACACATCTTTTTGTGAAAGTCTTACTTCAGGTCCCTTGGAAAATATATGGGTTTCTTTGAGAACATGAAGTCGATTACGCTTTTGCACTCTGCAAAGAATAGAAGTGATCTTTTGTACATGCCCGTCTGAATTTCACTGCAAAATGCCCTTCTTTTCTGCTTTCTTGAACATTCCCAAAGCATCAGGTGAAAGAGCGTGTTTGAGGAAGAGTGATGCAGTGTGCGTTTTCCTGGCTTTCAAGTGAACTGGGAAACATACTCCTTGTGTTTCCACATTGTCTAAGAAACAACATGAGTCTTGCAAGAGATTGAAACAATGCATCCTAAAACGTATTACCGCAGTGAAAACACACGTTTCTACCAAGACTTGGAAGGAGCAAGCGAAAGAATAGTCGCTGAGTGTTCTTTCGGAGAGAAACACAAGCATTTGTTCCTTCTGGAGTGAGTTTTCAGCCAGGAATTCATATGCATTTTGTACTGTGCAGAATGTAGCTACCTGCTCTTGAGTTGTGTCATAGAAGCACCTTTCCTGGAGGAGCTTATTGCAACATTCTTTGTTTGGCTAAGTTCTTTAGGGTTGGTTTTGGAAGGTCTTTCAACTTTGTCCAAATCCGCTTCGTATGAAATCTTTTCACAGCGCTCTTTCCAAGTGTCCACAAAGAGCTGCTCCTGGAAACTGTCCACATGCACATCTCCCATGCTGGTGTGCTCGTTTCACTACCTGGATTTTGGTTTTCTCTTCTTTCTTTGAAATGACAAGCCTTCTTTCTGCATGCTACACACACCTTGTAGCAGTTCCAGTTTGCAGCATGTTGGTGCTCCTAAAACGCTGTGTAACCTGTGTAGAGTGTGTCACTCTCCAGCACTGAATACACAACTTAGAGCTCCTTTCACCACAGACACGCAAACACATCTTTTTGTGAAAGTCCTACATCTTTTCACTTGGAAATGTAAGGGTTTCAACGAGAACATGAAGTCAATGATGCTTTTGCACTCTACTACCAAAAGAATAGACCTCTTCTACATGCCCGTCTGAGTTTCAGTGCAAAATGCCCTTGTTTTCTGGTTTCTTGAATGTTCTCAACACATTAGGAGAAAGAGCGTGTTTGAGCAAGAGTGATGCAGTGTGCGTTTCCCTAGATTTCAAGTGATTTGCGAAACATACTCCTTAGTTTTCCACATTGTGTAAGAAACATGAGGTTTGCAAGAGATTGAAACAATGCTTCCTAAAACGTATTCCAGCAGTGAAAACACACGTTTCGACAAAGACTTTGAAGGAGCAAGCAAAAGCCTAGTGGCTGAGTGTTCCTTTTGAGAGAAAGACATGCATTTCGTCCTTCTGGAATGAGTTTTCAGCCAGGAATTCGTATGCATTTTGTACTGTGCAGAAAGTAGCTACCTGCTCGGGAGTTGTGTCATAGAAGCACCTTTCTGGAGGAGCTTATTGCAACATTCATTGTTTGGCTCAGTTCTTTAGGGTTGGTTTTGGAAGGTCTTTCAACTTTGTCCAAATCCTGCTTCGTACGAAATTTTTTCACAGCGCTGTTTCCAAGTGTCCACAAAGAGCTGGTGCTTGAAACTGTCCACATGTACATCTCCCATACTGGTGTGCTCCTTCCCCTACCTGGATTTTGGTTTCCTCTTCTTTCTTTAAAACGACAAGCCTTCTTTCTGTATGCTACACACACCTTGTAGCAGTTTCAGTTTGCAGCATGTTGGTCTCCCCAAAATGCTGAGTATTCTATGTAGAGTGTGTCATTCTACAGCACTGAATACACAACTTAGAGCTCCTTTCAAAGCAGACACACAAACACATCTTTTTGTGAAAGTCTTACTTCAGGTCCCTTGGAAAATATATGGGTTTCTTTGAGAACATGAAGTCGATTACGCTTTTGCACTCTGCAAAGAATAGAAGTGATCTTTTGTACATGCCCGTCTGAATTTCACTGCAAAATGCCCTTCTTTTCTGCTTTCTTGAACATTCCCAAAGCATCAGGTGAAAGAGCGTGTTTGAGGAAGAGTGATGCAGTGTGCGTTTTCCTGGCTTTCAAGTGAATTGGGAAACATACTCCTTGTGTTTCCACATTGTCTAAGAAACAACATGAGTCTTGCAAGAGATTGAAACAATGCATCCTAAAACGTATTACCGCAGTGAAAACACACGTTTCTACCAAGACTTGGAAGGAGCAAGCGAAAGAATAGTCGCTGAGTGTTCTTTCGGAGAGAAACACAAGCATTTGTTCCTTCTGGAGTGAGTTTTCAGCCAGGAATTCATATGCGTTTTGTACTGTGCAGAATGTAGCTACCTGCTCTTGAGTTGTGTCATAGAAGCACCTTTCCTGGAGGAGCTTATTGCAACATTCTTTGTTTGGCTAAGTTCTTTAGGGTTGGTTTTGGAAGGTCTTTCAACTTTGTCCAAATCCGCTTCGTATGAAATCTTTTCACAGCGCTCTTTCCAAGTGTCCACAAAGAGCTGCTCCTGGAAACTGTCCACATGCACATCTCCCATGCTGGTGTGCTCGTTTCACTACCTGGATTTTGGTTTTCTCTTCTTTCTTTGAAATGACAAGCCTTCTTTCTGCATGCTACACACACCTTGTAGCAGTTCCAGTTTGCAGCATGTTGGTGCTCCTAAAACGCTGTGTAACCTGTGTAGAGTGTGTCACTCTCCAGCACTGAATACACAACTTAGAGCTCCTTTCACCACAGACACGCAAACACATCTTTTTGTGAAAGTCCTACTTCTTTTCACTTGGAAATGTAAGGGTTTCAACGAGAACATGAAGTCAATGATGCTTTTGCACTCTACTACCAAAAGAATAGACCTCTTCTACATGCCCGTCTGAGTTTCAGTGCAAAATGCCCTTGTTTTCTGGTTTCTTGAATGTTCTCAACACATTAGGAGAAAGAGCGTGTTTGAGCAAGAGTGATGCAGTGTGCGTTTCCCTAGATTTCAAGTGATTTGCGAAACATACTCCTTAGTTTTCCACATTGTGTAAGAAACATGAGGTTTGCAAGAGATTGAAACAATGCTTCCTAAAACGTATTCCAGCAGTGAAAACACACGTTTCGACAAAGACCTTGAAGGAGCAAGCAAAAGCCTAGTGGCTGAGTGTTCCTTTTGAGAGAAAGACATGCATTTCGTCCTTCTGGAATGAGTTTTCAGCCAGGAATTCGTATGCATTTTGTACTGTGCAGAAAGTAGCTACCTGCTCGGGAGTTGTGTCATAGAAGCACCTTTCTGGAGGAGCTTATTGCAACATTCATTGTTTGGCTCAGTTCTTTAGGGTTGGTTTTGGAAGGTCTTTCAACTTTGTCCAAATCCTGCTTCGTACGAAATTTTTTCACAGCGCTGTTTCCAAGTGTCCACAAAGAGCTGGTGCTTGAAACTGTCCACATGTACATCTCCCATACTGGTGTGCTCCTTCCCCTACCTGGATTTTGGTTTCCTCTTCTTTCTTTGAAACGACAAGCCTTCTTTCTGTATGCTACACACACCTTGTAGCAGTTTCAGTTTGCAGCATGTTGGTCTCCCCAAAATGCTGAGTATTCTATGTAGAGTGTGTCATTCTACAGCACTGAATACACAACTTAGAGCTCCTTTCAAAGCAGACACACAAACACATCTTTTTGTGAAAGTCTTACTTCAGGTCCCTTGGAAAATATATGGGTTTCTTTGAGAACATGAAGTCGATTACGCTTTTGCACTCTGCAAAGAATAGAAGTGATCTTTTGTACATGCCCGTCTGAATTTCACTGCAAAATGCCCTTCTTTTCTGCTTTCTTGAACATTCCCAAAGCATCAGGTGAAAGAGCGTGTTTGAGGAAGAGTGATGCAGTGTGCGTTTTCCTGGCTTTCAAGTGAACTGGGAAACATACTCCTTGTGTTTCCACATTGTCTAAGAAACAACATGAGTCTTGCAAGAGATTGAAACAATGCATCCTAAAACGTATTACCGCAGTGAAAACACACGTTTCTACCAAGACTTGGAAGGAGCAAGCGAAAGAATAGTCGCTGAGTGTTCTTTCGGAGAGAAACACAAGCATTTGTTCCTTCTGGAGTGAGTTTTCAGCCAGGAATTCATATGCATTTTGTACTGTGCAGAATGTAGCTACCTGCTCTTGAGTTGTGTCATAGAAGCACCTTTCCTGGAGGAGCTTATTGCAACATTCTTTGTTTGGCTAAGTTCTTTAGGGTTGGTTTTGGAAGGTCTTTCAACTTTGTCCAAATCCGCTTCGTATGAAATCTTTTCACAGCGCTCTTTCCAAGTGTCCACAAAGAGCTGCTCCTGGAAACTGTCCACATGCACATCTCCCATGCTGGTGTGCTCGTTTCACTACCTGGATTTTGGTTTTCTCTTCTTTCTTTGAAATGACAAGCCTTCTTTCTGCATGCTACACACACCTTGTAGCAGTTCCAGTTTGCAGCATGTTGGTGCTCCTAAAACGCTGTGTAACCTGTGTAGAGTGTGTCACTCTCCAGCACTGAATACACAACTTAGAGCTCCTTTCACCACAGACACGCAAACACATCTTTTTGTGAAAGTCCTACATCTTTTCACTTGGAAATGTAAGGGTTTCAACGAGAACATGAAGTCAATGATGCTTTTGCACTCTACTACCAAAAGAATAGACCTCTTCTACATGCCCGTCTGAGTTTCAGTGCAAAATGCCCTTGTTTTCTGGTTTCTTGAATGTTCTCAACACATTAGGAGAAAGAGCGTGTTTGAGCAAGAGTGATGCAGTGTGCGTTTCCCTAGATTTCAAGTGATTTGCGAAACATACTCCTTAGTTTTCCACATTGTGTAAGAAACATGAGGTTTGCAAGAGATTGAAACAATGCTTCCTAAAACGTATTCCAGCAGTGAAAACACACGTTTCGACAAAGACTTTGAAGGAGCAAGCAAAAGCCTAGTGGCTGAGTGTTCCTTTTGAGAGAAAGACATGCATTTCGTCCTTCTGGAATGAGTTTTCAGCCAGGAATTCGTATGCATTTTGTACTGTGCAGAAAGTAGCTACCTGCTCGGGAGTTGTGTCATAGAAGCACCTTTCTGGAGGAGCTTATTGCAACATTCATTGTTTGGCTCAGTTCTTTAGGGTTGGTTTTGGAAGGTCTTTCAACTTTGTCCAAATCCTGCTTCGTACGAAATTTTTTCACAGCGCTGTTTCCAAGTGTCCACAAAGAGCTGGTGCTTGAAACTGTCCACATGTACATCTCCCATACTGGTGTGCTCCTTCCCCTACCTGGATTTTGGTTTCCTCTTCTTTCTTTAAAACGACAAGCCTTCTTTCTGTATGCTACACACACCTTGTAGCAGTTTCAGTTTGCAGCATGTTGGTCTCCCCAAAATGCTGAGTATTCTATGTAGAGTGTGTCATTCTACAGCACTGAATACACAACTTAGAGCTCCTTTCAAAGCAGACACACAAACACATCTTTTTGTGAAAGTCTTACTTCAGGTCCCTTGGAAAATATATGGGTTTCTTTGAGAACATGAAGTCGATTACGCTTTTGCACTCTGCAAAGAATAGAAGTGATCTTTTGTACATGCCCGTCTGAATTTCACTGCAAAATGCCCTTCTTTTCTGCTTTCTTGAACATTCCCAAAGCATCAGGTGAAAGAGCGTGTTTGAGGAAGAGTGATGCAGTGTGCGTTTTCCTGGCTTTCAAGTGAATTGGGAAACATACTCCTTGTGTTTCCACATTGTCTAAGAAACAACATGAGTCTTGCAAGAGATTGAAACAATGCATCCTAAAACGTATTACCGCAGTGAAAACACACGTTTCTACCAAGACTTGGAAGGAGCAAGCGAAAGAATAGTCGCTGAGTGTTCTTTCGGAGAGAAACACAAGCATTTGTTCCTTCTGGAGTGAGTTTTCAGCCAGGAATTCATATGCGTTTTGTACTGTGCAGAATGTAGCTACCTGCTCTTGAGTTGTGTCATAGAAGCACCTTTCCTGGAGGAGCTTATTGCAACATTCTTTGTTTGGCTAAGTTCTTTAGGGTTGGTTTTGGAAGGTCTTTCAACTTTGTCCAAATCCGCTTCGTATGAAATCTTTTCACAGCGCTCTTTCCAAGTGTCCACAAAGAGCTGCTCCTGGAAACTGTCCACATGCACATCTCCCATGCTGGTGTGCTCGTTTCACTACCTGGATTTTGGTTTTCTCTTCTTTCTTTGAAATGACAAGCCTTCTTTCTGCATGCTACACACACCTTGTAGCAGTTCCAGTTTGCAGCATGTTGGTGCTCCTAAAACGCTGTGTAACCTGTGTAGAGTGTGTCACTCTCCAGCACTGAATACACAACTTAGAGCTCCTTTCACCACAGACACGCAAACACATCTTTTTGTGAAAGTCCTACTTCTTTTCACTTGGAAATGTAAGGGTTTCAACGAGAACATGAAGTCAATGATGCTTTTGCACTCTACTACCAAAAGAATAGACCTCTTCTACATGCCCGTCTGAGTTTCAGTGCAAAATGCCCTTGTTTTCTGGTTTCTTGAATGTTCTCAACACATTAGGAGAAAGAGCGTGTTTGAGCAAGAGTGATGCAGTGTGCGTTTCCCTAGATTTCAAGTGATTTGCGAAACATACTCCTTAGTTTTCCACATTGTGTAAGAAACATGAGGTTTGCAAGAGATTGAAACAATGCTTCCTAAAACGTATTCCAGCAGTGAAAACACACGTTTCGACAAAGACCTTGAAGGAGCAAGCAAAAGCCTAGTGGCTGAGTGTTCCTTTTGAGAGAAAGACATGCATTTCGTCCTTCTGGAATGAGTTTTCAGCCAGGAATTCGTATGCATTTTGTACTGTGCAGAAAGTAGCTACCTGCTCGGGAGTTGTGTCATAGAAGCACCTTTCTGGAGGAGCTTATTGCAACATTCATTGTTTGGCTCAGTTCTTTAGGGTTGGTTTTGGAAGGTCTTTCAACTTTGTCCAAATCCTGCTTCGTACGAAATTTTTTCACAGCGCTGTTTCCAAGTGTCCACAAAGAGCTGGTGCTTGAAACTGTCCACATGTACATCTCCCATACTGGTGTGCTCCTTCCCCTACCTGGATTTTGGTTTCCTCTTCTTTCTTTGAAACGACAAGCCTTCTTTCTGTATGCTACACACACCTTGTAGCAGTTTCAGTTTGCAGCATGTTGGTCTCCCCAAAATGCTGAGTATTCTATGTAGAGTGTGTCATTCTACAGCACTGAATACACAACTTAGAGCTCCTTTCAAAGCAGACACACAAACACATCTTTTTGTGAAAGTCTTACTTCAGGTCCCTTGGAAAATATATGGGTTTCTTTGAGAACATGAAGTCGATTACGCTTTTGCACTCTGCAAAGAATAGAAGTGATCTTTTGTACATGCCCGTCTGAATTTCACTGCAAAATGCCCTTCTTTTCTGCTTTCTTGAACATTCCCAAAGCATCAGGTGAAAGAGCGTGTTTGAGGAAGAGTGATGCAGTGTGCGTTTTCCTGGCTTTCAAGTGAACTGGGAAACATACTCCTTGTGTTTCCACATTGTCTAAGAAACAACATGAGTCTTGCAAGAGATTGAAACAATGCATCCTAAAACGTATTACCGCAGTGAAAACACACGTTTCTACCAAGACTTGGAAGGAGCAAGCGAAAGAATAGTCGCTGAGTGTTCTTTCGGAGAGAAACACAAGCATTTGTTCCTTCTGGAGTGAGTTTTCAGCCAGGAATTCATATGCATTTTGTACTGTGCAGAATGTAGCTACCTGCTCTTGAGTTGTGTCATAGAAGCACCTTTCCTGGAGGAGCTTATTGCAACATTCTTTGTTTGGCTAAGTTCTTTAGGGTTGGTTTTGGAAGGTCTTTCAACTTTGTCCAAATCCGCTTCGTATGAAATCTTTTCACAGCGCTCTTTCCAAGTGTCCACAAAGAGCTGCTCCTGGAAACTGTCCACATGCACATCTCCCATGCTGGTGTGCTCGTTTCACTACCTGGATTTTGGTTTTCTCTTCTTTCTTTGAAATGACAAGCCTTCTTTCTGCATGCTACACACACCTTGTAGCAGTTCCAGTTTGCAGCATGTTGGTGCTCCTAAAACGCTGTGTAACCTGTGTAGAGTGTGTCACTCTCCAGCACTGAATACACAACTTAGAGCTCCTTTCACCACAGACACGCAAACACATCTTTTTGTGAAAGTCCTACTTCTTTTCACTTGGAAATGTAAGGGTTTCAAAGAGAACATGAAGTCAATGATGCTTTTGCACTCTACTACCAAAAGAATAGACCTCTTCTACATGCCCGTCTGAGGTTCAGTGCAAAATGCCCTTGTTTTCTGGTTTCTTGAATGTTCTCAACACATTAGGAGAAAGAGCGTGTTTGAGCAAGAGTGATGCAGTGTGCGTTTCCCTAGATTTCAAGTGATTTGCGAAACATGCTCCTTAGTTTTCCACATTGTGTAAGAAACATGAGGTTTGCAAGAGATTGAAACAATGCTTCCTAAAACGTATTCCAGCAGTGAAAACACACGTTTCGACAAAGACTTTGAAGGAGCAAGCAAAAGCCTAGTGGCTGAGTGTTCCTTTTGAGAGAAAGACATGCATTTCGTCCTTCTGGAATGAGTTTTCAGCCAGGAATTCGTATGCATTTTGTACTGTGCAGAAAGTAGCTACCTGCTCGGGAGTTGTGTCATAGAAGCACCTTTCTGGAGGAGCTTATTGCAACATTCATTGTTTGGCTCAGTTCTTTAGGGTTGGTTTTGGAAGGTCTTTCAACTTTGTCCAAATCCTGCTTCGTACGAAATTTTTTCACAGCGCTGTTTCCAAGTGTCCACAAAGAGCTGGAGCTTGAAACTGTCCACATGTACATCTCCCATACTGGTGTGCTCCTTCCCCTACCTGGATTTTGGTTTCCTCTTCTTTCTTTGAAACGACAAGCCTTCTTTCTGTATGCTACACACACCTTGTAGCAGTTTCAGTTTGCAGCATGTTGGTCTCCCCAAAATGCTGAGTATTCTATGTAGAGTGTGTCATTCTACAGCACTGAATACACAACTTAGAGCTCCTTTCAAAGCAGACACACAAACACATCTTTTTGTGAAAGTCTTACTTCAGGTCCCTTGGAAAATATATGGGTTTCTTTGAGAACATGAAGTCGATTACGCTTTTGCACTCTGCAAAGAATAGAAGTGATCTTTTGTACATGCCCGTCTGAATTTCACTGCAAAATGCCCTTCTTTTCTGCTTTCTTGAACATTCCCAAAGCATCAGGTGAAAGAGCGTGTTTGAGGAAGAGTGATGCAGTGTGCGTTTTCCTGGCTTTCAAGTGAACTGGGAAACATACTCCTTGTGTTTCCACATTGTCTAAGAAACAACATGAGTCTTGCAAGAGATTGAAACAATGAATCCTAAAACGTATTACCGCAGTGAAAACACACGTTTCTACCAAGACTTGGAAGGAGCAAGCGAAAGAATAGTCGCTGAGTGTTCTTTCGGAGAGAAACACAAGCATTTGTTCCTTCTGGAGTGAGTTTTCAGCCAGGAATTCATATGCATTTTGTACTGTGCAGAATGTAGCTACCTGCTCTTGAGTTGTGTCATAGAAGCACCTTTCCTGGAGGAGCTTATTGCAACATTCTTTGTTTGGCTAAGTTCTTTAGGGTTGGTTTTGGAAGGTCTTTCAACTTTGTCCAAATCCGCTTCGTATGAAATCTTTTCACAGCGCTCTTTCCAAGTGTCCACAAAGAGCTGCTCCTGGAAACTGTCCACATGCACATCTCCCATGCTGGTGTGCTCGTTTCACTACCTGGATTTTGGTTTTCTCTTCTTTCTTTGAAATGACAAGCCTTCTTTCTGCATGCTACACACACCTTGTAGCAGTTCCAGTTTGCAGCATGTTGGTGCTCCTAAAACGCTGTGTAACCTGTGTAGAGTGTGTCACTCTCCAGCACTGAATACACAACTTAGAGCTCCTTTCACCACAGACACGCAAACACATCTTTTTGTGAAAGTCCTACTTCTTTTCACTTGGAAATGTAAGGGTTTCAAAGAGAACATGAAGTCAATGATGCTTTTGCACTCTACTACCAAAAGAATAGACCTCTTCTACATGCCCGTCTGAGGTTCAGTGCAAAATGCCCTTGTTTTCTGGTTTCTTGAATGTTCTCAACACATTAGGAGAAAGAGCGTGTTTGAGCAAGAGTGATGCAGTGTGCGTTTCCCTAGATTTCAAGTGATTTGCGAAACATGCTCCTTAGTTTTCCACATTGTGTAAGAAACATGAGGTTTGCAAGAGATTGAAACAATGCTTCCTAAAACGTATTCCAGCAGTGAAAACACACGTTTCGACAAAGACTTTGAAGGAGCAAGCAAAAGCCTAGTGGCTGAGTGTTCCTTTTGAGAGAAAGACATGCATTTCGTCCTTCTGGAATGAGTTTTCAGCCAGGAATTCGTATGCATTTTGTACTGTGCAGAAAGTAGCTACCTGCTCGGGAGTTGTGTCATAGAAGCACCTTTCTGGAGGAGCTTATTGCAACATTCATTGTTTGGCTCAGTTCTTTAGGGTTGGTTTTGGAAGGTCTTTCAACTTTGTCCAAATCCTGCTTCGTACGAAATTTTTTCACAGCGCTGTTTCCAAGTGTCCACAAAGAGCTGGTGCTTGAAACTGTCCACATGTACATCTCCCATACTGGTGTGCTCCTTCCCCTACCTGGATTTTGGTTTCCTCTTCTTTCTTTGAAACGACAAGCCTTCTTTCTGTATGCTACACACACCTTGTAGCAGTTTCAGTTTGCAGCATGTTGGTCTCCCCAAAATGCTGAGTATTCTATGTAGAGTGTGTCATTCTACAGCACTGAATACACAACTTAGAGCTCCTTTCAAAGCAGACACACAAACACATCTTTTTGTGAAAGTCTTACTTCAGGTCCCTTGGAAAATATATGGGTTTCTTTGAGAACATGAAGTCGATTACGCTTTTGCACTCTGCAAAGAATAGAAGTGATCTTTTGTACATGCCCGTCTGAATTTCACTGCAAAATGCCCTTCTTTTCTGCTTTCTTGAACATTCCCAAAGCATCAGGTGAAAGAGCGTGTTTGAGGAAGAGTGATGCAGTGTGCGTTTTCCTGGCTTTCAAGTGAACTGGGAAACATACTCCTTGTGTTTCCACATTGTCTAAGAAACAACATGAGTCTTGCAAGAGATTGAAACAATGAATCCTAAAACGTATTACCGCAGTGAAAACACACGTTTCTACCAAGACTTGGAAGGAGCAAGCGAAAGAATAGTCGCTGAGTGTTCTTTCGGAGAGAAACACAAGCATTTGTTCCTTCTGGAGTGAGTTTTCAGCCAGGAATTCATATGCATTTTGTACTGTGCAGAATGTAGCTACCTGCTCTTGAGTTGTGTCATAGAAGCACCTTTCCTGGAGGAGCTTATTGCAACATTCTTTGTTTGGCTAAGTTCTTTAGGGTTGGTTTTGGAAGGTCTTTCAACTTTGTCCAAATCCGCTTCGTATGAAATCTTTTCACAGCGCTCTTTCCAAGTGTCCACAAAGAGCTGCTCCTGGAAACTGTCCACATGCACATCTCCCATGCTGGTGTGCTCGTTTCACTACCTGGATTTTGGTTTTCTCTTCTTTCTTTGAAATGACAAGCCTTCTTTCTGCATGCTACACACACCTTGTAGCAGTTCCAGTTTGCAGCATGTTGGTGCTCCTAAAACGCTGTGTAACCTGTGTAGAGTGTGTCACTCTCCAGCACTGAATACACAACTTAGAGCTCCTTTCACCACAGACACGCAAACACATCTTTTTGTGAAAGTCCTACTTCTTTTCACTTGGAAATGTAAGGGTTTCAAAGAGAACATGAAGTCAATGATGCTTTTGCACTCTACTACCAAAAGAATAGACCTCTTCTACATGCCCGTCTGAGGTTCAGTGCAAAATGCCCTTGTTTTCTGGTTTCTTGAATGTTCTCAACACATTAGGAGAAAGAGCGTGTTTGAGCAAGAGTGATGCAGTGTGCGTTTCCCTAGATTTCAAGTGATTTGCGAAACATGCTCCTTAGTTTTCCACATTGTGTAAGAAACATGAGGTTTGCAAGAGATTGAAACAATGCTTCCTAAAACGTATTCCAGCAGTGAAAACACACGTTTCGACAAAGACTTTGAAGGAGCAAGCAAAAGCCTAGTGGCTGAGTGTTCCTTTTGAGAGAAAGACATGCATTTCGTCCTTCTGGAATGAGTTTTCAGCCAGGAATTCGTATGCATTTTGTACTGTGCAGAAAGTAGCTACCTGCTCGGGAGTTGTGTCATAGAAGCACCTTTCTGGAGGAGCTTATTGCAACATTCATTGTTTGGCTCAGTTCTTTAGGGTTGGTTTTGGAAGGTCTTTCAACTTTGTCCAAATCCTGCTTCGTACGAAATTTTTTCACAGCGCTGTTTCCAAGTGTCCACAAAGAGCTGGTGCTTGAAACTGTCCACATGTACATCTCCCATACTGGTGTGCTCCTTCCCCTACCTGGATTTTGGTTTCCTCTTCTTTCTTTGAAACGACAAGCCTTCTTTCTGTATGCTACACACACCTTGTAGCAGTTTCAGTTTGCAGCATGTTGGTCTCCCCAAAATGCTGAGTATTCTATGTAGAGTGTGTCATTCTACAGCACTGAATACACAACTTAGAGCTCCTTTCAAAGCAGACACACAAACACATCTTTTTGTGAAAGTCTTACTTCAGGTCCCTTGGAAAATATATGGGTTTCTTTGAGAACATGAAGTCGATTACGCTTTTGCACTCTGCAAAGAATAGAAGTGATCTTTTGTACATGCCCGTCTGAATTTCACTGCAAAATGCCCTTCTTTTCTGCTTTCTTGAACATTCCCAAAGCATCAGGTGAAAGAGCGTGTTTGAGGAAGAGTGATGCAGTGTGCGTTTTCCTGGCTTTCAAGTGAATTGGGAAACATACTCCTTGTGTTTCCACATTGTCTAAGAAACAACATGAGTCTTGCAAGAGATTGAAACAATGCATCCTAAAACGTATTACCGCAGTGAAAACACACGTTTCTACCAAGACTTGGAAGGAGCAAGCGAAAGAATAGTCGCTGAGTGTTCTTTCGGAGAGAAACACAAGCATTTGTTCCTTCTGGAGTGAGTTTTCAGCCAGGAATTCATATGCATTTTGTACTGTGCAGAATGTAGCTACCTGCTCTTGAGTTGTGTCATAGAAGCACCTTTCCTGGAGGAGCTTATTGCAACATTCTTTGTTTGGCTAAGTTCTTTAGGGTTGGTTTTGGAAGGTCTTTCAACTTTGTCCAAATCCGCTTCGTATGAAATCTTTTCACAGCGCTCTTTCCAAGTGTCCACAAAGAGCTGCTCCTGGAAACTGTCCACATGCACATCTCCCATGCTGGTGTGCTCGTTTCACTACCTGGATTTTGGTTTTCTCTTCTTTCTTTGAAATGACAAGCCTTCTTTCTGCATGCTACACACACCTTGTAGCAGTTCCAGTTTGCAGCATGTTGGTGCTCCTAAAACGCTGTGTAACCTGTGTAGAGTGTGTCACTCTCCAGCACTGAATACACAACTTAGAGCTCCTTTCACCACAGACACGCAAACACATCTTTTTGTGAAAGTCCTACTTCTTTTCACTTGGAAATGTAAGGGTTTCAACGAGAACATGAAGTCAATGATGCTTTTGCACTCTACTACCAAAAGAATAGACCTCTTCTACATGCCCGTCTGAGTTTCAGTGCAAAATGCCCTTGTTTTCTGGTTTCTTGAATGTTCTCAACACATTAGGAGAAAGAGCGTGTTTCAGCAAGAGTGATGCAGTGTGCGTTTCCCTAGATTTCAAGTGATTTGCGAAACATACTCCTTAGTTTTCCACATTGTGTAAGAAACATGAGGTTTGCAAGAGATTGAAACAATGCTTCCTAAAACGTATTCCAGCAGTGAAAACACACGTTTCGACAAAGACTTTGAAGGAGCAAGCAAAAGCCTAGTGGCTGAGTGTTCCTTTTGAGAGAAAGACATGCATTTCGTCCTTCTGGAATGAGTTTTCAGCCAGGAATTCGTATGCATTTTGTACTGTGCAGAAAGTAGCTACCTGCTCGGGAGTTGTGTCATAGAAGCACCTTTCTGGAGGAGCTTATTGCAACATTCATTGTTTGGCTCAGTTCTTTAGGGTTGGTTTTGGAAGGTCTTTCAACTTTGTCCAAATCCTGCTTCGTACGAAATTTTTTCACAGCGCTGTTTCCAAGTGTCCACAAAGAGCTGGTGCTTGAAACTGTCCACATGTACATCTCCCATACTGGTGTGCTCCTTCCCCTACCTGGATTTTGGTTTCCTCTTCTTTCTTTGAAACGACAAGCCTTCTTTCTGTATGCTACACACACCTTGTAGCAGTTTCAGTTTGCAGCATGTTGGTCTCCCCAAAATGCTGAGTATTCTATGTAGAGTGTGTCATTCTACAGCACTGAATACACAACTTAGAGCTCCTTTCAAAGCAGACACACAAACACATCTTTTTGTGAAAGTCTTACTTCAGGTCCCTTGGAAAATATATGGGTTTCTTTGAGAACATGAAGTCGATTACGCTTTTGCACTCTGCAAAGAATAGAAGTGATCTTTTGTACATGCCCGTCTGAATTTCACTGCAAAATGCCCTTCTTTTCTGCTTTCTTGAACATTCCCAAAGCATCAGGTGAAAGAGCGTGTTTGAGGAAGAGTGATGCAGTGTGCGTTTTCCTGGCTTTCAAGTGAACTGGGAAACATACTCCTTGTGTTTCCACATTGTCTAAGAAACAACATGAGTCTTGCAAGAGATTGAAACAATGCATCCTAAAACGTATTACCGCAGTGAAAACACACGTTTCTACCAAGACTTGGAAGGAGCAAGCGAAAGAATAGTCGCTGAGTGTTCTTTCGGAGAGAAACACAAGCATTTGTTCCTTCTGGAGTGAGTTTTCAGCCAGGAATTCATATGCATTTTGTACTGTGCAGAATGTAGCTACCTGCTCTTGAGTTGTGTCATAGAAGCACCTTTCCTGGAGGAGCTTATTGCAACATTCTTTGTTTGGCTAAGTTCTTTAGGGTTGGTTTTGGAAGGTCTTTCAACTTTGTCCAAATCCGCTTCGTATGAAATCTTTTCACAGCGCTCTTTCCAAGTGTCCACAAAGAGCTGCTCCTGGAAACTGTCCACATGCACATCTCCCATGCTGGTGTGCTCGTTTCACTACCTGGATTTTGGTTTTCTCTTCTTTCTTTGAAATGACAAGCCTTCTTTCTGCATGCTACACACACCTTGTAGCAGTTCCAGTTTGCAGCATGTTGGTGCTCCTAAAACGCTGTGTAACCTGTGTAGAGTGTGTCACTCTCCAGCACTGAATACACAACTTAGAGCTCCTTTCACCACAGACACGCAAACACATCTTTTTGTGAAAGTCCTACATCTTTTCACTTGGAAATGTAAGGGTTTCAACGAGAACATGAAGTCAATGATGCTTTTGCACTCTACTACCAAAAGAATAGACCTCTTCTACATGCCCGTCTGAGTTTCAGTGCAAAATGCCCTTGTTTTCTGGTTTCTTGAATGTTCTCAACACATTAGGAGAAAGAGCGTGTTTGAGCAAGAGTGATGCAGTGTGCGTTTCCCTAGATTTCAAGTGATTTGCGAAACATACTCCTTAGTTTTCCACATTGTGTAAGAAACATGAGGTTTGCAAGAGATTGAAACAATGCTTCCTAAAACGTATTCCAGCAGTGAAAACACACGTTTCGACAAAGACTTTGAAGGAGCAAGCAAAAGCCTAGTGGCTGAGTGTTCCTTTTGAGAGAAAGACATGCATTTCGTCCTTCTGGAATGAGTTTTCAGCCAGGAATTCGTATGCATTTTGTACTGTGCAGAAAGTAGCTACCTGCTCGGGAGTTGTGTCATAGAAGCACCTTTCTGGAGGAGCTTATTGCAACATTCATTGTTTGGCTCAGTTCTTTAGGGTTGGTTTTGGAAGGTCTTTCAACTTTGTCCAAATCCTGCTTCGTACGAAATTTTTTCACAGCGCTGTTTCCAAGTGTCCACAAAGAGCTGGTGCTTGAAACTGTCCACATGTACATCTCCCATACTGGTGTGCTCCTTCCCCTACCTGGATTTTGGTTTCCTCTTCTTTCTTTGAAACGACAAGCCTTCTTTCTGTATGCTACACACACCTTGTAGCAGTTTCAGTTTGCAGCATGTTGGTCTCCCCAAAATGCTGAGTATTCTATGTAGAGTGTGTCATTCTACAGCACTGAATACACAACTTAGAGCTCCTTTCAAAGCAGACACACAAACACATCTTTTTGTGAAAGTCTTACTTCAGGTCCCTTGGAAAATATATGGGTTTCTTTGAGAACATGAAGTCGATTACGCTTTTGCACTCTGCAAAGAATAGAAGTGATCTTTTGTACATGCCCGTCTGAATTTCACTGCAAAATGCCCTTCTTTTCTGCTTTCTTGAACATTCCCAAAGCATCAGGTGAAAGAGCGTGTTTGAGGAAGAGTGATGCAGTGTGCGTTTTCCTGGCTTTCAAGTGAATTGGGAAACATACTCCTTGTGTTTCCACATTGTCTAAGAAACAACATGAGTCTTGCAAGAGATTGAAACAATGCATCCTAAAACGTATTACCGCAGTGAAAACACACGTTTCTACCAAGACTTGGAAGGAGCAAGCGAAAGAATAGTCGCTGAGTGTTCTTTCGGAGAGAAACACAAGCATTTGTTCCTTCTGGAGTGAGTTTTCAGCCAGGAATTCATATGCGTTTTGTACTGTGCAGAATGTAGCTACCTGCTCTTGAGTTGTGTCATAGAAGCACCTTTCCTGGAGGAGCTTATTGCAACATTCTTTGTTTGGCTAAGTTCTTTAGGGTTGGTTTTGGAAGGTCTTTCAACTTTGTCCAAATCCGCTTCGTATGAAATCTTTTCACAGCGCTCTTTCCAAGTGTCCACAAAGAGCTGCTCCTGGAAACTGTCCACATGCACATCTCCCATGCTGGTGTGCTCGTTTCACTACCTGGATTTTGGTTTTCTCTTCTTTCTTTGAAATGACAAGCCTTCTTTCTGCATGCTACACACACCTTGTAGCAGTTCCAGTTTGCAGCATGTTGGTGCTCCTAAAACGCTGTGTAACCTGTGTAGAGTGTGTCACTCTCCAGCACTGAATACACAACTTAGAGCTCCTTTCACCACAGACACGCAAACACATCTTTTTGTGAAAGTCCTACTTCTTTTCACTTGGAAATGTAAGGGTTTCAACGAGAACATGAAGTCAATGATGCTTTTGCACTCTACTACCAAAAGAATAGACCTCTTCTACATGCCCGTCTGAGTTTCAGTGCAAAATGCCCTTGTTTTCTGGTTTCTTGAATGTTCTCAACACATTAGGAGAAAGAGCGTGTTTGAGCAAGAGTGATGCAGTGTGCGTTTCCCTAGATTTCAAGTGATTTGCGAAACATACTCCTTAGTTTTCCACATTGTGTAAGAAACATGAGGTTTGCAAGAGATTGAAACAATGCTTCCTAAAACGTATTCCAGCAGTGAAAACACACGTTTCAACAAAGACTTTGAAGGAGCAAGCAAAAGCCTAGTGGCTGAGTGTTCCTTTTGAGAGAAAGACATGCATTTCGTCCTTCTGGAATGAGTTTTCAGCCAGGAATTCGTATGCATTTTGTACTGTGCAGAAAGTAGCTACCTGCTCGGGAGTTGTGTCATAGAAGCACCTTTCTGGAGGAGCTTATTGCAACATTCATTGTTTGGCTCAGTTCTTTAGGGTTGGTTTTGGAAGGTCTTTCAACTTTGTCCAAATCCTGCTTCGTACGAAATTTTTTCACAGCGCTGTTTCCAAGTGTCCACAAAGAGCTGGTGCTTGAAACTGTCCACATGTACATCTCCCATACTGGTGTGCTCCTTCCCCTACCTGGATTTTGGTTTCCTCTTCTTTCTTTGAAACGACAAGCCTTCTTTCTGTATGCTACACACACCTTGTAGCAGTTTCAGTTTGCAGCATGTTGGTCTCCCCAAAATGCTGAGTATTCTATGTAGAGTGTGTCATTCTACAGCACTGAATACACAACTTAGAGCTCCTTTCAAAGCAGACACACAAACACATCTTTTTGTGAAAGTCTTACTTCAGGTCCCTTGGAAAATATATGGGTTTCTTTGAGAACATGAAGTCGATTACGCTTTTGCACTCTGCAAAGAATAGAAGTGATCTTTTGTACATGCCCGTCTGAATTTCACTGCAAAATGCCCTTCTTTTCTGCTTTCTTGAACATTCCCAAAGCATCAGGTGAAAGAGCGTGTTTGAGGAAGAGTGATGCAGTGTGCGTTTTCCTGGCTTTCAAGTGAACTGGGAAACATACTCCTTGTGTTTCCACATTGTTTAAGAAACAACATGAGTCTTGCAAGAGATTGAAACAATGCATCCTAAAACGTATTACCGCAGTGAAAACACACGTTTCTACCAAGACTTGGAAGGAGCAAGCGAAAGAATAGTCGCTGAGTGTTCTTTCGGAGAGAAACACAAGCATTTGTTCCTTCTGGAGTGAGTTTTCAGCCAGGAATTCATATGCGTTTTGTACTGTGCAGAATGTAGCTACCTGCTCTTGAGTTGTGTCATAGAAGCACCTTTCCTGGAGGAGCTTATTGCAACATTCTTTGTTTGGCTCAGTTCTTTAGGGTTGGTTTTGGAAGGTCTTTCAACTTTGTCCAAATCCGCTTCGTATGAAATCTTTTCACAGCGCTCTTTCCAAGTGTCCACAAAGAGCTGCTCCTGGAAACTGTCCACATGCACATCTCCCATGCTGGTGTGCTCGTTTCACTACCTGGATTTTGGTTTTCTCTTCTTTCTTTGAAATGACAAGCCTTCTTTCTGCATGCTACACACACCTTGTAGCAGTTCCAGTTTGCAGCATGTTGGTGCTCCTAAAACGCTGTGTAACCTGTGTAGAGTGTGTCACTCTCCAGCACTGAATACACAACTTAGAGCTCCTTTCACCACAGACACGCAAACACATCTTTTTGTGAAAGTCCTACTTCTTTTCACTTGGAAATGTAAGGGTTTCAACGAGAACATGAAGTCAATGATGCTTTTGCACTCTACTACCAAACGAAATGACCTCTTCTACATGCCCGTCTGAGTTTCAGTGCAAAATGCCCTTGTTTTCTGGTTTCTTGAATGTTCTCAACACATTAGGAGAAAGAGCGTGTTTGAGCAAGAGTGATGCAGTGTGCGTTTCCCTAGATTTCAAGTGATTTGCGAAACATACTCCTTAGTTTTCCACATTGTGTAAGAAACATGAGGTTTGCAAGAGATTGAAACAATGCTTCCTAAAACGTATTCCAGCAGTGAAAACACACGTTTCGACAAAGACCTTGAAGGAGCAAGCAAAAGCCTAGTGGCTGAGTGTTCCTTTTGAGAGAAAGACATGCATTTCGTCCTTCTGGAATGAGTTTTCAGCCAGGAATTCGTATGCATTTTGTACTGTGCAGAAAGTAGCTACCTGCTCGGGAGTTGTGTCATAGAAGCACCTTTCTGGAGGAGCTTATTGCAACATTCATTGTTTGGCTCAGTTCTTTAGGGTTGGTTTTGGAAGGTCTTTCAACTTTGTCCAAATCCTGCTTCGTACGAAATTTTTTCACAGCGCTGTTTCCAAGTGTCCACAAAGAGCTGGTGCTTGAAACTGTCCACATGTACATCTCCCATACTGGTGTGCTCCTTCCCCTACCTGGATTTTGGTTTCCTCTTCTTTCTTTGAAACGACAAGCCTTCTTTCTGTATGCTACACACACCTTGTAGCAGTTTCAGTTTGCAGCATGTTGGTCTCCCCAAAATGCTGAGTATTCTATGTAGAGTGTGTCATTCTACAGCACTGAATACACAACTTAGAGCTCCTTTCAAAGCAGACACACAAACACATCTTTTTGTGAAAGTCTTACTTCAGGTCCCTTGGAAAATATATGGGTTTCTTTGAGAACATGAAGTCGATTACGCTTTTGCACTCTGCAAAGAATAGAAGTGATCTTTTGTACATGCCCGTCTGAATTTCACTGCAAAATGCCCTTCTTTTCTGCTTTCTTGAACATTCCCAAAGCATCAGGTGAAAGAGCGTGTTTGAGGAAGAGTGATGCAGTGTGCGTTTTCCTGGCTTTCAAGTGAACTGGGAAACATACTCCTTGTGTTTCCACATTGTCTAAGAAACAACATGAGTCTTGCAAGAGATTGAAACAATGCATCCTAAAACGTATTACCGCAGTGAAAACACACGTTTCTACCAAGACTTGGAAGGAGCAAGCGAAAGAATAGTCGCTGAGTGTTCTTTCGGAGAGAAACACAAGCATTTGTTCCTTCTGGAGTGAGTTTTCAGCCAGGAATTCATATGCATTTTGTACTGTGCAGAATGTAGCTACCTGCTCTTGAGTTGTGTCATAGAAGCACCTTTCCTGGAGGAGCTTATTGCAACATTCTTTGTTTGGCTAAGTTCTTTAGGGTTGGTTTTGGAAGGTCTTTCAACTTTGTCCAAATCCGCTTCGTATGAAATCTTTTCACAGCGCTCTTTCCAAGTGTCCACAAAGAGCTGCTCCTGGAAACTGTCCACATGCACATCTCCCATGCTGGTGTGCTCGTTTCACTACCTGGATTTTGGTTTTCTCTTCTTTCTTTGAAATGACAAGCCTTCTTTCTGCATGCTACACACACCTTGTAGCAGTTCCAGTTTGCAGCATGTTGGTGCTCCTAAAACGCTGTGTAACCTGTGTAGAGTGTGTCACTCTCCAGCACTGAATACACAACTTAGAGCTCCTTTCACCACAGACACGCAAACACATCTTTTTGTGAAAGTCCTACATCTTTTCACTTGGAAATGTCAGGGTTTCAACGAGAACATGAAGTCAATGATGCTTTTGCACTCTACTACCAAAAGAATAGACCTCTTCTACATGCCCGTCTGAGTTTCAGTGCAAAATGCCCTTGTTTTCTGGTTTCTTGAATGTTCTCAACACATTAGGAGAAAGAGCGTGTTTGAGCAAGAGTGATGCATTGTGCGTTTCCCTAGATTTCAAGTGATTTGCGAAACATACTCCTTATTTTTCCACATTGTGTAAGAAACATGAGGTTTGCAAGAGATTGAAACAATGCTTCCTAAAACGTATTCCAGCAGTGAAAACACACGTTTCGACAAAGACTTTGAAGGAGCAAGCAAAAGCCTAGGGGCTGAGTGTTCCTTTTGAGAGAAAGACATGCATTTCGTCCTTCTGGAATGAGTTTTCAGCCAGGAATTCGTATGCATTTTGTACTGTGCAGAAAGTAGCTACCTGCTCGGGAGTTGTGTCATAGAAGCACCTTTCTGAAGGAGCTTATTGCAACATTCATTGTTTGGCTCAGTTCTTTAGGGTTGGTTTTGGAAGGTCTTTCAACTTTGTCCAAATCCTGCTTCGTACGAAATTTTTTCACAGCGCTGTTTCCAAGTGTCCACAAAGAGCTGGTGCTTGAAACTGTCCACATGTACATCTCCCATACTGGTGTGCTCCTTCCCCTACCTGGATTTTGGTTTCCTCTTCTTTCTTTGAAACGACAAGCCTTCTTTCTGTATGCTACACACACCTTGTAGCAGTTTCAGTTTGCAGCATGTTGGTCTCCCCAAAATGCTGAGTATTCTATGTAGAGTGTGTCATTCTACAGCACTGAATACACAACTTAGAGCTCCTTTCAAAGCAGACACACAAACACATCTTTTTGTGAAAGTCTTACTTCAGGTCCCTTGGAAAATATATGGGTTTCTTTGAGAACATGAAGTCGATTACGCTTTTGCACTCTGCAAAGAATAGAAGTGATCTTTTGTACATGCCCGTCTGAATTTCACTGCAAAATGCCCTTCTTTTCTGCTTTCTTGAACATTCCCAAAGCATCAGGTGAAAGAGCGTGTTTGAGGAAGAGTGATGCAGTGTGCGTTTTCCTGGCTTTCAAGTGAACTGGGAAACATACTCCTTGTGTTTCCACATTGTTTAAGAAACAACATGAGTCTTGCAAGAGATTGAAACAATGCATCCTAAAACGTATTACCGCAGTGAAAACACACGTTTCTACCAAGACTTGGAAGGAGCAAGCGAAAGAATAGTCGCTGAGTGTTCTTTCGGAGAGAAACACAAGCATTTGTTCCTTCTGGAGTGAGTTTTCAGCCAGGAATTCATATGCGTTTTGTACTGTGCAGAATGTAGCTACCTGCTCTTGAGTTGTGTCATAGAAGCACCTTTCCTGGAGGAGCTTATTGCAACATTCTTTGTTTGGCTCAGTTCTTTAGGGTTGGTTTTGGAAGGTCTTTCAACTTTGTCCAAATCCGCTTCGTATGAAATCTTTTCACAGCGCTCTTTCCAAGTGTCCACAAAGAGCTGCTCCTGGAAACTGTCCACATGCACATCTCCCATGCTGGTGTGCTCGTTTCACTACCTGGATTTTGGTTTTCTCTTCTTTCTTTGAAATGACAAGCCTTCTTTCTGCATGCTACACACACCTTGTAGCAGTTCCAGTTTGCAGCATGTTGGTGCTCCTAAAACGCTGTGTAACCTGTGTAGAGTGTGTCACTCTCCAGCACTGAATACACAACTTAGAGCTCCTTTCACCACAGACACGCAAACACATCTTTTTGTGAAAGTCCTACTTCTTTTCACTTGGAAATGTAAGGGTTTCAACGAGAACATGAAGTCAATGATGCTTTTGCACTCTACTACCAAACGAAATGACCTCTTCTACATGCCCGTCTGAGTTTCAGTGCAAAATGCCCTTGTTTTCTGGTTTCTTGAATGTTCTCAACACATTAGGAGAAAGAGCGTGTTTGAGCAAGAGTGATGCAGTGTGCGTTTCCCTAGATTTCAAGTGATTTGCGAAACATACTCCTTAGTTTTCCACATTGTGTAAGAAACATGAGGTTTGCAAGAGATTGAAACAATGCTTCCTAAAACGTATTCCAGCAGTGAAAACACACGTTTCGACAAAGACCTTGAAGGAGCAAGCAAAAGCCTAGTGGCTGAGTGTTCCTTTTGAGAGAAAGACATGCATTTCGTCCTTCTGGAATGAGTTTTCAGCCAGGAATTCGTATGCATTTTGTACTGTGCAGAAAGTAGCTACCTGCTCGGGAGTTGTGTCATAGAAGCACCTTTCTGGAGGAGCTTATTGCAACATTCATTGTTTGGCTCAGTTCTTTAGGGTTGGTTTTGGAAGGTCTTTCAACTTTGTCCAAATCCTGCTTCGTACGAAATTTTTTCACAGCGCTGTTTCCAAGTGTCCACAAAGAGCTGGTGCTTGAAACTGTCCACATGTACATCTCCCATACTGGTGTGCTCCTTCCCCTACCTGGATTTTGGTTTCCTCTTCTTTCTTTGAAACGACAAGCCTTCTTTCTGTATGCTACACACACCTTGTAGCAGTTTCAGTTTGCAGCATGTTGGTCTCCCCAAAATGCTGAGTATTCTATGTAGAGTGTGTCATTCTACAGCACTGAATACACAACTTAGAGCTCCTTTCAAAGCAGACACACAAACACATCTTTTTGTGAAAGTCTTACTTCAGGTCCCTTGGAAAATATATGGGTTTCTTTGAGAACATGAAGTCGATTACGCTTTTGCACTCTGCAAAGAATAGAAGTGATCTTTTGTACATGCCCGTCTGAATTTCACTGCAAAATGCCCTTCTTTTCTGCTTTCTTGAACATTCCCAAAGCATCAGGTGAAAGAGCGTGTTTGAGGAAGAGTGATGCAGTGTGCGTTTTCCTGGCTTTCAAGTGAACTGGGAAACATACTCCTTGTGTTTCCACATTGTCTAAGAAACAACATGAGTCTTGCAAGAGATTGAAACAATGCATCCTAAAACGTATTACCGCAGTGAAAACACACGTTTCTACCAAGACTTGGAAGGAGCAAGCGAAAGAATAGTCGCTGAGTGTTCTTTCGGAGAGAAACACAAGCATTTGTTCCTTCTGGAGTGAGTTTTCAGCCAGGAATTCATATGCATTTTGTACTGTGCAGAATGTAGCTACCTGCTCTTGAGTTGTGTCATAGAAGCACCTTTCCTGGAGGAGCTTATTGCAACATTCTTTGTTTGGCTAAGTTCTTTAGGGTTGGTTTTGGAAGGTCTTTCAACTTTGTCCAAATCCGCTTCGTATGAAATCTTTTCACAGCGCTCTTTCCAAGTGTCCACAAAGAGCTGCTCCTGGAAACTGTCCACATGCACATCTCCCATGCTGGTGTGCTCGTTTCACTACCTGGATTTTGGTTTTCTCTTCTTTCTTTGAAATGACAAGCCTTCTTTCTGCATGCTACACACACCTTGTAGCAGTTCCAGTTTGCAGCATGTTGGTGCTCCTAAAACGCTGTGTAACCTGTGTAGAGTGTGTCACTCTCCAGCACTGAATACACAACTTAGAGCTCCTTTCACCACAGACACGCAAACACATCTTTTTGTGAAAGTCCTACATCTTTTCACTTGGAAATGTCAGGGTTTCAACGAGAACATGAAGTCAATGATGCTTTTGCACTCTACTACCAAAAGAATAGACCTCTTCTACATGCCCGTCTGAGTTTCAGTGCAAAATGCCCTTGTTTTCTGGTTTCTTGAATGTTCTCAACACATTAGGAGAAAGAGCGTGTTTGAGCAAGAGTGATGCATTGTGCGTTTCCCTAGATTTCAAGTGATTTGCGAAACATGCTCCTTATTTTTCCACATTGTGTAAGAAACATGAGGTTTGCAAGAGATTGAAACAATGCTTCCTAAAACGTATTCCAGCAGTGAAAACACACGTTTCGACAAAGACTTTGAAGGAGCAAGCAAAAGCCTAGGGGCTGAGTGTTCCTTTTGAGAGAAAGACATGCATTTCGTCCTTCTGGAATGAGTTTTCAGCCAGGAATTCGTATGCATTTTGTACTGTGCAGAAAGTAGCTACCTGCTCGGGAGTTGTGTCATAGAAGCACCTTTCTGAAGGAGCTTATTGCAACATTCATTGTTTGGCTCAGTTCTTTAGGGTTGGTTTTGGAAGGTCTTTCAACTTTGTCCAAATCCTGCTTCGTACGAAATTTTTTCACAGCGCTGTTTCCAAGTGTCCACAAAGAGCTGGTGCTTGAAACTGTCCACATGTACATCTCCCATACTGGTGTGCTCCTTCCCCTACCTGGATTTTGGTTTCCTCTTCTTTCTTTGAAACGACAAGCCTTCTTTCTGTATGCTACACACACCTTGTAGCAGTTTCAGTTTGCAGCATGTTGGTCTCCCCAAAATGCTGAGTATTCTATGTAGAGTGTGTCATTCTACAGCACTGAATACACAACTTAGAGCTCCTTTCAAAGCAGACACACAAACACATCTTTTTGTGAAAGTCTTACTTCAGGTCCCTTGGAAAATATATGGGTTTCTTTGAGAACATGAAGTCGATTACGCTTTTGCACTCTGCAAAGAATAGAAGTGATCTTTTGTACATGCCCGTCTGAATTTCACTGCAAAATGCCCTTCTTTTCTGCTTTCTTGAACATTCCCAAAGCATCAGGTGAAAGAGCGTGTTTGAGGAAGAGTGATGCAGTGTGCGTTTTCCTGGCTTTCAAGTGAACTGGGAAACATACTCCTTGTGTTTCCACATTGTCTAAGAAACAACATGAGTCTTGCAAGAGATTGAAACAATGCATCCTAAAACGTATTACCGCAGTGAAAACACACGTTTCTACCAAGACTTGGAAGGAGCAAGCGAAAGAATAGTCGCTGAGTGTTCTTTCGGAGAGAAACACAAGCATTTGTTCCTTCTGGAGTGAGTTTTCAGCCAGGAATTCATATGCATTTTGTACTGTGCAGAATGTAGCTACCTGCTCTTGAGTTGTGTCATAGAAGCACCTTTCCTGGAGGAGCTTATTGCAACATTCTTTGTTTGGCTAAGTTCTTTAGGGTTGGTTTTGGAAGGTCTTTCAACTTTGTCCAAATCCGCTTCGTATGAAATCTTTTCACAGCGCTCTTTCCAAGTGTCCACAAAGAGCTGCTCCTGGAAACTGTCCACATGCACATCTCCCATGCTGGTGTGCTCGTTTCACTACCTGGATTTTGGTTTTCTCTTCTTTCTTTGAAATGACAAGCCTTCTTTCTGCATGCTACACACACCTTGTAGCAGTTCCAGTTTGCAGCATGTTGGTGCTCCTAAAACGCTGTGTAACCTGTGTAGAGTGTGTCACTCTCCAGCACTGAATACACAACTTAGAGCTCCTTTCACCACAGACACGCAAACACATCTTTTTGTGAAAGTCCTACATCTTTTCACTTGGAAATGTCAGGGTTTCAACGAGAACATGAAGTCAATGATGCTTTTGCACTCTACTACCAAAAGAATAGACCTCTTCTACATGCCCGTCTGAGTTTCAGTGCAAAATGCCCTTGTTTTCTGGTTTCTTGAATGTTCTCAACACATTAGGAGAAAGAGCGTGTTTGAGCAAGAGTGATGCATTGTGCGTTTCCCTAGATTTCAAGTGATTTGCGAAACATGCTCCTTATTTTTCCACATTGTGTAAGAAACATGAGGTTTGCAAGAGATTGAAACAATGCTTCCTAAAACGTATTCCAGCAGTGAAAACACACGTTTCGACAAAGACTTTGAAGGAGCAAGCAAAAGCCTAGGGGCTGAGTGTTCCTTTTGAGAGAAAGACATGCATTTCGTCCTTCTGGAATGAGTTTTCAGCCAGGAATTCGTATGCATTTTGTACTGTGCAGAAAGTAGCTACCTGCTCGGGAGTTGTGTCATAGAAGCACCTTTCTGAAGGAGCTTATTGCAACATTCATTGTTTGGCTCAGTTCTTTAGGGTTGGTTTTGGAAGGTCTTTCAACTTTGTCCAAATCCTGCTTCGTACGAAATTTTTTCACAGCGCTGTTTCCAAGTGTCCACAAAGAGCTGGTGCTTGAAACTGTCCACATGTACATCTCCCATACTGGTGTGCTCCTTCCCCTACCTGGATTTTGGTTTCCTCTTCTTTCTTTGAAACGACAAGCCTTCTTTCTGTATGCTACACACACCTTGTAGCAGTTTCAGTTTGCAGCATGTTGGTCTCCCCAAAATGCTGAGTATTCTATGTAGAGTGTGTCATTCTACAGCACTGAATACACAACTTAGAGCTCCTTTCAAAGCAGACACACAAACACATCTTTTTGTGAAAGTCTTACTTCAGGTCCCTTGGAAAATATATGGGTTTCTTTGAGAACATGAAGTCGATTACGCTTTTGCACTCTGCAAAGAATAGAAGTGATCTTTTGTACATGCCCGTCTGAATTTCACTGCAAAATGCCCTTCTTTTCTGCTTTCTTGAACATTCCCAAAGCATCAGGTGAAAGAGCGTGTTTGAGGAAGAGTGATGCAGTGTGCGTTTTCCTGGCTTTCAAGTGAACTGGGAAACATACTCCTTGTGTTTCCACATTGTCTAAGAAACAACATGAGTCTTGCAAGAGATTGAAACAATGCATCCTAAAACGTATTACCGCAGTGAAAACACACGTTTCTACCAAGACTTGGAAGGAGCAAGCGAAAGAATAGTCGCTGAGTGTTCTTTCGGAGAGAAACACAAGCATTTGTTCCTTCTGGAGTGAGTTTTCAGCCAGGAATTCATATGCATTTTGTACTGTGCAGAATGTAGCTACCTGCTCTTGAGTTGTGTCATAGAAGCACCTTTCCTGGAGGAGCTTATTGCAACATTCTTTGTTTGGCTAAGTTCTTTAGGGTTGGTTTTGGAAGGTCTTTCAACTTTGTCCAAATCCGCTTCGTATGAAATCTTTTCACAGCGCTCTTTCCAAGTGTCCACAAAGAGCTGCTCCTGGAAACTGTCCACATGCACATCTCCCATGCTGGTGTGCTCGTTTCACTACCTGGATTTTGGTTTTCTCTTCTTTCTTTGAAATGACAAGCCTTCTTTCTGCATGCTACACACACCTTGTAGCAGTTCCAGTTTGCAGCATGTTGGTGCTCCTAAAACGCTGTGTAACCTGTGTAGAGTGTGTCACTCTCCAGCACTGAATACACAACTTAGAGCTCCTTTCACCACAGACACGCAAACACATCTTTTTGTGAAAGTCCTACATCTTTTCACTTGGAAATGTCAGGGTTTCAACGAGAACATGAAGTCAATGATGCTTTTGCACTCTACTACCAAAAGAATAGACCTCTTCTACATGCCCGTCTGAGTTTCAGTGCAAAATGCCCTTGTTTTCTGGTTTCTTGAATGTTCTCAACACATTAGGAGAAAGAGCGTGTTTGAGCAAGAGTGATGCATTGTGCGTTTCCCTAGATTTCAAGTGATTTGCGAAACATGCTCCTTATTTTTCCACATTGTGTAAGAAACATGAGGTTTGCAAGAGATTGAAACAATGCTTCCTAAAACGTATTCCAGCAGTGAAAACACACGTTTCGACAAAGACTTTGAAGGAGCAAGCAAAAGCCTAGGGGCTGAGTGTTCCTTTTGAGAGAAAGACATGCATTTCGTCCTTCTGGAATGAGTTTTCAGCCAGGAATTCGTATGCATTTTGTACTGTGCAGAAAGTAGCTACCTGCTCGGGAGTTGTGTCATAGAAGCACCTTTCTGAAGGAGCTTATTGCAACATTCATTGTTTGGCTCAGTTCTTTAGGGTTGGTTTTGGAAGGTCTTTCAACTTTGTCCAAATCCTGCTTCGTACGAAATTTTTTCACAGCGCTGTTTCCAAGTGTCCACAAAGAGCTGGTGCTTGAAACTGTCCACATGTACATCTCCCATACTGGTGTGCTCCTTCCCCTACCTGGATTTTGGTTTCCTCTTCTTTCTTTGAAACGACAAGCCTTCTTTCTGTATGCTACACACACCTTGTAGCAGTTTCAGTTTGCAGCATGTTGGTCTCCCCAAAATGCTGAGTATTCTATGTAGAGTGTGTCATTCTACAGCACTGAATACACAACTTAGAGCTCCTTTCAAAGCAGACACACAAACACATCTTTTTGTGAAAGTCTTACTTCAGGTCCCTTGGAAAATATATGGGTTTCTTTGAGAACATGAAGTCGATTACGCTTTTGCACTCTGCAAAGAATAGAAGTGATCTTTTGTACATGCCCGTCTGAATTTCACTGCAAAATGCCCTTCTTTTCTGCTTTCTTGAACATTCCCAAAGCATCAGGTGAAAGAGCGTGTTTGAGGAAGAGTGATGCAGTGTGCGTTTTCCTGGCTTTCAAGTGAACTGGGAAACATACTCCTTGTGTTTCCACATTGTCTAAGAAACAACATGAGTCTTGCAAGAGATTGAAACAATGCATCCTAAAACGTATTACCGCAGTGAAAACACACGTTTCTACCAAGACTTGGAAGGAGCAAGCGAAAGAATAGTCGCTGAGTGTTCTTTCGGAGAGAAACACAAGCATTTGTTCCTTCTGGAGTGAGTTTTCAGCCAGGAATTCATATGCATTTTGTACTGTGCAGAATGTAGCTACCTGCTCTTGAGTTGTGTCATAGAAGCACCTTTCCTGGAGGAGCTTATTGCAACATTCTTTGTTTGGCTAAGTTCTTTAGGGTTGGTTTTGGAAGGTCTTTCAACTTTGTCCAAATCCGCTTCGTATGAAATCTTTTCACAGCGCTCTTTCCAAGTGTCCACAAAGAGCTGCTCCTGGAAACTGTCCACATGCACATCTCCCATGCTGGTGTGCTCGTTTCACTACCTGGATTTTGGTTTTCTCTTCTTTCTTTGAAATGACAAGCCTTCTTTCTGCATGCTACACACACCTTGTAGCAGTTCCAGTTTGCAGCATGTTGGTGCTCCTAAAACGCTGTGTAACCTGTGTAGAGTGTGTCACTCTCCAGCACTGAATACACAACTTAGAGCTCCTTTCACCACAGACACGCAAACACATCTTTTTGTGAAAGTCCTACATCTTTTCACTTGGAAATGTCAGGGTTTCAACGAGAACATGAAGTCAATGATGCTTTTGCACTCTACTACCAAAAGAATAGACCTCTTCTACATGCCCGTCTGAGTTTCAGTGCAAAATGCCCTTGTTTTCTGGTTTCTTGAATGTTCTCAACACATTAGGAGAAAGAGCGTGTTTGAGCAAGAGTGATGCATTGTGCGTTTCCCTAGATTTCAAGTGATTTGCGAAACATGCTCCTTATTTTTCCACATTGTGTAAGAAACATGAGGTTTGCAAGAGATTGAAACAATGCTTCCTAAAACGTATTCCAGCAGTGAAAACACACGTTTCGACAAAGACTTTGAAGGAGCAAGCAAAAGCCTAGGGGCTGAGTGTTCCTTTTGAGAGAAAGACATGCATTTCGTCCTTCTGGAATGAGTTTTCAGCCAGGAATTCGTATGCATTTTGTACTGTGCAGAAAGTAGCTACCTGCTCGGGAGTTGTGTCATAGAAGCACCTTTCTGAAGGAGCTTATTGCAACATTCATTGTTTGGCTCAGTTCTTTAGGGTTGGTTTTGGAAGGTCTTTCAACTTTGTCCAAATCCTGCTTCGTACGAAATTTTTTCACAGCGCTGTTTCCAAGTGTCCACAAAGAGCTGGTGCTTGAAACTGTCCACATGTACATCTCCCATACTGGTGTGCTCCTTCCCCTACCTGGATTTTGGTTTCCTCTTCTTTCTTTGAAACGACAAGCCTTCTTTCTGTATGCTACACACACCTTGTAGCAGTTTCAGTTTGCAGCATGTTGGTCTCCCCAAAATGCTGAGTATTCTATGTAGAGTGTGTCATTCTACAGCACTGAATACACAACTTAGAGCTCCTTTCAAAGCAGACACACAAACACATCTTTTTGTGAAAGTCTTACTTCAGGTCCCTTGGAAAATATATGGGTTTCTTTGAGAACATGAAGTCGATTACGCTTTTGCACTCTGCAAAGAATAGAAGTGATCTTTTGTACATGCCCGTCTGAATTTCACTGCAAAATGCCCTTCTTTTCTGCTTTCTTGAACATTCCCAAAGCATCAGGTGAAAGAGCGTGTTTGAGGAAGAGTGATGCAGTGTGCGTTTTCCTGGCTTTCAAGTGAACTGGGAAACATACTCCTTGTGTTTCCACATTGTTTAAGAAACAACATGAGTCTTGCAAGAGATTGAAACAATGCATCCTAAAACGTATTACCGCAGTGAAAACACACGTTTCTACCAAGACTTGGAAGGAGCAAGCGAAAGAATAGTCGCTGAGTGTTCTTTCGGAGAGAAACACAAGCATTTGTTCCTTCTGGAGTGAGTTTTCAGCCAGGAATTCATATGCGTTTTGTACTGTGCAGAATGTAGCTACCTGCTCTTGAGTTGTGTCATAGAAGCACCTTTCCTGGAGGAGCTTATTGCAACATTCTTTGTTTGGCTCAGTTCTTTAGGGTTGGTTTTGGAAGGTCTTTCAACTTTGTCCAAATCCGCTTCGTATGAAATCTTTTCACAGCGCTCTTTCCAAGTGTCCACAAAGAGCTGCTCCTGGAAACTGTCCACATGCACATCTCCCATGCTGGTGTGCTCGTTTCACTACCTGGATTTTGGTTTTCTCTTCTTTCTTTGAAATGACAAGCCTTCTTTCTGCATGCTACACACACCTTGTAGCAGTTCCAGTTTGCAGCATGTTGGTGCTCCTAAAACGCTGTGTAACCTGTGTAGAGTGTGTCACTCTCCAGCACTGAATACACAACTTAGAGCTCCTTTCACCACAGACACGCAAACACATCTTTTTGTGAAAGTCCTACATCTTTTCACTTGGAAATGTCAGGGTTTCAACGAGAACATGAAGTCAATGATGCTTTTGCACTCTACTACCAAAAGAATAGACCTCTTCTACATGCCCGTCTGAGTTTCAGTGCAAAATGCCCTTGTTTTCTGGTTTCTTGAATGTTCTCAACACATTAGGAGAAAGAGCGTGTTTGAGCAAGAGTGATGCATTGTGCGTTTCCCTAGATTTCAAGTGATTTGCGAAACATACTCCTTATTTTTCCACATTGTGTAAGAAACATGAGGTTTGCAAGAGATTGAAACAATGCTTCCTAAAACGTATTCCAGCAGTGAAAACACACGTTTCGACAAAGACTTTGAAGGAGCAAGCAAAAGCCTAGGGGCTGAGTGTTCCTTTTGAGAGAAAGACATGCATTTCGTCCTTCTGGAATGAGTTTTCAGCCAGGAATTCGTATGCATTTTGTACTGTGCAGAAAGTAGCTACCTGCTCGGGAGTTGTGTCATAGAAGCACCTTTCTGGAGGAGCTTATTGCAACATTCATTGTTTGGCTCAGTTCTTTAGGGTTGGTTTTGGAAGGTCTTTCAACTTTGTCCAAATCCTGCTTCGTACGAAATTTTTTCACAGCGCTGTTTCCAAGTGTCCACAAAGAGCTGGTGCTTGAAACTGTCCACATGTACATCTCCCATACTGGTGTGCTCCTTCCCCTACCTGGATTTTGGTTTCCTCTTCTTTCTTTGAAACGACAAGCCTTCTTTCTGTATGCTACACACACCTTGTAGCAGTTTCAGTTTGCAGCATGTTGGTCTCCCCAAAATGCTGAGTATTCTATGTAGAGTGTGTCATTCTACAGCACTGAATACACAACTTAGAGCTCCTTTCAAAGCAGACACACAAACACATCTTTTTGTGAAAGTCTTACTTCAGGTCCCTTGGAAAATATATGGGTTTCTTTGAGAACATGAAGTCGATTACGCTTTTGCACTCTGCAAAGAATAGAAGTGATCTTTTGTACATGCCCGTCTGAATTTCACTGCAAAATGCCCTTCTTTTCTGCTTTCTTGAACATTCCCAAAGCATCAGGTGAAAGAGCGTGTTTGAGGAAGAGTGATGCAGTGTGCGTTTTCCTGGCTTTCAAGTGAACTGGGAAACATACTCCTTGTGTTTCCACATTGTCTAAGAAACAACATGAGTCTTGCAAGAGATTGAAACAATGAATCCTAAAACGTATTACCGCAGTGAAAACACACGTTTCTACCAAGACTTGGAAGGAGCAAGCGAAAGAATAGTCGCTGAGTGTTCTTTCGGAGAGAAACACAAGCATTTGTTCCTTCTGAAGCGAGTTTTCAGCCAGGAATTCATATGCATTTTGTACTGTGCAGAATGTAGCTACCTGCTCTTGAGTTGTGTCATAGAAGCACCTTTCCTGGAGGAGCTTATTGCAACATTCTTTGTTTGGCTAAGTTCTTTAGGGTTGGTTTTGGAAGGTCTTTCAACTTTGTCCAAATCCGCTTCGTATGAAATCTTTTCACAGCGCTCTTTCCAAGTGTCCACAAAGAGCTGCTCCTGGAAACTGTCCACATGCACATCTCCCATGCTGGTGTGCTCGTTTCACTACCTGGATTTTGGTGTTCTCTTCTTTCTTTGAAATGACAAGCCTTCTTTCTGCATGCTACACACACCTTGTAGCAGTTCCAGTTTGCAGCATGTTGGTGCTCCTAAAACGCTGTGTAACCTGTGTAGAGTGTGTCACTCTCCATCACTGAATACACAACTTAGAGCTCCTTTCACCACAGACACGCAAACACATCTTTTTGTGAAAGTCCTACTTCTTTTCACTTGGAAATGTAAGGGTTTCAACGAGAACATGAAGTCAATGATGCTTTTGCACTCTACTACCAAAAGAATAGACCTCTTCTACATGCCCGTCTGAGTTTCAGTGCAAAATGCCCTTGTTTTCTGGTTTCTTGAATGTTCTCAACACATTAGGAGAAAGAGCGTGTTTGAGCAAGAGTGATGCAGTGTGCGTTTCCCTAGATTTCAAGTGATTTGCGAAACATGCTCCTTAGTTTTCCACATTGTGTAAGAAACATGAGGTTTGCAAGAGATTGAAACAATGCTTCCTAAAACGTATTCCAGCAGTGAAAACACACGTTTCGACAAAGACTTTGAAGGAGCAAGCAAAAGCCTAGTGGCTGAGTGTTCCTTTTGAGAGAAAGACATGCATTTCGTCCTTCTGGAATGAGTTTTCAGCCAGGAATTCGTATGCATTTTGTACTGTGCAGAAAGTAGCTACCTGCTCGGGAGTTGTGTCATAGAAGCACCTTTCTGGAGGAGCTTATTGCAACATTCATTGTTTGGCTCAGTTCTTTAGGGTTGGTTTTGGAAGGTCTTTCAACTTTGTCCAAATCCTGCTTCGTACGAAATTTTTTCACAGCGCTGTTTCCAAGTGTCCACAAAGAGCTGGTGCTTGAAACTGTCCACATGTACATCTCCCATACTGGTGTGCTCGTTCCCCTACCTGGATTTTGGTTTCCTCTTCTTTCTTTGAAACGACAAGCCTTCTTTCTGTATGCTACACACACCTTGTAGCAGTTTCAGTTTGCAGCATGTTGGTCTCCCCAAAATGCTGAGTATTCTATGTAGAGTGTGTCATTCTACAGCACTGAATACACAACTTAGAGCTCCTTTCAAAGCAGACACACAAACACATCTTTTTGTGAAAGTCTTACTTCAGGTCCCTTGGAAAATATATGGGTTTCTTTGAGAACATGAAGTCGATTACGCTTTTGCACTCTGCAAAGAATAGAAGTGATCTTTTGTACATGCCCGTCTGAATTTCACTGCAAAATGCCCTTCTTTTCTGCTTTCTTGAACATTCCCAAAGCATCAGGTGAAAGAGCGTGTTTGAGGAAGAGTGATGCAGTGTGCGTTTTCCTGGCTTTCAAGTGAACTGGGAAACATACTCCTTGTGTTTCCACATTGTCTAAGAAACAACATGAGTCTTGCAAGAGATTGAAACAATGCATCCTAAAACGTATTACCGCAGTGAAAACACACGTTTCTACCAAGACTTGGAAGGAGCAAGCGAAAGAATAGTCGCTGAGTGTTCTTTCGGAGAGAAACACAAGCATTTGTTCCTTCTGGAGTGAGTTTTCAGCCAGGAATTCATATGCGTTTTGTACTGTGCAGAATGTAGCTACCTGCTCTTGAGTTGTGTCATAGAAGCACCTTTCCTGGAGGAGCTTATTGCAACATTCTTTGTTTGGCTAAGTTCTTTAGGGTTGGTTTTGGAAGGTCTTTCAACTTTGTCCAAATCCGCTTCGTATGAAATCTTTTCACAGCGCTCTTTCCAAGTGTCCACAAAGAGCTGCTCCTGGAAACTGTCCACATGCACATCTCCCATGCTGGTGTGCTCGTTTCACTACCTGGATTTTGGTGTTCTCTTCTTTCTTTGAAATGACAAGCCTTCTTTCTGCATGCTACACACACCTTGTAGCAGTTCCAGTTTGCAGCATGTTGGTGCTCCTAAAACGCTGTGTAACCTGTGTAGAGTGTGTCACTCTCCAGCACTGAATACACAACTTAGAGCTCCTTTCACCACAGACACGCAAACACATCTTTTTGTGAAAGTCCTACTTCTTTTCACTTGGAAATGTAAGGGTTTCAACGAGAACATGAAGTCAATGATGCTTTTGCACTCTACTACCAAAAGAATAGACCTCTTCTACATGCCCGTCTGAGTTTCAGTGCAAAATGCCCTTGTTTTCTGGTTTCTTGAATGTTCTCAACACATTAGGAGAAAGAGCGTGTTTGAGCAAGAGTGATGCAGTGTGCGTTTCCCTAGATTTCAAGTGATTTGCGAAACATGCTCCTTAGTTTTCCACATTGTGTAAGAAACATGAGGTTTGCAAGAGATTGAAACAATGCTTCCTAAAACGTATTCCAGCAGTGAAAACACACGTTTCGACAAAGACTTTGAAGGAGCAAGCAAAAGCCTAGTGGCTGAGTGTTCCTTTTGAGAGAAAGACATGCATTTCGTCCTTCTGGAATGAGTTTTCAGCCAGGAATTCGTATGCATTTTGTACTGTGCAGAAAGTAGCTACCTGCTCGGGAGTTGTGTCATAGAAGCACCTTTCTGGAGGAGCTTATTGCAACATTCATTGTTTGGCTCAGTTCTTTAGGGTTGGTTTTGGAAGGTCTTTCAACTTTGTCCAAATCCTGCTTCGTACGAAATTTTTTCACAGCGCTGTTTCCAAGTGTCCACAAAGAGCTGGTGCTTGAAACTGTCCACATGTACATCTCCCATACTGGTGTGCTCGTTCCCCTACCTGGATTTTGGTTTCCTCTTCTTTCTTTGAAACGACAAGCCTTCTTTCTGTATGCTACACACACCTTGTAGCAGTTTCAGTTTGCAGCATGTTGGTCTCCCCAAAATGCTGAGTATTCTATGTAGAGTGTGTCATTCTACAGCACTGAATACACAACTTAGAGCTCCTTTCAAAGCAGACACACAAACACATCTTTTTGTGAAAGTCTTACTTCAGGTCCCTTGGAAAATATATGGGTTTCTTTGAGAACATGAAGTCGATTACGCTTTTGCACTCTGCAAAGAATAGAAGTGATCTTTTGTACATGCCCGTCTGAATTTCACTGCAAAATGCCCTTCTTTTCTGCTTTCTTGAACATTCCCAAAGCATCAGGTGAAAGAGCGTGTTTGAGGAAGAGTGATGCAGTGTGCGTTTTCCTGGCTTTCAAGTGAACTGGGAAACATACTCCTTGTGTTTCCACATTGTCTAAGAAACAACATGAGTCTTGCAAGAGATTGAAACAATGCATCCTAAAACGTATTACCGCAGTGAAAACACACGTTTCTACCAAGACTTGGAAGGAGCAAGCGAAAGAATAGTCGCTGAGTGTTCTTTCGGAGAGAAACACAAGCATTTGTTCCTTCTGGAGTGAGTTTTCAGCCAGGAATTCATATGCGTTTTGTACTGTGCAGAATGTAGCTACCTGCTCTTGAGTTGTGTCATAGAAGCACCTTTCCTGGAGGAGCTTATTGCAACATTCTTTGTTTGGCTAAGTTCTTTAGGGTTGGTTTTGGAAGGTCTTTCAACTTTGTCCAAATCCGCTTCGTATGAAATCTTTTCACAGCGCTCTTTCCAAGTGTCCACAAAGAGCTGCTCCTGGAAACTGTCCACATGCACATCTCCCATGCTGGTGTGCTCGTTTCACTACCTGGATTTTGGTGTTCTCTTCTTTCTTTGAAATGACAAGCCTTCTTTCTGCATGCTACACACACCTTGTAGCAGTTCCAGTTTGCAGCATGTTGGTGCTCCTAAAACGCTGTGTAACCTGTGTAGAGTGTGTCACTCTCCAGCACTGAATACACAACTTAGAGCTCCTTTCACCACAGACACGCAAACACATCTTTTTGTGAAAGTCCTACTTCTTTTCACTTGGAAATGTAAGGGTTTCAACGAGAACATGAAGTCAATGATGCTTTTGCACTCTACTACCAAAAGAATAGACCTCTTCTACATGCCCGTCTGAGTTTCAGTGCAAAATGCCCTTGTTTTCTGGTTTCTTGAATGTTCTCAACACATTAGGAGAAAGAGCGTGTTTGAGCAAGAGTGATGCAGTGTGCGTTTCCCTAGATTTCAAGTGATTTGCGAAACATACTCCTTAGTTTTCCACATTGTGTAAGAAACATGAGGTTTGCAAGAGATTGAAACAATGCTTCCTAAAACGTATTCCAGCAGTGAAAACACACGTTTCGACAAAGACTTTGAAGGAGCAAGCAAAAGCCTAGTGGCTGAGTGTTCCTTTTGAGAGAAAGACATGCATTTCGTCCTTCTGGAATGAGTTTTCAGCCAGGAATTCGTATGCATTTTGTACTGTGCAGAAAGTAGCTACCTGCTCGGGAGTTGTGTCATAGAAGCACCTTTCTGGAGGAGCTTATTGCAACATTCATTGTTTGGCTCAGTTCTTTAGGGTTTGTTTTGGAAGGTCTTTCAACTTTGTCCAAATCCTGCTTCGTACGAAATTTTTTCACAGCGCTGTTTCCAAGTGTCCACAAAGAGCTGGTGCTTGAAACTGTCCACATGTACATCTCCCATACTGGTGTGCTCGTTCCCCTACCTGGATTTTGGTTTCCTCTTCTTTCTTTGAAACGACAAGCCTTCTTTCTGTATGCTACACACACCTTGTAGCAGTTTCAGTTTGCAGCATGTTGGTCTCCCCAAAATGCTGAGTATTCTATGTAGAGTGTGTCATTCTACAGCACTGAATACACAACTTAGAGCTCCTTTCAAAGCAGACACACAAACACATCTTTTTGTGAAAGTCTTACTTCAGGTCCCTTGGAAAATATATGGGTTTCTTTGAGAACATGAAGTCGATTACGCTTTTGCACTCTGCAAAGAATAGAAGTGATCTTTTGTACATGCCCGTCTGAATTTCACTGCAAAATGCCCTTCTTTTCTGCTTTCTTGAACATTCCCAAAGCATCAGGTGAAAGAGCGTGTTTGAGGAAGAGTGATGCAGTGTGCGTTTTCCTGGCTTTCAAGTGAATTGGGAAACATACTCCTTGTGTTTCCACATTGTCTAAGAAACAACATGAGTCTTGCAAGAGATTGAAACAATGCATCCTAAAACGTATTACCGCAGTGAAAACACACGTTTCTACCAAGACTTGGAAGGAGCAAGCGAAAGAATAGTCGCTGAGTGTTCTTTCGGAGAGAAACACAAGCATTTGTTCCTTCTGGAGTGAGTTTTCAGCCAGGAATTCATATGCATTTTGTACTGTGCAGAATGTAGCTACCTGCTCTTGAGTTGTGTCATAGAAGCACCTTTCCTGGAGGAGCTTATTGCAACATTCTTTGTTTGGCTAAGTTCTTTAGGGTTGGTTTTGGAAGGTCTTTCAACTTTGTCCAAATCCGCTTCGTATGAAATCTTTTCACAGCGCTCTTTCCAAGTGTCCACAAAGAGCTGCTCCTGGAAACTGTCCACATGCACATCTCCCATGCTGGTGTGCTCGTTTCACTACCTGGATTTTGGTGTTCTCTTCTTTCTTTGAAATGACAAGCCTTCTTTCTGCATGCTACACACACCTTGTAGCAGTTCCAGTTTGCAGCATGTTGGTGCTCCTAAAACGCTGTGTAACCTGTGTAGAGTGTGTCACTCTCCAGCACTGAATACACAACTTAGAGCTCCTTTCACCACAGACACGCAAACACATCTTTTTGTGAAAGTCCTACTTCTTTTCACTTGGAAATGTAAGGGTTTCAACGAGAACATGAAGTCAATGATGCTTTTGCACTCTACTACCAAACGAAATGACCTCCTCTACATGCCCGTCTGAGGTTCAGTGCAAAATGCCCTTGTTTTCTGGTTTCTTGAATGTTCTCAACACATTAAGAGAAAGAGCGTGTTTGAGCAAGAGTGATGCAGTGTGCGTTTCCCTAGATTTCAAGTGATTTGCGAAACATACTCCTTAGTTTTCCACATTGTGTAAGAAACATGAGGTTTGCAAGAGATTGAAACAATGCTTCCTAAAACGTATTCCAGCAGTGAAAACACACGTTTCGACAAAGACTTTGAAGGAGCAAGCAAAAGCCTAGTGGCTGAGTGTTCCTTTTGAGAGAAAGACATGCATTTCGTCCTTCTGGAATGAGTTTTCAGCCAGGAATTCGTATGCATTTTGTACTGTGCAGAAAGTAGCTACCTGCTCGGGAGTTGTGTCATAGAAGCACCTTTCTGGAGGAGCTTATTGCAACATTCATTGTTTGGCTCAGTTCTTTAGGGTTGGTTTTGGAAGGTCTTTCAACTTTGTCCAAATCCTGCTTCGTACGAAATTTTTTCACAGCGCTGTTTCCAAGTGTCCACAAAGAGCTGGTGCTTGAAACTGTCCACATGTACATCTCCCATACTGGTGTGCTCGTTCCCCTACCTGGATTTTGGTTTCCTCTTCTTTCTTTGAAACGACAAGCCTTCTTTCTGTATGCTACACACACCTTGTAGCAGTTTCAGTTTGCAGCATGTTGGTCTCCCCAAAATGCTGAGTATTCTATGTAGAGTGTGTCATTCTACAGCACTGAATACACAACTTAGAGCTCCTTTCAAAGCAGACACACAAACACATCTTTTTGTGAAAGTCTTACTTCAGGTCCCTTGGAAAATATATGGGTTTCTTTGAGAACATGAAGTCGATTACGCTTTTGCACTCTGCAAAGAATAGAAGTGATCTTTTGTACATGCCCGTCTGAATTTCACTGCAAAATGCCCTTCTTTTCTGCTTTCTTGAACATTCCCAAAGCATCAGGTGAAAGAGCGTGTTTGAGGAAGAGTGATGCAGTGTGCGTTTTCCTGGCTTTCAAGTGAACTGGGAAACATACTCCTTGTGTTTCCACATTGTCTAAGAAACAACATGAGTCTTGCAAGAGATTGAAACAATGCATCCTAAAACGTATTACCGCAGTGAAAACACACGTTTCTACCAAGACTTGGAAGGAGCAAGCGAAAGAATAGTCGCTGAGTGTTCTTTCGGAGAGAAACACAAGCATTTGTTCCTTCTGGAGTGAGTTTTCAGCCAGGAATTCATATGCGTTTTGTACTGTGCAGAATGTAGCTACCTGCTCTTGAGTTGTGTCATGGAAGCACCTTTCCTGGAGGAGCTTATTGCAACATTCTTTGTTTGGCTAAGTTCTTTAGGGTTGGTTTTGGAAGGTCTTTCAACTTTGTCCAAATCCGCTTCGTATGAAATCTTTTCACAGCGCTCTTTCCAAGTGTCCACAAAGAGCTGCTCCTGGAAACTGTCCACATGCACATCTCCCATGCTGGTGTGCTCGTTTCACTACCTGGATTTTGGTTTTCTCTTCTTTCTTTGAAATGACAAGCCTTCTTTCTGCATGCTACACACACCTTGTAGCAGTTCCAGTTTGCAGCATGTTGGTGCTCCTAAAACGCTGTGTAACCTGTGTAGAGTGTGTCACTCTCCAGCACTGAATACACAACTTAGAGCTCCTTTCACCACAGACACGCAAACACATCTTTTTGTGAAAGTCCTACTTCTTTTCACTTGGAAATGTAAGGGTTTCAACGAGAACATGAAGTCAATGATGCTTTTGCACTCTACTACCAAACGAAATGACCTCCTCTACATGCCCGTCTGAGTTTCAGTGCAAAATGCCCTTGTTTTCTGGTTTCTTGAATGTTCTCAACACATTAGGAGAAAGAGCGTGTTTGAGCAAGAGTGATGCAGTGTGCGTTTCCCTAGATTTCAAGTGATTTGCGAAACATACTCCTTAGTTTTCCACATTGTGTAAGAAACATGAGGTTTGCAAGAGATTGAAACAATGCTTCCTAAAACGTATTCCAGCAGTGAAAACACACGTTTCGACAAAGACTTTGAAGGAGCAAGCAAAAGCCTAGTGGCTGAGTGTTCCTTTTGAGAGAAAGACATGCATTTCGTCCTTCTGGAATGAGTTTTCAGCCAGGAATTCGTATGCATTTTGTACTGTGCAGAAAGTAGCTACCTGCTCGGGAGTTGTGTCATAGAAGCACCTTTCTGGAGGAGCTTATTGCAACATTCATTGTTTGGCTCAGTTCTTTAGGGTTGGTTTTGGAAGGTCTTTCAACTTTGTCCAAATCCTGCTTCGTACGAAATTTTTTCACAGCGCTGTTTCCAAGTGTCCACAAAGAGCTGGTGCTTGAAACTGTCCACATGTACATCTCCCATACTGGTGTGCTCGTTCCCCTACCTGGATTTTGGTTTCCTCTTCTTTCTTTGAAACGACAAGCCTTCTTTCTGTATGCTACACACACCTTGTAGCAGTTTCAGTTTGCAGCATGTTGGTCTCCCCAAAATGCTGAGTATTCTATGTAGAGTGTGTCATTCTACAGCACTGAATACACAACTTAGAGCTCCTTTCAAAGCAGACACACAAACACATCTTTTTGTGAAAGTCTTACTTCAGGTCCCTTGGAAAATATATGGGTTTCTTTGAGAACATGAAGTCGATTACGCTTTTGCACTCTGCAAAGAATAGAAGTGATCTTTTCTACATGCCCGTCTGAATTTCACTGCAAAATGCCCTTCTTTTCTGCTTTCTTGAACATTCCCAAAGCATCAGGTGAAAGAGCGTGTTTGAGGAAGAGTGATGCAGTGTGCGTTTTCCTGGCTTTCAAGTGAACTGGGAAACATACTCCTTGTGTTTCCACATTGTCTAAGAAACAACATGAGTCTTGCAAGAGATTGAAACAATGCATCCTAAAACGTATTACCGCAGTGAAAACACACGTTTCTACCAAGACTTGGAAGGAGCAAGCGAAAGAATAGTCGCTGAGTGTTCTTTCGGAGAGAAACACAAGCATTTGTTCCTTCTGGAGTGAGTTTTCAGCCAGGAATTCATATGCATTTTGTACTGTGCAGAATGTAGCTACCTGCTCTTGAGTTGTGTCATGGAAGCACCTTTCCTGGAGGAGCTTATTGCAACATTCTTTGTTTGGCTAAGTTCTTTAGGGTTGGTTTTGGAAGGTCTTTCAACTTTGTCCAAATCCGCTTCGTATGAAATCTTTTCACAGCGCTCTTTCCAAGTGTCCACAAAGAGCTGCTCCTGGAAACTGTCCACATGCACATCTCCCATGCTGGTGTGCTCGTTTCACTACCTGGATTTTGGTTTTCTCTTCTTTCTTTGAAATGACAAGCCTTCTTTCTGCATGCTACACACACCTTGTAGCAGTTCCAGTTTGCAGCATGTTGGTGCTCCTAAAACGCTGTGTAACCTGTGTAGAGTGTGTCACTCTCCAGCACTGAATACACAACTTAGAGCTCCTTTCACCACAGACACGCAAACACATCTTTTTGTGAAAGTCCTACTTCTTTTCACTTGGAAATGTAAGGGTTTCAACGAGAACATGAAGTCAATGATGCTTTTGCACTCTACTACCAAAAGAATAGACCTCTTCTACATGCCCGTCTGAGTTTCAGTGCAAAATGCCCTTGTTTTCTGGTTTCTTGAATGTTCTCAACACATTAGGAGAAAGAGCGTGTTTGAGCAAGAGTGATGCAGTGTGCGTTTCCCTAGATTTCAAGTGATTTGCGAAACATACTCCTTAGTTTTCCACATTGTGTAAGAAACATGAGGTTTGCAAGAGATTGAAACAATGCTTCCTAAAACGTATTCCAGCAGTGAAAACACACGTTTCGACAAAGACTTTGAAGGAGCAAGCAAAAGCCTAGTGGCTGAGTGTTCCTTTTGAGAGAAAGACATGCATTTCGTCCTTCTGGAATGAGTTTTCAGCCAGGAATTCGTATGCATTTTGTACTGTGCAGAAAGTAGCTACCTGCTCGGGAGTTGTGTCATAGAAGCACCTTTCTGGAGGAGCTTATTGCAACATTCATTGTTTGGCTCAGTTCTTTAGGGTTGGTTTTGGAAGGTCTTTCAACTTTGTCCAAATCCTGCTTCGTACGAAATTTTTTCACAGCGCTGTTTCCAAGTGTCCACAAAGAGCTGGTGCTTGAAACTGTCCACATGTACATCTCCCATACTGGTGTGCTCGTTCCCCTACCTGGATTTTGGTTTCCTCTTCTTTCTTTGAAACGACAAGCCTTCTTTCTGTATGCTACACACACCTTGTAGCAGTTTCAGTTTGCAGCATGTTGGTCTCCCCAAAATGCTGAGTATTCTATGTAGAGTGTGTCATTCTACAGCACTGAATACACAACTTAGAGCTCCTTTCAAAGCAGACACACAAACACATCTTTTTGTGAAAGTCTTACTTCAGGTCCCTTGGAAAATATATGGGTTTCTTTGAGAACATGAAGTCGATTACGCTTTTGCACTCTGCAAAGAATAGAAGTGATCTTTTGTACATGCCCGTCTGAATTTCACTGCAAAATGCCCTTCTTTTCTGCTTTCTTGAACATTCCCAAAGCATCAGGTGAAAGAGCGTGTTTGAGGAAGAGTGATGCAGTGTGCGTTTTCCTGGCTTTCAAGTGAACTGGGAAACATACTCCTTGTGTTTCCACATTGTCTAAGAAACAACATGAGTCTTGCAAGAGATTGAAACAATGCATCCTAAAACGTATTACCGCAGTGAAAACACACGTTTCTACCAAGACTTGGAAGGAGCAAGCGAAAGAATAGTCGCTGAGTGTTCTTTCGGAGAGAAACACAAGCATTTGTTCCTTCTGGAGTGAGTTTTCAGCCAGGAATTCATATGCGTTTTGTACTGTGCAGAATGTAGCTACCTGCTCTTGAGTTGTGTCATGGAAGCACCTTTCCTGGAGGAGCTTATTGCAACATTCTTTGTTTGGCTAAGTTCTTTAGGGTTGGTTTTGGAAGGTCTTTCAACTTTGTCCAAATCCGCTTCGTATGAAATCTTTTCACAGCGCTCTTTCCAAGTGTCCACAAAGAGCTGCTCCTGGAAACTGTCCACATGCACATCTCCCATGCTGGTGTGCTCGTTTCACTACCTGGATTTTGGTGTTCTCTTCTTTCTTTGAAATGACAAGCCTTCTTTCTGCATGCTACACACACCTTGTAGCAGTTCCAGTTTGCAGCATGTTGGTGCTCCTAAAACGCTGTGTAACCTGTGTAGAGTGTGTCACTCTCCAGCACTGAATACACAACTTAGAGCTCCTTTCACCACAGACACGCAAACACATCTTTTTGTGAAAGTCCTACTTCTTTTCACTTGGAAATGTAAGGGTTTCAACGAGAACATGAAGTCAATGATGCTTTTGCACTCTACTACCAAAAGAATAGACCTCTTCTACATGCCCGTCTGAGTTTCAGTGCAAAATGCCCTTGTTTTCTGGTTTCTTGAATGTTCTCAACACATTAGGAGAAAGAGCGTGTTTGAGCAAGAGTGATGCAGTGTGCGTTTCCCTAGATTTCAAGTGATTTGCGAAACATACTCCTTAGTTTTCCACATTGTGTAAGAAACATGAGGTTTGCAAGAGATTGAAACAATGCTTCCTAAAACGTATTCCAGCAGTGAAAACACACGTTTCGACAAAGACTTTGAAGGAGCAAGCAAAAGCCTAGTGGCTGAGTGTTCCTTTTGAGAGAAAGACATGCATTTCGTCCTTCTGGAATGAGTTTTCAGCCAGGAATTCGTATGCATTTTGTACTGTGCAGAAAGTAGCTACCTGCTCGGGAGTTGTGTCATAGAAGCACCTTTCTGGAGGAGCTTATTGCAACATTCATTGTTTGGCTCAGTTCTTTAGGGTTGGTTTTGGAAGGTCTTTCAACTTTGTCCAAATCCTGCTTCGTACGAAATTTTTTCACAGCGCTGTTTCCAAGTGTCCACAAAGAGCTGGTGCTTGAAACTGTCCACATGTACATCTCCCATACTGGTGTGCTCCTTCCCCTACCTGGATTTTGGTTTCCTCTTCTTTCTTTGAAACGACAAGCCTTCTTTCTGTATGCTACACACACCTTGTAGCAGTTTCAGTTTGCAGCATGTTGGTCTCCCCAAAATGCTGAGTATTCTATGTAGAGTGTGTCATTCTACAGCACTGAATACACAACTTAGAGCTCCTTTCAAAGCAGACACACAAACACATCTTTTTGTGAAAGTCTTACTTCAGGTCCCTTGGAAAATATATGGGTTTCTTTGAGAACATGAAGTCGATTACGCTTTTGCACTCTGCAAAGAATAGAAGTGATCTTTTGTACATGCCCGTCTGAATTTCACTGCAAAATGCCCTTCTTTTCTGCTTTCTTGAACATTCCCAAAGCATCAGGTGAAAGAGCGTGTTTGAGGAAGAGTGATGCAGTGTGCGTTTTCCTGGCTTTCAAGTGAACTGGGAAACATACTCCTTGTGTTTCCACATTGTCTAAGAAACAACATGAGTCTTGCAAGAGATTGAAACAATGCATCCTAAAACGTATTACCGCAGTGAAAACACACGTTTCTACCAAGACTTGGAAGGAGCAAGCGAAAGAATAGTCGCTGAGTGTTCTTTCGGAGAGAAACACAAGCATTTGTTCCTTCTGGAGTGAGTTTTCAGCCAGGAATTCATATGCGTTTTGTACTGTGCAGAATGTAGCTACCTGCTCTTGAGTTGTGTCATGGAAGCACCTTTCCTGGAGGAGCTTATTGCAACATTCTTTGTTTGGCTAAGTTCTTTAGGGTTGGTTTTGGAAGGTCTTTCAACTTTGTCCAAATCCGCTTCGTATGAAATCTTTTCACAGCGCTCTTTCCAAGTGTCCACAAAGAGCTGCTCCTGGAAACTGTCCACATGCACATCTCCCATGCTGGTGTGCTCGTTTCACTACCTGGATTTTGGTGTTCTCTTCTTTCTTTGAAATGACAAGCCTTCTTTCTGCATGCTACACACACCTTGTAGCAGTTCCAGTTTGCAGCATGTTGGTGCTCCTAAAACGCTGTGTAACCTGTGTAGAGTGTGTCACTCTCCAGCACTGAATACACAACTTAGAGCTCCTTTCACCACAGACACGCAAACACATCTTTTTGTGAAAGTCCTACTTCTTTTCACTTGGAAATGTAAGGGTTTCAACGAGAACATGAAGTCAATGATGCTTTTGCACTCTACTACCAAAAGAATAGACCTCTTCTACATGCCCGTCTGAGTTTCAGTGCAAAATGCCCTTGTTTTCTGGTTTCTTGAATGTTCTCAACACATTAGGAGAAAGAGCGTGTTTGAGCAAGAGTGATGCAGTGTGCGTTTCCCTAGATTTCAAGTGATTTGCGAAACATACTCCTTAGTTTTCCACATTGTGTAAGAAACATGAGGTTTGCAAGAGATTGAAACAATGCTTCCTAAAACGTATTCCAGCAGTGAAAACACACGTTTCGACAAAGACTTTGAAGGAGCAAGCAAAAGCCTAGTGGCTGAGTGTTCCTTTTGAGAGAAAGACATGCATTTCGTCCTTCTGGAATGAGTTTTCAGCCAGGAATTCGTATGCATTTTGTACTGTGCAGAAAGTAGCTACCTGCTCGGGAGTTGTGTCATAGAAGCACCTTTCTGGAGGAGCTTATTGCAACATTCATTGTTTGGCTCAGTTCTTTAGGGTTGGTTTTGGAAGGTCTTTCAACTTTGTCCAAATCCTGCTTCGTACGAAATTTTTTCACAGCGCTGTTTCCAAGTGTCCACAAAGAGCTGGTGCTTGAAACTGTCCACATGTACATCTCCCATACTGGTGTGCTCGTTCCCCTACCTGGATTTTGGTTTCCTCTTCTTTCTTTGAAACGACAAGCCTTCTTTCTGTATGCTACACACACCTTGTAGCAGTTTCAGTTTGCAGCATGTTGGTCTCCCCAAAATGCTGAGTATTCTATGTAGAGTGTGTCATTCTACAGCACTGAATACACAACTTAGAGCTCCTTTCAAAGCAGACACACAAACACATCTTTTTGTGAAAGTCTTACTTCAGGTCCCTTGGAAAATATATGGGTTTCTTTGAGAACATGAAGTCGATTACGCTTTTGCACTCTGCAAAGAATAGAAGTGATCTTTTGTACATGCCCGTCTGAATTTCACTGCAAAATGCCCTTCTTTTCTGCTTTCTTGAACATTCCCAAAGCATCAGGTGAAAGAGCGTGTTTGAGGAAGAGTGATGCAGTGTGCGTTTTCCTGGCTTTCAAGTGAATTGGGAAACATACTCCTTGTGTTTCCACATTGTCTAAGAAACAACATGAGTCTTGCAAGAGATTGAAACAATGCATCCTAAAACGTATTACCGCAGTGAAAACACACGTTTCTACCAAGACTTGGAAGGAGCAAGCGAAAGAATAGTCGCTGAGTGTTCTTTCGGAGAGAAACACAAGCATTTGTTCCTTCTGGAGTGAGTTTTCAGCCAGGAATTCATATGCGTTTTGTACTGTGCAGAATGTAGCTACCTGCTCTTGAGTTGTGTCATGGAAGCACCTTTCCTGGAGGAGCTTATTGCAACATTCTTTGTTTGGCTAAGTTCTTTAGGGTTGGTTTTGGAAGGTCTTTCAACTTTGTCCAAATCCGCTTCGTATGAAATCTTTTCACAGCGCTCTTTCCAAGTGTCCACAAAGAGCTGCTCCTGGAAACTGTCCACATGCACATCTCCCATGCTGGTGTGCTCGTTTCACTACCTGGATTTTGGTGTTCTCTTCTTTCTTTGAAATGACAAGCCTTCTTTCTGCATGCTACACACACCTTGTAGCAGTTCCAGTTTGCAGCATGTTGGTGCTCCTAAAACGCTGTGTAACCTGTGTAGAGTGTGTCACTCTCCAGCACTGAATACACAACTTAGAGCTCCTTTCACCACAGACACGCAAACACATCTTTTTGTGAAAGTCCTACTTCTTTTCACTTGGAAATGTAAGGGTTTCAACGAGAACATGAAGTCAATGATGCTTTTGCACTCTACTACCAAAAGAATAGACCTCTTCTACATGCCCGTCTGAGTTTCAGTGCAAAATGCCCTTGTTTTCTGGTTTCTTGAATGTTCTCAACACATTAGGAGAAAGAGCGTGTTTGAGCAAGAGTGATGCAGTGTGCGTTTCCCTAGATTTCAAGTGATTTGCGAAACATACTCCTTAGTTTTCCACATTGTGTAAGAAACATGAGGTTTGCAAGAGATTGAAACAATGCTTCCTAAAACGTATTCCAGCAGTGAAAACACACGTTTCGACAAAGACTTTGAAGGAGCAAGCAAAAGCCTAGTGGCTGAGTGTTCCTTTTGAGAGAAAGACATGCATTTCGTCCTTCTGGAATGAGTTTTCAGCCAGGAATTCGTATGCATTTTGTACTGTGCAGAAAGTAGCTACCTGCTCGGGAGTTGTGTCATAGAAGCACCTTTCTGGAGGAGCTTATTGCAACATTCATTGTTTGGCTCAGTTCTTTAGGGTTGGTTTTGGAAGGTCTTTCAACTTTGTCCAAATCCTGCTTCGTACGAAATTTTTTCACAGCGCTGTTTCCAAGTGTCCACAAAGAGCTGGTGCTTGAAACTGTCCACATGTACATCTCCCATACTGGTGTGCTCCTTCCCCTACCTGGATTTTGGTTTCCTCTTCTTTCTTTGAAACGACAAGCCTTCTTTCTGTATGCTACACACACCTTGTAGCAGTTTCAGTTTGCAGCATGTTGGTCTCCCCAAAATGCTGAGTATTCTATGTAGAGTGTGTCATTCTACAGCACTGAATACACAACTTAGAGCTCCTTTCAAAGCAGACACACAAACACATCTTTTTGTGAAAGTCTTACTTCAGGTCCCTTGGAAAATATATGGGTTTCTTTGAGAACATGAAGTCGATTACGCTTTTGCACTCTGCAAAGAATAGAAGTGATCTTTTGTACATGCCCGTCTGAATTTCACTGCAAAATGCCCTTCTTTTCTGCTTTCTTGAACATTCCCAAAGCATCAGGTGAAAGAGCGTGTTTGAGGAAGAGTGATGCAGTGTGCGTTTTCCTGGCTTTCAAGTGAACTGGGAAACATACTCCTTGTGTTTCCACATTGTCTAAGAAACAACATGAGTCTTGCAAGAGATTGAAACAATGCATCCTAAAACGTATTACCGCAGTGAAAACACACGTTTCTACCAAGACTTGGAAGGAGCAAGCGAAAGAATAGTCGCTGAGTGTTCTTTCGGAGAGAAACACAAGCATTTGTTCCTTCTGGAGTGAGTTTTCAGCCAGGAATTCATATGCGTTTTGTACTGTGCAGAATGTAGCTACCTGCTCTTGAGTTGTGTCATGGAAGCACCTTTCCTGGAGGAGCTTATTGCAACATTCTTTGTTTGGCTAAGTTCTTTAGGGTTGGTTTTGGAAGGTCTTTCAACTTTGTCCAAATCCGCTTCGTATGAAATCTTTTCACAGCGCTCTTTCCAAGTGTCCACAAAGAGCTGCTCCTGGAAACTGTCCACATGCACATCTCCCATGCTGGTGTGCTCGTTTCACTACCTGGATTTTGGTTTTCTCTTCTTTCTTTGAAATGACAAGCCTTCTTTCTGCATGCTACACACACCTTGTAGCAGTTCCAGTTTGCAGCATGTTGGTGCTCCTAAAACGCTGTGTAACCTGTGTAGAGTGTGTCACTCTCCAGCACTGAATACACAACTTAGAGCTCCTTTCACCACAGACACGCAAACACATCTTTTTGTGAAAGTCCTACTTCTTTTCACTTGGAAATGTAAGGGTTTCAACGAGAACATGAAGTCAATGATGCTTTTGCACTCTACTACCAAAAGAATAGACCTCTTCTACATGCCCGTCTGAGTTTCAGTGCAAAATGCCCTTGTTTTCTGGTTTCTTGAATGTTCTCAACACATTAGGAGAAAGAGCGTGTTTGAGCAAGAGTGATGCAGTGTGCGTTTCCCTAGATTTCAAGTGATTTGCGAAACATGCTCCTTAGTTTTCCACATTGTGTAAGAAACATGAGGTTTGCAAGAGATTGAAACAATGCTTCCTAAAACGTATTCCAGCAGTGAAAACACACGTTTCGACAAAGACTTTGAAGGAGCAAGCAAAAGCCTAGTGGCTGAGTGTTCCTTTTGAGAGAAAGACATGCATTTCGTCCTTCTGGAATGAGTTTTCAGCCAGGAATTCGTATGCATTTTGTACTGTGCAGAAAGTAGCTACCTGCTCGGGAGTTGTGTCATAGAAGCACCTTTCTGGAGGAGCTTATTGCAACATTCATTGTTTGGCTCAGTTCTTTAGGGTTGGTTTTGGAAGGTCTTTCAACTTTGTCCAAATCCTGCTTCGTACGAAATTTTTTCACAGCGCTGTTTCCAAGTGTCCACAAAGAGCTGGTGCTTGAAACTGTCCACATGTACATCTCCCATACTGGTGTGCTCGTTCCCCTACCTGGATTTTGGTTTCCTCTTCTTTCTTTGAAACGACAAGCCTTCTTTCTGTATGCTACACACACCTTGTAGCAGTTTCAGTTTGCAGCATGTTGGTCTCCCCAAAATGCTGAGTATTCTATGTAGAGTGTGTCATTCTACAGCACTGAATACACAACTTAGAGCTCCTTTCAAAGCAGACACACAAACACATCTTTTTGTGAAAGTCTTACTTCAGGTCCCTTGGAAAATATATGGGTTTCTTTGAGAACATGAAGTCGATTACGCTTTTGCACTCTGCAAAGAATAGAAGTGATCTTTTGTACATGCCCGTCTGAATTTCACTGCAAAATGCCCTTCTTTTCTGCTTTCTTGAACATTCCCAAAGCATCAGGTGAAAGAGCGTGTTTGAGGAAGAGTGATGCAGTGTGCGTTTTCCTGGCTTTCAAGTGAACTGGGAAACATACTCCTTGTGTTTCCACATTGTCTAAGAAACAACATGAGTCTTGCAAGAGATTGAAACAATGCATCCTAAAACGTATTACCGCAGTGAAAACACACGTTTCTACCAAGACTTGGAAGGAGCAAGCGAAAGAATAGTCGCTGAGTGTTCTTTCGGAGAGAAACACAAGCATTTGTTCCTTCTGGAGTGAGTTTTCAGCCAGGAATTCATATGCATTTTGTACTGTGCAGAATGTAGCTACCTGCTCTTGAGTTGTGTCATAGAAGCACCTTTCCTGGAGGAGCTTATTGCAACATTCTTTGTTTGGCTAAGTTCTTTAGGGTTGGTTTTGGAAGGTCTTTCAACTTTGTCCAAATCCGCTTCGTATGAAATCTTTTCACAGCGCTCTTTCCAAGTGTCCACAAAGAGCTGCTCCTGGAAACTGTCCACATGCACATCTCCCATGCTGGTGTGCTCGTTTCACTACCTGGATTTTGGTTTTCTCTTCTTTCTTTGAAATGACAAGCCTTCTTTCTGCATGCTACACACACCTTGTAGCAGTTCCAGTTTGCAGCATGTTGGTGCTCCTAAAACGCTGTGTAACCTGTGTAGAGTGTGTCACTCTCCAGCACTGAATACACAACTTAGAGCTCCTTTCACCACAGACACGCAAACACATCTTTTTGTGAAAGTCCTACTTCTTTTCACTTGGAAATGTAAGGGTTTCAACGAGAACATGAAGTCAATGATGCTTTTGCACTCTACTACCAAAAGAATAGACCTCTTCTACATGCCCGTCTGAGTTTCAGTGCAAAATGCCCTTGTTTTCTGGTTTCTTGAATGTTCTCAACACATTAGGAGAAAGAGCGTGTTTGAGCAAGAGTGATGCAGTGTGCGTTTCCCTAGATTTCAAGTGATTTGCGAAACATGCTCCTTAGTTTTCCACATTGTGTAAGAAACATGAGGTTTGCAAGAGATTGAAACAATGCTTCCTAAAACGTATTCCAGCAGTGAAAACACACGTTTCGACAAAGACTTTGAAGGAGCAAGCAAAAGCCTAGTGGCTGAGTGTTCCTTTTGAGAGAAAGACATGCATTTCGTCCTTCTGGAATGAGTTTTCAGCCAGGAATTCGTATGCATTTTGTACTGTGCAGAAAGTAGCTACCTGCTCGGGAGTTGTGTCATAGAAGCACCTTTCTGGAGGAGCTTATTGCAACATTCATTGTTTGGCTCAGTTCTTTAGGGTTGGTTTTGGAAGGTCTTTCAACTTTGTCCAAATCCTGCTTCGTACGAAATTTTTTCACAGCGCTGTTTCCAAGTGTCCACAAAGAGCTGGTGCTTGAAACTGTCCACATGTACATCTCCCATACTGGTGTGCTCGTTCCCCTACCTGGATTTTGGTTTCCTCTTCTTTCTTTGAAACGACAAGCCTTCTTTCTGTATGCTACACACACCTTGTAGCAGTTTCAGTTTGCAGCATGTTGGTCTCCCCAAAATGCTGAGTATTCTATGTAGAGTGTGTCATTCTACAGCACTGAATACACAACTTAGAGCTCCTTTCAAAGCAGACACACAAACACATCTTTTTGTGAAAGTCTTACTTCAGGTCCCTTGGAAAATATATGGGTTTCTTTGAGAACATGAAGTCGATTACGCTTTTGCACTCTGCAAAGAATAGAAGTGATCTTTTGTACATGCCCGTCTGAATTTCACTGCAAAATGCCCTTCTTTTCTGCTTTCTTGAACATTCCCAAAGCATCAGGTGAAAGAGCGTGTTTGAGGAAGAGTGATGCAGTGTGCGTTTTCCTGGCTTTCAAGTGAACTGGGAAACATACTCCTTGTGTTTCCACATTGTCTAAGAAACAACATGAGTCTTGCAAGAGATTGAAACAATGCATCCTAAAACGTATTACCGCAGTGAAAACACACGTTTCTACCAAGACTTGGAAGGAGCAAGCGAAAGAATAGTCGCTGAGTGTTCTTTCGGAGAGAAACACAAGCATTTGTTCCTTCTGGAGTGAGTTTTCAGCCAGGAATTCATATGCGTTTTGTACTGTGCAGAATGTAGCTACCTGCTCTTGAGTTGTGTCATAGAAGCACCTTTCCTGGAGGAGCTTATTGCAACATTCTTTGTTTGGCTAAGTTCTTTAGGGTTGGTTTTGGAAGGTCTTTCAACTTTGTCCAAATCCGCTTCGTATGAAATCTTTTCACAGCGCTCTTTCCAAGTGTCCACAAAGAGCTGCTCCTGGAAACTGTCCACATGCACATCTCCCATGCTGGTGTGCTCGTTTCACTACCTGGATTTTGGTTTTCTCTTCTTTCTTTGAAATGACAAGCCTTCTTTCTGCATGCTACACACACCTTGTAGCAGTTCCAGTTTGCAGCATGTTGGTGCTCCTAAAACGCTGTGTAACCTGTGTAGAGTGTGTCACTCTCCAGCACTGAATACACAACTTAGAGCTCCTTTCACCACAGACACGCAAACACATCTTTTTGTGAAAGTCCTACTTCTTTTCACTTGGAAATGTAAGGGTTTCAACGAGAACATGAAGTCAATGATGCTTTTGCACTCTACTACCAAAAGAATAGACCTATTCTACATGCCCGTCTGAGTTTCAGTGCAAAATGCCCTTGTTTTCTGGTTTCTTGAATGTTCTCAACACATTAGGAGAAAGAGCGTGTTTGAGCAAGAGTGATGCAGTGTGCGTTTCCCTAGATTTCAAGTGATTTGCGAAACATACTCCTTAGTTTTCCACATTGTGTAAGAAACATGAGGTTTGCAAGAGATTGAAACAATGCTTCCTAAAACGTATTCCAGCAGTGAAAACACACGTTTCGACAAAGACTTTGAAGGAGCAAGCAAAAGCCTAGTGGCTGAGTGTTCCTTTTGAGAGAAAGACATGCATTTCGTCCTTCTGGAATGAGTTTTCAGCCAGGAATTCGTATGCATTTTGTACTGTGCAGAAAGTAGCTACCTGCTCGGGAGTTGTGTCATAGAAGCACCTTTCTGGAGGAGCTTATTGCAACATTCATTGTTTGGCTCAGTTCTTTAGGGTTGGTTTTGGAAGGTCTTTCAACTTTGTCCAAATCCTGCTTCGTACGAAATTTTTTCACAGCGCTGTTTCCAAGTGTCCACAAAGAGCTGGTGCTTGAAACTGTCCACATGTACATCTCCCATACTGGTGTGCTCGTTCCCCTACCTGGATTTTGGTTTCCTCTTCTTTCTTTGAAACGACAAGCCTTCTTTCTGTATGCTACACACACCTTGTAGCAGTTTCAGTTTGCAGCATGTTGGTCTCCCCAAAATGCTGAGTATTCTATGTAGAGTGTGTCATTCTACAGCACTGAATACACAACTTAGAGCTCCTTTCAAAGCAGACACACAAACACATCTTTTTGTGAAAGTCTTACTTCAGGTCCCTTGGAAAATATATGGGTTTCTTTGAGAACATGAAGTCGATTACGCTTTTGCACTCTGCAAAGAATAGAAGTGATCTTTTGTACATGCCCGTCTGAATTTCACTGCAAAATGCCCTTCTTTTCTGCTTTCTTGAACATTCCCAAAGCATCAGGTGAAAGAGCGTGTTTGAGGAAGAGTGATGCAGTGTGCGTTTTCCTGGCTTTCAAGTGAACTGGGAAACATACTCCTTGTGTTTCCACATTGTCTAAGAAACAACATGAGTCTTGCAAGAGATTGAAACAATGCATCCTAAAACGTATTACCGCAGTGAAAACACACGTTTCTACCAAGACTTGGAAGGAGCAAGCGAAAGAATAGTCGCTGAGTGTTCTTTCGGAGAGAAACACAAGCATTTGTTCCTTCTGGAGTGAGTTTTCAGCCAGGAATTCATATGCGTTTTGTACTGTGCAGAATGTAGCTACCTGCTCTTGAGTTGTGTCATAGAAGCACCTTTCCTGGAGGAGCTTATTGCAACATTCTTTGTTTGGCTAAGTTCTTTAGGGTTGGTTTTGGAAGGTCTTTCAACTTTGTCCAAATCCGCTTCGTATGAAATCTTTTCACAGCGCTCTTTCCAAGTGTCCACAAAGAGCTGCTCCTGGAAACTGTCCACATGCACATCTCCCATGCTGGTGTGCTCGTTTCACTACCTGGATTTTGGTTTTCTCTTCTTTCTTTGAAATGACAAGCCTTCTTTCTGCATGCTACACACACCTTGTAGCAGTTCCAGTTTGCAGCATGTTGGTGCTCCTAAAACGCTGTGTAACCTGTGTAGAGTGTGTCACTCTCCAGCACTGAATACACAACTTAGAGCTCCTTTCACCACAGACACGCAAACACATCTTTTTGTGAAAGTCCTACTTCTTTTCACTTGGAAATGTAAGGGTTTCAACGAGAACATGAAGTCAATGATGCTTTTGCACTCTACTACCAAACGAAATGACCTCCTCTACATGCCCGTCTGAGTTTCAGTGCAAAATGCCCTTGTTTTCTGGTTTCTTGAATGTTCTCAACACATTAGGAGAAAGAGCGTGTTTGAGCAAGAGTGATGCAGTGTGCGTTTCCCTAGATTTCAAGTGATTTGCGAAACATACTCCTTAGTTTTCCACATTGTGTAAGAAACATGAGGTTTGCAAGAGATTGAAACAATGCTTCCTAAAACGTATTCCAGCAGTGAAAACACACGTTTCGACAAAGACTTTGAAGGAGCAAGCAAAAGCCTAGTGGCTGAGTGTTCCTTTTGAGAGAAAGACATGCATTTCGTCCTTCTGGAATGAGTTTTCAGCCAGGAATTCGTATGCATTTTGTACTGTGCAGAAAGTAGCTACCTGCTCGGGAGTTGTGTCATAGAAGCACCTTTCTGGAGGAGCTTATTGCAACATTCATTGTTTGGCTCAGTTCTTTAGGGTTGGTTTTGGAAGGTCTTTCAACTTTGTCCAAATCCTGCTTCGTACGAAATTTTTTCACAGCGCTGTTTCCAAGTGTCCACAAAGAGCTGGTGCTTGAAACTGTCCACATGTACATCTCCCATACTGGTGTGCTCGTTCCCCTACCTGGATTTTGGTTTCCTCTTCTTTCTTTGAAACGACAAGCCTTCTTTCTGTATGCTACACACACCTTGTAGCAGTTTCAGTTTGCAGCATGTTGGTCTCCCCAAAATGCTGAGTATTCTATGTAGAGTGTGTCATTCTACAGCACTGAATACACAACTTAGAGCTCCTTTCAAAGCAGACACACAAACACATCTTTTTGTGAAAGTCTTACTTCAGGTCCCTTGGAAAATATATGGGTTTCTTTGAGAACATGAAGTCGATTACGCTTTTGCACTCTGCAAAGAATAGAAGTGATCTTTTGTACATGCCCGTCTGAATTTCACTGCAAAATGCCCTTCTTTTCTGCTTTCTTGAACATTCCCAAAGCATCAGGTGAAAGAGCGTGTTTGAGGAAGAGTGATGCAGTGTGCGTTTTCCTGGCTTTCAAGTGAACTGGGAAACATACTCCTTGTGTTTCCACATTGTCTAAGAAACAACATGAGTCTTGCAAGAGATTGAAACAATGCATCCTAAAACGTATTACCGCAGTGAAAACACACGTTTCTACCAAGACTTGGAAGGAGCAAGCGAAAGAATAGTCGCTGAGTGTTCTTTCGGAGAGAAACACAAGCATTTGTTCCTTCTGGAGTGAGTTTTCAGCCAGGAATTCATATGCGTTTTGTACTGTGCAGAATGTAGCTACCTGCTCTTGAGTTGTGTCATAGAAGCACCTTTCCTGGAGGAGCTTATTGCAACATTCTTTGTTTGGCTAAGTTCTTTAGGGTTGGTTTTGGAAGGTCTTTCAACTTTGTCCAAATCCGCTTCGTATGAAATCTTTTCACAGCGCTCTTTCCAAGTGTCCACAAAGAGCTGCTCCTGGAAACTGTCCACATGCACATCTCCCATGCTGGTGTGCTCGTTTCACTACCTGGATTTTGGTTTTCTCTTCTTTCTTTGAAATGACAAGCCTTCTATCTGCATGCTACACACACCTTGTAGCAGTTCCAGTTTGCAGCATGTTGGTGCTCCTAAAACGCTGTGTAACCTGTGTAGAGTGTGTCACTCTCCAGCACTGAATACACAACTTAGAGCTCCTTTCACCACAGACACACAAACACATCTTTTTGTGAAAGTCCTACTTCTTTTCACTTGGAAATGTAAGGGTTTCAACGAGAACATGAAGTCAATGACGCTTTTGCACACTACTACCAAATGAAATGACCTCCTCTACATGCCCGTCTGAGGTTCAGTGCAAAATGCCCTTGTTTTCTGGTTTCTTGAATGTTCTCAACACATTAGGAGAAAGAGCGTGTTTGAGCAAGAGTGATGCAGTGTGCGTTTCCCTAGATTTCAAGTGATTTGCGAAACATACTCCTTAGTTTTCCACATTGTGTAAGAAACATGAGGTTTGCAAGAGATTGAAACAATGCTTCCTAAAACGTATTCCAGCAGTGAAAACACACGTTTCGACAAAGACTTTGAAGGAGCAAGCAAAAGCCTAGTGGCTGAGTGTTCCTTTTGAGAGAAAGACATGCATTTCGTCCTTCTGGAATGAGTTTTCAGCCAGGAATTCGTATGCATTTTGTACTGTGCAGAAAGTAGCTACCTGCTCGGGAGTTGTGTCATAGAAGCACCTTTCTGGAGGAGCTTATTGCAACATTCATTGTTTGGCTCAGTTCTTTAGGGTTGGTTTTGGAAGGTCTTTCAACTTTGTCCAAATCCTGCTTCGTACGAAATTTTTTCACAGCGCTGTTTCCAAGTGTCCACAAAGAGCTGGTGCTTGAAACTGTCCACATGTACATCTCCCATACTGGTGTGCTCGTTCCCCTACCTGGATTTTGGTTTCCTCTTCTTTCTTTGAAACGACAAGCCTTCTTTCTGTATGCTACACACACCTTGTAGCAGTTTCAGTTTGCAGCATGTTGGTCTCCCCAAAATGCTGAGTATTCTATGTAGAGTGTGTCATTCTACAGCACTGAATACACAACTTAGAGCTCCTTTCAAAGCAGACACACAAACACATCTTTTTGTGAAAGTCTTACTTCAGGTCCCTTGGAAAATATATGGGTTTCTTTGAGAACATGAAGTCGATTACGCTTTTGCACTCTGCAAAGAATAGAAGTGATCTTTTGTACATGCCCGTCTGAATTTCACTGCAAAATGCCCTTCTTTTCTGCTTTCTTGAACATTCCCAAAGCATCAGGTGAAAGAGCGTGTTTGAGGAAGAGTGATGCAGTGTGCGTTTTCCTGGCTTTCAAGTGAACTGGGAAACATACTCCTTGTGTTTCCACATTGTCTAAGAAACAACATGAGTCTTGCAAGAGATTGAAACAATGAATCCTAAAACGTATTACCGCAGTGAAAACACACGTTTCTACCAAGACTTGGAAGGAGCAAGCGAAAGAATAGTCGCTGAGTGTTCTTTCGGAGAGAAACACAAGCATTTGTTCCTTCTGGAGTGAGTTTTCAGCCAGGAATTCATATGCGTTTTGTACTGTGCAGAATGTAGCTACCTGCTCTTGAGTTGTGTCATAGAAGCACCTTTCCTGGAGGAGCTTATTGCAACATTCTTTGTTTGGCTAAGTTCTTTAGGGTTGGTTTTGGAAGGTCTTTCATCTTTGTCCAAATCCGCTTCGTATGAAATCTTTTCACAGCGCTCTTTCCAAGTGTCCACAAAGAGCTGCTCCTGGAAACTGTCCACATGCACATCTCCCATGCTGGTGTGCTCGTTTCACTACCTGGATTTTGGTTTTCTCTTCTTTCTTTGAAATGACAAGCCTTCTTTCTGCATGCTACACACACCTTGTAGCAGTTCCAGTTTGCAGCATGTTGGTGCTCCTAAAACGCTGTGTAACCTGTGTAGAGTGTGTCACTCTCCAGCACTGAATACACAACTTAGAGCTCCTTTCACCACAGACACGCAAACACATCTTTTTGTGAAAGTCCTACTTCTTTTCACTTGGAAATGTAAGGGTTTCAACGAGAACATGAAGTCAATGATGCTTTTGCACTCTACTACCAAACGAAATGACCTCCTCTACATGCCCGTCTGAGTTTCAGTGCAAAATGCCCTTGTTTTCTGGTTTCTTGAATGTTCTCAACACATTAGGAGAAAGAGCGTGTTTGAGCAAGAGTGATGCAGTGTGCGTTTCCCTAGATTTCAAGTGATTTGCGAAACATACTCCTTAGTTTTCCACATTGTGTAAGAAACATGAGGTTTGCAAGAGATTGAAACAATGCTTCCTAAAACGTATTCCAGCAGTGAAAACACACGTTTCGACAAAGACTTTGAAGGAGCAAGCAAAAGCCTAGTGGCTGAGTGTTCCTTTTGAGAGAAAGACATGCATTTCGTCCTTCTGGAATGAGTTTTCAGCCAGGAATTCGTATGCATTTTGTACTGTGCAGAAAGTAGCTACCTGCTCGGGAGTTGTGTCATAGAAGCACCTTTCTGGAGGAGCTTATTGCAACATTCATTGTTTGGCTCAGTTCTTTAGGGTTGGTTTTGGAAGGTCTTTCAACTTTGTCCAAATCCTGCTTCGTACGAAATTTTTTCACAGCGCTGTTTCCAAGTGTCCACAAAGAGCTGGTGCTTGAAACTGTCCACATGTACATCTCCCATACTGGTGTGCTCGTTCCCCTACCTGGATTTTGGTTTCCTCTTCTTTCTTTGAAACGACAAGCCTTCTTTCTGTATGCTACACACACCTTGTAGCAGTTTCACTTTGCAGCATGTTGGTCTCCCCAAAATGCTGAGTATTCTATGTAGAGTGTGTCATTCTACAGCACTGAATACACAACGTAGAGCTCCTTTCAAAGCAGACACACAAACACATCTTTTTGTGAAAGTCTTACTTCAGGTCCCTTGGAAAATATATGGGTTTCTTTGAGAACATGAAGTCGATTACGCTTTTGCACTCTGCAAAGAATAGAAGTGATCTTTTGTACATGCCCGTCTGAATTTCACTGCAAAATGCCCTTCTTTTCTGCTTTCTTGAACATTCCCAAAGCATCAGGTGAAAGAGCGTGTTTGAGGAAGAGTGATGCAGTGTGCGTTTTCCTGGCTTTCAAGTGAACTGGGAAACATACTCCTTGTGTTTCCACATTGTCTAAGAAACAACATGAGTCTTGCAAGAGATTGAAACAATGCATCCTAAAACGTATTACCGCAGTGAAAACACACGTTTCTACCAAGACTTGGAAGGAGCAAGCGAAAGAATAGTCGCTGAGTGTTCTTTCGGAGAGAAACACAAGCATTTGTTCCTTCTGGAGTGAGTTTTCAGCCAGGAATTCATATGCGTTTTGTACTGTGCAGAATGTAGCTACCTGCTCTTGAGTTGTGTCATAGAAGCACCTTTCCTGGAGGAGCTTATTGCAACATTCTTTGTTTGGCTAAGTTCTTTAGGGTTGGTTTTGGAAGGTCTTTCAACTTTGTCCAAATCCGCTTCGTATGAAATCTTTTCACAGCGCTCTTTCCAAGTGTCCACAAAGAGCTGCTCCTGGAAACTGTCCACATGCACATCTCCCATGCTGGTGTGCTCGTTTCACTACCTGGATTTTGGTTTTCTCTTCTTTCTTTGAAATGACAAGCCTTCTTTCTGCATGCTACACACACCTTGTAGCAGTTCCAGTTTGCAGCATGTTGGTGCTCCTAAAACGCTGTGTAACCTGTGTAGAGTGTGTCACTCTCCAGCACTGAATACACAACTTAGAGCTCCTTTCACCACAGACACGCAAACACATCTTTTTGTGAAAGTCCTACTTCTTTTCACTTGGAAATGTAAGGGTTTCAACGAGAACATGAAGTCAATGATGCTTTTGCACTCTACTACCAAACGAAATGACCTCCTCTACATGCCCGTCTGAGTTTCAGTGCAAAATGCCCTTGTTTTCTGGTTTCTTGAATGTTCTCAACACATTAGGAGAAAGAGCGTGTTTGAGCAAGAGTGATGCAGTGTGCGTTTCCCTAGATTTCAAGTGATTTGCGAAACATACTCCTTAGTTTTCCACATTGTGTAAGAAACATGAGGTTTGCAAGAGATTGAAACAATGCTTCCTAAAACGTATTCCAGCAGTGAAAACACACGTTTCGACAAAGACTTTGAAGGAGCAAGCAAAAGCCTAGTGGCTGAGTGTTCCTTTTGAGAGAAAGACATGCATTTCGTCCTTCTGGAATGAGTTTTCAGCCAGGAATTCGTATGCATTTTGTACTGTGCAGAAAGTAGCTACCTGCTCGGGAGTTGTGTCATAGAAGCACCTTTCTGGAGGAGCTTATTGCAACATTCATTGTTTGGCTCAGTTCTTTAGGGTTGGTTTTGGAAGGTCTTTCAACTTTGTCCAAATCCTGCTTCGTACGAAATTTTTTCACAGCGCTGTTTCCAAGTGTCCACAAAGAGCTGGTGCTTGAAACTGTCCACATGTACATCTCCCATACTGGTGTGCTCGTTCCCCTACCTGGATTTTGGTTTCCTCTTCTTTCTTTGAAACGACAAGCCTTCTTTCTGTATGCTACACACACCTTGTAGCAGTTTCAGTTTGCAGCATGTTGGTCTCCCCAAAATGCTGAGTATTCTATGTAGAGTGTGTCATTCTACAGCACTGAATACACAACTTAGAGCTCCTTTCAAAGCAGACACACAAACACATCTTTTTGTGAAAGTCTTACTTCAGGTCCCTTGGAAAATATATGGGTTTCTTTGAGAACATGAAGTCGATTACGCTTTTGCACTCTGCAAAGAATAGAAGTGATCTTTTGTACATGCCCGTCTGAATTTCACTGCAAAATGCCCTTCTTTTCTGCTTTCTTGAACATTCCCAAAGCATCAGGTGAAAGAGCGTGTTTGAGGAAGAGTGATGCAGTGTGCGTTTTCCTGGCTTTCAAGTGAACTGGGAAACATACTCCTTGTGTTTCCACATTGTCTAAGAAACAACATGAGTCTTGCAAGAGATTGAAACAATGCATCCTAAAACGTATTACCGCAGTGAAAACACACGTTTCTACCAAGACTTGGAAGGAGCAAGCGAAAGAATAGTCGCTGAGTGTTCTTTCGGAGAGAAACACAAGCATTTGTTCCTTCTGGAGTGAGTTTTCAGCCAGGAATTCATATGCGTTTTGTACTGTGCAGAATGTAGCTACCTGCTCTTGAGTTGTGTCATAGAAGCACCTTTCCTGGAGGAGCTTATTGCAACATTCTTTGTTTGGCTAAGTTCTTTAGGGTTGGTTTTGGAAGGTCTTTCAACTTTGTCCAAATCCGCTTCGTATGAAATCTTTTCACAGCGCTCTTTCCAAGTGTCCACAAAGAGCTGCTCCTGGAAACTGTCCACATGCACATCTCCCATGCTGGTGTGCTCGTTTCACTACCTGGATTTTGGTTTTCTCTTCTTTCTTTGAAATGACAAGCCTTCTATCTGCATGCTACACACACCTTGTAGCAGTTCCAGTTTGCAGCATGTTGGTGCTCCTAAAACGCTGTGTAACCTGTGTAGAGTGTGTCACTCTCCAGCACTGAATACACAACTTAGAGCTCCTTTCACCACAGACACGCAAACACATCTTTTTGTGAAAGTCCTACTTCTTTTCACTTGGAAATGTAAGGGTTTCAACGAGAACATGAAGTCAATGACGCTTTTGCACACTACTACCAAATGAAATGACCTCCTCTACATGCCCGTCTGAGGTTCAGTGCAAAATGCCCTTGTTTTCTGGTTTCTTGAATGTTCTCAACACATTAGGAGAAAGAGCGTGTTTGAGCAAGAGTGATGCAGTGTGCGTTTCCCTAGATTTCAAGTGATTTGCGAAACATACTCCTTAGTTTTCCACATTGTGTAAGAAACATGAGGTTTGCAAGAGATTGAAACAATGCTTCCTAAAACGTATTCCAGCAGTGAAAACACACGTTTCGACAAAGACTTTGAAGGAGCAAGCAAAAGCCTAGTGGCTGAGTGTTCCTTTTGAGAGAAAGACATGCATTTCGTCCTTCTGGAATGAGTTTTCAGCCAGGAATTCGTATGCATTTTGTACTGTGCAGAAAGTAGCTACCTGCTCGGGAGTTGTGTCATAGAAGCACCTTTCTGGAGGAGCTTATTGCAACATTCATTGTTTGGCTCAGTTCTTTAGGGTTGGTTTTGGAAGGTCTTTCAACTTTGTCCAAATCCTGCTTCGTACGAAATTTTTTCACAGCGCTGTTTCCAAGTGTCCACAAAGAGCTGGTGCTTGAAACTGTCCACATGTACATCTCCCATACTGGTGTGCTCGTTCCCCTACCTGGATTTTGGTTTCCTCTTCTTTCTTTGAAACGACAAGCCTTCTTTCTGTATGCTACACACACCTTGTAGCAGTTTCACTTTGCAGCATGTTGGTCTCCCCAAAATGCTGAGTATTCTATGTAGAGTGTGTCATTCTACAGCACTGAATACACAACTTAGAGCTCCTTTCAAAGCAGACACACAAACACATCTTTTTGTGAAAGTCTTACTTCAGGTCCCTTGGAAAATATATGGGTTTCTTTGAGAACATGAAGTCGATTACGCTTTTGCACTCTGCAAAGAATAGAAGTGATCTTTTGTACATGCCCGTCTGAATTTCACTGCAAAATGCCCTTCTTTTCTGCTTTCTTGAACATTCCCAAAGCATCAGGTGAAAGAGCGTGTTTGAGGAAGAGTGATGCAGTGTGCGTTTTCCTGGCTTTCAAGTGAACTGGGAAACATACTCCTTGTGTTTCCACATTGTCTAAGAAACAACATGAGTCTTGCAAGAGATTGAAACAATGAATCCTAAAACGTATTACCGCAGTGAAAACACACGTTTCTACCAAGACTTGGAAGGAGCAAGCGAAAGAATAGTCGCTGAGTGTTCTTTCGGAGAGAAACACAAGCATTTGTTCCTTCTGGAGTGAGTTTTCAGCCAGGAATTCATATGCGTTTTGTACTGTGCAGAATGTAGCTACCTGCTCTTGAGTTGTGTCATAGAAGCACCTTTCCTGGAGGAGCTTATTGCAACATTCTTTGTTTGGCTAAGTTCTTTAGGGTTGGTTTTGGAAGGTCTTTCATCTTTGTCCAAATCCGCTTCGTATGAAATCTTTTCACAGCGCTCTTTCCAAGTGTCCACAAAGAGCTGCTCCTGGAAACTGTCCACATGCACATCTCCCATGCTGGTGTGCTCGTTTCACTACCTGGATTTTGGTTTTCTCTTCTTTCTTTGAAATGACAAGCCTTCTTTCTGCATGCTACACACACCTTGTAGCAGTTCCAGTTTGCAGCATGTTGGTGCTCCTAAAACGCTGTGTAACCTGTGTAGAGTGTGTCACTCTCCAGCACTGAATACACAACTTAGAGCTCCTTTCACCACAGACACGCAAACACATCTTTTTGTGAAAGTCCTACTTCTTTTCACTTGGAAATGTAAGGGTTTCAACGAGAACATGAAGTCAATGATGCTTTTGCACTCTACTACCAAACGAAATGACCTCCTCTACATGCCCGTCTGAGTTTCAGTGCAAAATGCCCTTGTTTTCTGGTTTCTTGAATGTTCTCAACACATTAGGAGAAAGAGCGTGTTTGAGCAAGAGTGATGCAGTGTGCGTTTCCCTAGATTTCAAGTGATTTGCGAAACATACTCCTTAGTTTTCCACATTGTGTAAGAAACATGAGGTTTGCAAGAGATTGAAACAATGCTTCCTAAAACGTATTCCAGCAGTGAAAACACACGTTTCGACAAAGACTTTGAAGGAGCAAGCAAAAGCCTAGTGGCTGAGTGTTCCTTTTGAGAGAAAGACATGCATTTCGTCCTTCTGGAATGAGTTTTCAGCCAGGAATTCGTATGCATTTTGTACTGTGCAGAAAGTAGCTACCTGCTCGGGAGTTGTGTCATAGAAGCACCTTTCTGGAGGAGCTTATTGCAACATTCATTGTTTGGCTCAGTTCTTTAGGGTTGGTTTTGGAAGGTCTTTCAACTTTGTCCAAATCCTGCTTCGTACGAAATTTTTTCACAGCGCTGTTTCCAAGTGTCCACAAAGAGCTGGTGCTTGAAACTGTCCACATGTACATCTCCCATACTGGTGTGCTCGTTCCCCTACCTGGATTTTGGTTTCCTCTTCTTTCTTTGAAACGACAAGCCTTCTTTCTGTATGCTACACACACCTTGTAGCAGTTTCAGTTTGCAGCATGTTGGTCTCCCCAAAATGCTGAGTATTCTATGTAGAGTGTGTCATTCTACAGCACTGAATACACAACTTAGAGCTCCTTTCAAAGCAGACACACAAACACATCTTTTTGTGAAAGTCTTACTTCAGGTCCCTTGGAAAATATATGGGTTTCTTTGAGAACATGAAGTCGATTACGCTTTTGCACTCTGCAAAGAATAGAAGTGATCTTTTGTACATGCCCGTCTGAATTTCACTGCAAAATGCCCTTCTTTTCTGCTTTCTTGAACATTCCCAAAGCATCAGGTGAAAGAGCGTGTTTGAGGAAGAGTGATGCAGTGTGCGTTTTCCTGGCTTTCAAGTGAACTGGGAAACATACTCCTTGTGTTTCCACATTGTCTAAGAAACAACATGAGTCTTGCAAGAGATTGAAACAATGCATCCTAAAACGTATTACCGCAGTGAAAACACACGTTTCTACCAAGACTTGGAAGGAGCAAGCGAAAGAATAGTCGCTGAGTGTTCTTTCGGAGAGAAACACAAGCATTTGTTCCTTCTGGAGTGAGTTTTCAGCCAGGAATTCATATGCGTTTTGTACTGTGCAGAATGTAGCTACCTGCTCTTGAGTTGTGTCATAGAAGCACCTTTCCTGGAGGAGCTTATTGCAACATTCTTTGTTTGGCTAAGTTCTTTAGGGTTGGTTTTGGAAGGTCTTTCAACTTTGTCCAAATCCGCTTCGTATGAAATCTTTTCACAGCGCTCTTTCCAAGTGTCCACAAAGAGCTGCTCCTGGAAACTGTCCACATGCACATCTCCCATGCTGGTGTGCTCGTTTCACTACCTGGATTTTGGTTTTCTCTTCTTTCTTTGAAATGACAAGCCTTCTTTCTGCATGCTACACACACCTTGTAGCAGTTCCAGTTTGCAGCATGTTGGTGCTCCTAAAACGCTGTGTAACCTGTGTAGAGTGTGTCACTCTCCAGCACTGAATACACAACTTAGAGCTCCTTTCACCACAGACACGCAAACACATCTTTTTGTGAAAGTCCTACTTCTTTTCACTTGGAAATGTAAGGGTTTCAACGAGAACATGAAGTCAATGACGCTTTTGCACTCTACTACCAAACGAAATGACCTCCTCTACATGCCCGTCTGAGTTTCAGTGCAAAATGCCCTTGTTTTCTGGTTTCTTGAATGTTCTCAACACATTAGGAGAAAGAGCGTGTTTGAGCAAGAGTGATGCAGTGTGCGTTTCCCTAGATTTCAAGTGATTTGCGAAACATACTCCTTAGTTTTCCACATTGTGTAAGAAACATGAGGTTTGCAAGAGATTGAAACAATGCTTCCTAAAACGTATTCCAGCAGTGAAAACACACGTTTCGACAAAGACTTTGAAGGAGCAAGCAAAAGCCTAGTGGCTGAGTGTTCCTTTTGAGAGAAAGACATGCATTTCGTCCTTCTGGAATGAGTTTTCAGCCAGGAATTCGTATGCATTTTGTACTGTGCAGAAAGTAGCTACCTGCTCGGGAGTTGTGTCATAGAAGCACCTTTCTGGAGGAGCTTATTGCAACATTCATTGTTTGGCTCAGTTCTTTAGGGTTGGTTTTGGAAGGTCTTTCAACTTTGTCCAAATCCTGCTTCGTACGAAATTTTTTCACAGCGCTGTTTCCAAGTGTCCACAAAGAGCTGGTGCTTGAAACTGTCCACATGTACATCTCCCATACTGGTGTGCTCGTTCCCCTACCTGGATTTTGGTTTCCTCTTCTTTCTTTGAAACGACAAGCCTTCTTTCTGTATGCTACACACACCTTGTAGCAGTTTCACTTTGCAGCATGTTGGTCTCCCCAAAATGCTGAGTATTCTATGTAGAGTGTGTCATTCTACAGCACTGAATACACAACTTAGAGCTCCTTTCAAAGCAGACACACAAACACATCTTTTTGTGAAAGTCTTACTTCAGGTCCCTTGGAAAATATATGGGTTTCTTTGAGAACATGAAGTCGATTACGCTTTTGCACTCTGCAAAGAATAGAAGTGATCTTTTGTACATGCCCGTCTGAATTTCACTGCAAAATGCCCTTCTTTTCTGCTTTCTTGAACATTCCCAAAGCATCAGGTGAAAGAGCGTGTTTGAGGAAGAGTGATGCAGTGTGCGTTTTCCTGGCTTTCAAGTGAACTGGGAAACATACTCCTTGTGTTTCCACATTGTCTAAGAAACAACATGAGTCTTGCAAGAGATTGAAACAATGAATCCTAAAACGTATTACCGCAGTGAAAACACACGTTTCTACCAAGACTTGGAAGGAGCAAGCGAAAGAATAGTCGCTGAGTGTTCTTTCGGAGAGAAACACAAGCATTTGTTCCTTCTGGAGTGAGTTTTCAGCCAGGAATTCATATGCGTTTTGTACTGTGCAGAATGTAGCTACCTGCTCTTGAGTTGTGTCATAGAAGCACCTTTCCTGGAGGAGCTTATTGCAACATTCTTTGTTTGGCTAAGTTCTTTAGGGTTGGTTTTGGAAGGTCTTTCATCTTTGTCCAAATCCGCTTCGTATGAAATCTTTTCACAGCGCTCTTTCCAAGTGTCCACAAAGAGCTGCTCCTGGAAACTGTCCACATGCACATCTCCCATGCTGGTGTGCTCGTTTCACTACCTGGATTTTGGTTTTCTCTTCTTTCTTTGAAATGACAAGCCTTCTTTCTGCATGCTACACACACCTTGTAGCAGTTCCAGTTTGCAGCATGTTGGTGCTCCTAAAACGCTGTGTAACCTGTGTAGAGTGTGTCACTCTCCAGCACTGAATACACAACTTAGAGCTCCTTTCACCACAGACACGCAAACACATCTTTTTGTGAAAGTCCTACTTCTTTTCACTTGGAAATGTAAGGGTTTCAACGAGAACATGAAGTCAATGATGCTTTTGCACTCTACTACCAAACGAAATGACCTCCTCTACATGCCCGTCTGAGTTTCAGTGCAAAATGCCCTTGTTTTCTGGTTTCTTGAATGTTCTCAACACATTAGGAGAAAGAGCGTGTTTGAGCAAGAGTGATGCAGTGTGCGTTTCCCTAGATTTCAAGTGATTTGCGAAACATACTCCTTAGTTTTCCACATTGTGTAAGAAACATGAGGTTTGCAAGAGATTGAAACAATGCTTCCTAAAACGTATTCCAGCAGTGAAAACACACGTTTCGACAAAGACTTTGAAGGAGCAAGCAAAAGCCTAGTGGCTGAGTGTTCCTTTTGAGAGAAAGACATGCATTTCGTCCTTCTGGAATGAGTTTTCAGCCAGGAATTCGTATGCATTTTGTACTGTGCAGAAAGTAGCTACCTGCTCGGGAGTTGTGTCATAGAAGCACCTTTCTGGAGGAGCTTATTGCAACATTCATTGTTTGGCTCAGTTCTTTAGGGTTGGTTTTGGAAGGTCTTTCAACTTTGTCCAAATCCTGCTTCGTACGAAATTTTTTCACAGCGCTGTTTCCAAGTGTCCACAAAGAGCTGGTGCTTGAAACTGTCCACATGTACATCTCCCATACTGGTGTGCTCGTTCCCCTACCTGGATTTTGGTTTCCTCTTCTTTCTTTGAAACGACAAGCCTTCTTTCTGTATGCTACACACACCTTGTAGCAGTTTCAGTTTGCAGCATGTTGGTCTCCCCAAAATGCTGAGTATTCTATGTAGAGTGTGTCATTCTACAGCACTGAATACACAACTTAGAGCTCCTTTCAAAGCAGACACACAAACACATCTTTTTGTGAAAGTCTTACTTCAGGTCCCTTGGAAAATATATGGGTTTCTTTGAGAACATGAAGTCGATTACGCTTTTGCACTCTGCAAAGAATAGAAGTGATCTTTTGTACATGCCCGTCTGAATTTCACTGCAAAATGCCCTTCTTTTCTGCTTTCTTGAACATTCCCAAAGCATCAGGTGAAAGAGCGTGTTTGAGGAAGAGTGATGCAGTGTGCGTTTTCCTGGCTTTCAAGTGAACTGGGAAACATACTCCTTGTGTTTCCACATTGTCTAAGAAACAACATGAGTCTTGCAAGAGATTGAAACAATGCATCCTAAAACGTATTACCGCAGTGAAAACACACGTTTCTACCAAGACTTGGAAGGAGCAAGCGAAAGAATAGTCGCTGAGTGTTCTTTCGGAGAGAAACACAAGCATTTGTTCCTTCTGGAGTGAGTTTTCAGCCAGGAATTCATATGCGTTTTGTACTGTGCAGAATGTAGCTACCTGCTCTTGAGTTGTGTCATAGAAGCACCTTTCCTGGAGGAGCTTATTGCAACATTCTTTGTTTGGCTAAGTTCTTTAGGGTTGGTTTTGGAAGGTCTTTCAACTTTGTCCAAATCCGCTTCGTATGAAATCTTTTCACAGCGCTCTTTCCAAGTGTCCACAAAGAGCTGCTCCTGGAAACTGTCCACATGCACATCTCCCATGCTGGTGTGCTCGTTTCACTACCTGGATTTTGGTTTTCTCTTCTTTCTTTGAAATGACAAGCCTTCTTTCTGCATGCTACACACACCTTGTAGCAGTTCCAGTTTGCAGCATGTTGGTGCTCCTAAAACGCTGTGTAACCTGTGTAGAGTGTGTCACTCTCCAGCACTGAATACACAACTTAGAGCTCCTTTCACCACAGACACGCAAACACATCTTTTTGTGAAAGTCCTACTTCTTTTCACTTGGAAATGTAAGGGTTTCAACGAGAACATGAAGTCAATGATGCTTTTGCACTCTACTACCAAACGAAATGACCTCCTCTACATGCCCGTCTGAGTTTCAGTGCAAAATGCCCTTGTTTTCTGGTTTCTTGAATGTTCTCAACACATTAGGAGAAAGAGCGTGTTTGAGCAAGAGTGATGCAGTGTGCGTTTCCCTAGATTTCAAGTGATTTGCGAAACATACTCCTTAGTTTTCCACATTGTGTAAGAAACATGAGGTTTGCAAGAGATTGAAACAATGCTTCCTAAAACGTATTCCAGCAGTGAAAACACACGTTTCGACAAAGACTTTGAAGGAGCAAGCAAAAGCCTAGTGGCTGAGTGTTCCTTTTGAGAGAAAGACATGCATTTCGTCCTTCTGGAATGAGTTTTCAGCCAGGAATTCGTATGCATTTTGTACTGTGCAGAAAGTAGCTACCTGCTCGGGAGTTGTGTCATAGAAGCACCTTTCTGGAGGAGCTTATTGCAACATTCATTGTTTGGCTCAGTTCTTTAGGGTTGGTTTTGGAAGGTCTTTCAACTTTGTCCAAATCCTGCTTCGTACGAAATTTTTTCACAGCTCTGTTTCCAAGTGTCTACAAAGAGCTGGTGCTTGAAACTGTCCACATGTACATCTCCCATACTGGTGTGCTCGTTCCCCTACCTGGATTTTGGTTTCCTCTTCTTTCTTTGAAACGACAAGCCTTCTTTCTGTATGCTACACACACCTTGTAGCAGTTTCAGTTTGGAGCATGTTGGTCTCCCCAAAATGCTGAGTATTCTATGTAGAGTGTGTCATTCTACAGCACTGAATACACAACTTAGAGCTCCTTTCAAAGCAGACACACAAACACATCTTTTTGTGAAAGTCTTACTTCAGGTCCCTTGGAAAATATATGGGTTTCTTTGAGAACATGAAGTCGATTACGCTTTTGCACTCTGCAAAGAATAGAAGTGATCTTTTGTACATGCCCGTCTGAATTTCACTGCAAAATGCCCTTCTTTTCTGCTTTCTTGAACATTCCCAAAGCATCAGGTGAAAGAGCGTGTTTGAGGAAGAGTGATGCAGTGTGCGTTTTCCTGGCTTTCAAGTGAACTGGGAAACATACTCCTTGTGTTTCCACATTGTCTAAGAAACAACATGAGTCTTGCAAGAGATTGAAACAATGCATCCTAAAACGTATTACCGCAGTGAAAACACACGTTTCTACCAAGACTTGGAAGGAGCAAGCGAAAGAATAGTCGCTGAGTGTTCTTTCGGAGAGAAACACAAGCATTTGTTCCTTCTGGAGTGAGTTTTCAGCCAGGAATTCATATGCGTTTTGTACTGTGCAGAATGTAGCTACCTGCTCTTGAGTTGTGTCATAGAAGCACCTTTCCTGGAGGAGCTTATTGCAACATTCTTTGTTTGGCTAAGTTCTTTAGGGTTGGTTTTGGAAGGTCTTTCAACTTTGTCCAAATCCGCTTCGTATGAAATCTTTTCACAGCGCTCTTTCCAAGTGTCCACAAAGAGCTGCTCCTGGAAACTGTCCACATGCACATCTCCCATGCTGGTGTGCTCGTTTCACTACCTGGATTTTGGTTTTCTCTTCTTTCTTTGAAATGACAAGCCTTCTTTCTGCATGCTACACACACCTTGTAGCAGTTCCAGTTTGCAGCATGTTGGTGCTCCTAAAACGCTGTGTAACCTGTGTAGAGTGTGTCACTCTCCAGCACTGAATACACAACTTAGAGCTCCTTTCACCACAGACACGCAAACACATCTTTTTGTGAAAGTCCTACTTCTTTTCACTTGGAAATGTAAGGGTTTCAACGAGAACATGAAGTCAATGATGCTTTTGCACTCTACTACCAAACGAAATGACCTCCTCTACATGCCCGTCTGAGTTTCAGTGCAAAATGCCCTTGTTTTCTGGTTTCTTGAATGTTCTCAACACATTAGGAGAAAGAGCGTGTTTGAGCAAGAGTGATGCAGTGTGCGTTTCCCTAGATTTCAAGTGATTTGCGAAACATACTCCTTAGTTTTCCACATTGTGTAAGAAACATGAGGTTTGCAAGAGATTGAAACAATGCTTCCTAAAACGTATTCCAGCAGTGAAAACACACGTTTCGACAAAGACTTTGAAGGAGCAAGCAAAAGCCTAGTGGCTGAGTGTTCCTTTTGAGAGAAAGACATGCATTTCGTCCTTCTGGAATGAGTTTTCAGCCAGGAATTCGTATGCATTTTGTACTGTGCAGAAAGTAGCTACCTGCTCGGGAGTTGTGTCATAGAAGCACCTTTCTGGAGGAGCTTATTGCAACATTCATTGTTTGGCTCAGTTCTTTAGGGTTGGTTTTGGAAGGTCTTTCAACTTTGTCCAAATCCTGCTTCGTACGAAATTTTTTCACAGCGCTGTTTCCAAGTGTCCACAAAGAGCTGGTGCTTGAAACTGTCCACATGTACATCTCCCATACTGGTGTGCTCGTTCCCCTACCTGGATTTTGGTTTCCTCTTCTTTCTTTGAAACGACAAGCCTTCTTTCTGTATGCTACACACACCTTGTAGCAGTTTCACTTTGCAGCATGTTGGTCTCCCCAAAATGCTGAGTATTCTATGTAGAGTGTGTCATTCTACAGCACTGAATACACAACTTAGAGCTCCTTTCAAAGCAGACACACAAACACATCTTTTTGTGAAAGTCTTACTTCAGGTCCCTTGGAAAATATATGGGTTTCTTTGAGAACATGAAGTCGATTACGCTTTTGCACTCTGCAAAGAATAGAAGTGATCTTTTGTACATGCCCGTCTGAATTTCACTGCAAAATGCCCTTCTTTTCTGCTTTCTTGAACATTCCCAAAGCATCAGGTGAAAGAGCGTGTTTGAGGAAGAGTGATGCAGTGTGCGTTTTCCTGGCTTTCAAGTGAACTGGGAAACATACTCCTTGTGTTTCCACATTGTCTAAGAAACAACATGAGTCTTGCAAGAGATTGAAACAATGCATCCTAAAACGTATTACCGCAGTGAAAACACACGTTTCTACCAAGACTTGGAAGGAGCAAGCGAAAGAATAGTCGCTGAGTGTTCTTTCGGAGAGAAACACAAGCATTTGTTCCTTCTGGAGTGAGTTTTCAGCCAGGAATTCATATGCGTTTTGTACTGTGCAGAATGTAGCTACCTGCTCTTGAGTTGTGTCATAGAAGCACCTTTCCTGGAGGAGCTTATTGCAACATTCTTTGTTTGGCTAAGTTCTTTAGGGTTGGTTTTGGAAGGTCTTTCAACTTTGTCCAAATCCGCTTCGTATGAAATCTTTTCACAGCGCTCTTTCCAAGTGTCCACAAAGAGCTGCTCCTGGAAACTGTCCACATGCACATCTCCCATGCTGGTGTGCTCGTTTCACTACCTGGATTTTGGTTTTCTCTTCTTTCTTTGAAATGACAAGCCTTCTTTCTGCATGCTACACACACCTTGTAGCAGTTCCAGTTTGCAGCATGTTGGTGCTCCTAAAACGCTGTGTAACCTGTGTAGAGTGTGTCACTCTCCAGCACTGAATACACAACTTAGAGCTCCTTTCACCACAGACACGCAAACACATCTTTTTGTGAAAGTCCTACTTCTTTTCACTTGGAAATGTAAGGGTTTCAACGAGAACATGAAGTCAATGATGCTTTTGCACTCTACTACCAAACGAAATGACCTCCTCTACATGCCCGTCTGAGTTTCAGTGCAAAATGCCCTTGTTTTCTGGTTTCTTGAATGTTCTCAACACATTAGGAGAAAGAGCGTGTTTGAGCAAGAGTGATGCAGTGTGCGTTTCCCTAGATTTCAAGTGATTTGCGAAACATACTCCTTAGTTTTCCACATTGTGTAAGAAACATGAGGTTTGCAAGAGATTGAAACAATGCTTCCTAAAACGTATTCCAGCAGTGAAAACACACGTTTCGACAAAGACTTTGAAGGAGCAAGCAAAAGCCTAGTGGCTGAGTGTTCCTTTTGAGAGAAAGACATGCATTTCGTCCTTCTGGAATGAGTTTTCAGCCAGGAATTCGTATGCATTTTGTACTGTGCAGAAAGTAGCTACCTGCTCGGGAGTTGTGTCATAGAAGCACCTTTCTGGAGGAGCTTATTGCAACATTCATTGTTTGGCTCAGTTCTTTAGGGTTGGTTTTGGAAGGTCTTTCAACTTTGTCCAAATCCTGCTTCGTACGAAATTTTTTCACAGCTCTGTTTCCAAGTGTCCACAAAGAGCTGGTGCTTGAAACTGTCCACATGTACATCTCCCATACTGGTGTGCTCGTTCCCCTACCTGGATTTTGGTTTCCTCTTCTTTCTTTGAAACGACAAGCCTTCTTTCTGTATGCTACACACACCTTGTAGCAGTTTCAGTTTGGAGCATGTTGGTCTCCCCAAAATGCTGAGTATTCTATGTAGAGTGTGTCATTCTACAGCACTGAATACACAACTTAGAGCTCCTTTCAAAGCAGACACACAAACACATCTTTTTGTGAAAGTCTTACTTCAGGTCCCTTGGAAAATATATGGGTTTCTTTGAGAACATGAAGTCGATTACGCTTTTGCACTCTGCAAAGAATAGAAGTGATCTTTTGTACATGCCCGTCTGAATTTCACTGCAAAATGCCCTTCTTTTCTGCTTTCTTGAACATTCCCAAAGCATCAGGTGAAAGAGCGTGTTTGAGGAAGAGTGATGCAGTGTGCGTTTTCCTGGCTTTCAAGTGAACTGGGAAACATACTCCTTGTGTTTCCACATTGTCTAAGAAACAACATGAGTCTTGCAAGAGATTGAAACAATGCATCCTAAAACGTATTACCGCAGTGAAAACACACGTTTCTACCAAGACTTGGAAGGAGCAAGCGAAAGAATAGTCGCTGAGTGTTCTTTCGGAGAGAAACACAAGCATTTGTTCCTTCTGGAGTGAGTTTTCAGCCAGGAATTCATATGCGTTTTGTACTGTGCAGAATGTAGCTACCTGCTCTTGAGTTGTGTCATAGAAGCACCTTTCCTGGAGGAGCTTATTGCAACATTCTTTGTTTGGCTAAGTTCTTTAGGGTTGGTTTTGGAAGGTCTTTCAACTTTGTCCAAATCCGCTTCGTATGAAATCTTTTCACAGCGCTCTTTCCAAGTGTCCACAAAGAGCTGCTCCTGGAAACTGTCCACATGCACATCTCCCATGCTGGTGTGCTCGTTTCACTACCTGGATTTTGGTTTTCTCTTCTTTCTTTGAAATGACAAGCCTTCTTTCTGCATGCTACACACACCTTGTAGCAGTTCCAGTTTGCAGCATGTTGGTGCTCCTAAAACGCTGTGTAACCTGTGTAGAGTGTGTCACTCTCCAGCACTGAATACACAACTTAGAGCTCCTTTCACCACAGACACGCAAACACATCTTTTTGTGAAAGTCCTACTTCTTTTCACTTGGAAATGTAAGGGTTTCAACGAGAACATGAAGTCAATGATGCTTTTGCACTCTACTACCAAACGAAATGACCTCCTCTACATGCCCGTCTGAGTTTCAGTGCAAAATGCCCTTGTTTTCTGGTTTCTTGAATGTTCTCAACACATTAGGAGAAAGAGCGTGTTTGAGCAAGAGTGATGCAGTGTGCGTTTCCCTAGATTTCAAGTGATTTGCGAAACATACTCCTTAGTTTTCCACATTGTGTAAGAAACATGAGGTTTGCAAGAGATTGAAACAATGCTTCCTAAAACGTATTCCAGCAGTGAAAACACACGTTTCGACAAAGACTTTGAAGGAGCAAGCAAAAGCCTAGTGGCTGAGTGTTCCTTTTGAGAGAAAGACATGCATTTCGTCCTTCTGGAATGAGTTTTCAGCCAGGAATTCGTATGCATTTTGTACTGTGCAGAAAGTAGCTACCTGCTCGGGAGTTGTGTCATAGAAGCACCTTTCTGGAGGAGCTTATTGCAACATTCATTGTTTGGCTCAGTTCTTTAGGGTTGGTTTTGGAAGGTCTTTCAACTTTGTCCAAATCCTGCTTCGTACGAAATTTTTTCACAGCTCTGTTTCCAAGTGTCCACAAAGAGCTGGTGCTTGAAACTGTCCACATGTACATCTCCCATACTGGTGTGCTCGTTCCCCTACCTGGATTTTGGTTTCCTCTTCTTTCTTTGAAACGACAAGCCTTCTTTCTGTATGCTACACACACCTTGTAGCAGTTTCAGTTTGGAGCATGTTGGTCTCCCCAAAATGCTGAGTATTCTATGTAGAGTGTGTCATTCTACAGCACTGAATACACAACTTAGAGCTCCTTTCAAAGCAGACACACAAACACATCTTTTTGTGAAAGTCTTACTTCAGGTCCCTTGGAAAATATATGGGTTTCTTTGAGAACATGAAGTCGATTACGCTTTTGCACTCTGCAAAGAATAGAAGTGATCTTTTGTACATGCCCGTCTGAATTTCACTGCAAAATGCCCTTCTTTTCTGCTTTCTTGAACATTCCCAAAGCATCAGGTGAAAGAGCGTGTTTGAGGAAGAGTGATGCAGTGTGCGTTTTCCTGGCTTTCAAGTGAATTGGGAAACATACTCCTTGTGTTTCCACATTGTCTAAGAAACAACATGAGTCTTGCAAGAGATTGAAACAATGCATCCTAAAACGTATTACCGCAGTGAAAACACACGTTTCTACCAAGACTTGGAAGGAGCAAGCGAAAGAATAGTCGCTGAGTGTTCTTTCGGAGAGAAACACAAGCATTTGTTCCTTCTGGAGTGAGTTTTCAGCCAGGAATTCATATGCGTTTTGTACTGTGCAGAATGTAGCTACCTGCTCTTGAGTTGTGTCATAGAAGCACCTTTCCTGGAGGAGCTTATTGCAACATTCTTTGTTTGGCTAAGTTCTTTAGGGTTGGTTTTGGAAGGTCTTTCAACTTTGTCCAAATCCGCTTCGTATGAAATCTTTTCACAGCGCTCTTTCCAAGTGTCCACAAAGAGCTGCTCCTGGAAACTGTCCACATGCACATCTCCCATGCTGGTGTGCTCGTTTCACTACCTGGATTTTGGTTTTCTCTTCTTTCTTTGAAATGACAAGCCTTCTATCTGCATGCTACACACACCTTGTAGCAGTTCCAGTTTGCAGCATGTTGGTGCTCCTAAAACGCTGTGTAACCTGTGTAGAGTGTGTCACTCTCCAGCACTGAATACACAACTTAGAGCTCCTTTCACCACAGACACGCAAACACATCTTTTTGTGAAAGTCCTACTTCTTTTCACTTGGAAATGTAAGGGTTTCAACGAGAACATGAAGTCAATGACGCTTTTGCACTCTACTACCAAACGAAATGACCTCCTCTACATGCCCGTCTGAGTTTCAGTGCAAAATGCCCTTGTTTTCTGGTTTCTTGAATGTTCTCAACACATTAGGAGAAAGAGCGTGTTTGAGCAAGAGTGATGCAGTGTGCGTTTCCCTAGATTTCAAGTGATTTGCGAAACATACTCCTTAGTTTTCCACATTGTGTAAGAAACATGAGGTTTGCAAGAGATTGAAACAATGCTTCCTAAAACGTATTCCAGCAGTGAAAACACACGTTTCGACAAAGACTTTGAAGGAGCAAGCAAAAGCCTAGTGGCTGAGTGTTCCTTTTGAGAGAAAGACATGCATTTCGTCCTTCTGGAATGAGTTTTCAGCCAGGAATTCGTATGCATTTTGTACTGTGCAGAAAGTAGCTACCTGCTCGGGAGTTGTGTCATAGAAGCACCTTTCTGGAGGAGCTTATTGCAACATTCATTGTTTGGCTCAGTTCTTTAGGGTTGGTTTTGGAAGGTCTTTCAACTTTGTCCAAATCCTGCTTCGTACGAAATTTTTTCACAGCTCTGTTTCCAAGTGTCCACAAAGAGCTGGTGCTTGAAACTGTCCACATGTACATCTCCCATACTGGTGTGCTCGTTCCCCTACCTGGATTTTGGTTTCCTCTTCTTTCTTTGAAACGACAAGCCTTCTTTCTGTATGCTACACACACCTTGTAGCAGTTTCAGTTTGGAGCATGTTGGTCTCCCCAAAATGCTGAGTATTCTATGTAGAGTGTGTCATTCTACAGCACTGAATACACAACTTAGAGCTCCTTTCAAAGCAGACACACAAACACATCTTTTTGTGAAAGTCTTACTTCAGGTCCCTTGGAAAATATATGGGTTTCTTTGAGAACATGAAGTCGATTACGCTTTTGCACTCTGCAAAGAATAGAAGTGATCTTTTGTACATGCCCGTCTGAATTTCACTGCAAAATGCCCTTCTTTTCTGCTTTCTTGAACATTCCCAAAGCATCAGGTGAAAGAGCGTGTTTGAGGAAGAGTGATGCAGTGTGCGTTTTCCTGGCTTTCAAGTGAATTGGGAAACATACTCCTTGTGTTTCCACATTGTCTAAGAAACAACATGAGTCTTGCAAGAGATTGAAACAATGCATCCTAAAACGTATTACCGCAGTGAAAACACACGTTTCTACCAAGACTTGGAAGGAGCAAGCGAAAGAATAGTCGCTGAGTGTTCTTTCGGAGAGAAACACAAGCATTTGTTCCTTCTGGAGTGAGTTTTCAGCCAGGAATTCATATGCGTTTTGTACTGTGCAGAATGTAGCTACCTGCTCTTGAGTTGTGTCATAGAAGCACCTTTCCTGGAGGAGCTTATTGCAACATTCTTTGTTTGGCTAAGTTCTTTAGGGTTGGTTTTGGAAGGTCTTTCAACTTTGTCCAAATCCGCTTCGTATGAAATCTTTTCACAGCGCTCTTTCCAAGTGTCCACAAAGAGCTGCTCCTGGAAACTGTCCACATGCACATCTCCCATGCTGGTGTGCTCGTTTCACTACCTGGATTTTGGTTTTCTCTTCTTTCTTTGAAATGACAAGCCTTCTATCTGCATGCTACACACACCTTGTAGCAGTTCCAGTTTGCAGCATGTTGGTGCTCCTAAAACGCTGTGTAACCTGTGTAGAGTGTGTCACTCTCCAGCACTGAATACACAACTTAGAGCTCCTTTCACCACAGACACGCAAACACATCTTTTTGTGAAAGTCCTACTTCTTTTCACTTGGAAATGTAAGGGTTTCAACGAGAACATGAAGTCAATGACGCTTTTGCACTCTACTACCAAACGAAATGACCTCCTCTACATGCCCGTCTGAGTTTCAGTGCAAAATGCCCTTGTTTTCTGGTTTCTTGAATGTTCTCAACACATTAGGAGAAAGAGCGTGTTTGAGCAAGAGTGATGCAGTGTGCGTTTCCCTAGATTTCAAGTGATTTGCGAAACATACTCCTTAGTTTTCCACATTGTGTAAGAAACATGAGGTTTGCAAGAGATTGAAACAATGCTTCCTAAAACGTATTCCAGCAGTGAAAACACACGTTTCGACAAAGACTTTGAAGGAGCAAGCAAAAGCCTAGTGGCTGAGTGTTCCTTTTGAGAGAAAGACATGCATTTCGTCCTTCTGGAATGAGTTTTCAGCCAGGAATTCGTATGCATTTTGTACTGTGCAGAAAGTAGCTACCTGCTCGGGAGTTGTGTCATAGAAGCACCTTTCTGGAGGAGCTTATTGCAACATTCATTGTTTGGCTCAGTTCTTTAGGGTTGGTTTTGGAAGGTCTTTCAACTTTGTCCAAATCCTGCTTCGTACGAAATTTTTTCACAGCGCTGTTTCCAAGTGTCCACAAAGAGCTGGTGCTTGAAACTGTCCACATGTACATCTCCCATACTGGTGTGCTCGTTCCCCTACCTGGATTTTGGTTTCCTCTTCTTTCTTTGAAACGACAAGCCTTCTTTCTGTATGCTACACACACCTTGTAGCAGTTTCAGTTTGCAGCATGTTGGTCTCCCCAAAATGCTGAGTATTCTATGTAGAGTGTGTCATTCTACAGCACTGAATACACAACTTAGAGCTCCTTTCAAAGCAGACACACAAACACATCTTTTTGTGAAAGTCTTACTTCAGGTCCCTTGGAAAATATATGGGTTTCTTTGAGAACATGAAGTCGATTACGCTTTTGCACTCTGCAAAGAATAGAAGTGATCTTTTGTACATGCCCGTCTGAATTTCACTGCAAAATGCCCTTCTTTTCTGCTTTCTTGAACATTCCCAAAGCATCAGGTGAAAGAGCGTGTTTGAGGAAGAGTGATGCAGTGTGCGTTTTCCTGGCTTTCAAGTGAACTGGGAAACATACTCCTTGTGTTTCCACATTGTCTAAGAAACAACATGAGTCTTGCAAGAGATTGAAACAATGCATCCTAAAACGTATTACCGCAGTGAAAACACACGTTTCTACCAAGACTTGGAAGGAGCAAGCGAAAGAATAGTCGCTGAGTGTTCTTTCGGAGAGAAACACAAGCATTTGTTCCTTCTGGAGTGAGTTTTCAGCCAGGAATTCATATGCGTTTTGTACTGTGCAGAATGTAGCTACCTGCTCTTGAATTGTGTCATAGAAGCACCTTTCCTGGAGGAGCTTATTGCAACATTCTTTGTTTGGCTAAGTTCTTTAGGGTTGGTTTTGGAAGGTCTTTCAACTTTGTCCAAATCCGCTTCGTATGAAATCTTTTCACAGCGCTCTTTCCAAGTGTCCACAAAGAGCTGCTCCTGGAAACTGTCCACATGCACATCTCCCATGCTGGTGTGCTCGTTTCACTACCTGGATTTTGGTTTTCTCTTCTTTCTTTGAAATGACAAGCCTTCTTTCTGCATGCTACACACACCTTGTAGCAGTTCCAGTTTGCAGCATGTTGGTGCTCCTAAAACGCTGTGTAACCTGTGTAGAGTGTGTCACTCTCCAGCACTGAATACACAACTTAGAGCTCCTTTCACCACAGACACGCAAACACATCTTTTTGTGAAAGTCCTACTTCTTTTCACTTGGAAATGTAAGGGTTTCAACGAGAACATGAAGTCAATGATGCTTTTGCACTCTACTACCAAACGAAATGACCTCCTCTACATGCCCGTCTGAGTTTCAGTGCAAAATGCCCTTGTTTTCTGGTTTCTTGAATGTTCTCAACACATTAGGAGAAAGAGCGTGTTTGAGCAAGAGTGATGCAGTGTGCGTTTCCCTAGATTTCAAGTGATTTGCGAAACATACTCCTTAGTTTTCCACATTGTGTAAGAAACATGAGGTTTGCAAGAGATTGAAACAATGCTTCCTAAAACGTATTCCAGCAGTGAAAACACACGTTTCGACAAAGACTTTGAAGGAGCAAGCAAAAGCCTAGTGGCTGAGTGTTCCTTTTGAGAGAAAGACATGCATTTCGTCCTTCTGGAATGAGTTTTCAGCCAGGAATTCGTATGCATTTTGTACTGTGCAGAAAGTAGCTACCTGCTCGGGAGTTGTGTCATAGAAGCACCTTTCTGGAGGAGCTTATTGCAACATTCATTGTTTGGCTCAGTTCTTTAGGGTTGGTTTTGGAAGGTCTTTCAACTTTGTCCAAATCCTGCTTCGTACGAAATTTTTTCACAGCGCTGTTTCCAAGTGTCCACAAAGAGCTGGTGCTTGAAACTGTCCACATGTACATCTCCCATACTGGTGTGCTCGTTCCCCTACCTGGATTTTGGTTTCCTCTTCTTTCTTTGAAACGACAAGCCTTCTTTCTGTATGCTACACACACCTTGTAGCAGTTTCAGTTTGCAGCATGTTGGTCTCCCCAAAATGCTGAGTATTCTATGTAGAGTGTGTCATTCTACAGCACTGAATACACAACTTAGAGCTCCTTTCAAAGCAGACACACAAACACATCTTTTTGTGAAAGTCTTACTTCAGGTCCCTTGGAAAATATATGGGTTTCTTTGAGAACATGAAGTCGATTACGCTTTTGCACTCTGCAAAGAATAGAAGTGATCTTTTGTACATGCCCGTCTGAATTTCACTGCAAAATGCCCTTCTTTTCTGCTTTCTTGAACATTCCCAAAGCATCAGGTGAAAGAGCGTGTTTGAGGAAGAGTGATGCAGTGTGCGTTTTCCTGGCTTTCAAGTGAACTGGGAAACATACTCCTTGTGTTTCCACATTGTCTAAGAAACAACATGAGTCTTGCAAGAGATTGAAACAATGCATCCTAAAACGTATTACCGCAGTGAAAACACACGTTTCTACCAAGACTTGGAAGGAGCAAGCGAAAGAATAGTCGCTGAGTGTTCTTTCGGAGAGAAACACAAGCATTTGTTCCTTCTGGAGTGAGTTTTCAGCCAGGAATTCATATGCGTTTTGTACTGTGCAGAATGTAGCTACCTGCTCTTGAGTTGTGTCATAGAAGCACCTTTCCTGGAGGAGCTTATTGCAACATTCTTTGTTTGGCTAAGTTCTTTAGGGTTGGTTTTGGAAGGTCTTTCAACTTTGTCCAAATCCGCTTCGTATGAAATCTTTTCACAGCCCTCTTTCCAAGTGTCCACAAAGAGCTGCTCCTGGAAACTGTCCACATGCACATCTCCCATGCTGGTGTGCTCGTTTCACTACCTGGATTTTGGTTTTCTCTTCTTTCTTTGAAATGACAAGCCTTCTTTCTGCATGCTACACACACCTTGTAGCAGTTCCAGTTTGCAGCATGTTGGTGCTCCTAAAACGCTGTGTAACCTGTGTAGAGTGTGTCACTCTCCAGCACTGAATACACAACTTAGAGCTCCTTTCACCACAGACACGCAAACACATCTTTTTGTGAAAGTCCTACTTCTTTTCACTTGGAAATGTAAGGGTTTCAACGAGAACATGAAGTCAATGATGCTTTTGCACTCTACTACCAAACGAAATGACCTCCTCTACATGCCCGTCTGAGTTTCAGTGCAAAATGCCCTTGTTTTCTGGTTTCTTGAATGTTCTCAACACATTAGGAGAAAGAGCGTGTTTGAGCAAGAGTGATGCAGTGTGCGTTTCCCTAGATTTCAAGTGATTTGCGAAACATACTCCTTAGTTTTCCACATTGTGTAAGAAACATGAGGTTTGCAAGAGATTGAAACAATGCTTCCTAAAACGTATTCCAGCAGTGAAAACACACGTTTCGACAAAGACTTTGAAGGAGCAAGCAAAAGCCTAGTGGCTGAGTGTTCCTTTTGAGAGAAAGACATGCATTTCGTCCTTCTGGAATGAGTTTTCAGCCAGGAATTCGTATGCATTTTGTACTGTGCAGAAAGTAGCTACCTGCTCGGGAGTTGTGTCATAGAAGCACCTTTCTGGAGGAGCTTATTGCAACATTCATTGTTTGGCTCAGTTCTTTAGGGTTGGTTTTGGAAGGTCTTTCAACTTTGTCCAAATCCTGCTTCGTACGAAATTTTTTCACAGCGCTGTTTCCAAGTGTCCACAAAGAGCTGGTGCTTGAAACTGTCCACATGTACATCTCCCATACTGGTGTGCTCGTTCCCCTACCTGGATTTTGGTTTCCTCTTCTTTCTTTGAAACGACAAGCCTTCTTTCTGTATGCTACACACACCTTGTAGCAGTTTCAGTTTGCAGCATGTTGGTCTCCCCAAAATGCTGAGTATTCTATGTAGAGTGTGTCATTCTACAGCACTGAATACACAACTTAGAGCTCCTTTCAAAGCAGACACACAAACACATCTTTTTGTGAAAGTCTTACTTCAGGTCCCTTGGAAAATATATGGGTTTCTTTGAGAACATGAAGTCGATTACGCTTTTGCACTCTGCAAAGAATAGAAGTGATCTTTTGTACATGCCCGTCTGAATTTCACTGCAAAATGCCCTTCTTTTCTGCTTTCTTGAACATTCCCAAAGCATCAGGTGAAAGAGCGTGTTTGAGGAAGAGTGATGCAGTGTGCGTTTTCCTGGCTTTCAAGTGAATTGGGAAACATACTCCTTGTGTTTCCACATTGTCTAAGAAACAACATGAGTCTTGCAAGAGATTGAAACAATGCATCCTAAAACGTATTACCGCAGTGAAAACACACGTTTCTACCAAGACTTGGAAGGAGCAAGCGAAAGAATAGTCGCTGAGTGTTCTTTCGGAGAGAAACACAAGCATTTGTTCCTTCTGGAGTGAGTTTTCAGCCAGGAATTCATATGCATTTTGTACTGTGCAGAATGTAGCTACCTGCTCTTGAGTTGTGTCATAGAAGCACCTTTCCTGGAGGAGCTTATTGCAACATTCTTTGTTTGGCTCAGTTCTTTAGGGTTGGTTTTGGAAGGTCTTTCAACTTTGTCCAAATCCGCTTCGTATGAAATCTTTTCACAGCGCTCTTTCCAAGTGTCCACAAAGAGCTGCTCCTGGAAACTGTCCACATGCACATCTCCCATGCTGGTGTGCTCGTTTCACTACCTGGATTTTGGTTTTCTCTTCTTTCTTTGAAATGACAAGCCTTCTTTCTGCATGCTACACACACCTTGTAGCAGTTCCAGTTTGCAGCATGTTGGTGCTCCTAAAACGCTGTGTAACCTGTGTAGAGTGTGTCACTCTCCAGCACTGAATACACAACTTAGAGCTCCTTTCACCACAGACACGCAAACACATCTTTTTGTGAAAGTCCTACTTCTTTTCACTTGGAAATGTAAGGGTTTCAACGAGAACATGAAGTCAATGATGCTTTTGCACTCTACTACCAAACGAAATGACCTCTTCTACATGCCCGTCTGAGGTTCAGTGCAAAATGCCCTTGTTTTCTGGTTTCTTGAATGTTCTCAACACATTAGGAGAAAGAGCGTGTTTGAGCAAGAGTGATGCAGTGTGCGTTTCCCTAGATTTCAAGTGATTTGCGAAACATACTCCTTAGTTTTCCACATTGTGTAAGAAACATGAGGTTTGCAAGAGATTGAAACAATGCTTCCTAAAACGTATTCCAGCAGTGAAAACACACGTTTTGACAAAGACTTTGAAGGAGCAAGCAAAAGCCTAGTGGCTGAGTGTTCCTTTTGAGAGAAAGACATGCATTTCGTCCTTCTGGAATGAGTTTTCAGCCAGGAATTCGTATGCATTTTGTACTGTGCAGAAAGTAGCTACCTGCTCGGGAGTTGTGTCATAGAAGCACCTTTCTGGAGGAGCTTATTGCAACATTCATTGTTTGGCTCAGTTCTTTAGGGTTGGTTTTGGAAGGTCTTTCAACTTTGTCCAAATCCTGCTTCGTACGAAATTTTTTCACAGCGCTGTTTCCAAGTGTCCACAAAGAGCTGGTGCTTGAAACTGTCCACATGTACATCTCCCATACTGGTGTGCTCGTTCCCCTACCTGGATTTTGGTTTCCTCTTCTTTCTTTGAAACGACAAGCCTTCTTTCTGTATGCTACACACACCTTGTAGCAGTTTCACTTTGCAGCATGTTGGTCTCCCCAAAATGCTGAGTATTCTATGTAGAGTGTGTCATTCTACAGCACTGAATACACAACTTAGAGCTCCTTTCAAAGCAGACACACAAACACATCTTTTTGTGAAAGTCTTACTTCAGGTCCCTTGGAAAATATATGGGTTTCTTTGAGAACATGAAGTCGATTACGCTTTTGCACTCTGCAAAGAATAGAAGTGATCTTTTGTACATGCCCGTCTGAATTTCACTGCAAAATGCCCTTCTTTTCTGCTTTCTTGAACATTCCCAAAGCATCAGGTGAAAGAGCGTGTTTGAGGAAGAGTGATGCAGTGTGCGTTTTCCTGGCTTTCAAGTGAATTGGGAAACATACTCCTTGTGTTTCCACATTGTCTAAGAAACAACATGAGTCTTGCAAGAGATTGAAACAATGCATCCTAAAACGTATTACCGCAGTGAAAACACACGTTTCTACCAAGACTTGGAAGGAGCAAGCGAAAGAATAGTCGCTGAGTGTTCTTTCGGAGAGAAACACAAGCATTTGTTCCTTCTGGAGTGAGTTTTCAGCCAGGAATTCATATGCGTTTTGTACTGTGCAGAATGTAGCTACCTGCTCTTGAGTTGTGTCATAGAAGCACCTTTACTGGAGGAGCTTATTGCAACATTCTTTGTTTGGCTAAGTTCTTTAGGGTTGGTTTTGGAAGGTCTTTCAACTTTGTCCAAATCCGCTTCGTATGAAATCTTTTCACAGCGCTCTTTCCAAGTGTCCACAAAGAGCTGCTCCTGGAAACTGTCCACATGCACATCTCCCATGCTGGTGTGCTCGTTTCACTACCTGGATTTTGGTTTTCTCTTCTTTCTTTGAAATGACAAGCCTTCTTTCTGCATGCTACACACACCTTGTAGCAGTTCCAGTTTGCAGCATGTTGGTGCTCCTAAAACGCTGTGTAACCTGTGTAGAGTGTGTCACTCTCCAGCACTGAATACACAACTTAGAGCTCCTTTCACCACAGACACGCAAACACATCTTTTTGTGAAAGTCCTACTTCTTTTCACTTGGAAATGTAAGGGTTTCAACGAGAACATGAAGTCAATGATGCTTTTGCACTCTACTACCAAACGAAATGACCTCTTCTACATGCCCGTCTGAGGTTCAGTGCAAAATGCCCTTGTTTTCTGGTTTCTTGAATGTTCTCAACACATTAGGAGAAAGAGCGTGTTTGAGCAAGAGTGATGCAGTGTGCGTTTCCCTAGATTTCAAGTGATTTGCGAAACATACTCCTTAGTTTTCCACATTGTGTAAGAAACATGAGGTTTGCAAGAGATTGAAACAATGCTTCCTAAAACGTATTCCAGCAGTGAAAACACACGTTTCGACAAAGACTTTGAAGGAGCAAGCAAAAGCCTAGTGGCTGAGTGTTCCTTTTGAGAGAAAGACATGCATTTCGTCCTTCTGGAATGAGTTTTCAGCCAGGAATTCGTATGCATTTTGTACTGTGCAGAAAGTAGCTACCTGCTCGGGAGTTGTGTCATAGAAGCACCTTTCTGGAGGAGCTTATTGCAACATTCATTGTTTGGCTCAGTTCTTTAGGGTTGGTTTTGGAAGGTCTTTCAACTTTGTCCAAATCCTGCTTCGTACGAAATTTTTTCACAGCGCTGTTTCCAAGTGTCCACAAAGAGCTGGTGCTTGAAACTGTCCACATGTACATCTCCCATACTGGTGTGCTCGTTCCCCTACCTGGATTTTGGTTTCCTCTTCTTTCTTTGAAACGACAAGCCTTCTTTCTGTATGCTACACACACCTTGTAGCAGTTTCAGTTTGCAGCATGTTGGTCTCCCCAAAATGCTGAGTATTCTATGTAGAGTGTGTCATTCTACAGCACTGAATACACAACTTAGAGCTCCTTTCAAAGCAGACACACAAACACATCTTTTTGTGAAAGTCTTACTTCAGGTCCCTTGGAAAATATATGGGTTTCTTTGAGAACATGAAGTCGATTACGCTTTTGCACTCTGCAAAGAATAGAAGTGATCTTTTGTACATGCCCGTCTGAATTTCACTGCAAAATGCCCTTCTTTTCTGCTTTCTTGAACATTCCCAAAGCATCAGGTGAAAGAGCGTGTTTGAGGAAGAGTGATGCAGTGTGCGTTTTCCTGGCTTTCAAGTGAATTGGGAAACATACTCCTTGTGTTTCCACATTGTCTAAGAAACAACATGAGTCTTGCAAGAGATTGAAACAATGCATCCTAAAACGTATTACCGCAGTGAAAACACACGTTTCTACCAAGACTTGGAAGGAGCAAGCGAAAGAATAGTCGCTGAGTGTTCTTTCGGAGAGAAACACAAGCATTTGTTCCTTCTGGAGTGAGTTTTCAGCCAGGAATTCATATGCGTTTTGTACTGTGCAGAATGTAGCTACCTGCTCTTGAGTTGTGTCATGGAAGCACCTTTACTGGAGGAGCTTATTGCAACATTCTTTGTCTGGCTAAGTTCTTTAGGGTTGGTTTTGGAAGGTCTTTCAACTTTGTCCAAATCCGCTTCGTATGAAATCTTTTCACAGCGCTCTTTCCAAGTGTCCACAAAGAGCTGCTCCTGGAAACTGTCCACATGCACATCTCCCATGCTGGTGTGCTCGTTTCACTACCTGGATTTTGGTTTTCTCTTCTTTCTTTGAAATGACAAGCCTTCTTTCTGCATGCTACACACACCTTGTAGCAGTTCCAGTTTGCAGCATGTTGGTGCTCCTAAAACGCTGTGTAACCTGTGTAGAGTGTGTCACTCTCCAGCACTGAATACACAACTTAGAGCTCCTTTCACCACAGACACGCAAACACATCTTTTTGTGAAAGTCCTACTTCTTTTCACTTGGAAATGTAAGGGTTTCAACGAGAACATGAAGTCAATGATGCTTTTGCACTCTACTACCAAACGAAATGACCTCCTCTACATGCCCGTCTGAGTTTCAGTGCAAAATGCCCTTGTTTTCTGGTTTCTTGAATGTTCTCAACACATTAGGAGAAAGAGCGTGTTTGAGCAAGAGTGATGCAGTGTGCGTTTCCCTAGATTTCAAGTGATTTGCGAAACATACTCCTTAGTTTTCCACATTGTGTAAGAAACATGAGGTTTGCAAGAGATTGAAACAATGCTTCCTAAAACGTATTCCAGCAGTGAAAACACACGTTTCGACAAAGACTTTGAAGGAGCAAGCAAAAGCCTAGTGGCTGAGTGTTCCTTTTGAGAGAAAGACATGCATTTCGTCCTTCTGGAATGAGTTTTCAGCCAGGAATTCGTATGCATTTTGTACTGTGCAGAAAGTAGCTACCTGCTCGGGAGTTGTGTCATAGAAGCACCTTTCTGGAGGAGCTTATTGCAACATTCATTGTTTGGCTCAGTTCTTTAGGGTTGGTTTTGGAAGGTCTTTCAACTTTGTCCAAATCCTGCTTCGTACGAAATTTTTTCACAGCTCTGTTTCCAAGTGTCCACAAAGAGCTGGTGCTTGAAACTGTCCACATGTACATCTCCCATACTGGTGTGCTCGTTCCCCTACCTGGATTTTGGTTTCCTCTTCTTTCTTTGAAACGACAAGCCTTCTTTCTGTATGCTACACACACCTTGTAGCAGTTTCAGTTTGGAGCATGTTGGTCTCCCCAAAATGCTGAGTATTCTATGTAGAGTGTGTCATTCTACAGCACTGAATACACAACTTAGAGCTCCTTTCAAAGCAGACACACAAACACATCTTTTTGTGAAAGTCTTACTTCAGGTCCCTTGGAAAATATATGGGTTTCTTTGAGAACATGAAGTCGATTACGCTTTTGCACTCTGCAAAGAATAGAAGTGATCTTTTGTACATGCCCGTCTGAATTTCACTGCAAAATGCCCTTCTTTTCTGCTTTCTTGAACATTCCCAAAGCATCAGGTGAAAGAGCGTGTTTGAGGAAGAGTGATGCAGTGTGCGTTTTCCTGGCTTTCAAGTGAATTGGGAAACATACTCCTTGTGTTTCCACATTGTCTAAGAAACAACATGAGTCTTGCAAGAGATTGAAACAATGCATCCTAAAACGTATTACCGCAGTGAAAACACACGTTTCTACCAAGACTTGGAAGGAGCAAGCGAAAGAATAGTCGCTGAGTGTTCTTTCGGAGAGAAACACAAGCATTTGTTCCTTCTGGAGTGAGTTTTCAGCCAGGAATTCATATGCGTTTTGTACTGTGCAGAATGTAGCTACCTGCTCTTGAGTTGTGTCATAGAAGCACCTTTACTGGAGGAGCTTATTGCAACATTCTTTGTTTGGCTAAGTTCTTTAGGGTTGGTTTTGGAAGGTCTTTCAACTTTGTCCAAATCCGCTTCGTATGAAATCTTTTCACAGCGCTCTTTCCAAGTGTCCACAAAGAGCTGCTCCTGGAAACTGTCCACATGCACATCTCCCATGCTGGTGTGCTCGTTTCACTACCTGGATTTTGGTTTTCTCTTCTTTCTTTGAAATGACAAGCCTTCTTTCTGCATGCTACACACACCTTGTAGCAGTTCCAGTTTGCAGCATGTTGGTGCTCCTAAAACGCTATGTAACCTGTGTAGAGTGTGTCACTCTCCAGCACTGAATACACAACTTAGAGCTCCTTTCACCACAGACACGCAAACACATCTTTTTGTGAAAGTCCTACTTCTTTTCACTTGGAAATGTAAGGGTTTCAACGAGAACATGAAGTCAATGATGCTTTTGCACTCTACTACCAAACGAAATGACCTCCTCTACATGCCCGTCTGAGTTTCAGTGCAAAATGCCCTTGTTTTCTGGTTTCTTGAATGTTCTCAACACATTAGGAGAAAGAGCGTGTTTGAGCAAGAGTGATGCAGTGTGCGTTTCCCTAGATTTCAAGTGATTTGCGAAACATACTCCTTAGTTTTCCACATTGTGTAAGAAACATGAGGTTTGCAAGAGATTGAAACAATGCTTCCTAAAACGTATTCCAGCAGTGAAAACACACGTTTCGACAAAGACTTTGAAGGAGCAAGCAAAAGCCTAGTGGCTGAGTGTTCCTTTTGAGAGAAAGACATGCATTTCGTCCTTCTGGAATGAGTTTTCAGCCAGGAATTCGTATGCATTTTGTACTGTGCAGAAAGTAGCTACCTGCTCGGGAGTTGTGTCATAGAAGCACCTTTCTGGAGGAGCTTATTGCAACATTCATTGTTTGGCTCAGTTCTTTAGGGTTGGTTTTGGAAGGTCTTTCAACTTTGTCCAAATCCTGCTTCGTACGAAATTTTTTCACAGCGCTGTTTCCAAGTGTCCACAAAGAGCTGGTGCTTGAAACTGTCCACATGTACATCTCCCATACTGGTGTGCTCCTTCCCCTACCTGGATTTTGGTTTCCTCTTCTTTCTTTGAAACGACAAGCCTTCTTTCTGTATGCTACACACACCTTGTAGCAGTTTCACTTTGCAGCATGTTGGTCTCCCCAAAATGCTGAGTATTCTATGTAGAGTGTGTCATTCTACAGCACTGAATACACAACTTAGAGCTCCTTTCAAAGCAGACACACAAACACATCTTTTTGTGAAAGTCTTACTTCAGGTCCCTTGGAAAATATATGGGTTTCTTTGAGAACATGAAGTCGATTACGCTTTTGCACTCTGCAAAGAATAGAAGTGATCTTTTGTACATGCCCGTCTGAATTTCACTGCAAAATGCCCTTCTTTTCTGCTTTCTTGAACATTCCCAAAGCATCAGGTGAAAGAGCGTGTTTGAGGAAGAGTGATGCAGTGTGCGTTTTCCTGACTTTCAAGTGAACTGGGAAACATACTCCTTGTGTTTCCACATTGTCTAAGAAACAACATGAGTCTTGCAAGAGATTGAAACAATGCATCCTAAAACGTATTACCGCAGTGAAAACACACGTTTCTACCAAGACTTGGAAGGAGCAAGCGAAAGAATAGTCGCTGAGTGTTCTTTCGGAGAGAAACACAAGCATTTGTTCCTTCTGGAGTGAGTTTTCAGCCAGGAATTCATATGCATTTTGTACTGTGCAGAATGTAGCTACCTGCTCTTGAGTTGTGTCATAGAAGCACCTTTCCTGGAGGAGCTTATTGCAACATTCTTTGTTTGGCTCAGTTCTTTAGGGTTGGTTTTGGAAGGTCTTTCAACTTTGTCCAAATCCGCTTCGTATGAAATCTTTTCACAGCGCTCTTTCCAAGTGTCCACAAAGAGCTGCTCCTGGAAACTGTCCACATGCACATCTCCCATGCTGGTGTGCTCGTTTCACTACCTGGATTTTGGTTTTCTCTTCTTTCTTTGAAATGACAAGCCTTCTTTCTGCATGCTACACACACCTTGTAGCAGTTCCAGTTTGCAGCATGTTGGTGCTCCTAAAACGCTGTGTAACCTGTGTAGAGTGTGTCACTCTCCAGCACTGAATACACAACTTAGAGCTCCTTTCACCACAGACACGCAAACACATCTTTTTGTGAAAGTCCTACTTCTTTTCACTTGGAAATGTAAGGGTTTCAACGAGAACATGAAGTCAATGATGCTTTTGCACTCTACTACCAAACGAAATGACCTCTTCTACATGCCCGTCTGAGGTTCAGTGCAAAATGCCCTTGTTTTCTGGTTTCTTGAATGTTCTCAACACATTAGGAGAAAGAGCGTGTTTGAGCAAGAGTGATGCAGTGTGCGTTTCCCTAGATTTCAAGTGATTTGCGAAACATACTCCTTAGTTTTCCACATTGTGTAAGAAACATGAGGTTTGCAAGAGATTGAAACAATGCTTCCTAAAACGTATTCCAGCAGTGAAAACACACGTTTCGACAAAGACTTTGAAGGAGCAAGCAAAAGCCTAGTGGCTGAGTGTTCCTTTTGAGAGAAAGACATGCATTTCGTCCTTCTGGAATGAGTTTTCAGCCAGGAATTCGTATGCATTTTGTACTGTGCAGAAAGTAGCTACCTGCTCGGGAGTTGTGTCATAGAAGCACCTTTCTGGAGGAGCTTATTGCAACATTCATTGTTTGGCTCAGTTCTTTAGGGTTGGTTTTGGAAGGTCTTTCAACTTTGTCCAAATCCTGCTTCGTACGAAATTTTTTCACAGCGCTGTTTCCAAGTGTCCACAAAGAGCTGGTGCTTGAAACTGTCCACATGTACATCTCCCATACTGGTGTGCTCGTTCCCCTACCTGGATTTTGGTTTCCTCTTCTTTCTTTGAAACGACAAGCCTTCTTTCTGTATGCTACACACACCTTGTAGCAGTTTCAGTTTGCAGCATGTTGGTCTCCCCAAAATGCTGAGTATTCTATGTAGAGTGTGTCATTCTACAGCACTGAATACACAACTTAGAGCTCCTTTCAAAGCAGACACACAAACACATCTTTTTGTGAAAGTCTTACTTCAGGTCCCTTGGAAAATATATGGGTTTCTTTGAGAACATGAAGTCGATTACACTTTTGCACTCTGCAAAGAATAGAAGTGATCTTTTGTACATGCCCGTCTGAATTTCACTGCAAAATGCCCTTCTTTTCTGCTTTCTTGAACATTCCCAAAGCATCAGGTGAAAGAGCGTGTTTGAGGAAGAGTGATGCAGTGTGCGTTTTCCTGGCTTTCAAGTGAATTGGGAAACATACTCCTTGTGTTTCCACATTGTCTAAGAAACAACATGAGTCTTGCAAGAGATTGAAACAATGCATCCTAAAACGTATTACCGCAGTGAAAACACACGTTTCTACCAAGACTTGGAAGGAGCAAGCGAAAGAATAGTCGCTGAGTGTTCTTTCGGAGAGAAACACAAGCATTTGTTCCTTCTGGAGTGAGTTTTCAGCCAGGAATTCATATGCGTTTTGTACTGTGCAGAATGTAGCTACCTGCTCTTGAGTTGTGTCATAGAAGCACCTTTACTGGAGGAGCTTATTGCAACATTCTTTGTTTGGCTAAGTTCTTTAGGGTTGGTTTTGGAAGGTCTTTCAACTTTGTCCAAATCCGCTTCGTATGAAATCTTTTCACAGCGCTCTTTCCAAGTGTCCACAAAGAGCTGCTCCTGGAAACTGTCCACATGCACATCTCCCATGCTGGTGTGCTCGTTTCACTACCTGGATTTTGGTTTTCTCTTCTTTCTTTGAAATGACAAGCCTTCTTTCTGCATGCTACACACACCTTGTAGCAGTTCCAGTTTGCAGCATGTTGGTGCTCCTAAAACGCTGTGTAACCTGTGTAGAGTGTGTCACTCTCCAGCACTGAATACACAACTTAGAGCTCCTTTCACCACAGACACGCAAACACATCTTTTTGTGAAAGTCCTACTTCTTTTCACTTGGAAATGTAAGGGTTTCAACGAGAACATGAAGTCAATGATGCTTTTGCACTCTACTACCAAACGAAATGACCTCCTCTACATGCCCGTCTGAGGTTCAGTGCAAAATGCCCTTGTTTTCTGGTTTCTTGAATGTTCTCAACACATTAGGAGAAAGAGCGTGTTTGAGCAAGAGTGATGCAGTGTGCGTTTCCCTAGATTTCAAGTGATTTGCGAAACATACTCCTTAGTTTTCCACATTGTGTAAGAAACATGAGGTTTGCAAGAGATTGAAACAATGCTTCCTAAAACGTATTCCAGCAGTGAAAACACACGTTTCGACAAAGACTTTGAAGGAGCAAGCAAAAGCCTAGTGGCTGAGTGTTCCTTTTGAGAGAAAGACATGCATTTCGTCCTTCTGGAATGAGTTTTCAGCCAGGAATTCGTATGCATTTTGTACTGTGCAGAAAGTAGCTACCTGCTCGGGAGTTGTGTCATAGAAGCACCTTTCTGGAGGAGCTTATTGCAACATTCATTGTTTGGCTCAGTTCTTTAGGGTTGGTTTTGGAAGGTCTTTCAACTTTGTCCAAATCCTGCTTCGTACGAAATTTTTTCACAGCGCTGTTTCCAAGTGTCCACAAAGAGCTGGTGCTTGAAACTGTCCACATGTACATCTCCCATACTGGTGTGCTCGTTCCCCTACCTGGATTTTGGTTTCCTCTTCTTTCTTTGAAACGACAAGCCTTCTTTCTGTATGCTACACACACCTTGTAGCAGTTTCAGTTTGCAGCATGTTGGTCTCCCCAAAATGCTGAGTATTCTATGTAGAGTGTGTCATTCTACAGCACTGAATACACAACTTAGAGCTCCTTTCAAAGCAGACACACAAACACATCTTTTTGTGAAAGTCTTACTTCAGGTCCCTTGGAAAATATATGGGTTTCTTTGAGAACATGAAGTCGATTACGCTTTTGCACTCTGCAAAGAATAGAAGTGATCTTTTGTACATGCCCGTCTGAATTTCACTGCAAAATGCCCTTCTTTTCTGCTTTCTTGAACATTCCCAAAGCATCAGGTGAAAGAGCGTGTTTGAGGAAGAGTGATGCAGTGTGCGTTTTCCTGGCTTTCAAGTGAACTGGGAAACATACTCCTTGTGTTTCCACATTGTCTAAGAAACAACATGAGTCTTGCAAGAGATTGAAACAATGCATCCTAAAACGTATTACCGCAGTGAAAACACACGTTTCTACCAAGACTTGGAAGGAGCAAGCGAAAGAATAGTCGCTGAGTGTTCTTTCGGAGAGAAACACAAGCATTTGTTCCTTCTGGAGTGAGTTTTCAGCCAGGAATTCATATGCATTTTGTACTGTGCAGAATGTAGCTACCTGCTCTTGAGTTGTGTCATGGAAGCACCTTTCCTGGAGGAGCTTATTGCAACATTCTTTGTTTGGCTAAGTTCTTTAGGGTTGGTTTTGGAAGGTCTTTCAACTTTGTCCAAATCCGCTTCGTATGAAATCTTTTCACAGCGCTCTTTCCAAGTGTCCACAAAGAGCTGCTCCTGGAAACTGTCCACATGCACATCTCCCATGCTGGTGTGCTCGTTTCACTACCTGGATTTTGGTTTTCTCTTCTTTCTTTGAAATGACAAGCCTTCTTTCTGCATGCTACACACACCTTGTAGCAGTTCCAGTTTGCAGCATGTTGGTGCTCCTAAAACGCTGTGTAACCTGTGTAGAGTGTGTCACTCTCCAGCACTGAATACACAACTTAGAGCTCCTTTCACCACAGACACGCAAACACATCTTTTTGTGAAAGTCCTACTTCTTTTCACTTGGAAATGTAAGGGTTTCAACGAGAACATGAAGTCAATGATGCTTTTGCACTCTACTACCAAACGAAATGACCTCCTCTACATGCCCGTCTGAGTTTCAGTGCAAAATGCCCTTGTTTTCTGGTTTCTTGAATGTTCTCAACACATTAGGAGAAAGAGCGTGTTTGAGCAAGAGTGATGCAGTGTGCGTTTCCCTAGATTTCAAGTGATTTGCGAAACATACTCCTTAGTTTTCCACATTGTGTAAGAAACATGAGGTTTGCAAGAGATTGAAACAATGCTTCCTAAAACGTATTCCAGCAGTGAAAACACACGTTTCGACAAAGACTTTGAAGGAGCAAGCAAAAGCCTAGTGGCTGAGTGTTCCTTTTGAGAGAAAGACATGCATTTCGTCCTTCTGGAATGAGTTTTCAGCCAGGAATTCGTATGCATTTTGTACTGTGCAGAAAGTAGCTACCTGCTCGGGAGTTGTGTCATAGAAGCACCTTTCTGGAGGAGCTTATTGCAACATTCATTGTTTGGCTCAGTTCTTTAGGGTTGGTTTTGGAAGGTCTTTCAACTTTGTCCAAATCCTGCTTCGTACGAAATTTTTTCACAGCGCTGTTTCCAAGTGTCCACAAAGAGCTGGTGCTTGAAACTGTCCACATGTACATCTCCCATACTGGTGTGCTCGTTCCCCTACCTGGATTTTGGTTTCCTCTTCTTTCTTTGAAACGACAAGCCTTCTTTCTGTATGCTACACACACCTTGTAGCAGTTTCAGTTTGCAGCATGTTGGTCTCCCCAAAATACTGAGTATTCTATGTAGAGTGTGTCATTCTACAGCACTGAATACACAACTTAGAGCTCCTTTCAAAGCAGACACACAAACACATCTTTTTGTGAAAGTCTTACTTCAGGTCCCTTGGAAAATATATGGGTTTCTTTGAGAACATGAAGTCGATTACGCTTTTGCACTCTGCAAAGAATAGAAGTGATCTTTTCTACATGCCCGTCTGAATTTCACTGCAAAATGCCCTTCTTTTCTGCTTTCTTGAACATTCCCAAAGCATCAGGTGAAAGAGCGTGTTTGAGGAAGAGTGATGCAGTGTGCGTTTTCCTGGCTTTCAAGTGAACTGGGAAACATACTCCTTGTGTTTCCACATTGTCTAAGAAACAACATGAGTCTTGCAAGAGATTGAAACAATGCATCCTAAAACGTATTACCGCAGTGAAAACACACGTTTCTACCAAGACTTGGAAGGAGCAAGCGAAAGAATAGTCGCTGAGTGTTCTTTCGGAGAGAAACACAAGCATTTGTTCCTTCTGGAGTGAGTTTTCAGCCAGGAATTCATATGCATTTTGTACTGTGCAGAATGTAGCTACCTGCTCTTGAGTTGTGTCATGGAAGCACCTTTCCTGGAGGAGCTTATTGCAACATTCTTTGTTTGGCTAAGTTCTTTAGGGTTGGTTTTGGAAGGTCTTTCAACTTTGTCCAAATCCGCTTCGTATGAAATCTTTTCACAGCGCTCTTTCCAAGTGTCCACAAAGAGCTGCTCCTGGAAACTGTCCACATGCACATCTCCCATGCTGGTGTGCTCGTTTCACTACCTGGATTTTGGTTTTCTCTTCTTTCTTTGAAATGACAAGCCTTCTTTCTGCATGCTACACACACCTTGTAGCAGTTCCAGTTTGCAGCATGTTGGTGCTCCTAAAACGCTGTGTAACCTGTGTAGAGTGTGTCACTCTCCAGCACTGAATACACAACTTAGAGCTCCTTTCACCACAGACACGCAAACACATCTTTTTGTGAAAGTCCTACTTCTTTTCACTTGGAAATGTAAGGGTTTCAACGAGAACATGAAGTCAATGATGCTTTTGCACTCTACTACCAAACGAAATGACCTCCTCTACATGCCCGTCTGAGTTTCAGTGCAAAATGCCCTTGTTTTCTGGTTTCTTGAATGTTCTCAACACATTAGGAGAAAGAGCGTGTTTGAGCAAGAGTGATGCAGTGTGCGTTTCCCTAGATTTCAAGTGATTTGCGAAACATGCTCCTTAGTTTTCCACATTGTGTAAGAAACATGAGGTTTGCAAGAGATTGAAACAATGCTTCCTAAAACGTATTCCAGCAGTGAAAACACACGTTTCGACAAAGACTTTGAAGGAGCAAGCAAAGGCCTAGTGGCTGAGTGTTCCTTTTGAGAGAAAGACATGCATTTCGTCCTTCTGGAATGAGTTTTCAGCCAGGAATTCGTATGCATTTTGTACTGTGCAGAAAGTAGCTACCTGCTCGGGAGTTGTGTCATAGAAGCACCTTTCTGGAGGAGCTTATTGCAACATTCATTGTTTGGCTCAGTTCTTTAGGGTTGGTTTTGGAAGGTCTTTCAACTTTGTCCAAATCCTGCTTCGTACGAAATTTTTTCACAGCTCTGTTTCCAAGTGTCTACAAAGAGCTGGTGCTTGAAACTGTCCACATGTACATCTCCCATACTGGTGTGCTCGTTCCCCTACCTGGATTTTGGTTTCCTCTTCTTTCTTTGAAACGACAAGCCTTCTTTCTGTATGCTACACACACCTTGTAGCAGTTTCACTTTGCAGCATGTTGGTCTCCCCAAAATGCTGAGTATTCTATGTAGAGTGTGTCATTCTACAGCACTGAATACACAACTTAGAGCTCCTTTCAAAGCAGACACACAAACACATCTTTTTGTGAAAGTCTTACTTCAGGTCCCTTGGAAAATATATGGGTTTCTTTGAGAACATGAAGTCGATTACGCTTTTGCACTCTGCAAAGAATAGAAGTGATCTTTTGTACATGCCCGTCTGAATTTCACTGCAAAATGCCCTTCTTTTCTGCTTTCTTGAACATTCCCAAAGCATCAGGTGAAAGAGCGTGTTTGAGGAAGAGTGATGCAGTGTGCGTTTTCCTGGCTTTCAAGTGAACTGGGAAACATACTCCTTGTGTTTCCACATTGTCTAAGAAACAACATGAGTCTTGCAAGAGATTGAAACAATGCATCCTAAAACGTATTACCGCAGTGAAAACACACGTTTCTACCAAGACTTGGAAGGAGCAAGCGAAAGAATAGTCGCTGAGTGTTCTTTCGGAGAGAAACACAAGCATTTGTTCCTTCTGGAGTGAGTTTTCAGCCAGGAATTCATATGCATTTTGTACTGTGCAGAATGTAGCTACCTGCTCTTGAGTTGTGTCATAGAAGCACCTTTCCTGGAGGAGCTTATTGCAACATTCTTTGTTTGGCTAAGTTCTTTAGGGTTCGTTTTGGAAGGTCTTTCAACTTTGTCCAAATCCGCTTCGTATGAAATCTTTTCACAGCGCTCTTTCCAAGTGTCCACAAAGAGCTGCTCCTGGAAACTGTCCACATGCACATCTCCCATGCTGGTGTGCTCGTTTCACTACCTGGATTTTGGTTTTCTCTTCTTTCTTTGAAATGACAAGCCTTCTTTCTGCATGCTACACACACCTTGTAGCAGTTCCAGTTTGCAGCATGTTGGTGCTCCTAAAACGCTGTGTAACCTGTGTAGAGTGTGTCACTCTCCAGCACTGAATACACAACTTAGAGCTCCTTTCACCACAGACACGCAAACACATCTTTTTGTGAAAGTCCTACTTCTTTTCACTTGGAAATGTAAGGGTTTCAACAAGAACATGAAGTCAATGATGCTTTTGCACTCTACTACCAAACGAAATGACCTCTTCTACATGCCCGTCTGAGGTTCAGTGCAAAATGCCCTTGTTTTCTGGTTTCTTGAATGTTCTCAACACATTAGGAGAAAGAGCGTGTTTGAGCAAGAGTGATGCAGTGTGCGTTTCCCTAGATTTCAAGTGATTTGCGAAACATACTCCTTAGTTTTCCACATTGTGTAAGAAACATGAGGTTTGCAAGAGATTGAAACAATGCTTCCTAAAACGTATTCCAGCAGTGAAAACACACGTTTCGACAAAGACTTTGAAGGAGCAAGCAAAAGCCTAGTGGCTGAGTGTTCCTTTTGAGAGAAAGACATGCATTTCGTCCTTCTGGAATGAGTTTTCAGCCAGGAATTCGTATGCATTTTGTACTGTGCAGAAAGTAGCTACCTGCTCGGGAGTTGTGTCATAGAAGCACCTTTCTGGAGGAGCTTATTGCAACATTCATTGTTTGGCTCAGTTCTTTAGGGTTGGTTTTGGAAGGTCTTTCAACTTTGTCCAAATCCTGCTTCGTACGAAATTTTTTCACAGCGCTGTTTCCAAGTGTCCACAAAGAGCTGGTGCTTGAAACTGTCCACATGTACATCTCCCATACTGGTGTGCTCGTTCCCCTACCTGGATTTTGGTTTCCTCTTCTTTCTTTGAAACCACAAGCCTTCTTTCTGTATGCTACACACACCTTGTAGCAGTTTCAGTTTGGAGCATGTTGGTCTCCCCAAAATGCTGAGTATTCTATGTAGAGTGTGTCATTCTACAGCACTGAATACACAACTTAGAGCTCCTTTCAAAGCAGACACACAAACACATCTTTTTGTGAAAGTCTTACTTCAGGTCCCTTGGAAAATATATGGGTTTCTTTGAGAACATGAAGTCGATTACGCTTTTGCACTCTGGAAAGAATAGAAGTGATCTTTTGTACATGCCCGTCTGAATTTCACTGCAAAATGCCCTTCTTTTCTGCTTTCTTGAACATTCCCAAAGCATCAGGTGAAAGAGCGTGTTTGAGGAAGAGTGATGCAGTGTGCGTTTTCCTGGCTTTCAAGTGAATTGGGAAACATACTCCTTGTGTTTCCACATTGTCTAAGAAACAACATGAGTCTTGCAAGAGATTGAAACAATGCATCCTAAAACGTATTACCGCAGTGAAAACACACGTTTCTACCAAGACTTGGAAGGAGCAAGCGAAAGAATAGTCGCTGAGTGTTCTTTCGGAGAGAAACACAAGCATTTGTTCCTTCTGGAGTGAGTTTTCAGCCAGGAATTCATATGCGTTTTGTACTGTGCAGAATGTAGCTACCTGCTCTTGAGTTGTGTCATGGAAGCACCTTTACTGGAGGAGCTTATTGCAACATTCTTTGTCTGGCTAAGTTCTTTAGGGTTGGTTTTGGAAGGTCTTTCAACTTTGTCCAAATCCGCTTCGTATGAAATCTTTTCACAGCGCTCTTTCCAAGTGTCCACAAAGAGCTGCTCCTGGAAACTGTCCACATGCACATCTCCCATGCTGGTGTGCTCGTTTCACTACCTGGATTTTGGTTTTCTCTTCTTTCTTTGAAATGACAAGCCTTCTTTCTGCATGCTACACACACCTTGTAGCAGTTCCAGTTTGCAGCATGTTGGTGCTCCTAAAACGCTGTGTAACCTGTGTAGAGTGTGTCACTCTCCAGCACTGAATACACAACTTAGAGCTCCTTTCACCACAGACACGCAAACACATCTTTTTGTGAAAGTCCTACTTCTTTTCACTTGGAAATGTAAGGGTTTCAACGAGAACATGAAGTCAATGATGCTTTTGCACTCTACTACCAAACGAAATGACCTCCTCTACATGCCCGTCTGAGTTTCAGTGCAAAATGCCCTTGTTTTCTGGTTTCTTGAATGTTCTCAACACATTAGGAGAAAGAGCGTGTTTGAGCAAGAGTGATGCAGTGTGCGTTTCCCTAGATTTCAAGTGATTTGCGAAACATACTCCTTAGTTTTCCACATTGTGTAAGAAACATGAGGTTTGCAAGAGATTGAAACAATGCTTCCTAAAACGTATTCCAGCAGTGAAAACACACGTTTCGACAAAGACTTTGAAGGAGCAAGCAAAAGCCTAGTGGCTGAGTGTTCCTTTTGAGAGAAAGACATGCATTTCGTCCTTCTGGAATGAGTTTTCAGCCAGGAATTCGTATGCATTTTGTACTGTGCAGAAAGTAGCTACCTGCTCGGGAGTTGTGTCATAGAAGCACCTTTCTGGAGGAGCTTATTGCAACATTCATTGTTTGGCTCAGTTCTTTAGGGTTGGTTTTGGAAGGTCTTTCAACTTTGTCCAAATCCTGCTTCGTACGAAATTTTTTCACAGCTCTGTTTCCAAGTGTCCACAAAGAGCTGGTGCTTGAAACTGTCCACATGTACATCTCCCATACTGGTGTGCTCGTTCCCCTACCTGGATTTTGGTTTCCTCTTCTTTCTTTGAAACGACAAGCCTTCTTTCTGTATGCTACACACACCTTGTAGCAGTTTCAGTTTGCAGCATGTTGGTCTCCCCAAAATGCTGAGTATTCTATGTAGAGTGTGTCATTCTACAGCACTGAATACACAACTTAGAGCTCCTTTCAAAGCAGACACACAAACACATCTTTTTGTGAAAGTCTTACTTCAGGTCCCTTGGAAAATATATGGGTTTCTTTGAGAACATGAAGTCGATTACGCTTTTGCACTCTGCAAAGAATAGAAGTGATCTTTTGTACATGCCCGTCTGAATTTCACTGCAAAATGCCCTTCTTTTCTGCTTTCTTGAACATTCCCAAAGCATCAGGTGAAAGAGCGTGTTTGAGGAAGAGTGATGCAGTGTGCGTTTTCCTGGCTTTCAAGTGAATTGGGAAACATACTCCTTGTGTTTCCACATTGTCTAAGAAACAACATGAGTCTTGCAAGAGATTGAAACAATGCATCCTAAAACGTATTACCGCAGTGAAAACACACGTTTCTACCAAGACTTGGAAGGAGCAAGCGAAAGAATAGTCGCTGAGTGTTCTTTCGGAGAGAAACACAAGCATTTGTTCCTTCTGGAGTGAGTTTTCAGCCAGGAATTCATATGCGTTTTGTACTGTGCAGAATGTAGCTACCTGCTCTTGAGTTGTGTCATAGAAGCACCTTTACTGGAGGAGCTTATTGCAACATTCTTTGTTTGGCTAAGTTCTTTAGGGTTGGTTTTGGAAGGTCTTTCAACTTTGTCCAAATCCGCTTCGTATGAAATCTTTTCACAGCGCTCTTTCCAAGTGTCCACAAAGAGCTGCTCCTGGAAACTGTCCACATGCACATCTCCCATGCTGGTGTGCTCGTTTCACTACCTGGATTTTGGTTTTCTCTTCTTTCTTTGAAATGACAAGCCTTCTTTCTGCATGCTACACACACCTTGTAGCAGTTCCAGTTTGCAGCATGTTGGTGCTCCTAAAACGCTATGTAACCTGTGTAGAGTGTGTCACTCTCCAGCACTGAATACACAACTTAGAGCTCCTTTCACCACAGACACGCAAACACATCTTTTTGTGAAAGTCCTACTTCTTTTCACTTGGAAATGTAAGGGTTTCAACGAGAACATGAAGTCAATGATGCTTTTGCACTCTACTACCAAACGAAATGACCTCCTCTACATGCCCGTCTGAGTTTCAGTGCAAAATGCCCTTGTTTTCTGGTTTCTTGAATGTTCTCAACACATTAGGAGAAAGAGCGTGTTTGAGCAAGAGTGATGCAGTGTGCGTTTCCCTAGATTTCAAGTGATTTGCGAAACATACTCCTTAGTTTTCCACATTGTGTAAGAAACATGAGGTTTGCAAGAGATTGAAACAATGCTTCCTAAAACGTATTCCAGCAGTGAAAACACACGTTTCGACAAAGACTTTGAAGGAGCAAGCAAAAGCCTAGTGGCTGAGTGTTCCTTTTGAGAGAAAGACATGCATTTCGTCCTTCTGGAATGAGTTTTCAGCCAGGAATTCGTATGCATTTTGTACTGTGCAGAAAGTAGCTACCTGCTCGGGAGTTGTGTCATAGAAGCACCTTTCTGGAGGAGCTTATTGCAACATTCATTGTTTGGCTCAGTTCTTTAGGGTTGGTTTTGGAAGGTCTTTCAACTTTGTCCAAATCCTGCTTCGTACGAAATTTTTTCACAGCGCTGTTTCCAAGTGTCCACAAAGAGCTGGTGCTTGAAACTGTCCACATGTACATCTCCCATACTGGTGTGCTCGTTCCCCTACCTGGATTTTGGTTTCCTCTTCTTTCTTTGAAACGACAAGCCTTCTTTCTGTATGCTACACACACCTTGTAGCAGTTTCACTTTGCAGCATGTTGGTCTCCCCAAAATGCTGAGTATTCTATGTAGAGTGTGTCATTCTACAGCACTGAATACACAACTTAGAGCTCCTTTCAAAGCAGACACACAAACACATCTTTTTGTGAAAGTCTTACTTCAGGTCCCTTGGAAAATATATGGGTTTCTTTGAGAACATGAAGTCGATTACGCTTTTGCACTCTGCAAAGAATAGAAGTGATCTTTTGTACATGCCCGTCTGAATTTCACTGCAAAATGCCCTTCTTTTCTGCTTTCTTGAACATTCCCAAAGCATCAGGTGAAAGAGCGTGTTTGAGGAAGAGTGATGCAGTGTGCGTTTTCCTGGCTTTCAAGTGAACTGGGAAACATACTCCTTGTGTTTCCACATTGTCTAAGAAACAACATGAGTCTTGCAAGAGATTGAAACAATGCATCCTAAAACGTATTACCGCAGTGAAAACACACGTTTCTACCAAGACTTGGAAGGAGCAAGCGAAAGAATAGTCGCTGAGTGTTCTTTCGGAGAGAAACACAAGCATTTGTTCCTTCTGGAGTGAGTTTTCAGCCAGGAATTCATATGCATTTTGTACTGTGCAGAATGTAGCTACCTGCTCTTGAGTTGTGTCATAGAAGCACCTTTCCTGGAGGAGCTTATTGCAACATTCTTTGTTTGGCTCAGTTCTTTAGGGTTGGTTTTGGAAGGTCTTTCAACTTTGTCCAAATCCGCTTCGTATGAAATCTTTTCACAGCGCTCTTTCCAAGTGTCCACAAAGAGCTGCTCCTGGAAACTGTCCACATGCACATCTCCCATGCTGGTGTGCTCGTTTCACTACCTGGATTTTGGTTTTCTCTTCTTTCTTTGAAATGACAAGCCTTCTTTCTGCATGCTACACACACCTTGTAGCAGTTCCAGTTTGCAGCATGTTGGTGCTCCTAAAACGCTGTGTAACCTGTGTAGAGTGTGTCACTCTCCAGCACTGAATACACAACTTAGAGCTCCTTTCACCACAGACACGCAAACACATCTTTTTGTGAAAGTCCTACTTCTTTTCACTTGGAAATGTAAGGGTTTCAACGAGAACATGAAGTCAATGATGCTTTTGCACTCTACTACCAAACGAAATGACCTCTTCTACATGCCCGTCTGAGGTTCAGTGCAAAATGCCCTTGTTTTCTGGTTTCTTGAATGTTCTCAACACATTAGGAGAAAGAGCGTGTTTGAGCAAGAGTGATGCAGTGTGCGTTTCCCTAGATTTCAAGTGATTTGCGAAACATACTCCTTAGTTTTCCACATTGTGTAAGAAACATGAGGTTTGCAAGAGATTGAAACAATGCTTCCTAAAACGTATTCCAGCAGTGAAAACACACGTTTCGACAAAGACTTTGAAGGAGCAAGCAAAAGCCTAGTGGCTGAGTGTTCCTTTTGAGAGAAAGACATGCATTTCGTCCTTCTGGAATGAGTTTTCAGCCAGGAATTCGTATGCATTTTGTACTGTGCAGAAAGTAGCTACCTGCTCGGGAGTTGTGTCATAGAAGCACCTTTCTGGAGGAGCTTATTGCAACATTCATTGTTTGGCTCAGTTCTTTAGGGTTGGTTTTGGAAGGTCTTTCAACTTTGTCCAAATCCTGCTTCGTACGAAATTTTTTCACAGCGCTGTTTCCAAGTGTCCACAAAGAGCTGGTGCTTGAAACTGTCCACATGTACATCTCCCATACTGGTGTGCTCGTTCCCCTACCTGGATTTTGGTTTCCTCTTCTTTCTTTGAAACGACAAGCCTTCTTTCTGTATGCTACACACACCTTGTAGCAGTTTCAGTTTGCAGCATGTTGGTCTCCCCAAAATGCTGAGTATTCTATGTAGAGTGTGTCATTCTACAGCACTGAATACACAACTTAGAGCTCCTTTCAAAGCAGACACACAAACACATCTTTTTGTGAAAGTCTTACTTCAGGTCCCTTGGAAAATATATGGGTTTCTTTGAGAACATGAAGTCGATTACGCTTTTGCACTCTGCAAAGAATAGAAGTGATCTTTTGTACATGCCCGTCTGAATTTCACTGCAAAATGCCCTTCTTTTCTGCTTTCTTGAACATTCCCAAAGCATCAGGTGAAAGAGCGTGTTTGAGGAAGAGTGATGCAGTGTGCGTTTTCCTGGCTTTCAAGTGAATTGGGAAACATACTCCTTGTGTTTCCACATTGTCTAAGAAACAACATGAGTCTTGCAAGAGATTGAAACAATGCATCCTAAAACGTATTACCGCAGTGAAAACACACGTTTCTACCAAGACTTGGAAGGAGCAAGCGAAAGAATAGTCGCTGAGTGTTCTTTCGGAGAGAAACACAAGCATTTGTTCCTTCTGGAGTGAGTTTTCAGCCAGGAATTCATATGCGTTTTGTACTGTGCAGAATGTAGCTACCTGCTCTTGAGTTGTGTCATAGAAGCACCTTTACTGGAGGAGCTTATTGCAACATTCTTTGTTTGGCTAAGTTCTTTAGGGTTGGTTTTGGAAGGTCTTTCAACTTTGTCCAAATCCGCTTCGTATGAAATCTTTTCACAGCGCTCTTTCCAAGTGTCCACAAAGAGCTGCTCCTGGAAACTGTCCACATGCACATCTCCCATGCTGGTGTGCTCGTTTCACTACCTGGATTTTGGTTTTCTCTTCTTTCTTTGAAATGACAAGCCTTCTTTCTGCATGCTACACACATCTTGTAGCAGTTCCAGTTTGCAGCATGTTGGTGCTCCTAAAACGCTGTGTAACCTGTGTAGAGTGTGTCACTCTCCAGCACTGAATACACAACTTAGAGCTCCTTTCACCACAGACACGCAAACACATCTTTTTGTGAAAGTCCTACTTCTTTTCACTTGGAAATGTAAGGGTTTCAACGAGAACATGAAGTCAATGATGCTTTTGCACTCTACTACCAAACGAAATGACCTCTTCTACATGCCCGTCTGAGGTTCAGTGCAAAATGCCCTTGTTTTCTGGTTTCTTGAATGTTCTCAACACATTAGGAGAAAGAGCGTGTTTGAGCAAGAGTGATGCAGTGTGCGTTTCCCTAGATTTCAAGTGATTTGCGAAACATACTCCTTAGTTTTCCACATTGTGTAAGAAACATGAGGTTTGCAAGAGATTGAAACAATGCTTCCTAAAACGTATTCCAGCAGTGAAAACACACGTTTCGACAAAGACTTTGAAGGAGCAAGCAAAAGCCTAGTGGCTGAGTGTTCCTTTTGAGAGAAAGACATGCATTTCGTCCTTCTGGAATGAGTTTTCAGCCAGGAATTCGTATGCATTTTGTACTGTGCAGAAAGTAGCTACCTGCTCGGGAGTTGTGTCATAGAAGCACCTTTCTGGAGGAGCTTATTGCAACATTCATTGTTTGGCTCAGTTCTTTAGGGTTGGTTTTGGAAGGTCTTTCAACTTTGTCCAAATCCTGCTTCGTACGAAATTTTTTCACAGCGCTGTTTCCAAGTGTCCACAAAGAGCTGGTGCTTGAAACTGTCCACATGTACATCTCCCATACTGGTGTGCTCCTTCCCCTACCTGGATTTTGGTTTCCTCTTCTTTCTTTGAAACGACAAGCCTTCTTTCTGTATGCTACACACACCTTGTAGCAGTTTCAGTTTGCAGCATGTTGGTCTCCCCAAAATGCTGAGTATTCTATGTAGAGTGTGTCATTCTACAGCACTGAATACACAACTTAGAGCTCCTTTCAAAGCAGACACACAAACACATCTTTTTGTGAAAGTCTTACTTCAGGTCCCTTGGAAAATATATGGGTTTCTTTGAGAACATGAAGTCGATTACGCTTTTGCACTCTGCAAAGAATAGAAGTGATCTTTTGTACATGCCCGTCTGAATTTCACTGCAAAATGCCCTTCTTTTCTGCTTTCTTGAACATTCCCAAAGCATCAGGTGAAAGAGCGTGTTTGAGGAAGAGTGATGCAGTGTGCGTTTTCCTGGCTTTCAAGTGAACTGGGAAACATACTCCTTGTGTTTCCACATTGTCTAAGAAACAACATGAGTCTTGCAAGAGATTGAAACAATGCATCCTAAAACGTATTACCGCAGTGAAAACACACGTTTCTACCAAGACTTGGAAGGAGCAAACGAAAGAATCTTCGCTGAGTGTTCTTTCGGAGAGAAACACAAGCATTTGTTCCTTCTGGAGTGAGTTTTCAGCCAGGAATTCATATGCATTTTGTACTGTGCAGAATGTAGCTACCTGCTCTTGAGTTGTGTCATGGAAGCACCTTTCCTGGAGGAGCTTATTGCAACATTCTTTGTTTGGCTAAGTTCTTTAGGGTTGGTTTTGGAAGGTCTTTCAACTTTGTCCAAATCCGCTTCGTATGAAATCTTTTCACAGCGCTCTTTCCAAGTGTCCACAAAGAGCTGCTCCTGGAAACTGTCCACATGCACATCTCCCATGCTGGTGTGCTCGTTTCACTACCTGGATTTTGGTTTTCTCTTCTTTCTTTGAAATGACAAGCCTTCTTTCTGCATGCTACACACACCTTGTAGCAGTTCCAGTTTGCAGCATGTTGGTGCTCCTAAAACGCTGTGTAACCTGTGTAGAGTGTGTCACTCTCCAGCACTGAATACACAACTTAGAGCTCCTTTCACCACAGACACGCAAACACATCTTTTTGTGAAAGTCCTACTTCTTTTCACTTGGAAATGTAAGGGTTTCAACGAGAACATGAAGTCAATGATGCTTTTGCACTCTACTACCAAACGAAATGACCTCCTCTACATGCCCGTCTGAGTTTCAGTGCAAAATGCCCTTGTTTTCTGGTTTCTTGAATGTTCTCAACACATTAGGAGAAAGAGCGTGTTTGAGCAAGAGTGATGCAGTGTGCGTTTCCCTAGATTTCAAGTGATTTGCGAAACATACTCCTTAGTTTTCCACATTGTGTAAGAAACATGAGGTTTGCAAGAGATTGAAACAATGCTTCCTAAAACGTATTCCAGCAGTGAAAACACACGTTTCGACAAAGACTTTGAAGGAGCAAGCAAAAGCCTAGTGGCTGAGTGTTCCTTTTGAGAGAAAGACATGCATTTCGTCCTTCTGGAATGAGTTTTCAGCCAGGAATTCGTATGCATTTTGTACTGTGCAGAAAGTAGCTACCTGCTCGGGAGTTGTGTCATAGAAGCACCTTTCTGGAGGAGCTTATTGCAACATTCATTGTTTGGCTCAGTTCTTTAGGGTTGGTTTTGGAAGGTCTTTCAACTTTGTCCAAATCCTGCTTCGTACGAAATTTTTTCACAGCGCTGTTTCCAAGTGTCCACAAAGAGCTGGTGCTTGAAACTGTCCACATGTACATCTCCCATACTGGTGTGCTCGTTCCCCTACCTGGATTTTGGTTTCCTCTTCTTTCTTTGAAACGACAAGCCTTCTTTCTGTATGCTACACACACCTTGTAGCAGTTTCAGTTTGCAGCATGTTGGTCTCCCCAAAATGCTGAGTATTCTATGTAGAGTGTGTCATTCTACAGCACTGAATACACAACTTAGAGCTCCTTTCAAAGCAGACACACAAACACATCTTTTTGTGAAAGTCTTACTTCAGGTCCCTTGGAAAATATATGGGTTTCTTTGAGAACATGAAGTCGATTACGCTTTTGCACTCTGCAAAGAATAGAAGTGATCTTTTGTACATGCCCGTCTGAATTTCACTGCAAAATGCCCTTCTTTTCTGCTTTCTTGAACATTCCCAAAGCATCAGGTGAAAGAGCGTGTTTGAGGAAGAGTGATGCAGTGTGCGTTTTCCTGGCTTTCAAGTGAACTGGGAAACATACTCCTTGTGTTTCCACATTGTCTAAGAAACAACATGAGTCTTGCAAGAGATTGAAACAATGCATCCTAAAACGTATTACCGCAGTGAAAACACACGTTTCTACCAAGACTTGGAAGGAGCAAGCGAAAGAATAGTCGCTGAGTGTTCTTTCGGAGAGAAACACAAGCATTTGTTCCTTCTGGAGTGAGTTTTCAGCCAGGAATTCATATGCATTTTGTACTGTGCAGAATGTAGCTACCTGCTCTTGAGTTGTGTCATGGAAGCACCTTTCCTGGAGGAGCTTATTGCAACATTCTTTGTTTGGCTAAGTTCTTTAGGGTTGGTTTTGGAAGGTCTTTCAACTTTGTCCAAATCCGCTTCGTATGAAATCTTTTCACAGCGCTCTTTCCAAGTGTCCACAAAGAGCTGCTCCTGGAAACTGTCCACATGCACATCTCCCATGCTGGTGTGCTCGTTTCACTACCTGGATTTTGGTTTTCTCTTCTTTCTTTGAAATGACAAGCCTTCTTTCTGCATGCTACACACACCTTGTAGCAGTTCCAGTTTGCAGCATGTTGGTGCTCCTAAAACGCTGTGTAACCTGTGTAGAGTGTGTCACTCTCCAGCACTGAATACACAACTTAGAGCTCCTTTCACCACAGACACGCAAACACATCTTTTTGTGAAAGTCCTACTTCTTTTCACTTGGAAATGTAAGGGTTTCAACGAGAACATGAAGTCAATGATGCTTTTGCACTCTACTACCAAACGAAATGACCTCTTCTACATGCCCGTCTGAGGTTCAGTGCAAAATGCCCTTGTTTTCTGGTTTCTTGAATGTTCTCAACACATTAGGAGAAAGAGCGTGTTTGAGCAAGAGTGATGCAGTGTGCGTTTCCCTAGATTTCAAGTGATTTGCGAAACATACTCCTTAGTTTTCCACATTGTGTAAGAAACATGAGGTTTGCAAGAGATTGAAACAATGCTTCCTAAAACGTATTCCAGCAGTGAAAACACACGTTTCGACAAAGACTTTGAAGGAGCAAGCAAAAGCCTAGTGGCTGAGTGTTCCTTTTGAGAGAAAGACATGCATTTCGTCCTTCTGGAATGAGTTTTCAGCCAGGAATTCGTATGCATTTTGTACTGTGCAGAAAGTAGCTACCTGCTCGGGAGTTGTGTCATAGAAGCACCTTTCTGGAGGAGCTTATTGCAACATTCATTGTTTGGCTCAGTTCTTTAGGGTTGGTTTTGGAAGGTCTTTCAACTTTGTCCAAATCCTGCTTCGTACGAAATTTTTTCACAGCGCTGTTTCCAAGTGTCCACAAAGAGCTGGTGCTTGAAACTGTCCACATGTACATCTCCCATACTGGTGTGCTCCTTCCCCTACCTGGATTTTGGTTTCCTCTTCTTTCTTTGAAACGACAAGCCTTCTTTCTGTATGCTACACACACCTTGTAGCAGTTTCAGTTTGCAGCATGTTGGTCTCCCCAAAATGCTGAGTATTCTATGTAGAGTGTGTCATTCTACAGCACTGAATACACAACTTAGAGCTCCTTTCAAAGCAGACACACAAACACATCTTTTTGTGAAAGTCTTACTTCAGGTCCCTTGGAAAATATATGGGTTTCTTTGAGAACATGAAGTCGATTACGCTTTTGCACTCTGCAAAGAATAGAAGTGATCTTTTGTACATGCCCGTCTGAATTTCACTGCAAAATGCCCTTCTTTTCTGCTTTCTTGAACATTCCCAAAGCATCAGGTGAAAGAGCGTGTTTGAGGAAGAGTGATGCAGTGTGCGTTTTCCTGGCTTTCAAGTGAACTGGGAAACATACTCCTTGTGTTTCCACATTGTCTAAGAAACAACATGAGTCTTGCAAGAGATTGAAACAATGCATCCTAAAACGTATTACCGCAGTGAAAACACACGTTTCTACCAAGACTTGGAAGGAGCAAGCGAAAGAATCTTCGCTGAGTGTTCTTTCGGAGAGAAACACAAGCATTTGTTCCTTCTGGAGTGAGTTTTCAGCCAGGAATTCATATGCATTTTGTACTGTGCAGAATGTAGCTACCTGCTCTTGAGTTGTGTCATGGAAGCACCTTTCCTGGAGGAGCTTATTGCAACATTCTTTGTTTGGCTAAGTTCTTTAGGGTTGGTTTTGGAAGGTCTTTCAACTTTGTCCAAATCCGCTTCGTATGAAATCTTTTCACAGCGCTCTTTCCAAGTGTCCACAAAGAGCTGCTCCTGGAAACTGTCCACATGCACATCTCCCATGCTGGTGTGCTCGTTTCACTACCTGGATTTTGGTTTTCTCTTCTTTCTTTGAAATGACAAGCCTTCTTTCTGCATGCTACACACACCTTGTAGCAGTTCCAGTTTGCAGCATGTTGGTGCTCCTAAAACGCTGTGTAACCTGTGTAGAGTGTGTCACTCTCCAGCACTGAATACACAACTTAGAGCTCCTTTCACCACAGACACGCAAACACATCTTTTTGTGAAAGTCCTACTTCTTTTCACTTGGAAATGTAAGGGTTTCAACGAGAACATGAAGTCAATGATGCTTTTGCACTCTACTACCAAACGAAATGACCTCCTCTACATGCCCGTCTGAGTTTCAGTGCAAAATGCCCTTGTTTTCTGGTTTCTTGAATGTTCTCAACACATTAGGAGAAAGAGCGTGTTTGAGCAAGAGTGATGCAGTGTGCGTTTCCCTAGATTTCAAGTGATTTGCGAAACATACTCCTTAGTTTTCCACATTGTGTAAGAAACATGAGGTTTGCAAGAGATTGAAACAATGCTTCCTAAAACGTATTCCAGCAGTGAAAACACACGTTTCGACAAAGACTTTGAAGGAGCAAGCAAAAGCCTAGTGGCTGAGTGTTCCTTTTGAGAGAAAGACATGCATTTCGTCCTTCTGGAATGAGTTTTCAGCCAGGAATTCGTATGCATTTTGTACTGTGCAGAAAGTAGCTACCTGCTCGGGAGTTGTGTCATAGAAGCACCTTTCTGGAGGAGCTTATTGCAACATTCATTGTTTGGCTCAGTTCTTTAGGGTTGGTTTTGGAAGGTCTTTCAACTTTGTCCAAATCCTGCTTCGTACGAAATTTTTTCACAGCTCTGTTTCCAAGTGTCCACAAAGAGCTGGTGCTTGAAACTGTCCACATGTACATCTCCCATACTGGTGTGCTCGTTCCCCTACCTGGATTTTGGTTTCCTCTTCTTTCTTTGAAACGACAAGCCTTCTTTCTGTATGCTACACACACCTTGTAGCAGTTTCACTTTGCAGCATGTTGGTCTCCCCAAAATGCTGAGTATTCTATGTAGAGTGTGTCATTCTACAGCACTGAATACACAACTTAGAGCTCCTTTCAAAGCAGACACACAAACACATCTTTTTGTGAAAGTCTTACTTCAGGTCCCTTGGAAAATATATGGGTTTCTTTGAGAACATGAAGTCGATTACGCTTTTGCACTCTGCAAAGAATAGAAGTGATCTTTTGTACATGCCCGTCTGAATTTCACTGCAAAATGCCCTTCTTTTCTGCTTTCTTGAACATTCCCAAAGCATCAGGTGAAAGAGCGTGTTTGAGGAAGAGTGATGCAGTGTGCGTTTTCCTGGCTTTCAAGTGAACTGGGAAACATACTCCTTGTGTTTCCACATTGTCTAAGAAACAACATGAGTCTTGCAAGAGATTGAAACAATGCATCCTAAAACGTATTACCGCAGTGAAAACACACGTTTCTACCAAGACTTGGAAGGAGCAAGCGAAAGAATAGTCGCTGAGTGTTCTTTCGGAGAGAAACACAAGCATTTGTTCCTTCTGGAGTGAGTTTTCAGCCAGGAATTCATATGCATTTTGTACTGTGCAGAATGTAGCTACCTGCTCTTGAGTTGTGTCATGGAAGCACCTTTCCTGGAGGAGCTTATTGCAACATTCTTTGTTTGGCTAAGTTCTTTAGGGTTGGTTTTGGAAGGTCTTTCAACTTTGTCCAAATCCGCTTCGTATGAAATCTTTTCACAGCGCTCTTTCCAAGTGTCCACAAAGAGCTGCTCCTGGAAACTGTCCACATGCACATCTCCCATGCTGGTGTGCTCGTTTCACTACCTGGATTTTGGTTTTCTCTTCTTTCTTTGAAATGACAAGCCTTCTTTCTGCATGCTACACACACCTTGTAGCAGTTCCAGTTTGCAGCATGTTGGTGCTCCTAAAACGCTGTGTAACCTGTGTAGAGTGTGTCACTCTCCAGCACTGAATACACAACTTAGAGCTCCTTTCACCACAGACACGCAAACACATCTTTTTGTGAAAGTCCTACTTCTTTTCACTTGGAAATGTAAGGGTTTCAACGAGAACATGAAGTCAATGATGCTTTTGCACTCTACTACCAAACGAAATGACCTCCTCTACATGCCCGTCTGAGTTTCAGTGCAAAATGCCCTTGTTTTCTGGTTTCTTGAATGTTCTCAACACATTAGGAGAAAGAGCGTGTTTGAGCAAGAGTGATGCAGTGTGCGTTTCCCTAGATTTCAAGTGATTTGCGAAACATGCTCCTTAGTTTTCCACATTGTGTAAGAAACATGAGGTTTGCAAGAGATTGAAACAATGCTTCCTAAAACGTATTCCAGCAGTGAAAACACACGTTTCGACAAAGACTTTGAAGGAGCAAGCAAAAGCCTAGTGGCTGAGTGTTCCTTTTGAGAGAAAGACATGCATTTCGTCCTTCTGGAATGAGTTTTCAGCCAGGAATTCGTATGCATTTTGTACTGTGCAGAAAGTAGCTACCTGCTCGGGAGTTGTGTCATAGAAGCACCTTTCTGGAGGAGCTTATTGCAACATTCATTGTTTGGCTCAGTTCTTTAGGGTTGGTTTTGGAAGGTCTTTCAACTTTGTCCAAATCCTGCTTCGTACGAAATTTTTTCACAGCTCTGTTTCCAAGTGTCCACAAAGAGCTGGTGCTTGAAACTGTCCACATGTACATCTCCCATACTGGTGTGCTCGTTCCCCTACCTGGATTTTGGTTTCCTCTTCTTTCTTTGAAACGACAAGCCTTCTTTCTGTATGCTACACACACCTTGTAGCAGTTTCACTTTGCAGCATGTTGGTCTCCCCAAAATGCTGAGTATTCTATGTAGAGTGTGTCATTCTACAGCACTGAATACACAACTTAGAGCTCCTTTCAAAGCAGACACACAAACACATCTTTTTGTGAAAGTCTTACTTCAGGTCCCTTGGAAAATATATGGGTTTCTTTGAGAACATGAAGTCGATTACGCTTTTGCACTCTGCAAAGAATAGAAGTGATCTTTTGTACATGCCCGTCTGAATTTCACTGCAAAATGCCCTTCTTTTCTGCTTTCTTGAACATTCCCAAAGCATCAGGTGAAAGAGCGTGTTTGAGGAAGAGTGATGCAGTGTGCGTTTTCCTGGCTTTCAAGTGAACTGGGAAACATACTCCTTGTGTTTCCACATTGTCTAAGAAACAACATGAGTCTTGCAAGAGATTGAAACAATGCATCCTAAAACGTATTACCGCAGTGAAAACACACGTTTCTACCAAGACTTGGAAGGAGCAAGCGAAAGAATAGTCGCTGAGTGTTCTTTCGGAGAGAAACACAAGCATTTGTTCCTTCTGGAGTGAGTTTTCAGCCAGGAATTCATATGCATTTTGTACTGTGCAGAATGTAGCTACCTGCTCTTGAGTTGTGTCATAGAAGCACCTTTCCTGGAGGAGCTTATTGCAACATTCTTTGTTTGGCTAAGTTCTTTAGGGTTGGTTTTGGAAGGTCTTTCAACTTTGTCCAAATCCGCTTCGTATGAAATCTTTTCACAGCGCTCTTTCCAAGTGTCCACAAAGAGCTGCTCCTGGAAACTGTCCACATGCACATCTCCCATGCTGGTGTGCTCGTTTCACTACCTGGATTTTGGTTTTCTCTTCTTTCTTTGAAATGACAAGCCTTCTTTCTGCATGCTACACACACCTTGTAGCAGTTCCAGTTTGCAGCATGTTGGTGCTCCTAAAACGCTGTGTAGCCTGTGTAGAGTGTGTCACTCTCCAGCACTGAATACACAACTTAGAGCTCCTTTCACCACAGACACGCAAACACATCTTTTTGTGAAAGTCCTACTTCTTTTCACTTGGAAATGTAAGGGTTTCAACGAGAACATGAAGTCAATGATGCTTTTGCACTCTACTACCAAACGAAATGACCTCTTCTACATGCCCGTCTGAGGTTCAGTGCAAAATGCCCTTGTTTTCTGGTTTCTTGAATGTTCTCAACACATTAGGAGAAAGAGCGTGTTTGAGCAAGAGTGATGCAGTGTGCGTTTCCCTAGATTTCAAGTGATTTGCGAAACATACTCCTTAGTTTTCCACATTGTGTAAGAAACATGAGGTTTGCAAGAGATTGAAACAATGCTTCCTAAAACGTATTCCAGCAGTGAAAACACACGTTTCGACAAAGACTTTGAAGGAGCAAGCAAAAGCCTAGTGGCTGAGTGTTCCTTTTGAGAGAAAGACATGCATTTCGTCCTTCTGGAATGAGTTTTCAGCCAGGAATTCGTATGCATTTTGTACTGTGCAGAAAGTAGCTACCTGCTCGGGAGTTGTGTCATAGAAGCACCTTTCTGGAGGAGCTTATTGCAACATTCATTGTTTGGCTCAGTTCTTTAGGGTTGGTTTTGGAAGGTCTTTCAACTTTGTCCAAATCCTGCTTCGTACGAAATTTTTTCACAGCTCTGTTTCCAAGTGTCCACAAAGAGCTGGTGCTTGAAACTGTCCACATGTACATCTCCCATACTGGTGTGCTCGTTCCCCTACCTGGATTTTGGTTTCCTCTTCTTTCTTTGAAACGACAAGCCTTCTTTCTGTATGCTACACACACCTTGTAGCAGTTTCAGTTTGGAGCATGTTGGTCTCCCCAAAATGCTGAGTATTCTATGTAGAGTGTGTCATTCTACAGCACTGAATACACAACTTAGAGCTCCTTTCAAAGCAGACACACAAACACATCTTTTTGTGAAAGTCTTACTTCAGGTCCCTTGGAAAATATATGGGTTTCTTTGAGAACATGAAGTCGATTACGCTTTTGCACTCTGGAAAGAATAGAAGTGATCTTTTGTACATGCCCGTCTGAATTTCACTGCAAAATGCCCTTCTTTTCTGCTTTCTTGAACATTCCCAAAGCATCAGGTGAAAGAGCGTGTTTGAGGAAGAGTGATGCAGTGTGCGTTTTCCTGGCTTTCAAGTGAATTGGGAAACATACTCCTTGTGTTTCCACATTGTCTAAGAAACAACATGAGTCTTGCAAGAGATTGACACAATGCATCCTAAAACGTATTACCGCAGTGAAAACACACGTTTCTACCAAGACTTGGAAGGAGCAAGCGAAAGAATAGTCGCTGAGTGTTCTTTCGGAGAGAAACACAAGCATTTGTTCCTTCTGGAGTGAGTTTTCAGCCAGGAATTCATATGCGTTTTGTACTGTGCAGAATGTAGCTACCTGCTCTTGAGTTGTGTCATAGAAGCACCTTTACTGGAGGAGCTTATTGCAACATTCTTTGTTTGGCTAAGTTCTTTAGGGTTGGTTTTGGAAGGTCTTTCAACTTTGTCCAAATCCGCTTCGTATGAAATCTTTTCACAGCGCTCTTTCCAAGTGTCCACAAAGAGCTGCTCCTGGAAACTGTCCACATGCACATCTCCCATGCTGGTGTGCTCGTTTCACTACCTGGATTTTGGTTTTCTCTTCTTTCTTTGAAATGACAAGCCTTCTTTCTGCATGCTACACACACCTTGTAGCAGTTCCAGTTTGCAGCATGTTGGTGCTCCTAAAACGCTGTGTAACCTGTGTAGAGTGTGTCACTCTCCAGCACTGAATACACAACTTAGAGCTCCTTTCACCACAGACACGCAAACACATCTTTTTGTGAAAGTCCTACTTCTTTTCACTTGGAAATGTAAGGGTTTCAACGAGAACATGAAGTCAATGATGCTTTTGCACTCTACAACCAAACGAAATGACCTCCTCTACATGCCCGTCTGAGTTTCAGTGCAAAATGCCCTTGTTTTCTGGTTTCTTGAATGTTCTCAACACATTAGGAGAAAGAGCGTGTTTGAGCAAGAGTGATGCAGTGTGCGTTTCCCTAGATTTCAAGTGATTTGCGAAACATACTCCTTAGTTTTCCACATTGTGTAAGAAACATGAGGTTTGCAAGAGATTGAAACAATGCTTCCTAAAACGTATTCCAGCAGTGAAAACACACGTTTCGACAAAGACTTTGAAGGAGCAAGCAAAAGCCTAGTGGCTGAGTGTTCCTTTTGAGAGAAAGACATGCATTTCGTCCTTCTGGAATGAGTTTTCAGCCAGGAATTCGTATGCATTTTGTACTGTGCAGAAAGTAGCTACCTGCTCGGGAGTTGTGTCATAGAAGCACCTTTCTGGAGGAGCTTATTGCAACATTCATTGTTTGGCTCAGTTCTTTAGGGTTGGTTTTGGAAGGTCTTTCAACTTTGTCCAAATCCTGCTTCGTACGAAATTTTTTCACAGCGCTGTTTCCAAGTGTCCACAAAGAGCTGGTGCTTGAAACTGTCCACATGTACATCTCCCATACTGGTGTGCTCGTTCCCCTACCTGGATTTTGGTTTCCTCTTCTTTCTTTGAAACGACAAGCCTTCTTTCTGTATGCTACACACACCTTGTAGCAGTTTCAGTTTGCAGCATGTTGGTCTCCCCAAAATGCTGAGTATTCTATGTAGAGTGTGTCATTCTACAGCACTGAATACACAACTTAGAGCTCCTTTCAAAGCAGACACACAAACACATCTTTTTGTGAAAGTCTTACTTCAGGTCCCTTGGAAAATATATGGGTTTCTTTGAGAACATGAAGTCGATTACGCTTTTGCACTCTGCAAAGAATAGAAGTGATCTTTTGTACATGCCCGTCTGAATTTCACTGCAAAATGCCCTTCTTTTCTGCTTTCTTGAACATTCCCAAAGCATCAGGTGAAAGAGCGTGTTTGAGGAAGAGTGATGCAGTGTGCGTTTTCCTGGCTTTCAAGTGAATTGGGAAACATACTCCTTGTGTTTCCACATTGTCTAAGAAACAACATGAGTCTTGCAAGAGATTGAAACAATGCATCCTAAAACGTATTACCGCAGTGAAAACACACGTTTCTACCAAGACTTGGAAGGAGCAAGCGAAAGAATAGTCGCTGAGTGTTCTTTCGGAGAGAAACACAAGCATTTGTTCCTTCTGGAGTGAGTTTTCAGCCAGGAATTCATATGCGTTTTGTACTGTGCAGAATGTAGCTACCTGCTCTTGAGTTGTGTCATAGAAGCACCTTTACTGGAGGAGCTTGTTGCAACATTCTTTGTTTGGTTAAGTTCTTTAGGGTTGGTTTTGGAAGGTCTTTCAACTTTGTCCAAATCCGCTTCGTATGAAATCTTTTCACAGCGCTCTTTCCAAGTGTCCACAAAGAGCTGCTCCTGGAAACTGTCCACATGCACATCTCCCATGCTGGTGTGCTCGTTTCACTACCTGGATTTTGGTTTTCTCTTCTTTCTTTGAAATGACAAGCCTTCTTTCTGCATGCTACACACACCTTGTAGCAGTTCCAGTTTGCAGCATGTTGGTGCTCCTAAAACGCTGTGTAACCTGTGTAGAGTGTGTCACTCTCCAGCACTGAATACACAACTTAGAGCTCCTTTCACCACAGACACGCAAACACATCTTTTTGTGAAAGTCCTACTTCTTTTCACTTGGAAATATAAGGGTTTCAACGAGAACATGAAGTCAATGATGCTTTTGCACTCTACTACCAAACGAAATGACCTCTTCTACATGCCCGTCTGAGGTTCAGTGCAAAATGCCCTTGTTTTCTGGTTTCTTGAATGTTCTCAACACATTAGGAGAAAGAGCGTGTTTGAGCAAGAGTGATGCAGTGTGCGTTTCCCTAGATTTCAAGTGATTTGCGAAACATACTCCTTAGTTTTCCACATTGTGTAAGAAACATGAGGTTTGCAAGAGATTGAAACAATGCTTCCTAAAACGTATTCCAGCAGTGAAAACACACGTTTCGACAAAGACTTTGAAGGAGCAAGCAAAAGCCTAGTGGCTGAGTGTTCCTTTTGAGAGAAAGACATGCATTTCGTCCTTCTGGAATGAGTTTTCAGCCAGGAATTCGTATGCATTTTGTACTGTGCAGAAAGTAGCTACCTGCTCGGGAGTTGTGTCATAGAAGCACCTTTCTGGAGGAGCTTATTGCAACATTCATTGTTTGGCTCAGTTCTTTAGGGTTGGTTTTGGAAGGTCTTTCAACTTTGTCCAAATCCTGCTTCGTACGAAATTTTTTCACAGCGCTGTTTCCAAGTGTCCACAAAGAGCTGGTGCTTGAAACTGTCCACATGTACATCTCCCATACTGGTGTGCTCGTTCCCCTACCTGGATTTTGGTTTCCTCTTCTTTCTTTGAAACGACAAGCCTTCTTTCTGTATGCTACACACACCTTGTAGCAGTTTCAGTTTGCAGCATGTTGGTCTCCCCAAAATGCTGAGTATTCTATGTAGAGTGTGTCATTCTACAGCACTGAATACACAACTTAGAGCTCCTTTCAAAGCAGACACACAAACACATCTTTTTGTGAAAGTCTTACTTCAGGTCCCTTGGAAAATATATGGGTTTCTTTGAGAACATGAAGTCGATTACGCTTTTGCACTCTGCAAAGAATAGAAGTGATCTTTTGTACATGCCCGTCTGAATTTCACTGCAAAATGCCCTTCTTTTCTGCTTTCTTGAACATTCCCAAAGCATCAGGTGAAAGAGCGTGTTTGAGGAAGAGTGATGCAGTGTGCGTTTTCCTGGCTTTCAAGTGAATTGGGAAACATACTCCTTGTGTTTCCACATTGTCTAAGAAACAACATGAGTCTTGCAAGAGATTGAAACAATGCATCCTAAAACGTATTACCGCAGTGAAAACACACGTTTCTACCAAGACTTGGAAGGAGCAAGCGAAAGAATAGTCGCTGAGTGTTCTTTCGGAGAGAAACACAAGCATTTGTTCCTTCTGGAGTGAGTTTTCAGCCAGGAATTCATATGCGTTTTGTACTGTGCAGAATGTAGCTACCTGCTCTTGAGTTGTGTCATGGAAGCACCTTTACTGGAGGAGCTTATTGCAACATTCTTTGTCTGGCTAAGTTCTTTAGGGTTGGTTTTGGAAGGTCTTTCAACTTTGTCCAAATCCGCTTCGTATGAAATCTTTTCACAGCGCTCTTTCCAAGTGTCCACAAAGAGCTGCTCCTGGAAACTGTCCACATGCACATCTCCCATGCTGGTGTGCTCGTTTCACTACCTGGATTTTGGTGTTCTCTTCTTTCTTTGAAATGACAAGCCTTCTTTCTGCATGCTACACACACCTTGTAGCAGTTCCAGTTTGCAGCATGTTGGTGCTCCTAAAACGCTGTGTAACCTGTGTAGAGTGTGTCACTCTCCAGCACTGAATACACAACTTAGAGCTCCTTTCACCACAGACACGCAAACACATCTTTTTGTGAAAGTCCTACTTCTTTTCACTTGGAAATGTAAGGGTTTCAACGAGAACATGAAGTCAATGATGCTTTTGCACTCTACTACCAAACGAAATGACCTCCTCTACATGCCCGTCTGAGTTTCAGTGCAAAATGCCCTTGTTTTCTGGTTTCTTGAATGTTCTCAACACATTAGGAGAAAGAGCGTGTTTGAGCAAGAGTGATGCAGTGTGCGTTTCCCTAGATTTCAAGTGATTTGCGAAACATACTCCTTAGTTTTCCACATTGTGTAAGAAACATGAGGTTTGCAAGAGATTGAAACAATGCTTCCTAAAACGTATTCCAGCAGTGAAAACACACGTTTCGACAAAGACTTTGAAGGAGCAAGCAAAAGCCTAGTGGCTGAGTGTTCCTTTTGAGAGAAAGACATGCATTTCGTCCTTCTGGAATGAGTTTTCAGCCAGGAATTCGTATGCATTTTGTACTGTGCAGAAAGTAGCTACCTGCTCGGGAGTTGTGTCATAGAAGCACCTTTCTGGAGGAGCTTATTGCAACATTCATTGTTTGGCTCAGTTCTTTAGGGTTGGTTTTGGAAGGTCTTTCAACTTTGTCCAAATCCTGCTTCGTACGAAATTTTTTCACAGCGCTGTTTCCAAGTGTCCACAAAGAGCTGGTGCTTGAAACTGTCCACATGTACATCTCCCATACTGGTGTGCTCGTTCCCCTACCTGGATTTTGGTTTCCTCTTCTTTCTTTGAAACGACAAGCCTTCTTTCTGTATGCTACACACACCTTGTAGCAGTTTCAGTTTGCAGCATGTTGGTCTCCCCAAAATGCTGAGTATTCTATGTAGAGTGTGTCATTCTACAGCACTGAATACACAACTTAGAGCTCCTTTCAAAGCAGACACACAAACACATCTTTTTGTGAAAGTCTTACTTCAGGTCCCTTGGAAAATATATGGGTTTCTTTGAGAACATGAAGTCGATTACGCTTTTGCACTCTGCAAAGAATAGAAGTGATCTTTTGTACATGCCCGTCTGAATTTCACTGCAAAATGCCCTTCTTTTCTGCTTTCTTGAACATTCCCAAAGCATCAGGTGAAAGAGCGTGTTTGAGGAAGAGTGATGCAGTGTGCGTTTTCCTGGCTTTCAAGTGAACTGGGAAACATACTCCTTGTGTTTCCACATTGTCTAAGAAACAACATGAGTCTTGCAAGAGATTGAAACAATGCATCCTAAAACGTATTACCGCAGTGAAAACACACGTTTCTACCAAGACTTGGAAGGAGCAAGCGAAAGAATAGTCGCTGAGTGTTCTTTCGGAGAGAAACACAAGCATTTGTTCCTTCTGGAGTGAGTTTTCAGCCAGGAATTCATATGCATTTTGTACTGTGCAGAATGTAGCTGCCTGCTCTTGAGTTGTGTCATGGAAGCACCTTTCCTGGAGGAGCTTATTGCAACATTCTTTGTTTGGCTAAGTTCTTTAGGGTTGGTTTTGGAAGGTCTTTCAACTTTGTCCAAATCCGCTTCGTATGAAATCTTTTCACAGCGCTCTTTCCAAGTGTCCACAAAGAGCTGCTCCTGGAAACTGTCCACATGCACATCTCCCATGCTGGTGTGCTCGTTTCACTACCTGGATTTTGGTTTTCTCTTCTTTCTTTGAAATGACAAGCCTTCTTTCTGCATGCTACACACACCTTGTAGCAGTTCCAGTTTGCAGCATGTTGGTGCTCCTAAAACGCTGTGTAACCTGTGTAGAGTGTGTCACTCTCCAGCACTGAATACACAACTTAGAGCTCCTTTCACCACAGACACGCAAACACATCTTTTTGTGAAAGTCCTACTTCTTTTCACTTGGAAATGTAAGGGTTTCAACGAGAACATGAAGTCAATGATGCTTTTGCACTCTACTACCAAACGAAATGACCTCCTCTACATGCCCGTCTGAGTTTCAGTGCAAAATGCCCTTGTTTTCTGGTTTCTTGAATGTTCTCAACACATTAGGAGAAAGAGCGTGTTTGAGCAAGAGTGATGCAGTGTGCGTTTCCCTAGATTTCAAGTGATTTGCGAAACATACTCCTTAGTTTTCCACATTGTGTAAGAAACATGAGGTTTGCAAGAGATTGAAACAATGCTTCCTAAAACGTATTCCAGCAGTGAAAACACACGTTTCGACAAAGACTTTGAAGGAGCAAGCAAAAGCCTAGTGGCTGAGTGTTCCTTTTGAGAGAAAGACATGCATTTCGTCCTTCTGGAATGAGTTTTCAGCCAGGAATTCGTATGCATTTTGTACTGTGCAGAAAGTAGCTACCTGCTCGGGAGTTGTGTCATAGAAGCACCTTTCTGGAGGAGCTTATTGCAACATTCATTGTTTGGCTCAGTTCTTTAGGGTTGGTTTTGGAAGGTCTTTCAACTTTGTCCAAATCCTGCTTCGTACGAAATTTTTTCACAGCTCTGTTTCCAAGTGTCCACAAAGAGCTGGTGCTTGAAACTGTCCACATGTACATCTCCCATACTGGTGTGCTCGTTCCCCTACCTGGATTTTGGTTTCCTCTTCTTTCTTTGAAACGACAAGCCTTCTTTCTGTATGCTACACACACCTTGTAGCAGTTTCAGTTTGCAGCATGTTGGTCTCCCCAAAATGCTGAGTATTCTATGTAGAGTGTGTCATTCTACAGCACTGAATACACAACTTAGAGCTCCTTTCAAAGCAGACACACAAACACATCTTTTTGTGAAAGTCTTACTTCAGGTCCCTTGGAAAATATATGGGTTTCTTTGAGAACATGAAGTCGATTACGCTTTTGCACTCTGCAAAGAATAGAAGTGATCTTTTGTACATGCCCGTCTGAATTTCACTGCAAAATGCCCTTCTTTTCTGCTTTCTTGAACATTCCCAAAGCATCAGGTGAAAGAGCGTGTTTGAGGAAGAGTGATGCAGTGTGCGTTTTCCTGGCTTTCAAGTGAACTGGGAAACATACTCCTTGTGTTTCCACATTGTCTAAGAAACAACATGAGTCTTGCAAGAGATTGAAACAATGCATCCTAAAACGTATTACCGCAGTGAAAACACACGTTTCTACCAAGACTTGGAAGGAGCAAGCGAAAGAATAGTCGCTGAGTGTTCTTTCGGAGAGAAACACAAGCATTTGTTCCTTCTGGAGTGAGTTTTCAGCCAGGAATTCATATGCATTTTGTACTGTGCAGAATGTAGCTGCCTGCTCTTGAGTTGTGTCATGGAAGCACCTTTCCTGGAGGAGCTTATTGCAACATTCTTTGTTTGGCTAAGTTCTTTAGGGTTGGTTTTGGAAGGTCTTTCAACTTTGTCCAAATCCGCTTCGTATGAAATCTTTTCACAGCGCTCTTTCCAAGTGTCCACAAAGAGCTGCTCCTGGAAACTGTCCACATGCACATCTCCCATGCTGGTGTGCTCGTTTCACTACCTGGATTTTGGTTTTCTCTTCTTTCTTTGAAATGACAAGCCTTCTTTCTGCATGCTACACACACCTTGTAGCAGTTCCAGTTTGCAGCATGTTGGTGCTCCTAAAACGCTGTGTAACCTGTGTAGAGTGTGTCACTCTCCAGCACTGAATACACAACTTAGAGCTCCTTTCACCACAGACACGCAAACACATCTTTTTGTGAAAGTCCTACTTCTTTTCACTTGGAAATGTAAGGGTTTCAACGAGAACATGAAGTCAATGATGCTTTTGCACTCTACTACCAAACGAAATGACCTCCTCTACATGCCCGTCTGAGTTTCAGTGCAAAATGCCCTTGTTTTCTGGTTTCTTGAATGTTCTCAACACATTAGGAGAAAGAGCGTGTTTGAGCAAGAGTGATGCAGTGTGCGTTTCCCTAGATTTCAAGTGATTTGCGAAACATACTCCTTAGTTTTCCACATTGTGTAAGAAACATGAGGTTTGCAAGAGATTGAAACAATGCTTCCTAAAACGTATTCCAGCAGTGAAAACACACGTTTCGACAAAGACTTTGAAGGAGCAAGCAAAAGCCTAGTGGCTGAGTGTTCCTTTTGAGAGAAAGACATGCATTTCGTCCTTCTGGAATGAGTTTTCAGCCAGGAATTCGTATGCATTTTGTACTGTGCAGAAAGTAGCTACCTGCTCGGGAGTTGTGTCATAGAAGCACCTTTCTGGAGGAGCTTATTGCAACATTCATTGTTTGGCTCAGTTCTTTAGGGTTGGTTTTGGAAGGTCTTTCAACTTTGTCCAAATCCTGCTTCGTACGAAATTTTTTCACAGCTCTGTTTCCAAGTGTCCACAAAGAGCTGGTGCTTGAAACTGTCCACATGTACATCTCCCATACTGGTGTGCTCGTTCCCCTACCTGGATTTTGGTTTCCTCTTCTTTCTTTGAAACGACAAGCCTTCTTTCTGTATGCTACACACACCTTGTAGCAGTTTCACTTTGCAGCATGTTGGTCTCCCCAAAATGCTGAGTATTCTATGTAGAGTGTGTCATTCTACAGCACTGAATACACAACTTAGAGCTCCTTTCAAAGCAGACACACAAACACATCTTTTTGTGAAAGTCTTACTTCAGGTCCCTTGGAAAATATATGGGTTTCTTTGAGAACATGAAGTCGATTACGCTTTTGCACTCTGCAAAGAATAGAAGTGATCTTTTGTACATGCCCGTCTGAATTTCACTGCAAAATGCCCTTCTTTACTGCTTTCTTGAACATTCCCAAAGCATCAGGTGAAAGAGCGTGTTTGAGGAAGAGTGATGCAGTGTGCGTTTTCCTGGCTTTCAAGTGAACTGGGAAACATACTCCTTGTGTTTCCACATTGTCTAAGAAACAACATGAGTCTTGCAAGAGATTGAAACAATGCATCCTAAAACGTATTACCGCAGTGAAAACACACGTTTCTACCAAGACTTGGAAGGAGCAAGCGAAAGAATAGTCGCTGAGTGTTCTTTCGGAGAGAAACACAAGCATTTGTTCCTTCTGGAGTGAGTTTTCAGCCAGGAATTCATATGCATTTTGTACTGTGCAGAATGTAGCTACCTGCTCTTGAGTTGTGTCATGGAAGCACCTTTCCTGGAGGAGCTTATTGCAACATTCTTTGTTTGGCTAAGTTCTTTAGGGTTGGTTTTGGAAGGTCTTTCAACTTTGTCCAAATCCGCTTCGTATGAAATCTTTTCACAGCGCTCTTTCCAAGTGTCCACAAAGAGCTGCTCCTGGAAACTGTCCACATGCACATCTCCCATGCTGGTGTGCTCGTTTCACTACCTGGATTTTGGTTTTCTCTTCTTTCTTTGAAATGACAAGCCTTCTTTCTGCATGCTACACACACCTTGTAGCAGTTCCAGTTTGCAGCATGTTGGTGCTCCTAAAACGCTGTGTAACCTGTGTAGAGTGTGTCACTCTCCAGCACTGAATACACAACTTAGAGCTCCTTTCACCACAGACACGCAAACACATCTTTTTGTGAAAGTCCTACTTCTTTTCACTTGGAAATGTAAGGGTTTCAACGAGAACATGAAGTCAATGATGCTTTTGCACTCTACTACCAAACGAAATGACCTCCTCTACATGCCCGTCTGAGTTTCAGTGCAAAATGCCCTTGTTTTCTGGTTTCTTGAATGTTCTCAACACATTAGGAGAAAGAGCGTGTTTGAGCAAGAGTGATGCAGTGTGCGTTTCCCTAGATTTCAAGTGATTTGCGAAACATACTCCTTAGTTTTCCACATTGTGTAAGAAACATGAGGTTTGCAAGAGATTGAAACAATGCTTCCTAAAACGTATTCCAGCAGTGAAAACACACGTTTCGACAAAGACTTTGAAGGAGCAAGCAAAAGCCTAGTGGCTGAGTGTTCCTTTTGAGAGAAAGACATGCATTTCGTCCTTCTGGAATGAGTTTTCAGCCAGGAATTCGTATGCATTTTGTACTGTGCAGAAAGTAGCTACCTGCTCGGGAGTTGTGTCATAGAAGCACCTTTCTGGAGGAGCTTATTGCAACATTCATTGTTTGGCTCAGTTCTTTAGGGTTGGTTTTGGAAGGTCTTTCAACTTTGTCCAAATCCTGCTTCGTACGAAATTTTTTCACAGCTCTGTTTCCAAGTGTCCACAAAGAGCTGGTGCTTGAAACTGTCCACATGTACATCTCCCATACTGGTGTGCTCGTTCCCCTACCTGGATTTTGGTTTCCTCTTCTTTCTTTGAAACGACAAGCCTTCTTTCTGTATGCTACACACACCTTGTAGCAGTTTCAGTTTGCAGCATGTTGGTCTCCCCAAAATGCTGAGTATTCTATGTAGAGTGTGTCATTCTACAGCACTGAATACACAACTTAGAGCTCCTTTCAAAGCAGACACACAAACACATCTTTTTGTGAAAGTCTTACTTCAGGTCCCTTGGAAAATATATGGGTTTCTTTGAGAACATGAAGTCGATTACGCTTTTGCACTCTGCAAAGAATAGAAGTGATCTTTTGTACATGCCCGTCTGAATTTCACTGCAAAATGCCCTTCTTTTCTGCTTTCTTGAACATTCCCAAAGCATCAGGTGAAAGAGCGTGTTTGAGGAAGAGTGATGCAGTGTGCGTTTTCCTGGCTTTCAAGTGAACTGGGAAACATACTCCTTGTGTTTCCACATTGTCTAAGAAACAACATGAGTCTTGCAAGAGATTGAAACAATGCATCCTAAAACGTATTACCGCAGTGAAAACACACGTTTCTACCAAGACTTGGAAGGAGCAAGCGAAAGAATAGTCGCTGAGTGTTCTTTCGGAGAGAAACACAAGCATTTGTTCCTTCTGGAGTGAGTTTTCAGCCAGGAATTCATATGCATTTTGTACTGTGCAGAATGTAGCTGCCTGCTCTTGAGTTGTGTCATGGAAGCACCTTTCCTGGAGGAGCTTATTGCAACATTCTTTGTTTGGCTAAGTTCTTTAGGGTTGGTTTTGGAAGGTCTTTCAACTTTGTCCAAATCCGCTTCGTATGAAATCTTTTCACAGCGCTCTTTCCAAGTGTCCACAAAGAGCTGCTCCTGGAAACTGTCCACATGCACATCTCCCATGCTGGTGTGCTCGTTTCACTACCTGGATTTTGGTTTTCTCTTCTTTCTTTGAAATGACAAGCCTTCTTTCTGCATGCTACACACACCTTGTAGCAGTTCCAGTTTGCAGCATGTTGGTGCTCCTAAAACGCTGTGTAACCTGTGTAGAGTGTGTCACTCTCCAGCACTGAATACACAACTTAGAGCTCCTTTCACCACAGACACGCAAACACATCTTTTTGTGAAAGTCCTACTTCTTTTCACTTGGAAATGTAAGGGTTTCAACGAGAACATGAAGTCAATGATGCTTTTGCACTCTACTACCAAACGAAATGACCTCCTCTACATGCCCGTCTGAGTTTCAGTGCAAAATGCCCTTGTTTTCTGGTTTCTTGAATGTTCTCAACACATTAGGAGAAAGAGCGTGTTTGAGCAAGAGTGATGCAGTGTGCGTTTCCCTAGATTTCAAGTGATTTGCGAAACATACTCCTTAGTTTTCCACATTGTGTAAGAAACATGAGGTTTGCAAGAGATTGAAACAATGCTTCCTAAAACGTATTCCAGCAGTGAAAACACACGTTTCGACAAAGACTTTGAAGGAGCAAGCAAAAGCCTAGTGGCTGAGTGTTCCTTTTGAGAGAAAGACATGCATTTCGTCCTTCTGGAATGAGTTTTCAGCCAGGAATTCGTATGCATTTTGTACTGTGCAGAAAGTAGCTACCTGCTCGGGAGTTGTGTCATAGAAGCACCTTTCTGGAGGAGCTTATTGCAACATTCATTGTTTGGCTCAGTTCTTTAGGGTTGGTTTTGGAAGGTCTTTCAACTTTGTCCAAATCCTGCTTCGTACGAAATTTTTTCACAGCTCTGTTTCCAAGTGTCCACAAAGAGCTGGTGCTTGAAACTGTCCACATGTACATCTCCCATACTGGTGTGCTCGTTCCCCTACCTGGATTTTGGTTTCCTCTTCTTTCTTTGAAACGACAAGCCTTCTTTCTGTATGCTACACACACCTTGTAGCAGTTTCACTTTGCAGCATGTTGGTCTCCCCAAAATGCTGAGTATTCTATGTAGAGTGTGTCATTCTACAGCACTGAATACACAACTTAGAGCTCCTTTCAAAGCAGACACACAAACACATCTTTTTGTGAAAGTCTTACTTCAGGTCCCTTGGAAAATATATGGGTTTCTTTGAGAACATGAAGTCGATTACGCTTTTGCACTCTGCAAAGAATAGAAGTGATCTTTTGTACATGCCCGTCTGAATTTCACTGCAAAATGCCCTTCTTTACTGCTTTCTTGAACATTCCCAAAGCATCAGGTGAAAGAGCGTGTTTGAGGAAGAGTGATGCAGTGTGCGTTTTCCTGGCTTTCAAGTGAACTGGGAAACATACTCCTTGTGTTTCCACATTGTCTAAGAAACAACATGAGTCTTGCAAGAGATTGAAACAATGCATCCTAAAACGTATTACCGCAGTGAAAACACACGTTTCTACCAAGACTTGGAAGGAGCAAGCGAAAGAATAGTCGCTGAGTGTTCTTTCGGAGAGAAACACAAGCATTTGTTCCTTCTGGAGTGAGTTTTCAGCCAGGAATTCATATGCATTTTGTACTGTGCAGAATGTAGCTGCCTGCTCTTGAGTTGTGTCATGGAAGCACCTTTCCTGGAGGAGCTTATTGCAACATTCTTTGTTTGGCTAAGTTCTTTAGGGTTGGTTTTGGAAGGTCTTTCAACTTTGTCCAAATCCGCTTCGTATGAAATCTTTTCACAGCGCTCTTTCCAAGTGTCCACAAAGAGCTGCTCCTGGAAACTGTCCACATGCACATCTCCCATGCTGGTGTGCTCGTTTCACTACCTGGATTTTGGTTTTCTCTTCTTTCTTTGAAATGACAAGCCTTCTTTCTGCATGCTACACACACCTTGTAGCAGTTCCAGTTTGCAGCATGTTGGTGCTCCTAAAACGCTGTGTAACCTGTGTAGAGTGTGTCACTCTCCAGCACTGAATACACAACTTAGAGCTCCTTTCACCACAGACACGCAAACACATCTTTTTGTGAAAGTCCTACTTCTTTTCACTTGGAAATGTAAGGGTTTCAACGAGAACATGAAGTCAATGATGCTTTTGCACTCTACTACCAAACGAAATGACCTCCTCTACATGCCCCGTCTGAGTTTCAGTGCAAAATGCCCTTGTTTTCTGGTTTCTTGAATGTTCTCAACACATTAGGAGAAAGAGCGTGTTTGAGCAAGAGTGATGCAGTGTGCGTTTCCCTAGATTTCAAGTGATTTGCGAAACATACTCCTTAGTTTTCCACATTGTGTAAGAAACATGAGGTTTGCAAGAGATTGAAACAATGCTTCCTAAAACGTATTCCAGCAGTGAAAACACACGTTTCGACAAAGACTTTGAAGGAGCAAGCAAAAGCCTAGTGGCTGAGTGTTCCTTTTGAGAGAAAGACATGCATTTCGTCCTTCTGGAATGAGTTTTCAGCCAGGAATTCGTATGCATTTTGTACTGTGCAGAAAGTAGCTACCTGCTCGGGAGTTGTGTCATAGAAGCACCTTTCTGGAGGAGCTTATTGCAACATTCATTGTTTGGCTCAGTTCTTTAGGGTTGGTTTTGGAAGGTCTTTCAACTTTGTCCAAATCCTGCTTCGTACGAAATTTTTTCACAGCTCTGTTTCCAAGTGTCCACAAAGAGCTGGTGCTTGAAACTGTCCACATGTACATCTCCCATACTGGTGTGCTCGTTCCCCTACCTGGATTTTGGTTTCCTCTTCTTTCTTTGAAACGACAAGCCTTCTTTCTGTATGCTACACACACCTTGTAGCAGTTTCACTTTGCAGCATGTTGGTCTCCCCAAAATGCTGAGTATTCTATGTAGAGTGTGTCATTCTACAGCACTGAATACACAACTTAGAGCTCCTTTCAAAGCAGACACACAAACACATCTTTTTGTGAAAGTCTTACTTCAGGTCCCTTGGAAAATATATGGGTTTCTTTGAGAACATGAAGTCGATTACGCTTTTGCACTCTGCAAAGAATAGAAGTGATCTTTTGTACATGCCCGTCTGAATTTCACTGCAAAATGCCCTTCTTTACTGCTTTCTTGAACATTCCCAAAGCATCAGGTGAAAGAGCGTGTTTGAGGAAGAGTGATGCAGTGTGCGTTTTCCTGGCTTTCAAGTGAACTGGGAAACATACTCCTTGTGTTTCCACATTGTCTAAGAAACAACATGAGTCTTGCAAGAGATTGAAACAATGCATCCTAAAACGTATTACCGCAGTGAAAACACACGTTTCTACCAAGACTTGGAAGGAGCAAGCGAAAGAATAGTCGCTGAGTGTTCTTTCGGAGAGAAACACAAGCATTTGTTCCTTCTGGAGTGAGTTTTCAGCCAGGAATTCATATGCATTTTGTACTGTGCAGAATGTAGCTACCTGCTCTTGAGTTGTGTCATGGAAGCACCTTTCCTGGAGGAGCTTATTGCAACATTCTTTGTTTGGCTAAGTTCTTTAGGGTTGGTTTTGGAAGGTCTTTCAACTTTGTCCAAATCCGCTTCGTATGAAATCTTTTCACAGCGCTCTTTCCAAGTGTCCACAAAGAGCTGCTCCTGGAAACTGTCCACATGCACATCTCCCATGCTGGTGTGCTCGTTTCACTACCTGGATTTTGGTTTTCTCTTCTTTCTTTGAAATGACAAGCCTTCTTTCTGCATGCTACACACACCTTGTAGCAGTTCCAGTTTGCAGCATGTTGGTGCTCCTAAAACGCTGTGTAACCTGTGTAGAGTGTGTCACTCTCCAGCACTGAATACACAACTTAGAGCTCCTTTCACCACAGACACGCAAACACATCTTTTTGTGAAAGTCCTACTTCTTTTCACTTGGAAATGTAAGGGTTTCAACGAGAACATGAAGTCAATGATGCTTTTGCACTCTACTACCAAACGAAATGACCTCCTCTACATGCCCGTCTGAGTTTCAGTGCAAAATGCCCTTGTTTTCTGGTTTCTTGAATGTTCTCAACACATTAGGAGAAAGAGCGTGTTTGAGCAAGAGTGATGCAGTGTGCGTTTCCCTAGATTTCAAGTGATTTGCGAAACATACTCCTTAGTTTTCCACATTGTGTAAGAAACATGAGGTTTGCAAGAGATTGAAACAATGCTTCCTAAAACGTATTCCAGCAGTGAAAACACACGTTTCGACAAAGACTTTGAAGGAGCAAGCAAAAGCCTAGTGGCTGAGTGTTCCTTTTGAGAGAAAGACATGCATTTCGTCCTTCTGGAATGAGTTTTCAGCCAGGAATTCGTATGCATTTTGTACTGTGCAGAAAGTAGCTACCTGCTCGGGAGTTGTGTCATAGAAGCACCTTTCTGGAGGAGCTTATTGCAACATTCATTGTTTGGCTCAGTTCTTTAGGGTTGGTTTTGGAAGGTCTTTCAACTTTGTCCAAATCCTGCTTCGTACGAAATTTTTTCACAGCGCTGTTTCCAAGTGTCCACAAAGAGCTGGTGCTTGAAACTGTCCACATGTACATCTCCCATACTGGTGTGCTCGTTCCCCTACCTGGATTTTGGTTTCCTCTTCTTTCTTTGAAACGACAAGCCTTCTTTCTGTATGCTACACACACCTTGTAGCAGTTTCAGTTTGCAGCATGTTGGTCTCCCCAAAATGCTGAGTATTCTATGTAGAGTGTGTCATTCTACAGCACTGAATACACAACTTAGAGCTCCTTTCAAAGCAGACACACAAACACATCTTTTTGTGAAAGTCTTACTTCAGGTCCCTTGGAAAATATATGGGTTTCTTTGAGAACATGAAGTCGATTACGCTTTTGCACTCTGCAAAGAATAGAAGTGATCTTTTGTACATGCCCGTCTGAATTTCACTGCAAAATGCCCTTCTTTTCTGCTTTCTTGAACATTCCCAAAGCATCAGGTGAAAGAGCGTGTTTGAGGAAGAGTGATGCAGTGTGCGTTTTCCTGGCTTTCAAGTGAACTGGGAAACATACTCCTTGTGTTTCCACATTGTCTAAGAAACAACATGAGTCTTGCAAGAGATTGAAACAATGCATCCTAAAACGTATTACCGCAGTGAAAACACACGTTTCTACCAAGACTTGGAAGGAGCAAGCGAAAGAATAGTCGCTGAGTGTTCTTTCGGAGAGAAACACAAGCATTTGTTCCTTCTGGAGTGAGTTTTCAGCCAGGAATTCATATGCATTTTGTACTGTGCAGAATGTAGCTACCTGCTCTTGAGTTGTGTCATGGAAGCACCTTTCCTGGAGGAGCTTATTGCAACATTCTTTGTTTGGCTAAGTTCTTTAGGGTTGGTTTTGGAAGGTCTTTCAACTTTGTCCAAATCCGCTTCGTATGAAATCTTTTCACAGCGCTCTTTCCAAGTGTCCACAAAGAGCTGCTCCTGGAAACTGTCCACATGCACATCTCCCATGCTGGTGTGCTCGTTTCACTACCTGGATTTTGGTTTTCTCTTCTTTCTTTGAAATGACAAGCCTTCTTTCTGCATGCTACACACACCTTGTAGCAGTTCCAGTTTGCAGCATGTTGGTGCTCCTAAAACGCTGTGTAACCTGTGTAGAGTGTGTCACTCTCCAGCACTGAATACACAACTTAGAGCTCCTTTCACCACAGACACGCAAACACATCTTTTTGTGAAAGTCCTACTTCTTTTCACTTGGAAATGTAAGGGTTTCAACGAGAACATGAAGTCAATGATGCTTTTGCACTCTACTACCAAACGAAATGACCTCTTCTACATGCCCGTCTGAGGTTCAGTGCAAAATGCCCTTGTTTTCTGGTTTCTTGAATGTTCTCAACACATTAGGAGAAAGAGCGTGTTTGAGCAAGAGTGATGCAGTGTGCGTTTCCCTAGATTTCAAGTGATTTGCGAAACATACTCCTTAGTTTTCCACATTGTGTAAGAAACATGAGGTTTGCAAGAGATTGAAACAATGCTTCCTAAAACGTATTCCAGCAGTGAAAACACACGTTTCGACAAAGACTTTGAAGGAGCAAGCAAAAGCCTAGTGGCTGAGTGTTCCTTTTGAGAGAAAGACATGCATTTCGTCCTTCTGGAATGAGTTTTCAGCCAGGAATTCGTATGCATTTTGTACTGTGCAGAAAGTAGCTACCTGCTCGGGAGTTGTGTCATAGAAGCACCTTTCTGGAGGAGCTTATTGCAACATTCATTGTTTGGCTCAGTTCTTTAGGGTTGGTTTTGGAAGGTCTTTCAACTTTGTCCAAATCCTGCTTCGTACGAAATTTTTTCACAGCGCTGTTTCCAAGTGTCCACAAAGAGCTGGTGCTTGAAACTGTCCACATGTACATCTCCCATACTGGTGTGCTCGTTCCCCTACCTGGATTTTGGTTTCCTCTTCTTTCTTTGAAACGACAAGCCTTCTTTCTGTATGCTACACACACCTTGTAGCAGTTTCAGTTTGCAGCATGTTGGTCTCCCCAAAATGCTGAGTATTCTATGTAGAGTGTGTCATTCTACAGCACTGAATACACAACTTAGAGCTCCTTTCAAAGCAGACACACAAACACATCTTTTTGTGAAAGTCTTACTTCAGGTCCCTTGGAAAATATATGGGTTTCTTTGAGAACATGAAGTCGATTACGCTTTTGCACTCTGCAAAGAATAGAAGTGATCTTTTGTACATGCCCGTCTGAATTTCACTGCAAAATGCCCTTCTTTTCTGCTTTCTTGAACATTCCCAAAGCATCAGGTGAAAGAGCGTGTTTGAGGAAGAGTGATGCAGTGTGCGTTTTCCTGGCTTTCAAGTGAATTGGGAAACATACTCCTTGTGTTTCCACATTGTCTAAGAAACAACATGAGTCTTGCAAGAGATTGAAACAATGCATCCTAAAACGTATTACCGCAGTGAAAACACACGTTTCTACCAAGACTTGGAAGGAGCAAGCGAAAGAATAGTCGCTGAGTGTTCTTTCGGAGAGAAACACAAGCATTTGTTCCTTCTGGAGTGAGTTTTCAGCCAGGAATTCATATGCGTTTTGTACTGTGCAGAATGTAGCTACCTGCTCTTGAGTTGTGTCATGGAAGCACCTTTACTGGAGGAGCTTATTGCAACATTCTTTGTCTGGCTAAGTTCTTTAGGGTTGGTTTTGGAAGGTCTTTCAACTTTGTCCAAATCCGCTTCGTATGAAATCTTTTCACAGCGCTCTTTCCAAGTGTCCACAAAGAGCTGCTCCTGGAAACTGTCCACATGCACATCTCCCATGCTGGTGTGCTCGTTTCACTACCTGGATTTTGGTTTTCTCTTCTTTCTTTGAAATGACAAGCCTTCTTTCTGCATGCTACACACACCTTGTAGCAGTTCCAGTTTGCAGCATGTTGGTGCTCCTAAAACGCTGTGTAACCTGTGTAGAGTGTGTCACTCTCCAGCACTGAATACACAACTTAGAGCTCCTTTCACCACAGACACGCAAACACATCTTTTTGTGAAAGTCCTACTTCTTTTCACTTGGAAATGTAAGGGTTTCAACGAGAACATGAAGTCAATGATGCTTTTGCACTCTACTACCAAACGAAATGACCTCCTCTACATGCCCGTCTGAGTTTCAGTGCAAAATGCCCTTGTTTTCTGGTTTCTTGAATGTTCTCAACACATTAGGAGAAAGAGCGTGTTTGAGCAAGAGTGATGCAGTGTGCGTTTCCCTAGATTTCAAGTGATTTGCGAAACATACTCCTTAGTTTTCCACATTGTGTAAGAAACATGAGGTTTGCAAGAGATTGAAACAATGCTTCCTAAAACGTATTCCAGCAGTGAAAACACACGTTTCGACAAAGACTTTGAAGGAGCAAGCAAAAGCCTAGTGGCTGAGTGTTCCTTTTGAGAGAAAGACATGCATTTCGTCCTTCTGGAATGAGTTTTCAGCCAGGAATTCGTATGCATTTTGTACTGTGCAGAAAGTAGCTACCTGCTCGGGAGTTGTGTCATAGAAGCACCTTTCTGGAGGAGCTTATTGCAACATTCATTGTTTGGCTCAGTTCTTTAGGGTTGGTTTTGGAAGGTCTTTCAACTTTGTCCAAATCCTGCTTCGTACGAAATTTTTTCACAGCTCTGTTTCCAAGTGTCCACAAAGAGCTGGTGCTTGAAACTGTCCACATGTACATCTCCCATACTGGTGTGCTCGTTCCCCTACCTGGATTTTGGTTTCCTCTTCTTTCTTTGAAACGACAAGCCTTCTTTCTGTATGCTACACACACCTTGTAGCAGTTTCAGTTTGCAGCATGTTGGTCTCCCCAAAATGCTGAGTATTCTATGTAGAGTGTGTCATTCTACAGCACTGAATACACAACTTAGAGCTCCTTTCAAAGCAGACACACAAACACATCTTTTTGTGAAAGTCTTACTTCAGGTCCCTTGGAAAATATATGGGTTTCTTTGAGAACATGAAGTCGATTACGCTTTTGCACTCTGCAAAGAATAGAAGTGATCTTTTGTACATGCCCGTCTGAATTTCACTGCAAAATGCCCTTCTTTTCTGCTTTCTTGAACATTCCCAAAGCATCAGGTGAAAGAGCGTGTTTGAGGAAGAGTGATGCAGTGTGCGTTTTCCTGGCTTTCAAGTGAACTGGGAAACATACTCCTTGTGTTTCCACATTGTCTAAGAAACAACATGAGTCTTGCAAGAGATTGAAACAATGCATCCTAAAACGTATTACCGCAGTGAAAACACACGTTTCTACCAAGACTTGGAAGGAGCAAGCGAAAGAATAGTCGCTGAGTGTTCTTTCGGAGAGAAACACAAGCATTTGTTCCTTCTGGAGTGAGTTTTCAGCCAGGAATTCATATGCATTTTGTACTGTGCAGAATGTAGCTACCTGCTCTTGAGTTGTGTCATGGAAGCACCTTTCCTGGAGGAGCTTATTGCAACATTCTTTGTTTGGCTAAGTTCTTTAGGGTTGGTTTTGGAAGGTCTTTCAACTTTGTCCAAATCCGCTTCGTATGAAATCTTTTCACAGCGCTCTTTCCAAGTGTCCACAAAGAGCTGCTCCTGGAAACTGTCCACATGCACATCTCCCATGCTGGTGTGCTCGTTTCACTACCTGGATTTTGGTTTTCTCTTCTTTCTTTGAAATGACAAGCCTTCTTTCTGCATGCTACACACACCTTGTAGCAGTTCCAGTTTGCAGCATGTTGGTGCTCCTAAAACGCTGTGTAACCTGTGTAGAGTGTGTCACTCTCCAGCACTGAATACACAACTTAGAGCTCCTTTCACCACAGACACGCAAACACATCTTTTTGTGAAAGTCCTACTTCTTTTCACTTGGAAATGTAAGGGTTTCAACGAGAACATGAAGTCAATGATGCTTTTGCACTCTACTACCAAACGAAATGACCTCCTCTACATGCCCGTCTGAGTTTCAGTGCAAAATGCCCTTGTTTTCTGGTTTCTTGAATGTTCTCAACACATTAGGAGAAAGAGCGTGTTTGAGCAAGAGTGATGCAGTGTGCGTTTCCCTAGATTTCAAGTGATTTGCGAAACATACTCCTTAGTTTTCCACATTGTGTAAGAAACATGAGGTTTGCAAGAGATTGAAACAATGCTTCCTAAAACGTATTCCAGCAGTGAAAACACACGTTTCGACAAAGACTTTGAAGGAGCAAGCAAAAGCCTAGTGGCTGAGTGTTCCTTTTGAGAGAAAGACATGCATTTCGTCCTTCTGGAATGAGTTTTCAGCCAGGAATTCGTATGCATTTTGTACTGTGCAGAAAGTAGCTACCTGCTCGGGAGTTGTGTCATAGAAGCACCTTTCTGGAGGAGCTTATTGCAACATTCATTGTTTGGCTCAGTTCTTTAGGGTTGGTTTTGGAAGGTCTTTCAACTTTGTCCAAATCCTGCTTCGTACGAAATTTTTTCACAGCGCTGTTTCCAAGTGTCCACAAAGAGCTGGTGCTTGAAACTGTCCACATGTACATCTCCCATACTGGTGTGCTCGTTCCCCTACCTGGATTTTGGTTTCCTCTTCTTTCTTTGAAACGACAAGCCTTCTTTCTGTATGCTACACACACCTTGTAGCAGTTTCAGTTTGCAGCATGTTGGTCTCCCCAAAATGCTGAGTATTCTATGTAGAGTGTGTCATTCTACAGCACTGAATACACAACTTAGAGCTCCTTTCAAAGCAGACACACAAACACATCTTTTTGTGAAAGTCTTACTTCAGGTCCCTTGGAAAATATATGGGTTTCTTTGAGAACATGAAGTCGATTACGCTTTTGCACTCTGCAAAGAATAGAAGTGATCTTTTGTACATGCCCGTCTGAATTTCACTGCAAAATGCCCTTCTTTTCTGCTTTCTTGAACATTCCCAAAGCATCAGGTGAAAGAGCGTGTTTGAGGAAGAGTGATGCAGTGTGCGTTTTCCTGGCTTTCAAGTGAATTGGGAAACATACTCCTTGTGTTTCCACATTGTCTAAGAAACAACATGAGTCTTGCAAGAGATTGAAACAATGCATCCTAAAACGTATTACCGCAGTGAAAACACACGTTTCTACCAAGACTTGGAAGGAGCAAGCGAAAGAATAGTCGCTGAGTGTTCTTTCGGAGAGAAACACAAGCATTTGTTCCTTCTGGAGTGAGTTTTCAGCCAGGAATTCATATGCATTTTGTACTGTGCAGAATGTAGCTACCTGCTCTTGAGTTGTGTCATGGAAGCACCTTTCCTGGAGGAGCTTATTGCAACATTCTTTGTTTGGCTAAGTTCTTTAGGGTTGGTTTTGGAAGGTCTTTCAACTTTGTCCAAATCCGCTTCGTATGAAATCTTTTCACAGCGCTCTTTCCAAGTGTCCACAAAGAGCTGCTCCTGGAAACTGTCCACATGCACATCTCCCATGCTGGTGTGCTCGTTTCACTACCTGGATTTTGGTTTTCTCTTCTTTCTTTGAAATGACAAGCCTTCTTTCTGCATGCTACACACACCTTGTAGCAGTTCCAGTTTGCAGCATGTTGGTGCTCCTAAAACGCTGTGTAACCTGTGTAGAGTGTGTCACTCTCCAGCACTGAATACACAACTTAGAGCTCCTTTCACCACAGACACGCAAACACATCTTTTTGTGAAAGTCCTACTTCTTTTCACTTGGAAATGTAAGGGTTTCAACGAGAACATGAAGTCAATGATGCTTTTGCACTCTACTACCAAACGAAATGACCTCTTCTACATGCCCGTCTGAGGTTCAGTGCAAAATGCCCTTGTTTTCTGGTTTCTTGAATGTTCTCAACACATTAGGAGAAAGAGCGTGTTTGAGCAAGAGTGATGCAGTGTGCGTTTCCCTAGATTTCAAGTGATTTGCGAAACATGCTCCTTAGTTTTCCACATTGTGTAAGAAACATGAGGTTTGCAAGAGATTGAAACAATGCTTCCTAAAACCTATTCCAGCAGTGAAAACACACGTTTCGACAAAGACTTTGAAGGAGCAAGCAAAAGCCTAGTGGCTGAGTGTTCCTTTTGAGAGAAAGACATGCATTTCGTCCTTCTGGAATGAGTTTTCAGCCAGGAATTCGTATGCATTTTGTACTGTGCAGAAAGTAGCTACCTGCTCGGGAGTTGTGTCATAGAAGCACCTTTCTGGAGGAGCTTATTGCAACATTCATTGTTTGGCTCAGTTCTTTAGGGTTGGTTTTGGAAGGTCTTTCAACTTTGTCCAAATCCTGCTTCGTACGAAATTTTTTCACAGCGCTGTTTCCAAGTGTCCACAAAGAGCTGGTGCTTGAAACTGTCCACATGTACATCTCCCATACTGGTGTGCTCGTTCCCCTACCTGGATTTTGGTTTCCTCTTCTTTCTTTGAAACGACAAGCCTTCTTTCTGTATGCTACACACACCTTGTAGCAGTTTCAGTTTGCAGCATGTTGGTCTCCCCAAAATGCTGAGTATTCTATGTAGAGTGTGTCATTCTACAGCACTGAATACACAACTTAGAGCTCCTTTCAAAGCAGACACACAAACACATCTTTTTGTGAAAGTCTTACTTCAGGTCCCTTGGAAAATATATGGGTTTCTTTGAGAACATGAAGTCGATTACGCTTTTGCACTCTGCAAAGAATAGAAGTGATCTTTTGTACATGCCCGTCTGAATTTCACTGCAAAATGCCCTTCTTTTCTGCTTTCTTGAACATTCCCAAAGCATCAGGTGAAAGAGCGTGTTTGAGGAAGAGTGATGCAGTGTGCGTTTTCCTGGCTTTCAAGTGAACTGGGAAACATACTCCTTGTGTTTCCACATTGTCTAAGAAACAACATGAGTCTTGCAAGAGATTGAAACAATGCATCCTAAAACGTATTACCGCAGTGAAAACACACGTTTCTACCAAGACTTGGAAGGAGCAAGCGAAAGAATAGTCGCTGAGTGTTCTTTCGGAGAGAAACACAAGCATTTGTTCCTTCTGGAGTGAGTTTTCAGCCAGGAATTCATATGCGTTTTGTACTGTGCAGAATGTAGCTACCTGCTCTTGAGTTGTGTCATGGAAGCACCTTTCCTGGAGGAGCTTATTGCAACATTCTTTGTTTGGCTAAGTTCTTTAGGGTTGGTTTTGGAAGGTCTTTCAACTTTGTCCAAATCCGCTTCGTATGAAATCTTTTCACAGCGCTCTTTCCAAGTGTCCACAAAGAGCTGCTCCTGGAAACTGTCCACATGCACATCTCCCATGCTGGTGTGCTCGTTTCACTACCTGGATTTTGGTTTTCTCTTCTTTCTTTGAAATGACAAGCCTTCTTTCTGCATGCTACACACACCTTGTAGCAGTTCCAGTTTGCAGCATGTTGGTGCTCCTAAAACGCTGTGTAACCTGTGTAGAGTGTGTCACTCTCCAGCACTGAATACACAACTTAGAGCTCCTTTCACCACAGACACGCAAACACATCTTTTTGTGAAAGTCCTACTTCTTTTCACTTGGAAAAGTAAGGGTTTCAACGAGAACATGAAGTCAATGATGCTTTTGCACTCTACTACCAAAAGAATAGACCTCTTCTACATGCCCGTCTGAGGTTCAGTGCAAAATGCCCTTGTTTTCTGGTTTCCTGAATGTTCTCAACACATTAGGAGAAAGAGCGTGTTTGAGCAAGAGTGATGCAGTGTGCGTTTCCCTAGATTTCAAGTGATTTGCGAAACATGCTCCTTAGTTTTCCACATTGTGTAAGAAACATGAGGTTTGCAAGAGATTGAAACAATGCTTCCTAAAACGTATTCCAGCAGTGAAAACACACGTTTCGACAAAGACTTTGAAGGAGCAAGCAAAAGCCTAGTGGCTGAGTGTTCCTTTTGAGAGAAAGACATGCATTTCGTCCTTCTGGAATGAGTTTTCAGCCAGGAATTCGTATGCATTTTGTACTGTGCAGAAAGTAGCTACCTGCTCGGGAGTTGTGTCATAGAAGCACCTTTCTGGAGGAGCTTATTGCAACATTCATTGTTTGGCTCAGTTCTTTAGGGTTGGTTTTGGAAGGTCTTTCAACTTTGTCCAAATCCTGCTTCGTACGAAATTTTTTCACAGCGCTGTTTCCAAGTGTCCACAAAGAGCTGGTGCTTGAAACTGTCCACATGTACATCTCCCATACTGGTGTGCTCGTTCCCCTACCTGGATTTTGGTTTCCTCTTCTTTCTTTGAAACGACAAGCCTTCTTTCTGTATGCTACACACACCTTGTAGCAGTTTCAGTTTGCAGCATGTTGGTCTCCCCAAAATGCTGAGTATTCTATGTAGAGTGTGTCATTCTACAGCACTGAATACACAACTTAGAGCTCCTTTCAAAGCAGACACACAAACACATCTTTTTGTGAAAGTCTTACTTCAGGTCCCTTGGAAAATATATGGGTTTCTTTGAGAACATGAAGTCGATTACGCTTTTGCACTCTGCAAAGAATAGAAGTGATCTTTTGTACATGCCCGTCTGAATTTCACTGCAAAATGCCCTTCTTTTCTGCTTTCTTGAACATTCCCAAAGCATCAGGTGAAAGAGCGTGTTTGAGGAAGAGTGATGCAGTGTGCGTTTTCCTGGCTTTCAAGTGAACTGGGAAACATACTCCTTGTGTTTCCACATTGTCTAAGAAACAACATGAGTCTTGCAAGAGATTGAAACAATGCATCCTAAAACGTATTACCGCAGTGAAAACACACGTTTCTACCAAGACTTGGAAGGAGCAAGCGAAAGAATAGTCGCTGAGTGTTCTTTCGGAGAGAAACACAAGCATTTGTTCCTTCTGGAGTGAGTTTTCAGCCAGGAATTCATATGCGTTTTGTACTGTGCAGAATGTAGCTACCTGCTCTTGAGTTGTGTCATGGAAGCACCTTTCCTGGAGGAGCTTATTGCAACATTCTTTGTTTGGCTAAGTTCTTTAGGGTTGGTTTTGGAAGGTCTTTCAACTTTGTCCAAATCCGCTTCGTATGAAATCTTTTCACAGCGCTCTTTCCAAGTGTCCACAAAGAGCTGCTCCTGGAAACTGTCCACATGCACATCTCTCATGCTGGTGTGCTCGTTTCACTACCTGGATTTTGGTTTTCTCTTCTTTCTTTGAAATGACAAGCCTTCTTTCTGCATGCTACACACACCTTGTAGCAGTTCCAGTTTGCAGCATGTTGGTGCTCCTAAAACGCTGTGTAACCTGTGTAGAGTGTGTCACTCTCCAGCACTGAATACACAACTTAGAGCTCCTTTCACCACAGACACGCAAACACATCTTTTTGTGAAAGTCCTACTTCTTTTCACTTGGAAATGTAAGGTTTTCAACGAGAACATGAAGTCAATGATGCTTTTGCACTCTACTACCAAACGAAATGACCTCTTCTACATGCCCGTCTGAGTTTCAGTGCAAAATGCCCTTGTTTTCTGGTTTCCTGAATGTTCTCAACACATTAGGAGAAAGAGCGTGTTTGAGCAAGAGTGATGCAGTGTGCGTTTCCCTAGATTTCAAGTGATTTGCGAAACATGCTCCTTAGTTTTCCACATTGTGTAAGAAACATGAGGTTTGCAAGAGATTGAAACAATGCTTCCTAAAACGTATTCCAGCAGTGAAAACACACGTTTCGACAAAGACTTTGAAGGAGCAAGCAAAAGCCTAGTGGCTGAGTGTTCCTTTTGAGAGAAAGACATGCATTTCGTCCTTCTGGAATGAGTTTTCAGCCAGGAATTCGTATGCATTTTGTACTGTGCAGAAAGTAGCTACCTGCTCGGGAGTTGTGTCATAGAAGCACCTTTCTGGAGGAGCTTATTGCAACATTCATTGTTTGGCTCAGTTCTTTAGGGTTGGTTTTGGAAGGTCTTTCAACTTTGTCCAAATCCTGCTTCGTACGAAATTTTTTCACAGCGCTGTTTCCAAGTGTCCACAAAGAGCTGGTGCTTGAAACTGTCCACATGTACATCTCCCATACTGGTGTGCTCGTTCCCCTACCTGGATTTTGGTTTCCTCTTCTTTCTTTGAAACGACAAGCCTTCTTTCTGTATGCTACACACACCTTGTAGCAGTTTCAGTTTGCAGCATGTTGGTCTCCCCAAAATGCTGAGTATTCTATGTAGAGTGTGTCATTCTACAGCACTGAATACACAACTTAGAGCTCCTTTCAAAGCAGACACACAAACACATCTTTTTGTGAAAGTCTTACTTCAGGTCCCTTGGAAAATATATGGGTTTCTTTGAGAACATGAAGTCGATTACGCTTTTGCACTCTGCAAAGAATAGAAGTGATCTTTTGTACATGCCCGTCTGAATTTCACTGCAAAATGCCCTTCTTTTCTGCTTTCTTGAACATTCCCAAAGCATCAGGTGAAAGAGCGTGTTTGAGGAAGAGTGATGCAGTGTGCGTTTTCCTGGCTTTCAAGTGAACTGGGAAACATACTCCTTGTGTTTCCACATTGTCTAAGAAACAACATGAGTCTTGCAAGAGATTGAAACAATGCATCCTAAAACGTATTACCGCAGTGAAAACACACGTTTCTACCAAGACTTGGAAGGAGCAAGCGAAAGAATAGTCGCTGAGTGTTCTTTCGGAGAGAAACACAAGCATTTGTTCCTTCTGGAGTGAGTTTTCAGCCAGGAATTCATATGCGTTTTGTACTGTGCAGAATGAGGCTACCTGCTCTTGAGTTGTGTCATGGAAGCACCTTTCCTGGAGGAGCTTATTGCAACATTCTTTGTTTGGCTAAGTTCTTTAGGGTTGGTTTTGGAAGGTCTTTCAACTTTGTCCAAATCCGCTTCGTATGAAATCTTTTCACAGCGCTCTTTCCAAGTGTCCACAAAGAGCTGCTCCTGGAAACTGTCCACATGCACATCTCCCATGCTGGTGTGCTCGTTTCACTACCTGGATTTTGGTTTTCTCTTCTTTCTTTGAAATGACAAGCCTTCTTTCTGCATGCTACACACACCTTGTAGCAGTTCCAGTTTGCAGCATGTTGGTGCTCCTAAAACGCTGTGTAACCTGTGTAGAGTGTGTCACTCTCCAGCACTGAATACACAACTTAGAGCTCCTTTCACCACAGACACGCAAACACATCTTTTTGTGAAAGTCCTACTTCTTTTCACTTGGAAATGTAAGGGTTTCAACGAGAACATGAAGTCAATGATGCTTTTGCACTCTACTACCAAAAGAATAGACCTCTTCTACATGCCCGTCTGAGTTTCAGTGCAAAATGCCCTTGTTTTCTGGTTTCCTGAATGTTCTCAACACATTAGGAGAAAGAGCGTGTTTGAGCAAGAGTGATGCAGTGTGCGTTTCCCTAGATTTCAAGTGATTTGCGAAACATGCTCCTTAGTTTTCCACGTTGTGTAAGAAACATGAGGTTTGCAAGAGATTGAAACAATGCTTCCTAAAACGTATTCCAGCAGTGAAAACACACGTTTCGACAAAGACTTTGAAGGAGCAAGCAAAAGCCTAGTGGCTGAGTGTTCCTTTTGAGAGAAAGACATGCATTTCGTCCTTCTGGAATGAGTTTTCAGCCAGGAATTCGTATGCATTTTGTACTGTGCAGATAGTAGCTACCTGCTCGGGAGTTGTGTCATAGAAGCACCTTTCTGGAGGAGCTTATTGCAACATTCATTGTTTGGCTCAGTTCTTTAGGGTTGGTTTTGGAAGGTCTTTCAACTTTGTCCAAATCCTGCTTCGTACGAAATTTTTTCACAGCGCTGTTTCCAAGTGTCCACAAAGAGCTGGTGCTTGAAACTGTCCACATGTACATCTCCCATACTGGTGTGCTCGTTCCCCTACCTGGATTTTGGTTTCCTCTTCTTTCTTTGAAACGACAAGCCTTCTTTCTGTATGCTACACACACCTTGTAGCAGTTTCACTTTGCAGCATGTTGGTCTCCCCAAAATGCTGAGTATTCTATGTAGAGTGTGTCATTCTACAGCACTGAATACACAACTTAGAGCTCCTTTCAAAGCAGACACACAAACACATCTTTTTGTGAAAGTCTTACTTCAGGTCCCTTGGAAAATATATGGGTTTCTTTGAGAACATGAAGTCGATTACGCTTTTGCACTCTGCAAAGAATAGAAGTGATCTTTTGTACATGCCCGTCTGAATTTCACTGCAAAATGCCCTTCTTTTCTGCTTTCTTGAACATTCCCAAAGCATCAGGTGAAAGAGCGTGTTTGAGGAAGAGTGATGCAGTGTGCGTTTTCCTGGCTTTCAAGTGAACTGGGAAACATACTCCTTGTGTTTCCACATTGTCTAAGAAACAACATGAGTCTTGCAAGAGATTGAAACAATGCATCCTAAAACGTATTACCGCAGTGAAAACACACGTTTCTACCAAGACTTGGAAGGAGCAAGCGAAAGAATAGTCGCTGAGTGTTCTTTCGGAGAGAAACACAAGCATTTGTTCCTTCTGGAGTGAGTTTTCAGCCAGGAATTCATATGCGTTTTGTACTGTGCAGAATGAGGCTACCTGCTCTTGAGTTGTGTCATGGAAGCACCTTTCCTGGAGGAGCTTATTGCAACATTCTTTGTTTGGCTAAGTTCTTTAGGGTTGGTTTTGGAAGGTCTTTCAACTTTGTCCAAATCCGCTTCGTATGAAATCTTTTCACAGCGCTCTTTCCAAGTGTCCACAAAGAGCTGCTCCTGGAAACTGTCCACATGCACATCTCCCATGCTGGTGTGCTCGTTTCACTACCTGGATTTTGGTTTTCTCTTCTTTCTTTGAAATGACAAGCCTTCTTTCTGCATGCTACACACACCTTGTAGCAGTTCCAGTTTGCAGCATGTTGGTGCTCCTAAAACGCTGTGTAACCTGTGTAGAGTGTGTCACTCTCCAGCACTGAATACACAACTTAGAGCTCCTTTCACCACAGACACGCAAACACATCTTTTTGTGAAAGTCCTACTTCTTTTCACTTGGAAATGTAAGGGTTTCAACGAGAACATGAAGTCAATGATGCTTTTGCACTCTACTACCAAAAGAATAGACCTCTTCTACATGCCCGTCTGAGTTTCAGTGCAAAATGCCCTTGTTTTCTGGTTTCCTGAATGTTCTCAACACATTAGGAGAAAGAGCGTGTTTGAGCAAGAGTGATGCAGTGTGCGTTTCCCTAGATTTCAAGTGATTTGCGAAACATGCTCCTTAGTTTTCCACGTTGTGTAAGAAACATGAGGTTTGCAAGAGATTGAAACAATGCTTCCGAAAACGTATTCCAGCAGTGAAAACACACGTTTCGACAAAGACTTTGAAGGAGCAAGCAAAAGCCTAGTGGCTGAGTGTTCCTTTTGAGAGAAAGACATGCATTTCGTCCTTCTGGAATGAGTTTTCAGCCAGGAATTCGTATGCATTTTGTACTGTGCAGAAAGTAGCTACCTGCTCGGGAGTTGTGTCATAGAAGCACCTTTCTGGAGGAGCTTATTGCAACATTCATTGTTTGGCTCAGTTCTTTAGGGTTGGTTTTGGAAGGTCTTTCAACTTTGTCCAAATCCTGCTTCGTACGAAATTTTTTCACAGCGCTGTTTCCAAGTGTCCACAAAGAGCTGGTGCTTGAAACTGTCCACATGTACATCTCCCATACTGGTGTGCTCGTTCCCCTACCTGGATTTTGGTTTCCTCTTCTTTCTTTGAAACGACAAGCCTTCTTTCTGTATGCTACACACACCTTGTAGCAGTTTCACTTTGCAGCATGTTGGTCTCCCCAAAATGCTGAGTATTCTATGTAGAGTGTGTCATTCTACAGCACTGAATACACAACTTAGAGCTCCTTTCAAAGCAGACACACAAACACATCTTTTTGTGAAAGTCTTACTTCAGGTCCCTTGGAAAATATATGGGTTTCTTTGAGAACATGAAGTCGATTACGCTTTTGCACTCTGCAAAGAATAGAAGTGATCTTTTGTACATGCCCGTCTGAATTTCACTGCAAAATGCCCTTCTTTTCTGCTTTCTTGAACATTCCCAAAGCATCAGGTGAAAGAGCGTGTTTGAGGAAGAGTGATGCAGTGTGCGTTTTCCTGGCTTTCAAGTGAACTGGGAAACATACTCCTTGTGTTTCCACATTGTCTAAGAAACAACATGAGTCTTGCAAGAGATTGAAACAATGCATCCTAAAACGTATTACCGCAGTGAAAACACACGTTTCTACCAAGACTTGGAAGGAGCAAGCGAAAGAATAGTCGCTGAGTGTTCTTTCGGAGAGAAACACAAGCATTTGTTCCTTCTGGAGTGAGTTTTCAGCCAGGAATTCATATGCGTTTTGTACTGTGCAGAATGAGGCTACCTGCTCTTGAGTTGTGTCATGGAAGCACCTTTCCTGGAGGAGCTTATTGCAACATTCTTTGTTTGGCTAAGTTCTTTAGGGTTGGTTTTGGAAGGTCTTTCAACTTTGTCCAAATCCGCTTCGTATGAAATCTTTTCACAGCGCTCTTTCCAAGTGTCCACAAAGAGCTGCTCCTGGAAACTGTCCACATGCACATCTCCCATGCTGGTGTGCTCGTTTCACTACCTGGATTTTGGTTTTCTCTTCTTTCTTTGAAATGACAAGCCTTCTTTCTGCATGCTACACACACCTTGTAGCAGTTCCAGTTTGCAGCATGTTGGTGCTCCTAAAACGCTGTGTAACCTGTGTAGAGTGTGTCACTCTCCAGCACTGAATACACAACTTAGAGCTCCTTTCACCACAGACACGCAAACACATCTTTTTGTGAAAGTCCTACTTCTTTTCACTTGGAAATGTAAGGGTTTCAACGAGAACATGAAGTCAATGATGCTTTTGCACTCTACTACCAAAAGAATAGACCTCTTCTACATGCCCGTCTGAGTTTCAGTGCAAAATGCCCTTGTTTTCTGGTTTCCTGAATGTTCTCAACACATTAGGAGAAAGAGCGTGTTTGAGCAAGAGTGATGCAGTGTGCGTTTCCCTAGATTTCAAGTGATTTGCGAAACATGCTCCTTAGTTTTCCACGTTGTGTAAGAAACATGAGGTTTGCAAGAGATTGAAACAATGCTTCCGAAAACGTATTCCAGCAGTGAAAACACACGTTTCGACAAAGACTTTGAAGGAGCAAGCAAAAGCCTAGTGGCTGAGTGTTCCTTTTGAGAGAAAGACATGCATTTCGTCCTTCTGGAATGAGTTTTCAGCCAGGAATTCGTATGCATTTTGTACTGTGCAGATAGTAGCTACCTGCTCGGGAGTTGTGTCATAGAAGCACCTTTCTGGAGGAGCTTATTGCAACATTCATTGTTTGGCTCAGTTCTTTAGGGTTGGTTTTGGAAGGTCTTTCAACTTTGTCCAAATCCTGCTTCGTACGAAATTTTTTCACAGCGCTGTTTCCAAGTGTCCACAAAGAGCTGGTGCTTGAAACTGTCCACATGTACATCTCCCATACTGGTGTGCTCGTTCCCCTACCTGGATTTTGGTTTCCTCTTCTTTCTTTGAAACGACAAGCCTTCTTTCTGTATGCTACACACACCTTGTAGCAGTTTCACTTTGCAGCATGTTGGTCTCCCCAAAATGCTGAGTATTCTATGTAGAGTGTGTCATTCTACAGCACTGAATACACAACTTAGAGCTCCTTTCAAAGCAGACACACAAACACATCTTTTTGTGAAAGTCTTACTTCAGGTCCCTTGGAAAATATATGGGTTTCTTTGAGAACATGAAGTCGATTACGCTTTTGCACTCTGCAAAGAATAGAAGTGATCTTTTGTACATGCCCGTCTGAATTTCACTGCAAAATGCCCTTCTTTTCTGCTTTCTTGAACATTCCCAAAGCATCAGGTGAAAGAGCGTGTTTGAGGAAGAGTGATGCAGTGTGCGTTTTCCTGGCTTTCAAGTGAACTGGGAAACATACTCCTTGTGTTTCCACATTGTCTAAGAAACAACATGAGTCTTGCAAGAGATTGAAACAATGCATCCTAAAACGTATTACCGCAGTGAAAACACACGTTTCTACCAAGACTTGGAAGGAGCAAGCGAAAGAATAGTCGCTGAGTGTTCTTTCGGAGAGAAACACAAGCATTTGTTCCTTCTGGAGTGAGTTTTCAGCCAGGAATTCATATGCGTTTTGTACTGTGCAGAATGAGGCTACCTGCTCTTGAGTTGTGTCATGGAAGCACCTTTCCTGGAGGAGCTTATTGCAACATTCTTTGTTTGGCTAAGTTCTTTAGGGTTGGTTTTGGAAGGTCTTTCAACTTTGTCCAAATCCGCTTCGTATGAAATCTTTTCACAGCGCTCTTTCCAAGTGTCCACAAAGAGCTGCTCCTGGAAACTGTCCACATGCACATCTCCCATGCTGGTGTGCTCGTTTCACTACCTGGATTTTGGTTTTCTCTTCTTTCTTTGAAATGACAAGCCTTCTTTCTGCATGCTACACACACCTTGTAGCAGTTCCAGTTTGCAGCATGTTGGTGCTCCTAAAACGCTGTGTAACCTGTGTAGAGTGTGTCACTCTCCAGCACTGAATACACAACTTAGAGCTCCTTTCACCACAGACACGCAAACACATCTTTTTGTGAAAGTCCTACTTCTTTTCACTTGGAAATGTAAGGGTTTCAACGAGAACATGAAGTCAATGATGCTTTTGCACTCTACTACCAAAAGAATAGACCTCTTCTACATGCCCGTCTGAGTTTCAGTGCAAAATGCCCTTGTTTTCTGGTTTCTTGAATGTTCTCAACACATTAGGAGAAAGAGCGTGTTTGAGCAAGAGTGATGCAGTGTGCGTTTCCCTAGATTTCAAGTGATTTGCGAAACATGCTCCTTAGTTTTCCACATTGTGTAAGAAACATGAGGTTTGCAAGAGATTGAAACAATGCTTCCTAAAACGTATTCCAGCAGTGAAAACACACGTTTCGACAAAGACTTTGAAGGAGCAAGCAAAAGCCTAGTGGCTGAGTGTTCCTTTTGAGAGAAAGACATGCATTTCGTCCTTCTGGAATGAGTTTTCAGCCAGGAATTCGTATGCATTTTGTACTGTGCAGAAAGTAGCTACCTGCTCGGGAGTTGTGTCATAGAAGCACCTTTCTGGAGGAGCTTATTGCAACATTCATTGTTTGGCTCAGTTCTTTAGGGTTGGTTTTGGAAGGTCTTTCAACTTTGTCCAAATCCTGCTTCGTACGAAATTTTTTCACAGCGCTGTTTCCAAGTGTCCACAAAGAGCTGGTGCTTGAAACTGTCCACATGTACATCTCCCATACTGGTGTGCTCGTTCCCCTACCTGGATTTTGGTTTCCTCTTCTTTCTTTGAAACGACAAGCCTTCTTTCTGTATGCTACACACACCTTGTAGCAGTTTCACTTTGCAGCATGTTGGTCTCCCCAAAATGCTGAGTATTCTATGTAGAGTGTGTCATTCTACAGCACTGAATACACAACTTAGAGCTCCTTTCAAAGCAGACACACAAACACATCTTTTTGTGAAAGTCTTACTTCAGGTCCCTTGGAAAATATATGGGTTTCTTTGAGAACATGAAGTCGATTACGCTTTTGCACTCTGCAAAGAATAGAAGTGATCTTTTGTACATGCCCGTCTGAATTTCACTGCAAAATGCCCTTCTTTTCTGCTTTCTTGAACATTCCCAAAGCATCAGGTGAAAGAGCGTGTTTGAGGAAGAGTGATGCAGTGTGCGTTTTCCTGGCTTTCAAGTGAACTGGGAAACATACTCCTTGTGTTTCCACATTGTCTAAGAAACAACATGAGTCTTGCAAGAGATTGAAACAATGCATCCTAAAACGTATTACCGCAGTGAAAACACACGTTTCTACCAAGACTTGGAAGGAGCAAGCGAAAGAATAGTCGCTGAGTGTTCTTTCGGAGAGAAACACAAGCATTTGTTCCTTCTGGAGTGAGTTTTCAGCCAGGAATTCATATGCGTTTTGTACTGTGCAGAATGAGGCTACCTGCTCTTGAGTTGTGTCATGGAAGCACCTTTCCTGGAGGAGCTTATTGCAACATTCTTTGTTTGGCTAAGTTCTTTAGGGTTGGTTTTGGAAGGTCTTTCAACTTTGTCCAAATCCGCTTCGTATGAAATCTTTTCACAGCGCTCTTTCCAAGTGTCCACAAAGAGCTGCTCCTGGAAACTGTCCACATGCACATCTCCCATGCTGGTGTGCTCGTTTCACTACCTGGATTTTGGTTTTCTCTTCTTTCTTTGAAATGACAAGCCTTCTTTCTGCATGCTACACACACCTTGTAGCAGTTCCAGTTTGCAGCATGTTGGTGCTCCTAAAACGCTGTGTAACCTGTGTAGAGTGTGTCACTCTCCAGCACTGAATACACAACTTAGAGCTCCTTTCACCACAGACACGCAAACACATCTTTTTGTGAAAGTCCTACTTCTTTTCACTTGGAAATGTAAGGGTTTCAACGAGAACATGAAGTCAATGATGCTTTTGCACTCTACTACCAAAAGAATAGACCTCTTCTACATGCCCGTCTGAGTTTCAGTGCAAAATGCCCTTGTTTTCTGGTTTCTTGAATGTTCTCAACACATTAGGAGAAAGAGCGTGTTTGAGCAAGAGTGATGCAGTGTGCGTTTCCCTAGATTTCAAGTGATTTGCGAAACATGCTCCTTAGTTTTCCACATTGTGTAAGAAACATGAGGTTTGCAAGAGATTGAAACAATGCTTCCTAAAACGTATTCCAGCAGTGAAAACACACGTTTCGACAAAGACTTTGAAGGAGCAAGCAAAAGCCTAGTGGCTGAGTGTTCCTTTTGAGAGAAAGACATGCATTTCGTCCTTCTGGAATGAGTTTTCAGCCAGGAATTCGTATGCATTTTGTACTGTGCAGAAAGTAGCTACCTGCTCGGGAGTTGTGTCATAGAAGCACCTTTCTGGAGGAGCTTATTGCAACATTCATTGTTTGGCTCAGTTCTTTAGGGTTGGTTTTGGAAGGTCTTTCAACTTTGTCCAAATCCTGCTTCGTACGAAATTTTTTCACAGCGCTGTTTCCAAGTGTCCACAAAGAGCTGGTGCTTGAAACTGTCCACATGTACATCTCCCATACTGGTGTGCTCGTTCCCCTACCTGGATTTTGGTTTCCTCTTCTTTCTTTGAAACGACAAGCCTTCTTTCTGTATGCTACACACACCTTGTAGCAGTTTCACTTTGCAGCATGTTGGTCTCCCCAAAATGCTGAGTATTCTATGTAGAGTGTGTCATTCTACAGCACTGAATACACAACTTAGAGCTCCTTTCAAAGCAGACACACAAACACATCTTTTTGTGAAAGTCTTACTTCAGGTCCCTTGGAAAATATATGGGTTTCTTTGAGAACATGAAGTCGATTACGCTTTTGCACTCTGCAAAGAATAGAAGTGATCTTTTGTACATGCCCGTCTGAATTTCACTGCAAAATGCCCTTCTTTTCTGCTTTCTTGAACATTCCCAAAGCATCAGGTGAAAGAGCGTGTTTGAGGAAGAGTGATGCAGTGTGCGTTTTCCTGGCTTTCAAGTGAACTGGGAAACATACTCCTTGTGTTTCCACATTGTCTAAGAAACAACATGAGTCTTGCAAGAGATTGAAACAATGCATCCTAAAACGTATTACCGCAGTGAAAACACACGTTTCTACCAAGACTTGGAAGGAGCAAGCGAAAGAATAGTCGCTGAGTGTTCTTTCGGAGAGAAACACAAGCATTTGTTCCTTCTGGAGTGAGTTTTCAGCCAGGAATTCATATGCGTTTTGTACTGTGCAGAATGAGGCTACCTGCTCTTGAGTTGTGTCATGGAAGCACCTTTCCTGGAGGAGCTTATTGCAACATTCTTTGTTTGGCTAAGTTCTTTAGGGTTGGTTTTGGAAGGTCTTTCAACTTTGTCCAAATCCGCTTCGTATGAAATCTTTTCACAGCGCTCTTTCCAAGTGTCCACAAAGAGCTGCTCCTGGAAACTGTCCACATGCACATCTCCCATGCTGGTGTGCTCGTTTCACTACCTGGATTTTGGTTTTCTCTTCTTTCTTTGAAATGACAAGCCTTCTTTCTGCATGCTACACACACCTTGTAGCAGTTCCAGTTTGCAGCATGTTGGTGCTCCTAAAACGCTGTGTAACCTGTGTAGAGTGTGTCACTCTCCAGCACTGAATACACAACTTAGAGCTCCTTTCACCACAGACACGCAAACACATCTTTTTGTGAAAGTCCTACTTCTTTTCACTTGGAAATGTAAGGGTTTCAACGAGAACATGAAGTCAATGATGCTTTTGCACTCTACTACCAAAAGAATAGACCTCTTCTACATGCCCGTCTGAGGTTCAGTGCAAAATGCCCTTGTTTTCTGGTTTCTTGAATGTTCTCAACACATTAGGAGAAAGAGCGTGTTTGAGCAAGAGTGATGCAGTGTGCGTTTCCCTAGATTTCAAGTGATTTGCGAAACATGCTCCTTAGTTTTCCACATTGTGTAAGAAACATGAGGTTTGCAAGAGATTGAAACAATGCTTCCTAAAACGTATTCCAGCAGTGAAAACACACGTTTCGACAAAGACTTTGAAGGAGCAAGCAAAAGCCTAGTGGCTGAGTGTTCCTTTTGAGAGAAAGACATGCATTTCGTCCTTCTGGAATGAGTTTTCAGCCAGGAATTCGTATGCATTTTGTACTGTGCAGAAAGTAGCTACCTGCTCGGGAGTTGTGTCATAGAAGCACCTTTCTGGAGGAGCTTATTGCAACATTCATTGTTTGGCTCAGTTCTTTAGGGTTGGTTTTGGAAGGTCTTTCAACTTTGTCCAAATCCTGCTTCGTACGAAATTTTTTCACAGCGCTGTTTCCAAGTGTCCACAAAGAGCTGGTGCTTGAAACTGTCCACATGTACATCTCCCATACTGGTGTGCTCGTTCCCCTACCTGGATTTTGGTTTCCTCTTCTTTCTTTGAAACGACAAGCCTTCTTTCTGTATGCTACACACACCTTGTAGCAGTTTCACTTTGCAGCATGTTGGTCTCCCCAAAATGCTGAGTATTCTATGTAGAGTGTGTCATTCTACAGCACTGAATACACAACTTAGAGCTCCTTTCAAAGCAGACACACAAACACATCTTTTTGTGAAAGTCTTACTTCAGGTCCCTTGGAAAATATATGGGTTTCTTTGAGAACATGAAGTCGATTACGCTTTTGCACTCTGCAAAGAATAGAAGTGATCTTTTGTACATGCCCGTCTGAATTTCACTGCAAAATGCCCTTCTTTTCTGCTTTCTTGAACATTCCCAAAGCATCAGGTGAAAGAGCGTGTTTGAGGAAGAGTGATGCAGTGTGCGTTTTCCTGGCTTTCAAGTGAACTGGGAAACATACTCCTTGTGTTTCCACATTGTCTAAGAAACAACATGAGTCTTGCAAGAGATTGAAACAATGCATCCTAAAACGTATTACCGCAGTGAAAACACACGTTTCTACCAAGACTTGGAAGGAGCAAGCGAAAGAATAGTCGCTGAGTGTTCTTTCGGAGAGAAACACAAGCATTTGTTCCTTCTGGAGTGAGTTTTCAGCCAGGAATTCATATGCGTTTTGTACTGTGCAGAATGAGGCTACCTGCTCTTGAGTTGTGTCATGGAAGCACCTTTCCTGGAGGAGCTTATTGCAACATTCTTTGTTTGGCTAAGTTCTTTAGGGTTGGTTTTGGAAGGTCTTTCAACTTTGTCCAAATCCGCTTCGTATGAAATCTTTTCACAGCGCTCTTTCCAAGTGTCCACAAAGAGCTGCTCCTGGAAACTGTCCACATGCACATCTCCCATGCTGGTGTGCTCGTTTCACTACCTGGATTTTGGTTTTCTCTTCTTTCTTTGAAATGACAAGCCTTCTTTCTGCATGCTACACACACCTTGTAGCAGTTCCAGTTTGCAGCATGTTGGTGCTCCTAAAACGCTGTGTAACCTGTGTAGAGTGTGTCACTCTCCAGCACTGAATACACAACTTAGAGCTCCTTTCACCACAGACACGCAAACACATCTTTTTGTGAAAGTCCTACTTCTTTTCACTTGGAAATGTAAGGGTTTCAACGAGAACATGAAGTCAATGATGCTTTTGCACTCTACTACCAAAAGAATAGACCTCTTCTACATGCCCGTCTGAGTTTCAGTGCAAAATGCCCTTGTTTTCTGGTTTCTTGAATGTTCTCAACACATTAGGAGAAAGAGCGTGTTTGAGCAAGAGTGATGCAGTGTGCGTTTCCCTAGATTTCAAGTGATTTGCGAAACATGCTCCTTAGTTTTCCACATTGTGTAAGAAACATGAGGTTTGCAAGAGATTGAAACAATGCTTCCTAAAACGTATTCCAGCAGTGAAAACACACGTTTCGACAAAGACTTTGAAGGAGCAAGCAAAAGCCTAGTGGCTGAGTGTTCCTTTTGAGAGAAAGACATGCATTTCGTCCTTCTGGAATGAGTTTTCAGCCAGGAATTCGTATGCATTTTGTACTGTGCAGAAAGTAGCTACCTGCTCGGGAGTTGTGTCATAGAAGCACCTTTCTGGAGGAGCTTATTGCAACATTCATTGTTTGGCTCAGTTCTTTAGGGTTGGTTTTGGAAGGTCTTTCAACTTTGTCCAAATCCTGCTTCGTACGAAATTTTTTCACAGCGCTGTTTCCAAGTGTCCACAAAGAGCTGGTGCTTGAAACTGTCCACATGTACATCTCCCATACTGGTGTGCTCGTTCCCCTACCTGGATTTTGGTTTCCTCTTCTTTCTTTGAAACGACAAGCCTTCTTTCTGTATGCTACACACACCTTGTAGCAGTTTCACTTTGCAGCATGTTGGTCTCCCCAAAATGCTGAGTATTCTATGTAGAGTGTGTCATTCTACAGCACTGAATACACAACTTAGAGCTCCTTTCAAAGCAGACACACAAACACATCTTTTTGTGAAAGTCTTACTTCAGGTCCCTTGGAAAATATATGGGTTTCTTTGAGAACATGAAGTCGATTACGCTTTTGCACTCTGCAAAGAATAGAAGTGATCTTTTGTACATGCCCGTCTGAATTTCACTGCAAAATGCCCTTCTTTTCTGCTTTCTTGAACATTCCCAAAGCATCAGGTGAAAGAGCGTGTTTGAGGAAGAGTGATGCAGTGTGCGTTTTCCTGGCTTTCAAGTGAACTGGGAAACATACTCCTTGTGTTTCCACATTGTCTAAGAAACAACATGAGTCTTGCAAGAGATTGAAACAATGCATCCTAAAACGTATTACCGCAGTGAAAACACACGTTTCTACCAAGACTTGGAAGGAGCAAGCGAAAGAATAGTCGCTGAGTGTTCTTTCGGAGAGAAACACAAGCATTTGTTCCTTCTGGAGTGAGTTTTCAGCCAGGAATTCATATGCGTTTTGTACTGTGCAGAATGAGGCTACCTGCTCTTGAGTTGTGTCATGGAAGCACCTTTCCTGGAGGAGCTTATTGCAACATTCTTTGTTTGGCTAAGTTCTTTAGGGTTGGTTTTGGAAGGTCTTTCAACTTTGTCCAAATCCGCTTCGTATGAAATCTTTTCACAGCGCTCTTTCCAAGTGTCCACAAAGAGCTGCTCCTGGAAACTGTCCACATGCACATCTCCCATGCTGGTGTGCTCGTTTCACTACCTGGATTTTGGTTTTCTCTTCTTTCTTTGAAATGACAAGCCTTCTTTCTGCATGCTACACACACCTTGTAGCAGTTCCAGTTTGCAGCATGTTGGTGCTCCTAAAACGCTGTGTAACCTGTGTAGAGTGTGTCACTCTCCAGCACTGAATACACAACTTAGAGCTCCTTTCACCACAGACACGCAAACACATCTTTTTGTGAAAGTCCTACTTCTTTTCACTTGGAAATGTAAGGGTTTCAACGAGAACATGAAGTCAATGATGCTTTTGCACTCTACTACCAAAAGAATAGACCTCTTCTACATGCCCGTCTGAGGTTCAGTGCAAAATGCCCTTGTTTTCTGGTTTCTTGAATGTTCTCAACACATTAGGAGAAAGAGCGTGTTTGAGCAAGAGTGATGCAGTGTGCGTTTCCCTAGATTTCAAGTGATTTGCGAAACATGCTCCTTAGTTTTCCACATTGTGTAAGAAACATGAGGTTTGCAAGAGATTGAAACAATGCTTCCTAAAACGTATTCCAGCAGTGAAAACACACGTTTCGACAAAGACTTTGAAGGAGCAAGCAAAAGCCTAGTGGCTGAGTGTTCCTTTTGAGAGAAAGACATGCATTTCGTCCTTCTGGAATGAGTTTTCAGCCAGGAATTCGTATGCATTTTGTACTGTGCAGAAAGTAGCTACCTGCTCGGGAGTTGTGTCATAGAAGCACCTTTCTGGAGGAGCTTATTGCAACATTCATTGTTTGGCTCAGTTCTTTAGGGTTGGTTTTGGAAGGTCTTTCAACTTTGTCCAAATCCTGCTTCGTACGAAATTTTTTCACAGCGCTGTTTCCAAGTGTCCACAAAGAGCTGGTGCTTGAAACTGTCCACATGTACATCTCCCATACTGGTGTGCTCGTTCCCCTACCTGGATTTTGGTTTCCTCTTCTTTCTTTGAAACGACAAGCCTTCTTTCTGTATGCTACACACACCTTGTAGCAGTTTCACTTTGCAGCATGTTGGTCTCCCCAAAATGCTGAGTATTCTATGTAGAGTGTGTCATTCTACAGCACTGAATACACAACTTAGAGCTCCTTTCAAAGCAGACACACAAACACATCTTTTTGTGAAAGTCTTACTTCAGGTCCCTTGGAAAATATATGGGTTTCTTTGAGAACATGAAGTCGATTACGCTTTTGCACTCTGCAAAGAATAGAAGTGATCTTTTGTACATGCCCGTCTGAATTTCACTGCAAAATGCCCTTCTTTTCTGCTTTCTTGAACATTCCCAAAGCATCAGGTGAAAGAGCGTGTTTGAGGAAGAGTGATGCAGTGTGCGTTTTCCTGGCTTTCAAGTGAACTGGGAAACATACTCCTTGTGTTTCCACATTGTCTAAGAAACAACATGAGTCTTGCAAGAGATTGAAACAATGCATCCTAAAACGTATTACCGCAGTGAAAACACACGTTTCTACCAAGACTTGGAAGGAGCAAGCGAAAGAATAGTCGCTGAGTGTTCTTTCGGAGAGAAACACAAGCATTTGTTCCTTCTGGAGTGAGTTTTCAGCCAGGAATTCATATGCGTTTTGTACTGTGCAGAATGAGGCTACCTGCTCTTGAGTTGTGTCATGGAAGCACCTTTCCTGGAGGAGCTTATTGCAACATTCTTTGTTTGGCTAAGTTCTTTAGGGTTGGTTTTGGAAGGTCTTTCAACTTTGTCCAAATCCGCTTCGTATGAAATCTTTTCACAGCGCTCTTTCCAAGTGTCCACAAAGAGCTGCTCCTGGAAACTGTCCACATGCACATCTCCCATGCTGGTGTGCTCGTTTCACTACCTGGATTTTGGTTTTCTCTTCTTTCTTTGAAATGACAAGCCTTCTTTCTGCATGCTACACACACCTTGTAGCAGTTCCAGTTTGCAGCATGTTGGTGCTCCTAAAACGCTGTGTAACCTGTGTAGAGTGTGTCACTCTCCAGCACTGAATACACAACTTAGAGCTCCTTTCACCACAGACACGCAAACACATCTTTTTGTGAAAGTCCTACTTCTTTTCACTTGGAAATGTAAGGGTTTCAACGAGAACATGAAGTCAATGATGCTTTTGCACTCTACTACCAAAAGAATAGACCTCTTCTACATGCCCGTCTGAGTTTCAGTGCAAAATGCCCTTGTTTTCTGGTTTCTTGAATGTTCTCAACACATTAGGAGAAAGAGCGTGTTTGAGCAAGAGTGATGCAGTGTGCGTTTCCCTAGATTTCAAGTGATTTGCGAAACATGCTCCTTAGTTTTCCACATTGTGTAAGAAACATGAGGTTTGCAAGAGATTGAAACAATGCTTCCTAAAACGTATTCCAGCAGTGAAAACACACGTTTCGACAAAGACTTTGAAGGAGCAAGCAAAAGCCTAGTGGCTGAGTGTTCCTTTTGAGAGAAAGACATGCATTTCGTCCTTCTGGAATGAGTTTTCAGCCAGGAATTCGTATGCATTTTGTACTGTGCAGAAAGTAGCTACCTGCTCGGGAGTTGTGTCATAGAAGCACCTTTCTGGAGGAGCTTATTGCAACATTCATTGTTTGGCTCAGTTCTTTAGGGTTGGTTTTGGAAGGTCTTTCAACTTTGTCCAAATCCTGCTTCGTACGAAATTTTTTCACAGCGCTGTTTCCAAGTGTCCACAAAGAGCTGGTGCTTGAAACTGTCCACATGTACATCTCCCATACTGGTGTGCTCGTTCCCCTACCTGGATTTTGGTTTCCTCTTCTTTCTTTGAAACGACAAGCCTTCTTTCTGTATGCTACACACACCTTGTAGCAGTTTCACTTTGCAGCATGTTGGTCTCCCCAAAATGCTGAGTATTCTATGTAGAGTGTGTCATTCTACAGCACTGAATACACAACTTAGAGCTCCTTTCAAAGCAGACACACAAACACATCTTTTTGTGAAAGTCTTACTTCAGGTCCCTTGGAAAATATATGGGTTTCTTTGAGAACATGAAGTCGATTACGCTTTTGCACTCTGCAAAGAATAGAAGTGATCTTTTGTACATGCCCGTCTGAATTTCACTGCAAAATGCCCTTCTTTTCTGCTTTCTTGAACATTCCCAAAGCATCAGGTGAAAGAGCGTGTTTGAGGAAGAGTGATGCAGTGTGCGTTTTCCTGGCTTTCAAGTGAACTGGGAAACATACTCCTTGTGTTTCCACATTGTCTAAGAAACAACATGAGTCTTGCAAGAGATTGAAACAATGCATCCTAAAACGTATTACCGCAGTGAAAACACACGTTTCTACCAAGACTTGGAAGGAGCAAGCGAAAGAATAGTCGCTGAGTGTTCTTTCGGAGAGAAACACAAGCATTTGTTCCTTCTGGAGTGAGTTTTCAGCCAGGAATTCATATGCGTTTTGTACTGTGCAGAATGAGGCTACCTGCTCTTGAGTTGTGTCATGGAAGCACCTTTCCTGGAGGAGCTTATTGCAACATTCTTTGTTTGGCTAAGTTCTTTAGGGTTGGTTTTGGAAGGTCTTTCAACTTTGTCCAAATCCGCTTCGTATGAAATCTTTTCACAGCGCTCTTTCCAAGTGTCCACAAAGAGCTGCTCCTGGAAACTGTCCACATGCACATCTCCCATGCTGGTGTGCTCGTTTCACTACCTGGATTTTGGTTTTCTCTTCTTTCTTTGAAATGACAAGCCTTCTTTCTGCATGCTACACACACCTTGTAGCAGTTCCAGTTTGCAGCATGTTGGTGCTCCTAAAACGCTGTGTAACCTGTGTAGAGTGTGTCACTCTCCAGCACTGAATACACAACTTAGAGCTCCTTTCACCACAGACACGCAAACACATCTTTTTGTGAAAGTCCTACTTCTTTTCACTTGGAAATGTAAGGGTTTCAAAGAGAACATGAAGTCAATGATGCTTTTGCACTCTACTACCAAAAGAATAGACCTCTTCTACATGCCCGTCTGAGGTTCAGTGCAAAATGCCCTTGTTTTCTGGTTTCTTGAATGTTCTCAACACATTAGGAGAAAGAGCGTGTTTGAGCAAGAGTGATGCAGTGTGCGTTTCCCTAGATTTCAAGTGATTTGCGAAACATGCTCCTTAGTTTTCCACATTGTGTAAGAAACATGAGGTTTGCAAGAGATTGAAACAATGCTTCCTAAAACGTATTCCAGCAGTGAAAACACACGTTTCGACAAAGACTTTGAAGGAGCAAGCAAAAGCCTAGTGGCTGAGTGTTCCTTTTGAGAGAAAGACATGCATTTCGTCCTTCTGGAATGAGTTTTCAGCCAGGAATTCGTATGCATTTTGTACTGTGCAGAAAGTAGCTACCTGCTCGGGAGTTGTGTCATAGAAGCACCTTTCTGGAGGAGCTTATTGCAACATTCATTGTTTGGCTCAGTTCTTTAGGGTTGGTTTTGGAAGGTCTTTCAACTTTGTCCAAATCCTGCTTCGTACGAAATTTTTTCACAGCGCTGTTTCCAAGTGTCCACAAAGAGCTGGTGCTTGAAACTGTCCACATGTACATCTCCCATACTGGTGTGCTCGTTCCCCTACCTGGATTTTGGTTTCCTCTTCTTTCTTTGAAACGACAAGCCTTCTTTCTGTATGCTACACACACCTTGTAGCAGTTTCAGTTTGCAGCATGTTGGTCTCCCCAAAATGCTGAGTATTCTATGTAGAGTGTGTCATTCTACAGCACTGAATACACAACTTAGAGCTCCTTTCAAAGCAGACACACAAACACATCTTTTTGTGAAAGTCTTACTTCAGGTCCCTTGGAAAATATATGGGTTTCTTTGAGAACATGAAGTCGATTACGCTTTTGCACTCTGCAAAGAATAGAAGTGATCTTTTGTACATGCCCGTCTGAATTTCACTGCAAAATGCCCTTCTTTTCTGCTTTCTTGAACATTCCCAAAGCATCAGGTGAAAGAGCGTGTTTGAGGAAGAGTGATGCAGTGTGCGTTTTCCTGGCTTTCAAGTGAACTGGGAAACATACTCCTTGTGTTTCCACATTGTCTAAGAAACAACATGAGTCTTGCAAGAGATTGAAACAATGCATCCTAAAACGTATTACCGCAGTGAAAACACACGTTTCTACCAAGACTTGGAAGGAGCAAGCGAAAGAATAGTCGCTGAGTGTTCTTTCGGAGAGAAACACAAGCATTTGTTCCTTCTGGAGTGAGTTTTCAGCCAGGAATTCATATGCGTTTTGTACTGTGCAGAATGAGGCTACCTGCTCTTGAGTTGTGTCATGGAAGCACCTTTCCTGGAGGAGCTTATTGCAACATTCTTTGTTTGGCTAAGTTCTTTAGGGTTGGTTTTGGAAGGTCTTTCAACTTTGTCCAAATCCGCTTCGTATGAAATCTTTTCACAGCGCTCTTTCCAAGTGTCCACAAAGAGCTGCTCCTGGAAACTGTCCACATGCACATCTCCCATGCTGGTGTGCTCGTTTCACTACCTGGATTTTGGTTTTCTCTTCTTTCTTTGAAATGACAAGCCTTCTTTCTGCATGCTACACACACCTTGTAGCAGTTCCAGTTTGCAGCATGTTGGTGCTCCTAAAACGCTGTGTAACCTGTGTAGAGTGTGTCACTCTCCAGCACTGAATACACAACTTAGAGCTCCTTTCACCACAGACACGCAAACACATCTTTTTGTGAAAGTCCTACTTCTTTTCACTTGGAAATGTAAGGGTTTCAACGAGAACATGAAGTCAATGATGCTTTTGCACTCTACTACCAAAAGAATAGACCTCTTCTACATGCCCGTCTGAGGTTCAGTGCAAAATGCCCTTGTTTTCTGGTTTCTTGAATGTTCTCAACACATTAGGAGAAAGAGCGTGTTTGAGCAAGAGTGATGCAGTGTGCGTTTCCCTAGATTTCAAGTGATTTGCGAAACATGCTCCTTAGTTTTCCACATTGTGTAAGAAACATGAGGTTTGCAAGAGATTGAAACAATGCTTCCTAAAACGTATTCCAGCAGTGAAAACACACGTTTCGACAAAGACTTTGAAGGAGCAAGCAAAAGCCTAGTGGCTGAGTGTTCCTTTTGAGAGAAAGACATGCATTTCGTCCTTCTGGAATGAGTTTTCAGCCAGGAATTCGTATGCATTTTGTACTGTGCAGAAAGTAGCTACCTGCTCGGGAGTTGTGTCATAGAAGCACCTTTCTGGAGGAGCTTATTGCAACATTCATTGTTTGGCTCAGTTCTTTAGGGTTGGTTTTGGAAGGTCTTTCAACTTTGTCCAAATCCTGCTTCGTACGAAATTTTTTCACAGCGCTGTTTGAAGTGTCCACAAAGAGCTGGTGCTTGAAACTGTCCACATGTACATCTCCCATACTGGTGTGCTCGTTCCCCTACCTGGATTTTGGTTTCCTCTTCTTTCTTTGAAACGACAAGCCTTCTTTCTGTATGCTACACACACCTTGTAGCAGTTTCAGTTTGCAGCATGTTGGTCTCCCCAAAATGCTGAGTATTCTATGTAGAGTGTGTCATTCTACAGCACTGAATACACAACTTAGAGCTCCTTTCAAAGCAGACACACAAACACATCTTTTTGTGAAAGTCTTACTTCAGGTCCCTTGGAAAATATATGGGTTTCTTTGAGAACATGAAGTCGATTACGCTTTTGCACTCTGCAAAGAATAGAAGTGATCTTTTGTACATGCCCGTCTGAATTTCACTGCAAAATGCCCTTCTTTTCTGCTTTCTTGAACATTCCCAAAGCATCAGGTGAAAGAGCGTGTTTGAGGAAGAGTGATGCAGTGTGCGTTTTCCTGGCTTTCAAGTGAACTGGGAAACATACTCCTTGTGTTTCCACATTGTCTAAGAAACAACATGAGTCTTGCAAGAGATTGAAACAATGCATCCTAAAACGTATTACCGCAGTGAAAACACACGTTTCTACCAAGACTTGGAAGGAGCAAGCGAAAGAATAGTCGCTGAGTGTTCTTTCGGAGAGAAACACAAGCATTTGTTCCTTCTGGAGTGAGTTTTCAGCCAGGAATTCATATGCGTTTTGTACTGTGCAGAATGAGGCTACCTGCTCTTGAGTTGTGTCATGGAAGCACCTTTCCTGGAGGAGCTTATTGCAACATTCTTTGTTTGGCTAAGTTCTTTAGGGTTGGTTTTGGAAGGTCTTTCAACTTTGTCCAAATCCGCTTCGTATGAAATCTTTTCACAGCGCTCTTTCCAAGTGTCCACAAAGAGCTGCTCCTGGAAACTGTCCACATGCACATCTCCCATGCTGGTGTGCTCGTTTCACTACCTGGATTTTGGTTTTCTCTTCTTTCTTTGAAATGACAAGCCTTCTTTCTGCATGCTACACACACCTTGTAGCAGTTCCAGTTTGCAGCATGTTGGTGCTCCTAAAACGCTGTGTAACCTGTGTAGAGTGTGTCACTCTCCAGCACTGAATACACAACTTAGAGCTCCTTTCACCACAGACACGCAAACACATCTTTTTGTGAAAGTCCTACTTCTTTTCACTTGGAAATGTAAGGGTTTCAACGAGAACATGAAGTCAATGATGCTTTTGCACTCTACTACCAAAAGAATAGACCTCTTCTACATGCCCGTCTGAGTTTCAGTGCAAAATGCCCTTGTTTTCTGGTTTCTTGAATGTTCTCAACACATTAGGAGAAAGAGCGTGTTTGAGCAAGAGTGATGCAGTGTGCGTTTCCCTAGATTTCAAGTGATTTGCGAAACATGCTCCTTAGTTTTCCACATTGTGTAAGAAACATGAGGTTTGCAAGAGATTGAAACAATGCTTCCTAAAACGTATTCCAGCAGTGAAAACACACGTTTCGACAAAGACTTTGAAGGAGCAAGCAAAAGCCTAGTGGCTGAGTGTTCCTTTTGAGAGAAAGACATGCATTTCGTCCTTCTGGAATGAGTTTTCAGCCAGGAATTCGTATGCATTTTGTACTGTGCAGAAAGTAGCTACCTGCTCGGGAGTTGTGTCATAGAAGCACCTTTCTGGAGGAGCTTATTGCAACATTCATTGTTTGGCTCAGTTCTTTAGGGTTGGTTTTGGAAGGTCTTTCAACTTTGTCCAAATCCTGCTTCGTACGAAATTTTTTCACAGCGCTGTTTCCAAGTGTCCACAAAGAGCTGGTGCTTGAAACTGTCCACATGTACATCTCCCATACTGGTGTGCTCGTTCCCCTACCTGGATTTTGGTTTCCTCTTCTTTCTTTGAAACGACAAGCCTTCTTTCTGTATGCTACACACACCTTGTAGCAGTTTCACTTTGCAGCATGTTGGTCTCCCCAAAATGCTGAGTATTCTATGTAGAGTGTGTCATTCTACAGCACTGAATACACAACTTAGAGCTCCTTTCAAAGCAGACACACAAACACATCTTTTTGTGAAAGTCTTACTTCAGGTCCCTTGGAAAATATATGGGTTTCTTTGAGAACATGAAGTCGATTACGCTTTTGCACTCTGCAAAGAATAGAAGTGATCTTTTGTACATGCCCGTCTGAATTTCACTGCAAAATGCCCTTCTTTTCTGCTTTCTTGAACATTCCCAAAGCATCAGGTGAAAGAGCGTGTTTGAGGAAGAGTGATGCAGTGTGCGTTTTCCTGGCTTTCAAGTGAACTGGGAAACATACTCCTTGTGTTTCCACATTGTCTAAGAAACAACATGAGTCTTGCAAGAGATTGAAACAATGCATCCTAAAACGTATTACCGCAGTGAAAACACACGTTTCTACCAAGACTTGGAAGGAGCAAGCGAAAGAATAGTCGCTGAGTGTTCTTTCGGAGAGAAACACAAGCATTTGTTCCTTCTGGAGTGAGTTTTCAGCCAGGAATTCATATGCGTTTTGTACTGTGCAGAATGAGGCTACCTGCTCTTGAGTTGTGTCATGGAAGCACCTTTCCTGGAGGAGCTTATTGCAACATTCTTTGTTTGGCTAAGTTCTTTAGGGTTGGTTTTGGAAGGTCTTTCAACTTTGTCCAAATCCGCTTCGTATGAAATCTTTTCACAGCGCTCTTTCCAAGTGTCCACAAAGAGCTGCTCCTGGAAACTGTCCACATGCACATCTCCCATGCTGGTGTGCTCGTTTCACTACCTGGATTTTGGTTTTCTCTTCTTTCTTTGAAATGACAAGCCTTCTTTCTGCATGCTACACACACCTTGTAGCAGTTCCAGTTTGCAGCATGTTGGTGCTCCTAAAACGCTGTGTAACCTGTGTAGAGTGTGTCACTCTCCAGCACTGAATACACAACTTAGAGCTCCTTTCACCACAGACACGCAAACACATCTTTTTGTGAAAGTCCTACTTCTTTTCACTTGGAAATGTAAGGGTTTCAAAGAGAACATGAAGTCAATGATGCTTTTGCACTCTACTACCAAAAGAATAGACCTCTTCTACATGCCCGTCTGAGGTTCAGTGCAAAATGCCCTTGTTTTCTGGTTTCTTGAATGTTCTCAACACATTAGGAGAAAGAGCGTGTTTGAGCAAGAGTGATGCAGTGTGCGTTTCCCTAGATTTCAAGTGATTTGCGAAACATGCTCCTTAGTTTTCCACATTGTGTAAGAAACATGAGGTTTGCAAGAGATTGAAACAATGCTTCCTAAAACGTATTCCAGCAGTGAAAACACACGTTTCGACAAAGACTTTGAAGGAGCAAGCAAAAGCCTAGTGGCTGAGTGTTCCTTTTGAGAGAAAGACATGCATTTCGTCCTTCTGGAATGAGTTTTCAGCCAGGAATTCGTATGCATTTTGTACTGTGCAGAAAGTAGCTACCTGCTCGGGAGTTGTGTCATAGAAGCACCTTTCTGGAGGAGCTTATTGCAACATTCATTGTTTGGCTCAGTTCTTTAGGGTTGGTTTTGGAAGGTCTTTCAACTTTGTCCAAATCCTGCTTCGTACGAAATTTTTTCACAGCGCTGTTTCCAAGTGTCCACAAAGAGCTGGTGCTTGAAACTGTCCACATGTACATCTCCCATACTGGTGTGCTCGTTCCCCTACCTGGATTTTGGTTTCCTCTTCTTTCTTTGAAACGACAAGCCTTCTTTCTGTATGCTACACACACCTTGTAGCAGTTTCAGTTTGCAGCATGTTGGTCTCCCCAAAATGCTGAGTATTCTATGTAGAGTGTGTCATTCTACAGCACTGAATACACAACTTAGAGCTCCTTTCAAAGCAGACACACAAACACATCTTTTTGTGAAAGTCTTACTTCAGGTCCCTTGGAAAATATATGGGTTTCTTTGAGAACATGAAGTCGATTACGCTTTTGCACTCTGCAAAGAATAGAAGTGATCTTTTGTACATGCCCGTCTGAATTTCACTGCAAAATGCCCTTCTTTTCTGCTTTCTTGAACATTCCCAAAGCATCAGGTGAAAGAGCGTGTTTGAGGAAGAGTGATGCAGTGTGCGTTTTCCTGGCTTTCAAGTGAACTGGGAAACATACTCCTTGTGTTTCCACATTGTCTAAGAAACAACATGAGTCTTGCAAGAGATTGAAACAATGCATCCTAAAACGTATTACCGCAGTGAAAACACACGTTTCTACCAAGACTTGGAAGGAGCAAGCGAAAGAATAGTCGCTGAGTGTTCTTTCGGAGAGAAACACAAGCATTTGTTCCTTCTGGAGTGAGTTTTCAGCCAGGAATTCATATGCGTTTTGTACTGTGCAGAATGAGGCTACCTGCTCTTGAGTTGTGTCATGGAAGCACCTTTCCTGGAGGAGCTTATTGCAACATTCTTTGTTTGGCTAAGTTCTTTAGGGTTGGTTTTGGAAGGTCTTTCAACTTTGTCCAAATCCGCTTCGTATGAAATCTTTTCACAGCGCTCTTTCCAAGTGTCCACAAAGAGCTGCTCCTGGAAACTGTCCACATGCACATCTCCCATGCTGGTGTGCTCGTTTCACTACGTGGATTTTGGTTTTCTCTTCTTTCTTTGAAATGACAAGCCTTCTTTCTGCATGCTACACACACCTTGTAGCAGTTCCAGTTTGCAGCATGTTGGTGCTCCTAAAACGCTGTGTAACCTGTGTAGAGTGTGTCACTCTCCAGCACTGAATACACAACTTAGAGCTCCTTTCACCACAGACACGCAAACACATCTTTTTGTGAAAGTCCTACTTCTTTTCACTTGGAAATGTAAGGGTTTCAAAGAGAACATGAAGTCAATGATGCTTTTGCACTCTACTACCAAAAGAATAGACCTCTTCTACATGCCCGTCTGAGTTTCAGTGCAAAATGCCCTTGTTTTCTGGTTTCTTGAATGTTCTCAACACATTAGGAGAAAGAGCGTGTTTGAGCAAGAGTGATGCAGTGTGCGTTTCCCTAGATTTCAAGTGATTTGCGAAACATGCTCCTTAGTTTTCCACATTGTGTAAGAAACATGAGGTTTGCAAGAGATTGAAACAATGCTTCCTAAAACGTATTCCAGCAGTGAAAACACACGTTTCGACAAAGACTTTGAAGGAGCAAGCAAAAGCCTAGTGGCTGAGTGTTCCTTTTGAGAGAAAGACATGCATTTCGTCCTTCTGGAATGAGTTTTCAGCCAGGAATTCGTATGCATTTTGTACTGTGCAGAAAGTAGCTACCTGCTCGGGAGTTGTGTCATAGAAGCACCTTTCTGGAGGAGCTTATTGCAACATTCATTGTTTGGCTCAGTTCTTTAGGGTTGGTTTTGGAAGGTCTTTCAACTTTGTCCAAATCCTGCTTCGTACGAAATTTTTTCACAGCGCTGTTTCCAAGTGTCCACAAAGAGCTGGTGCTTGAAACTGTCCACATGTACATCTCCCATACTGGTGTGCTCGTTCCCCTACCTGGATTTTGGTTTCCTCTTCTTTCTTTGAAACGACAAGCCTTCTTTCTGTATGCTACACACACCTTGTAGCAGTTTCAGTTTGCAGCATGTTGGTCTCCCCAAAATGCTGAGTATTCTATGTAGAGTGTGTCATTCTACAGCACTGAATACACAACTTAGAGCTCCTTTCAAAGCAGACACACAAACACATCTTTTTGTGAAAGTCTTACTTCAGGTCCCTTGGAAAATATATGGGTTTCTTTGAGAACATGAAGTCGATTACGCTTTTGCACTCTGCAAAGAATAGAAGTGATCTTTTGTACATGCCCGTCTGAATTTCACTGCAAAATGCCCTTCTTTTCTGCTTTCTTGAACATTCCCAAAGCATCAGGTGAAAGAGCGTGTTTGAGGAAGAGTGATGCAGTGTGCGTTTTCCTGGCTTTCAAGTGAACTGGGAAACATACTCCTTGTGTTTCCACATTGTCTAAGAAACAACATGAGTCTTGCAAGAGATTGAAACAATGCATCCTAAAACGTATTACCGCAGTGAAAACACACGTTTCTACCAAGACTTGGAAGGAGCAAGCGAAAGAATAGTCGCTGAGTGTTCTTTCGGAGAGAAACACAAGCATTTGTTCCTTCTGGAGTGAGTTTTCAGCCAGGAATTCATATGCGTTTTGTACTGTGCAGAATGAGGCTACCTGCTCTTGAGTTGTGTCATGGAAGCACCTTTCCTGGAGGAGCTTATTGCAACATTCTTTGTTTGGCTAAGTTCTTTAGGGTTGGTTTTGGAAGGTCTTTCAACTTTGTCCAAATCCGCTTCGTATGAAATCTTTTCACAGCGCTCTTTCCAAGTGTCCACAAAGAGCTGCTCCTGGAAACTGTCCACATGCACATCTCCCATGCTGGTGTGCTCGTTTCACTACGTGGATTTTGGTTTTCTCTTCTTTCTTTGAAATGACAAGCCTTCTTTCTGCATGCTACACACACCTTGTAGCAGTTCCAGTTTGCAGCATGTTGGTGCTCCTAAAACGCTGTGTAACCTGTGTAGAGTGTGTCACTCTCCAGCACTGAATACACAACTTAGAGCTCCTTTCACCACAGACACGCAAACACATCTTTTTGTGAAAGTCCTACTTCTTTTCACTTGGAAATGTAAGGGTTTCAACGAGAACATGAAGTCAATGATGCTTTTGCACTCTACTACCAAAAGAATAGACCTCTTCTACATGCCCGTCTGAGTTTCAGTGCAAAATGCCCTTGTTTTCTGGTTTCTTGAATGTTCTCAACACATTAGGAGAAAGAGCGTGTTTGAGCAAGAGTGATGCAGTGTGCGTTTCCCTAGATTTCAAGTGATTTGCGAAACATGCTCCTTAGTTTTCCACATTGTGTAAGAAACATGAGGTTTGCAAGAGATTGAAACAATGCTTCCTAAAACGTATTCCAGCAGTGAAAACACACGTTTCGACAAAGACTTTGAAGGAGCAAGCAAAAGCCTAGTGGCTGAGTGTTCCTTTTGAGAGAAAGACATGCATTTCGTCCTTCTGGAATGAGTTTTCAGCCAGGAATTCGTATGCATTTTGTACTGTGCAGAAAGTAGCTACCTGCTCGGGAGTTGTGTCATAGAAGCACCTTTCTGGAGGAGCTTATTGCAACATTCATTGTTTGGCTCAGTTCTTTAGGGTTGGTTTTGGAAGGTCTTTCAACTTTGTCCAAATCCTGCTTCGTACGAAATTTTTTCACAGCGCTGTTTCCAAGTGTCCACAAAGAGCTGGTGCTTGAAACTGTCCACATGTACATCTCCCATACTGGTGTGCTCGTTCCCCTACCTGGATTTTGGTTTCCTCTTCTTTCTTTGAAACGACAAGCCTTCTTTCTGTATGCTACACACACCTTGTAGCAGTTTCAGTTTGCAGCATGTTGGTCTCCCCAAAATGCTGAGTATTCTATGTAGAGTGTGTCATTCTACAGCACTGAATACACAACTTAGAGCTCCTTTCAAAGCAGACACACAAACACATCTTTTTGTGAAAGTCTTACTTCAGGTCCCTTGGAAAATATATGGGTTTCTTTGAGAACATGAAGTCGATTACGCTTTTGCACTCTGCAAAGAATAGAAGTGATCTTTTGTACATGCCCGTCTGAATTTCACTGCAAAATGCCCTTCTTTTCTGCTTTCTTGAACATTCCCAAAGCATCAGGTGAAAGAGCGTGTTTGAGGAAGAGTGATGCAGTGTGCGTTTTCCTGGCTTTCAAGTGAACTGGGAAACATACTCCTTGTGTTTCCACATTGTCTAAGAAACAACATGAGTCTTGCAAGAGATTGAAACAATGCATCCTAAAACGTATTACCGCAGTGAAAACACACGTTTCTACCAAGACTTGGAAGGAGCAAGCGAAAGAATAGTCGCTGAGTGTTCTTTCGGAGAGAAACACAAGCATTTGTTCCTTCTGGAGTGAGTTTTCAGCCAGGAATTCATATGCGTTTTGTACTGTGCAGAATGAGGCTACCTGCTCTTGAGTTGTGTCATGGAAGCACCTTTCCTGGAGGAGCTTATTGCAACATTCTTTGTTTGGCTAAGTTCTTTAGGGTTGGTTTTGGAAGGTCTTTCAACTTTGTCCAAATCCGCTTCGTATGAAATCTTTTCACAGCGCTCTTTCCAAGTGTCCACAAAGAGCTGCTCCTGGAAACTGTCCACATGCACATCTCCCATGCTGGTGTGCTCGTTTCACTACCTGGATTTTGGTTTTCTCTTCTTTCTTTGAAATGACAAGCCTTCTTTCTGCATGCTACACACACCTTGTAGCAGTTCCAGTTTGCAGCATGTTGGTGCTCCTAAAACGCTGTGTAACCTGTGTAGAGTGTGTCACTCTCCAGCACTGAATACACAACTTAGAGCTCCTTTCACCACAGACACGCAAACACATCTTTTTGTGAAAGTCCTACTTCTTTTCACTTGGAAATGTAAGGGTTTCAAAGAGAACATGAAGTCAATGATGCTTTTGCACTCTACTACCAAAAGAATAGACCTCTTCTACATGCCCGTCTGAGTTTCAGTGCAAAATGCCCTTGTTTTCTGGTTTCTTGAATGTTCTCAACACATTAGGAGAAAGAGCGTGTTTGAGCAAGAGTGATGCAGTGTGCGTTTCCCTAGATTTCAAGTGATTTGCGAAACATGCTCCTTAGTTTTCCACATTGTGTAAGAAACATGAGGTTTGCAAGAGATTGAAACAATGCTTCCTAAAACGTATTCCAGCAGTGAAAACACACGTTTCGACAAAGACTTTGAAGGAGCAAGCAAAAGCCTAGTGGCTGAGTGTTCCTTTTGAGAGAAAGACATGCATTTCGTCCTTCTGGAATGAGTTTTCAGCCAGGAATTCGTATGCATTTTGTACTGTGCAGAAAGTAGCTACCTGCTCGGGAGTTGTGTCATAGAAGCACCTTTCTGGAGGAGCTTATTGCAACATTCATTGTTTGGCTCAGTTCTTTAGGGTTGGTTTTGGAAGGTCTTTCAACTTTGTCCAAATCCTGCTTCGTACGAAATTTTTTCACAGCGCTGTTTCCAAGTGTCCACAAAGAGCTGGTGCTTGAAACTGTCCACATGTACATCTCCCATACTGGTGTGCTCGTTCCCCTACCTGGATTTTGGTTTCCTCTTCTTTCTTTGAAACGACAAGCCTTCTTTCTGTATGCTACACACACCTTGTAGCAGTTTCAGTTTGCAGCATGTTGGTCTCCCCAAAATGCTGAGTATTCTATGTAGAGTGTGTCATTCTACAGCACTGAATACACAACTTAGAGCTCCTTTCAAAGCAGACACACAAACACATCTTTTTGTGAAAGTCTTACTTCAGGTCCCTTGGAAAATATATGGGTTTCTTTGAGAACATGAAGTCGATTACGCTTTTGCACTCTGCAAAGAATAGAAGTGATCTTTTGTACATGCCCGTCTGAATTTCACTGCAAAATGCCCTTCTTTTCTGCTTTCTTGAACATTCCCAAAGCATCAGGTGAAAGAGCGTGTTTGAGGAAGAGTGATGCAGTGTGCGTTTTCCTGGCTTTCAAGTGAACTGGGAAACATACTCCTTGTGTTTCCACATTGTCTAAGAAACAACATGAGTCTTGCAAGAGATTGAAACAATGCATCCTAAAACGTATTACCGCAGTGAAAACACACGTTTCTACCAAGACTTGGAAGGAGCAAGCGAAAGAATAGTCGCTGAGTGTTCTTTTGGAGAGAAACACAAGCATTTGTTCCTTCTGGAGTGAGTTTTCAGCCAGGAATTCATATGCGTTTTGTACTGTGCAGAATGAGGCTACCTGCTCTTGAGTTGTGTCATGGAAGCACCTTTCCTGGAGGAGCTTATTGCAACATTCTTTGTTTGGCTAAGTTCTTTAGGGTTGGTTTTGGAAGGTCTTTCAACTTTGTCCAAATCCGCTTCGTATGAAATCTTTTCACAGCGCTCTTTCCAAGTGTCCACAAAGAGCTGCTCCTGGAAACTGTCCACATGCACATCTCCCATGCTGGTGTGCTCGTTTCACTACCTGGATTTTGGTTTTCTCTTCTTTCTTTGAAATGACAAGCCTTCTTTCTGCATGCTACACACACCTTGTAGCAGTTCCAGTTTGCAGCATGTTGGTGCTCCTAAAACGCTGTGTAACCTGTGTAGAGTGTGTCACTCTCCAGCACTGAATACACAACTTAGAGCTCCTTTCACCACAGACACGCAAACACATCTTTTTGTGAAAGTCCTACTTCTTTTCACTTGGAAATGTAAGGGTTTCAAAGAGAACATGAAGTCAATGATGCTTTTGCACTCTACTACCAAAAGAATAGACCTCTTCTACATGCCCGTCTGAGTTTCAGTGCAAAATGCCCTTGTTTTCTGGTTTCTTGAATGTTCTCAACACATTAGGAGAAAGAGCGTGTTTGAGCAAGAGTGATGCAGTGTGCGTTTCCCTAGATTTCAAGTGATTTGCGAAACATGCTCCTTAGTTTTCCACATTGTGTAAGAAACATGAGGTTTGCAAGAGATTGAAACAATGCTTCCTAAAACGTATTCCAGCAGTGAAAACACACGTTTCGACAAAGACTTTGAAGGAGCAAGCAAAAGCCTAGTGGCTGAGTGTTCCTTTTGAGAGAAAGACATGCATTTCGTCCTTCTGGAGTGAGTTTTCAGCCAGGAATTCGTATGCATTTTGTACTGTGCAGAAAGTAGCTACCTGCTCGGGAGTTGTGTCATAGAAGCACCTTTCTGGAGGAGCTTATTGCAACATTCATTGTTTGGCTCAGTTCTTTAGGGTTGGTTTTGGAAGGTCTTTCAACTTTGTCCAAATCCTGCTTCGTACGAAATTTTTTCACAGCGCTGTTTCCAAGTGTCCACAAAGAGCTGGTGCTTGAAACTGTCCACATGTACATCTCCCATACTGGTGTGCTCGTTCCCCTACCTGGATTTTGGTTTCCTCTTCTTTCTTTGAAACGACAAGCCTTCTTTCTGTATGCTACACACACCTTGTAGCAGTTTCAGTTTGCAGCATGTTGGTCTCCCCAAAATGCTGAGTATTCTATGTAGAGTGTGTCATTCTACAGCACTGAATACACAACTTAGAGCTCCTTTCAAAGCAGACACACAAACACATCTTTTTGTGAAAGTCTTACTTCAGGTCCCTTGGAAAATATATGGGTTTCTTTGAGAACATGAAGTCGATTACGCTTTTGCACTCTGCAAAGAATAGAAGTGATCTTTTGTACATGCCCGTCTGAATTTCACTGCAAAATGCCCTTCTTTTCTGCTTTCTTGAACATTCCCAAAGCATCAGGTGAAAGAGCGTGTTTGAGGAAGAGTGATGCAGTGTGCGTTTTCCTGGCTTTCAAGTGAACTGGGAAACATACTCCTTGTGTTTCCACATTGTCTAAGAAACAACATGAGTCTTGCAAGAGATTGAAACAATGCATCCTAAAACGTATTACCGCAGTGAAAACACACGTTTCTACCAAGACTTGGAAGGAGCAAGCGAAAGAATAGTCGCTGAGTGTTCTTTCGGAGAGAAACACAAGCATTTGTTCCTTCTGGAGTGAGTTTTCAGCCAGGAATTCATATGCGTTTTGTACTGTGCAGAATGAGGCTACCTGCTCTTGAGTTGTGTCATGGAAGCACCTTTCCTGGAGGAGCTTATTGCAACATTCTTTGTTTGGCTAAGTTCTTTAGGGTTGGTTTTGGAAGGTCTTTCAACTTTGTCCAAATCCGCTTCGTATGAAATCTTTTCACAGCGCTCTTTCCAAGTGTCCACAAAGAGCTGCTCCTGGAAACTGTCCACATGCACATCTCCCATGCTGGTGTGCTCGTTTCACTACCTGGATTTTGGTTTTCTCTTCTTTCTTTGAAATGACAAGGCTTCTTTCTGCATGCTACACACACCTTGTAGCAGTTCCAGTTTGCAGCATGTTGGTGCTCCTAAAACGCTGTGTAACCTGTGTAGAGTGTGTCACTCTCCAGCACTGAATACACAACTTAGAGCTCCTTTCACCACAGACACGCAAACACATCTTTTTGTGAAAGTCCTACTTCTTTTCACTTGGAAATGTAAGGGTTTCAAAGAGAACATGAAGTCAATGATGCTTTTGCACTCTACTACCAAAAGAATAGACCTCTTCTACATGCCCGTCTGAGTTTCAGTGCAAAATGCCCTTGTTTTCTGGTTTCTTGAATGTTCTCAACACATTAGGAGAAAGAGCGTGTTTGAGCAAGAGTGATGCAGTGTGCGTTTCCCTAGATTTCAAGTGATTTGCGAAACATGCTCCTTAGTTTTCCACATTGTGTAAGAAACATGAGGTTTGCAAGAGATTGAAACAATGCTTCCTAAAACGTATTCCAGCAGTGAAAACACACGTTTCGACAAAGACTTTGAAGGAGCAAGCAAAAGCCTAGTGGCTGAGTGTTCCTTTTGAGAGAAAGACATGCATTTCGTCCTTCTGGAATGAGTTTTCAGCCAGGAATTCGTATGCATTTTGTACTGTGCAGAAAGTAGCTACCTGCTCGGGAGTTGTGTCATAGAAGCACCTTTCTGGAGGAGCTTATTGCAACATTCATTGTTTGGCTCAGTTCTTTAGGGTTGGTTTTGGAAGGTCTTTCAACTTTGTCCAAATCCTGCTTCGTACGAAATTTTTTCACAGCGCTGTTTCCAAGTGTCCACAAAAAGCTGGTGCTTGAAACTGTCCACATGTACATCTCCCATACTGGTGTGCTCGTTCCCCTACCTGGATTTTGGTTTCCTCTTCTTTCTTTGAAACGACAAGCCTTCTTTCTGTATGCTACACACACCTTGTAGCAGTTTCAGTTTGCAGCATGTTGGTCTCCCCAAAATGCTGAGTATTCTATGTAGAGTGTGTCATTCTACAGCACTGAATACACAACTTAGAGCTCCTTTCAAAGCAGACACACAAACACATCTTTTTGTGAAAGTCTTACTTCAGGTCCCTTGGAAAATATATGGGTTTCTTTGAGAACATGAAGTCGATTACGCTTTTGCACTCTGCAAAGAATAGAAGTGATCTTTTGTACATGCCCGTCTGAATTTCACTGCAAAATGCCCTTCTTTTCTGCTTTCTTGAACATTCCCAAAGCATCAGGTGAAAGAGCGTGTTTGAGGAAGAGTGATGCAGTGTGCGTTTTCCTGGCTTTCAAGTGAACTGGGAAACATACTCCTTGTGTTTCCACATTGTCTAAGAAACAACATGAGTCTTGCAAGAGATTGAAACAATGCATCCTAAAACGTATTACCGCAGTGAAAACACACGTTTCTACCAAGACTTGGAAGGAGCAAGCGAAAGAATAGTCGCTGAGTGTTCTTTCGGAGAGAAACACAAGCATTTGTTCCTTCTGGAGTGAGTTTTCAGCCAGGAATTCATATGCATTTTGTACTGTGCAGAATGTGGCTACCTGCTCTTGAGTTGTGTCATGGAAGCACCTTTCCTGGAGGAGCTTATTGCAACATTCTTTGTTTGGCTAAGTTCTTTAGGGTTGGTTTTGGAAGGTCTTTCAACTTTGTCCAAATCCGCTTCGTATGAAATCTTTTCACAGCGCTCTTTCCAAGTGTCCACAAAGAGCTGCTCCTGGAAACTGTCCACATGCACATCTCCCATGCTGGTGTGCTCGTTTCACTACCTGGATTTTGGTTTTCTCTTCTTTCTTTGAAATGACAAGCCTTCTTTCTGCATGCTACACACACCTTGTAGCAGTTCCAGTTTGCAGCATGTTGGTGCTCCTAAAACGCTGTGTAACCTGTGTAGAGTGTGTCACTCTCCAGCACTGAATACACAACTTAGAGCTCCTTTCACCACAGACACGCAAACACATCTTTTTGTGAAAGTCCTACTTCTTTTCACTTGGAAATGTAAGGGTTTCAAAGAGAACATGAAGTCAATGATGCTTTTGCACTCTACTACCAAAAGAATAGACCTCTTCTACATGCCCGTCTGAGTTTCAGTGCAAAATGCCCTTGTTTTCTGGTTTCTTGAATGTTCTCAACACATTAGGAGAAAGAGCGTGTTTGAGCAAGAGTGATGCAGTGTGCGTTTCCCTAGATTTCAAGTGATTTGCGAAACATGCTCCTTAGTTTTCCACATTGTGTAAGAAACATGAGGTTTGCAAGAGATTGAAACAATGCTTCCTAAAACGTATTCCAGCAGTGAAAACACACGTTTCGACAAAGACTTTGAAGGAGCAAGCAAAAGCCTAGTGGCTGAGTGTTCCTTTTGAGAGAAAGACATGCATTTCGTCCTTCTGGAATGAGTTTTCAGCCAGGAATTCGTATGCATTTTGTACTGTGCAGAAAGTAGCTACCTGCTCGGGAGTTGTGTCATAGAAGCACCTTTCTGAAGGAGCTTATTGCAACATTCATTGTTTGGCTCAGTTCTTTAGGGTTGGTTTTGGAAGGTCTTTCAACTTTGTCCAAATCCTGCTTCGTACGAAATTTTTTCACAGCGCTGTTTCCAAGTGTCCACAAAGAGCTGGTGCTTGAAACTGTCCACATGTACATCTCCCATACTGGTGTGCTCGTTCCCCTACCTGGATTTTGGTTTCCTCTTCTTTCTTTGAAACGACAAGCCTTCTTTCTGTATGCTACACACACCTTGTAGCAGTTTCAGTTTGCAGCATGTTGGTCTCCCCAAAATGCTGAGTATTCTATGTAGAGTGTGTCATTCTACAGCACTGAATACACAACTTAGAGCTCCTTTCAAAGCAGACACACAAACACATCTTTTTGTGAAAGTCTTACTTCAGGTCCCTTGGAAAATATATGGGTTTCTTTGAGAACATGAAGTCGATTACGCTTTTGCACTCTGCAAAGAATAGAAGTGATCTTTTGTACATGCCCGTCTGAATTTCACTGCAAAATGCCCTTCTTTTCTGCTTTCTTGAACATTCCCAAAGCATCAGGTGAAAGAGCGTGTTTGAGGAAGAGTGATGCAGTGTGCGTTTTCCTGGCTTTCAAGTGAACTGGGAAACATACTCCTTGTGTTTCCACATTGTCTAAGAAACAACATGAGTCTTGCAAGAGATTGAAACAATGCATCCTAAAACGTATTACCGCAGTGAAAACACACGTTTCTACCAAGACTTGGAAGGAGCAAGCGAAAGAATAGTCGCTGAGTGTTCTTTCGGAGAGAAACACAAGCATTTGTTCCTTCTGGAGTGAGTTTTCAGCCAGGAATTCATATGCGTTTTGTACTGTGCAGAATGTAGCTACCTGCTCTTGAGTTGTGTCATGGAAGCACCTTTCCTGGAGGAGCTTATTGCAACATTCTTTGTTTGGCTAAGTTCTTTAGGGTTGGTTTTGGAAGGTCTTTCAACTTTGTCCAAATCCGCTTCGTATGAAATCTTTTCACAGCGCTCTTTCCAAGTGTCCACAAAGAGCTGCTCCTGGAAACTGTCCACATGCACATCTCCCATGCTGGTGTGCTCGTTTCACTACCTGGATTTTGGTTTTCTCTTCTTTCTTTGAAATGACAAGCCTTCTTTCTGCATGCTACACACACCTTGTAGCAGTTCCAGTTTGCAGCATGTTGGTGCTCCTAAAACGCTGTGTAACCTGTGTAGAGTGTGTCACTCTCCAGCACTGAATACACAACTTAGAGCCCCTTTCACCACAGACACGCAAACACATCTTTTTGTGAAAGTCCTACTTCTTTTCACTTGGAAATGTAAGGTTTTCAACGAGAACATGAAGTCAATGATGCTTTTGCACTCTACTACCAAACGAAATGACCTCTTCTACATGCCCGTCTGAGGTTCAGTGCAAAATGCCCTTGTTTTCTGGTTTCTTGAATGTTCTCAACACATTAGGAGAAAGAGCGTGTTTGAGCAAGAGTGATGCAGTGTGCGTTTCCCTAGATTTCAAGTGATTTGCGAAACATGCTCCTTAGTTTTCCACATTGTGTAAGAAACATGAGGTTTGCAAGAGATTGAAACAATGCTTCCTAAAACGTATTCCAGCAGTGAAAACACACGTTTCGACAAAGACTTTGAAGGAGCAAGCAAAAGCCTAGTGGCTGAGTGTTCCTTTTGAGAGAAAGACATGCATTTCGTCCTTCTGGAATGAGTTTTCAGCCAGGAATTCGTATGCATTTTGTACTGTGCAGAAAGTAGCTACCTGCTCGGGAGTTGTGTCATAGAAGCACCTTTCTGGAGGAGCTTATTGCAACATTCATTGTTTGGCTCAGTTCTTTAGGGTTGGTTTTGGAAGGTCTTTCAACTTTGTCCAAATCCTGCTTCGTACGAAATTTTTTCACAGCGCTGTTTCCAAGTGTCCACAAAGAGCTGGTGCTTGAAACTGTCCACATGTACATCTCCCATACTGGTGTGCTCGTTCCCCTACCTGGATTTTGGTTTCCTCTTCTTTCTTTGAAACGACAAGCCTTCTTTCTGTATGCTACACACACCTTGTAGCAGTTTCACTTTGCAGCATGTTGGTCTCCCCAAAATGCTGAGTATTCTATGTAGAGTGTGTCATTCTACAGCACTGAATACACAACTTAGAGCTCCTTTCAAAGCAGACACACAAACACATCTTTTTGTGAAAGTCTTACTTCAGGTCCCTTGGAAAATATATGGGTTTCTTTGAGAACATGAAGTCGATTACGCTTTTGCACTCTGCAAAGAATAGAAGTGATCTTTTGTACATGCCCGTCTGAATTTCACTGCAAAATGCCCTTCTTTTCTGCTTTCTTGAACATTCCCAAAGCATCAGGTGAAAGAGCGTGTTTGAGGAAGAGTGATGCAGAGTGCGTTTTCCTGGCTTTCAAGTGAACTGGGAAACATACTCCTTGTGTTTCCACATTGTCTAAGAAACAACATGAGTCTTGCAAGAGATTGAAACAATGCATCCTAAAACGTATTACCGCAGTGAAAACACACGTTTCTACCAAGACTTGGAAGGAGCAAGCGAAAGAATAGTCGCTGAGTGTTCTTTCGGAGAGAAACACAAGCATTTGTTCCTTCTGGAGTGAGTTTTCAGCCAGGAATTCATATGCGTTTTGTACTGTGCAGAATGTAGCTACCTGCTCTTGAGTTCTGTCATGGAAGCACCTTTCCTGGAGGAGCTTATTGCAACATTCTTTGTTTGGCTAAGTTCTTTAGGGTTGGTTTTGGAAGGTCTTTCAACTTTGTCCAAATCCGCTTCGTATGAAATCTTTTCACAGCGCTCTTTCCAAGTGTCCACAAAGAGCTGCTCCTGGAAACTGTCCACATGCACATCTCCCATGCTGGTGTGCTCGTTTCACTACCTGGATTTTGGTTTTCTCTTCTTTCTTTGAAATGACAAGCCTTCTTTCTGCATGCTACACACACCTTGTAGCAGTTCCAGTTTGCAGCATGTTGGTGCTCCTAAAACGCTGTGTAACCTGTGTAGAGTGTGTCACTCTCCAGCACTGAATACACAACTTAGAGCTCCTTTCACCACAGACACGCAAACACATCTTTTTGTGAAAGTCCTACTTCTTTTCACTTGGAAATGTAAGGGTTTCAAAGAGAACATGAAGTCAATGATGCTTTTGCACTCTACTACCAAAAGAATAGACCTCTTCTACATGCCCGTCTGAGTTTCAGTGCAAAATGCCCTTGTTTTCTGGTTTCTTGAATGTTCTCAACACATTAGGAGAAAGAGCGTGTTTGAGCAAGAGTGATGCAGTGTGCGTTTCCCTAGATTTCAAGTGATTTGCGAAACATGCTCCTTAGTTTTCCACATTGTGTAAGAAACATGAGGTTTGCAAGAGATTGAAACAATGCTTCCTAAAACGTATTCCAGCAGTGAAAACACACGTTTCGACAAAGACTTTGAAGGAGCAAGCAAAAGCCTAGTGGCTGAGTGTTCCTTTTGAGAGAAAGACATGCATTTCGTCCTTCTGGAATGAGTTTTCAGCCAGGAATTCGTATGCATTTTGTACTGTGCAGAAAGTAGCTACCTGCTCGGGAGTTGTGTCATAGAAGCACCTTTCTGGAGGAGCTTATTGCAACATTCATTGTTTGGCTCAGTTCTTTAGGGTTGGTTTTGGAAGGTCTTTCAACTTTGTCCAAATCCTGCTTCGTACGCAATTTTTTCACAGCGCTGTTTCCAAGTGTCCACAAAGAGCTGGTGCTTGAAACTGTCCACATGTACATCTCCCATACTGGTGTGCTCGTTCCCCTACCTGGATTTTGGTTTCCTCTTCTTTCTTTGAAACGACAAGCCTTCTTTCTGTATGCTACACACACCTTGTAGCAGTTTCACTTTGCAGCATGTTGGTCTCCCCAAAATGCTGAGTATTCTATGTAGAGTGTGTCATTCTACAGCACTGAATACACAACTTAGAGCTCCTTTCAAAGCAGACACACAAACACATCTTTTTGTGAAAGTCTTACTTCAGGTCCCTTGGAAAATATATGGGTTTCTTTGAGAACATGAAGTCGATTACGCTTTTGCACTCTGCAAAGAATAGAAGTGATCTTTTGTACATGCCCGTCTGAATTTCACTGCAAAATGCCCTTCTTTTCTGCTTTCTTGAACATTCCCAAAGCATCAGGTGAAAGAGCGTGTTTGAGGAAGAGTGATGCAGAGTGCGTTTTCCTGGCTTTCAAGTGAACTGGGAAACATACTCCTTGTGTTTCCACATTGTCTAAGAAACAACATGAGTCTTGCAAGAGATTGAAACAATGCATCCTAAAACGTATTACCGCAGTGAAAACACACGTTTCTACCAAGACTTGGAAGGAGCAAGCGAAAGAATAGTCGCTGAGTGTTCTTTCGGAGAGAAACACAAGCATTTGTTCCTTCTGGAGTGAGTTTTCAGCCAGGAATTCATATGCGTTTTGTACTGTGCAGAATGTAGCTACCTGCTCTTGAGTTCTGTCATGGAAGCACCTTTCCTGGAGGAGCTTATTGCAACATTCTTTGTTTGGCTAAGTTCTTTAGGGTTGGTTTTGGAAGGTCTTTCAACTTTGTCCAAATCCGCTTCGTATGAAATCTTTTCACAGCGCTCTTTCCAAGTGTCCACAAAGAGCTGCTCCTGGAAACTGTCCACATGCACATCTCCCATGCTGGTGTGCTCGTTTCACTACCTGGATTTTGGTTTTCTCTTCTTTCTTTGAAATGACAAGCCTTCTTTCTGCATGCTACACACACGTTGTAGCAGTTCCAGTTTGCAGCATGTTGGTGCTCCTAAAACGCTGTGTAACCTGTGTAGAGTGTGTCACTCTCCAGCACTGAATACACAACTTAGAGCCCCTTTCACCACAGACACGCAAACACATCTTTTTGTGAAAGTCCTACTTCTTTTCACTTGGAAATGTAAGGTTTTCAACGAGAACATGAAGTCAATGATGCTTTTGCACTCTACTACCAAACGAAATGACCTCTTCTACATGCCCGTCTGAGGTTCAGTGCAAAATGCCCTTGTTTTCTGGTTTCTTGAATGTTCTCAACACATTAGGAGAAAGAGCGTGTTTGAGCAAGAGTGATGCAGTGTGCGTTTCCCTAGATTTCAAGTGATTTGCGAAACATGCTCCTTAGTTTTCCACATTGTGTAAGAAACATGAGGTTTGCAAGAGATTGAAACAATGCTTCCTAAAACGTATTCCAGCAGTGAAAACACACGTTTCGACAAAGACTTTGAAGGAGCAAGCAAAAGCCTAGTGGCTGAGTGTTCCTTTTGAGAGAAAGACATGCATTTCGTCCTTCTGGAATGAGTTTTCAGCCAGGAATTCGTATGCATTTTGTACTGTGCAGAAAGTAGCTACCTGCTCGGGAGTTGTGTCATAGAAGCACCTTTCTGGAGGAGCTTATTGCAACATTCATTGTTTGGCTCAGTTCTTTAGGGTTGGTTTTGGAAGGTCTTTCAACTTTGTCCAAATCCTGCTTCGTACGAAATTTTTTCACAGCGCTGTTTTCAAGTGTCCACAAAGAGCTGGTGCTTGAAACTGTCCACATGTACATCTCCCATACTGGTGTGCTCGTTCCCCTACCTGGATTTTGGTTTCCTCTTCTTTCTTTGAAACGACAAGCCTTCTTTCTGTATGCTACACACACCTTGTAGCAGTTTCAGTTTGCAGCATGTTGGTCTCCCCAAAATGCTGAGTATTCTATGTAGAGTGTGTCATTCTACAGCACTGAATACACAACTTAGAGCTCCTTTCAAAGCAGACACACAAACACATCTTTTTGTGAAAGTCTTACTTCAGGTCCCTTGGAAAATATATGGGTTTCTTTGAGAACATGAAGTCGATTACGCTTTTGCACTCTGCAAAGAATAGAAGTGATCTTTTGTACATGCCCGTCTGAATTTCACTGCAAAATGCCCTTCTTTTCTGCTTTCTTGAACATTCCCAAAGCATCAGGTGAAAGAGCGTGTTTGAGGAAGAGTGATGCAGTGTGCGTTTTCCTGGCTTTCAAGTGAACTGGGAAACATACTCCTTGTGTTTCCACATTGTCTAAGAAACAACATGAGTCTTGCAAGAGATTGAAACAATGCATCCTAAAACGTATTACCGCAGTGAAAACACACGTTTCTACCAAGACTTGGAAGGAGCAAGCGAAAGAATAGTCGCTGAGTGTTCTTTCGGAGAGAAACACAAGCATTTGTTCCTTCTGGAGTGAGTTTTCAGCCAGGAATTCATATGCGTTTTGTACTGTGCAGAATGTGGCTACCTGCTCTTGAGTTGTGTCATGGAAGCACCTTTCCTGGAGGAGCTTATTGCAACATTCTTTGTTTGGCTAAGTTCTTTAGGGTTGGTTTTGGAAGGTCTTTCAACTTTGTCCAAATCCGCTTCGTATGAAATCTTTTCACAGCGCTCTTTCCAAGTGTCCACAAAGAGCTGCTCCTGGAAACTGTCCACATGCACATCTCCCATGCTGGTGTGCTCGTTTCACTACCTGGATTTTGGTTTTCTCTTCTTTCTTTGAAATGACAAGCCTTCTTTCTGCATGCTACACACACCTTGTAGCAGTTCCAGTTTGCAGCATGTTGGTGCTCCTAAAACGCTGTGTAACCTGTGTAGAGTGTGTCACTCTCCAGCACTGAATACACAACTTAGAGCCCCTTTCACCACAGACACGCAAACACATCTTTTTGTGAAAGTCCTACTTCTTTTCACTTGGAAATGTAAGGTTTTCAACGAGAACATGAAGTCAATGATGCTTTTGCACTCTACTACCAAACGAAATGACCTCTTCTACATGCCCGTCTGAGGTTCAGTGCAAAATGCCCTTGTTTTCTGGTTTCTTGAATGTTCTCAACACATTAGGAGAAAGAGCGTGTTTGAGCAAGAGTGATGCAGTGTGCGTTTCCCTAGATTTCAAGTGATTTGCGAAACATGCTCCTTAGTTTTCCACATTGTGTAAGAAACATGAGGTTTGCAAGAGATTGAAACAATGCTTCCTAAAACGTATTCCAGCAGTGAAAACACACGTTTCGACAAAGACTTTGAAGGAGCAAGCAAAAGCCTAGTGGCTGAGTGTTCCTTTTGAGAGAAAGACATGCATTTCGTCCTTCTGGAATGAGTTTTCAGCCAGGAATTCGTATGCATTTTGTACTGTGCAGAAAGTAGCTACCTGCTCGGGAGTTGTGTCATAGAAGCACCTTTCTGGAGGAGCTTATTGCAACATTCATTGTTTGGCTCAGTTCTTTAGGGTTGGTTTTGGAAGGTCTTTCAACTTTGTCCAAATCCTGCTTCGTACGAAATTTTTTCACAGCGCTGTTTCCAAGTGTCCACAAAGAGCTGGTGCTTGAAACTGTCCACATGTACATCTCCCATACTGGTGTGCTCGTTCCCCTACCTGGATTTTGGTTTCCTCTTCTTTCTTTGAAACGACAAGCCTTCTTTCTGTATGCTACACACACCTTGTAGCAGTTTCACTTTGCAGCATGTTGGTCTCCCCAAAATGCTGAGTATTCTATGTAGAGTGTGTCATTCTACAGCACTGAATACACAACTTAGAGCTCCTTTCAAAGCAGACACACAAACACATCTTTTTGTGAAAGTCTTACTTCAGGTCCCTTGGAAAATATATGGGTTTCTTTGAGAACATGAAGTCGATTACGCTTTTGCACTCTGCAAAGAATAGAAGTGATCTTTTGTACATGCCCGTCTGAATTTCACTGCAAAATGCCCTTCTTTTCTGCTTTCTTGAACATTCCCAAAGCATCAGGTGAAAGAGCGTGTTTGAGGAAGAGTGATGCAGAGTGCGTTTTCCTGGCTTTCAAGTGAACTGGGAAACATACTCCTTGTGTTTCCACATTGTCTAAGAAACAACATGAGTCTTGCAAGAGATTGAAACAATGCATCCTAAAACGTATTACCGCAGTGAAAACACACGTTTCTACCAAGACTTGGAAGGAGCAAGCGAAAGAATAGTCGCTGAGTGTTCTTTCGGAGAGAAACACAAGCATTTGTTCCTTCTGGAGTGAGTTTTCAGCCAGGAATTCATATGCGTTTTGTACTGTGCAGAATGTAGCTACCTGCTCTTGAGTTCTGTCATGGAAGCACCTTTCCTGGAGGAGCTTATTGCAACATTCTTTGTTTGGCTAAGTTCTTTAGGGTTGGTTTTGGAAGGTCTTTCAACTTTGTCCAAATCCGCTTCGTATGAAATCTTTTCACAGCGCTCTTTCCAAGTGTCCACAAAGAGCTGCTCCTGGAAACTGTGCACATGCACATCTCCCATGCTGGTGTGCTCGTTTCACTACCTGGATTTTGGTTTTCTCTTCTTTCTTTGAAATGACAAGCCTTCTTTCTGCATGCTACACACACCTTGTAGCAGTTCCAGTTTGCAGCATGTTGGTGCTCCTAAAACGCTGTGTAACCTGTGTAGAGTGTGTCACTCTCCAGCACTGAATACACAACTTAGAGCTCCTTTCACCACAGACACGCAAACACATCTTTTTGTGAAAGTCCTACTTCTTTTCACTTGGAAATGTAAGGGTTTCAAAGAGAACATGAAGTCAATGATGCTTTTGCACTCTACTACCAAAAGAATAGACCTCTTCTACATGCCCGTCTGAGTTTCAGTGCAAAATGCCCTTGTTTTCTGGTTTCTTGAATGTTCTCAACACATTAGGAGAAAGAGCGTGTTTGAGCAAGAGTGATGCAGTGTGCGTTTCCCTAGATTTCAAGTGATTTGCGAAACATGCTCCTTAGTTTTCCACATTGTGTCAGAAACATGAGGTTTGCAAGAGATTGAAACAATGCTTCCTAAAACGTATTCCAGCAGTGAAAACACACGTTTCGACAAAGACTTTGAAGGAGCAAGCAAAAGCCTAGTGGCTGAGTGTTCCTTTTGAGAGAAAGACATGCATTTCGTCCTTCTGGAATGAGTTTTCAGCCAGGAATTCGTATGCATTTTGTACTGTGCAGAAAGTAGCTACCTGCTCGGGAGTTGTGTCATAGAAGCACCTTTCTGGAGGAGCTTATTGCAACATTCATTGTTTGGCTCAGTTCTTTAGGGTTGGTTTTGGAAGGTCTTTCAACTTTGTCCAAATCCTGCTTCGTACGAAATTTTTTCACAGCGCTGTTTCCAAGTGTCCACAAAGAGCTGGTGCTTGAAACTGTCCACATGTACATCTCCCATACTGGTGTGCTCGTTCCCCTACCTGGATTTTGGTTTCCTCTTCTTTCTTTGAAACGACAAGCCTTCTTTCTGTATGCTACACACACCTTGTAGCAGTTTCACTTTGCAGCATGTTGGTCTCCCCAAAATGCTGAGTATTCTATGTAGAGTGTGTCATTCTACAGCACTGAATACACAACTTAGAGCTCCTTTCAAAGCAGACACACAAACACATCTTTTTGTGAAAGTCTTACTTCAGGTCCCTTGGAAAATATATGGGTTTCTTTGAGAACATGAAGTCGATTACGCTTTTGCACTCTGCAAAGAATAGAAGTGATCTTTTGTACATGCCCGTCTGAATTTCACTGCAAAATGCCCTTCTTTTCTGCTTTCTTGAACATTCCCAAAGCATCAGGTGAAAGAGCGTGTTTGAGGAAGAGTGATGCAGAGTGCGTTTTCCTGGCTTTCAAGTGAACTGGGAAACATACTCCTTGTGTTTCCACATTGTCTAAGAAACAACATGAGTCTTGCAAGAGATTGAAACAATGCATCCTAAAACGTATTACCGCAGTGAAAACACACGTTTCTACCAAGACTTGGAAGGAGCAAGCGAAAGAATAGTCGCTGAGTGTTCTTTCGGAGAGAAACACAAGCATTTGTTCCTTCTGGAGTGAGTTTTCAGCCAGGAATTCATATGCGTTTTGTACTGTGCAGAATGTAGCTACCTGCTCTTGAGTTCTGTCATGGAAGCACCTTTCCTGGAGGAGCTTATTGCAACATTCTTTGTTTGGCTAAGTTCTTTAGGGTTGGTTTTGGAAGGTCTTTCAACTTTGTCCAAATCCGCTTCGTATGAAATCTTTTCACAGCGCTCTTTCCAAGTGTCCACAAAGAGCTGCTCCTGGAAACTGTCCACATGCACATCTCCCATGCTGGTGTGCTCGTTTCACTACCTGGATTTTGGTTTTCTCTTCTTTCTTTGAAATGACAAGCCTTCTTTCTGCATGCTACACACACGTTGTAGCAGTTCCAGTTTGCAGCATGTTGGTGCTCCTAAAACGCTGTGTAACCTGTGTAGAGTGTGTCACTCTCCAGCACTGAATACACAACTTAGAGCCCCTTTCACCACAGACACGCAAACACATCTTTTTGTGAAAGTCCTACTTCTTTTCACTTGGAAATGTAAGGTTTTCAACGAGAACATGAAGTCAATGATGCTTTTGCACTCTACTACCAAACGAAATGACCTCTTCTACATGCCCGTCTGAGGTTCAGTGCAAAATGCCCTTGTTTTCTGGTTTCTTGAATGTTCTCAACACATTAGGAGAAAGAGCGTGTTTGAGCAAGAGTGATGCAGTGTGCGTTTCCCTAGATTTCAAGTGATTTGCGAAACATGCTCCTTAGTTTTCCACATTGTGTAAGAAACATGAGGTTTGCAAGAGATTGAAACAATGCTTCCTAAAACGTATTCCAGCAGTGAAAACACACGTTTCGACAAAGACTTTGAAGGAGCAAGCAAAAGCCTAGTGGCTGAGTGTTCCTTTTGAGAGAAAGACATGCATTTCGTCCTTCTGGAATGAGTTTTCAGCCAGGAATTCGTATGCATTTTGTACTGTGCAGAAAGTAGCTACCTGCTCGGGAGTTGTGTCATAGAAGCACCTTTCTGGAGGAGCTTATTGCAACATTCATTGTTTGGCTCAGTTCTTTAGGGTTGGTTTTGGAAGGTCTTTCAACTTTGTCCAAATCCTGCTTCGTACGAAATTTTTTCACAGCGCTGTTTCCAAGTGTCCACAAAGAGCTGGTGCTTGAAACTGTCCACATGTACATCTCCCATACTGGTGTGCTCGTTCCCCTACCTGGATTTTGGTTTCCTCTTCTTTCTTTGAAACGACAAGCCTTCTTTCTGTATGCTACACACACCTTGTAGCAGTTTCAGTTTGCAGCATGTTGGTCTCCCCAAAATGCTGAGTATTCTATGTAGAGTGTGTCATTCTACAGCACTGAATACACAACTTAGAGCTCCTTTCAAAGCAGACACACAAACACATCTTTTTGTGAAAGTCTTACTTCAGGTCCCTTGGAAAATATATGGGTTTCTTTGAGAACATGAAGTCGATTACGCTTTTGCACTCTGCAAAGAATAGAAGTGATCTTTTGTACATGCCCGTCTGAATTTCACTGCAAAATGCCCTTCTTTTCTGCTTTCTTGAACATTCCCAAAGCATCAGGTGAAAGAGCGTGTTTGAGGAAGAGTGATGCAGAGTGCGTTTTCCTGGCTTTCAAGTGAACTGGGAAACATACTCCTTGTGTTTCCACATTGTCTAAGAAACAACATGAGTCTTGCAAGAGATTGAAACAATGCATCCTAAAACGTATTACCGCAGTGAAAACACACGTTTCTACCAAGACTTGGAAGGAGCAAGCGAAAGAATAGTCGCTGAGTGTTCTTTCGGAGAGAAACACAAGCATTTGTTCCTTCTGGAGTGAGTTTTCAGCCAGGAATTCATATGCGTTTTGTACTGTGCAGAATGTAGCTACCTGCTCTTGAGTTCTGTCATGGAAGCACCTTTCCTGGAGGAGCTTATTGCAACATTCTTTGTTTGGCTAAGTTCTTTAGGGTTGGTTTTGGAAGGTCTTTCAACTTTGTCCAAATCCGCTTCGTATGAAATCTTTTCACAGCGCTCTTTCCAAGTGTCCACAAAGAGCTGCTCCTGGAAACTGTCCACATGCACATCTCCCATGCTGGTGTGCTCGTTTCACTACCTGGATTTTGGTTTTCTCTTCTTTCTTTGAAATGACAAGCCTTCTTTCTGCATGCTACACACACCTTGTAGCAGTTCCAGTTTGCAGCATGTTGGTGCTCCTAAAACGCTGTGTAACCTGTGTAGAGTGTGTCACTCTCCAGCACTGAATACACAACTTAGAGCCCCTTTCACCACAGACACGCAAACACATCTTTTTGTGAAAGTCCTACTTCTTTTCACTTGGAAATGTAAGGTTTTCAACGAGAACATGAAGTCAATGATGCTTTTGCACTCTACTACCAAACGAAATGACCTCTTCTACATGCCCGTCTGAGGTTCAGTGCAAAATGCCCTTGTTTTCTGGTTTCTTGAATGTTCTCAACACATTAGGAGAAAGAGCGTGTTTGAGCAAGAGTGATGCAGTGTGCGTTTCCCTAGATTTCAAGTGATTTGCGAAACATGCTCCTTAGTTTTCCACATTGTGTAAGAAACATGAGGTTTGCAAGAGATTGAAACAATGCTTCCTAAAACGTATTCAAGCAGTGAAAACACACGTTTCGACAAAGACTTTGAAGGAGCAAGCAAAAGCCTAGTGGCTGAGTGTTCCTTTTGAGAGAAAGACATGCATTTCGTCCTTCTGGAATGAGTTTTCAGCCAGGAATTCGTATGCATTTTGTACTGTGCAGAAAGTAGCTACCTGCTCGGGAGTTGTGTCATAGAAGCACCTTTCTGGAGGAGCTTATTGCAACATTCATTGTTTGGCTCAGTTCTTTAGGGTTGGTTTTGGAAGGTCTTTCAACTTTGTCCAAATCCTGCTTCGTACGAAATTTTTTCACAGCGCTGTTTCCAAGTGTCCACAAAGAGCTGGTGCTTGAAACTGTCCACATGTACATCTCCCATACTGGTGTGCTCGTTCCCCTACCTGGATTTTGGTTTCCTCTTCTTTCTTTGAAACGACAAGCCTTCTTTCTGTATGCTACACACACCTTGTAGCAGTTTCAGTTTGCAGCATGTTGGTCTCCCCAAAATGCTGAGTATTCTATGTAGAGTGTGTCATTCTACAGCACTGAATACACAACTTAGAGCTCCTTTCAAAGCAGACACACAAACACATCTTTTTGTGAAAGTCTTACTTCAGGTCCCTTGGAAAATATATGGGTTTCTTTGAGAACATGAAGTCGATTACGCTTTTGCACTCTGCAAAGAATAGAAGTGATCTTTTGTACATGCCCGTCTGAATTTCACTGCAAAATGCCCTTCTTTTCTGCTTTCTTGAACATTCCCAAAGCATCAGGTGAAAGAGCGTGTTTGAGGAAGAGTGATGCAGTGTGCGTTTTCCTGGCTTTCAAGTGAACTGGGAAACATACTCCTTGTGTTTCCACATTGTCTAAGAAACAACATGAGTCTTGCAAGAGATTGAAACAATGCATCCTAAAACGTATTACCGCAGTGAAAACACACGTTTCTACCAAGACTTGGAAGGAGCAAGCGAAAGAATAGTCGCTGAGTGTTCTTTCGGAGAGAAACACAAGCATTTGTTCCTTCTGGAGTGAGTTTTCAGCCAGGAATTCATATGCGTTTTGTACTGTGCAGAATGTGGCTACCTGCTCTTGAGTTGTGTCATGGAAGCACCTTTCCTGGAGGAGCTTATTGCAACATTCTTTGTTTGGCTAAGTTCTTTAGGGTTGGTTTTGGAAGGTCTTTCAACTTTGTCCAAATCCGCTTCGTATGAAATCTTTTCACAGCGCTCTTTCCAAGTGTCCACAAAGAGCTGCTCCTGGAAACTGTCCACATGCACATCTCCCATGCTGGTGTGCTCGTTTCACTACCTGGATTTTGGTTTTCTCTTCTTTCTTTGAAATGACAAGCCTTCTTTCTGCATGCTACACACACCTTGTAGCAGTTCCAGTTTGCAGCACGTTGGTGCTCCTAAAACGCTGTGTAACCTGTGTAGAGTGTGTCACTCTCCAGCACTGAATACACAACTTAGAGCCCCTTTCACCACAGACACGCAAACACATCTTTTTGTGAAAGTCCTACTTCTTTTCACTTGGAAATGTAAGGTTTTCAACGAGAACATGAAGTCAATGATGCTTTTGCACTCTACTACCAAACGAAATGACCTCTTCTACATGCCCGTCTGAGGTTCAGTGCAAAATGCCCTTGTTTTCTGGTTTCTTGAATGTTCTCAACACATTAGGAGAAAGAGCGTGTTTGAGCAAGAGTGATGCAGTGTGCGTTTCCCTAGATTTCAAGTGATTTGCGAAACATGCTCCTTAGTTTTCCACATTGTGTAAGAAACATGAGGTTTGCAAGAGATTGAAACAATGCTTCCTAAAACGTATTCCAGCAGTGAAAACACACGTTTCGACAAAGACTTTGAAGGAGCAAGCAAAAGCCTAGTGGCTGAGTGTTCCTTTTGAGAGAAAGACATGCATTTCGTCCTTCTGGAATGAGTTTTCAGCCAGGAATTCGTATGCATTTTGTACTGTGCAGAAAGTAGCTACCTGCTCGGGAGTTGTGTCATAGAAGCACCTTTCTGGAGGAGCTTATTGCAACATTCATTGTTTGGCTCAGTTCTTTAGGGTTGGTTTTGGAAGGTCTTTCAACTTTGTCCAAATCCTGCTTCGTACGAAATTTTTTCACAGCGCTGTTTCCAAGTGTCCACAAAGAGCTGGTGCTTGAAACTGTCCACATGTACATCTCCCATACTGGTGTGCTCGTTCCCCTACCTGGATTTTGGTTTCCTCTTCTTTCTTTGAAACGACAAGCCTTCTTTCTGTATGCTACACACACCTTGTAGCAGTTTCACTTTGCAGCATGTTGGTCTCCCCAAAATGCTGAGTATTCTATGTAGAGTGTGTCATTCTACAGCACTGAATACACAACTTAGAGCTCCTTTCAAAGCAGACACACAAACACATCTTTTTGTGAAAGTCTTACTTCAGGTCCCTTGGAAAATATATGGGTTTCTTTGAGAACATGAAGTCGATTACGCTTTTGCACTCTGCAAAGAATAGAAGTGATCTTTTGTACATGCCCGTCTGAATTTCACTGCAAAATGCCCTTCTTTTCTGCTTTCTTGAACATTCCCAAAGCATCAGGTGAAAGAGCGTGTTTGAGGAAGAGTGATGCAGAGTGCGTTTTCCTGGCTTTCAAGTGAACTGGGAAACATACTCCTTGTGTTTCCACATTGTCTAAGAAACAACATGAGTCTTGCAAGAGATTGAAACAATGCATCCTAAAACGTATTACCGCAGTGAAAACACACGTTTCTACCAAGACTTGGAAGGAGCAAGCGAAAGAATAGTCGCTGAGTGTTCTTTCGGAGAGAAACACAAGCATTTGTTCCTTCTGGAGTGAGTTTACAGCCAGGAATTCATATGCGTTTTGTACTGTGCAGAATGAGGCTACCTGCTCTTGAGTTGTGTCATGGAAGCACCTTTCCTGGAGGAGCTTATTGCAACATTCTTTGTTTGGCTAAGTTCTTTAGGGTTGGTTTTGGAAGGTCTTTCAACTTTGTCCAAATCCGCTTCGTATGAAATCTTTTCACAGCGCTCTTTCCAAGTGTCCACAAAGAGCTGCTCCTGGAAACTGTCCACATGCACATCTCCCATGCTGGTGTGCTCGTTTCACTACCTGGATTTTGGTTTTCTCTTCTTTCTTTGAAATGACAAGCCTTCTTTCTGCATGCTACACACACCTTGTAGCAGTTCCAGTTTGCAGCATGTTGGTGCTCCTAAAACGCTCTGTAACCTGTGTAGAGTGTGTCACTCTCCAGCACTGAATACACAACTTAGAGCCCCTTTCACCACAGACACGCAAACACATCTTTTTGTGAAAGTCCTACTTCTTTTCACTTGGAAATGTAAGGGTTTCAAAGAGAACATGAAGTCAATGATGCTTTTGCACTCTACTACCAAAAGAATAGACCTCTTCTACATGCCCGTCTGAGTTTCAGTGCAAAATGCCCTTGTTTTCTGGTTTCTTGAATGTTCTCAACACATTAGGAGAAAGAGCGTGTTTGAGCAAGAGTGATGCAGTGTGCGTTTCCCTAGATTTCAAGTGATTTGCGAAACATGCTCCTTAGTTTTCCACATTGTGTAAGAAACATGAGGTTTGCAAGAGATTGAAACAATGCTTCCTAAAACGTATTCCAGCAGTGAAAACACACGTTTCGACAAAGACTTTGAAGGAGCAAGCAAAAGCCTAGTGGCTGAGTGTTCCTTTTGAGAGAAAGACATGCATTTCGTCCTTCTGGAATGAGTTTTCAGCCAGGAATTCGTATGCATTTTGTACTGTGCAGAAAGTAGCTACCTGCTCGGGAGTTGTGTCATAGAAGCACCTTTCTGGAGGAGCTTATTGCAACATTCATTGTTTGGCTCAGTTCTTTAGGGTTGGTTTTGGAAGGTCTTTCAACTTTGTCCAAATCCTGCTTCGTACGAAATTTTTTCACAGCGCTGTTTCCAAGTGTCCACAAAGAGCTGGTGCTTGAAACTGTCCACATGTACATCTCCCATACTGGTGTGCTCGTTCCCCTACCTGGATTTTGGTTTCCTCTTCTTTCTTTGAAACGACAAGCCTTCTTTCTGTATGCTACACACACCTTGTAGCAGTTTCAGTTTGCAGCATGTTGGTCTCCCCAAAATGCTGAGTATTCTATGTAGAGTGTGTCATTCTACAGCACTGAATACACAACTTAGAGCTCCTTTCAAAGCAGACACACAAACACATCTTTTTGTGAAAGTCTTACTTCAGGTCCCTTGGAAAATATATGGGTTTCTTTGAGAACATGAAGTCGATTACGCTTTTGCACTCTGCAAAGAATAGAAGTGATCTTTTGTACATGCCCGTCTGAATTTCACTGCAAAATGCCCTTCTTTTCTGCTTTCTTGAACATTCCCAAAGCATCAGGTGAAAGAGCGTGTTTGAGGAAGAGTGATGCAGTGTGCGTTTTCCTGGCTTTCAAGTGAACTGGGAAACATACTCCTTGTGTTTCCACATTGTCTAAGAAACAACATGAGTCTTGCAAGAGATTGAAACAATGCATCCTAAAACGTATTACCGCAGTGAAAACACACGTTTCTACCAAGACTTGGAAGGAGCAAGCGAAAGAATAGTCGCTGAGTGTTCTTTCGGAGAGAAACACAAGCATTTGTTCCTTCTGGAGTGAGTTTTCAGCCAGGAATTCATATGCATTTTGTACTGTACAGAATGTAGCTACCTGCTCTTGAGTTGTGTCATAAAAGCACCTTTCCTGGAGGAGCTTATTGCAACATTCTTTGTTTGGCTAAGTTCTTTAGGGTTGGTTTTGGAAGGTCTTTCAACTTTGTCCAAATCCGCTTCGTATGAAATCTTTTCACAGCGCTCTTTCCAAGTGTCCACAAAGAGCTGCTCCTGGAAACTGTCCACATGCACATCTCCCATGCTGGTGTGCTCGTTTCACTACCTGGATTTTGGTTTTCTCTTCTTTCTTTGAAATGACAAGCCTTCTTTCTGCATGCTACACACACCTTGTAGCAGTTCCAGTTTGCAGCATGTTGGTGCTCCTAAAGCGCTGTGTAACCTGTGTAGAGTGTGTCACTCTCCAGCACTGAATACACAACTTAGAGCTCCTTTCACCACAGACACGCAAACACATCTTTTTGTGAAAGTCCTACTTCTTTTCACTTGGAAATATAAGGGTTTCAACGAGAACATGAAGTCAATGATGCTTTTGCACTCTACTACCAAACGAAATGAACTCCTCTACATGCCCGTCTGAGTTTCAGTGCAAAATGCCCTTGTTTTCTGGTTTCTTGAATGTTCTCAACACATTAGGAGAAAGAGCGTGTTTGAGCAAGAGTGATGCAGTGTGCGTTTCCCTAGATTTCAAGTGATTTGCGAAACATGCTCCTTAGTTTTCCACATTGTGTAAGAAACATGAGGTTTGCAAGAGATTGAAACAATGCTTCCTAAAACGTATTCCAGCAGTGAAAACACACGTTTCGACAAAGACTTTGAAGGAGCAAGCAAAAGCCTAGTGGCTGAGTGTTCCTTTTGAGAGAAAGACATGCATTTCGTCCTTCTGGAATGAGTTTTCAGCCAGGAATTCGTATGCATTTTGTACTGTGCAGAAAGTAGCTACCTGCTCGGGAGTTGTGTCATAGAAGCACCTTTCTGGAGGAGCTTATTGCAACATTCATTGTTTGGCTCAGTTCTTTAGGGTTGGTTTTGGAAGGTCTTTCAACTTTGTCCAAATCCTGCTTCGTACGAAATTTTTTCACAGCGCTGTTTCCAAGTGTCCACAAAGAGCTGGTGCTTGAAACTGTCCACATGTACATCTCCCATACTGGTGTGCTCGTTCCCCTACCTGGATTTTGGTTTCCTCTTCTTTCTTTGAAACGACAAGCCTTCTTTCTGTATGCTACACACACCTTGTAGCAGTTTCAGTTTGCAGCATGTTGGTCTCCCCAAAATGCTGAGTATTCTATGTAGAGTGTGTCATTCTACAGCACTGAATACACAACTTAGAGCTCCTTTCAAAGCAGACACACAAACACATCTTTTTGTGAAAGTCTTACTTCAGGTCCCTTGGAAAATATATGGGTTTCTTTGAGAACATGAAGTCGATTACGCTTTTGCACTCTGCAAAGAATAGAAGTGATCTTTTGTACATGCCCGTCTGAATTTCACTGCAAAATGCCCTTCTTTTCTGCTTTCTTGAACATTCCCAAAGCATCAGGTGAAAGAGCGTGTTTGAGGAAGAGTGATGCAGTGTGCGTTTTCCTGGCTTTCAAGTGAACTGGGAAACATACTCCTTGTGTTTCCACATTGTCTAAGAAACAACATGAGTCTTGCAAGAGATTGAAACAATGCATCCTAAAACGTATTACCGCAGTGAAAACACACGTTTCTACCAAGACTTGGAAGGAGCAAGCGAAAGAATAGTCGCTGAGTGTTCTTTCGGAGAGAAACACAAGCATTTGTTCCTTCTGGAGTGAGTTTTCAGCCAGGAATTCATATGCATTTTGTACTGTGCAGAATGTAGCTACCTGCTCTTGAGTTGTGTCATAGAAGCACCTTTCCTGGAGGAGCTTATTGCAACATTCTTTGTTTGGCTAAGTTCTTTAGGGTTGGTTTTGGAAGGTCTTTCAACTTTGTCCAAATCCGCTTCGTATGAAATCTTTTCACAGCGCTCTTTCCAAGTGTCCACAAAGAGCTGCTCCTGGAAACTGTCCACATGCACATCTCCCATGCTGGTGTGCTCGTTTCACTACCTGGATTTTGGTTTTCTCTTCTTTCTTTGAAATGACAAGCCTTCTATCTGCATGCTACACACACCTTGTAGCAGTTCCAGTTTGCAGCATGTTGGTGCTCCTAAAACGCTGTGTAACCTGTGTAGAGTGTGTCACTCTCCAGCATTGAATACACAACTTAGAGCTCCTTTCACCACAGACACGCAAACACATCTTTTTGTGAAAGTCCTACTTCTTTTCACTTGGAAATGTAAGGGTTTCAACGAGAACATGAAGTCAATGATGCTTTTGCACTCTACTACCAAACGAAATGACCTCCTCTACATGCCCGTCTGAGTTTCAGTGCAAAATGCCCTTGTTTTCTGGTTTCTTGAATGTTCTCAACACATTAGGAGAAAGAGCGTGTTTGAGCAAGAGTGATGCAGTGTGCGTTTCCCTAGATTTCAAGTGATTTGCGAAACATACTCCTTAGTTTTCCACATTGTGTAAGAAACATGAGGTTTGCAAGAGATTGAAACAATGCTTCCTAAAACGTATTCCAGCAGTGAAAACACACGTTTCGACAAAGACTTTGAAGGAGCAAGCAAAAGCCTAGTGGCTGAGTGTTCCTTTTGAGAGAAAGACATGCATTTCGTCCTTCTGGAATGAGTTTTCAGCCAGGAATTCGTATGCATTTTGTACTGTGCAGAAAGTAGCTACCTGCTCGGGAGTTGTGTCATAGAAGCACCTTTCTGGAGGAGCTTATTGCAACATTCATTGTTTGGCTCAGTTCTTTAGGGTTGGTTTTGGAAGGTCTTTCAACTTTGTCCAAATCCTGCTTCGTACGAAATTTTTTCACAGCGCTGTTTCCAAGTGTCCACAAAGAGCTGGTGCTTGAAACTGTCCACATGTACATCTCCCATACTGGTGTGCTCGTTCCCCTACCTGGATTTTGGTTTCCTCTTCTTTCTTTGAAACAACAAGCCTTCTTTCTGTATGCTACACACACCTTGTAGCAGTTTCAGTTTGGAGCATGTTGGTCTCCCCAAAATGCTGAGTATTCTATGTAGAGTGTGTCATTCTACAGCACTGAATACACAACTTAGAGCTCCTTTCAAAGCAGACACACAAACACATCTTTTTGTGAAAGTCTTACTTCAGGTCCCTTGGAAAATATATGGGTTTCTTTGAGAACATGAAGTCGATTACGCTTTTGCACTCTGCAAAGAATAGAAGTGATCTTTTGTACATGCCCGTCTGAATTTCACTGCAAAATGCCCTTCTTTTCTGCTTTCTTGAACATTCCCAAAGCATCAGGTGAAAGAGCGTGTTTGAGGAAGAGTGATGCAGTGTGCGTTTTCCTGGCTTTCAAGTGAATTGGGAAACATACTCCTTGTGTTTCCACATTGTCTAAGAAACAACATGAGTCTTGCAAGAGATTGAAACAATGCATCCTAAAACGTATTACCGCAGTGAAAACACACGTTTCTACCAAGACTTGGAAGTAGCAAGCGAAAGAATAGTCGCTGAGTGTTCTTTCGGAGAGAAACACAAGCATTTGTTCCTTCTGGAGTGAGTTTTCAGCCAGGAATTCATATGCGTTTTGTACTGTGCAGAATGTAGCTACCTGCTCTTGAGTTGTGTCATAGAAGCACCTTTCCTGGAGGAGCTTATTGCAACATTCTTTGTTTGGCTAAGTTCTTTAGGGTTGGTTTTGGAAGGTCTTTCAACTTTGTCCAAATCCGCTTCGTATGAAATCTTTTCACAGCTCTCTTTCCAAGTGTCCACAAAGAGCTGCTCCTGGAAACTGTCCACATGCACATCTCCCATGCTGGTGTGCTCGTTTCACTACCTGGATTTTGGTTTTCTCTTCTTTCTTTGAAATGACAAGCCTTCTTTCTGCATGCTACACACACCTTGTAGCAGTTCCAGTTTGCAGCATGTTGGTGCTCCTAAAACGCTGTGTAACCTGTGTAGAGTGTGTCACTCTCCAGCACTGAATACACAACTTAGAGCTCCTTTCACCACAGACACGCAAACACATTTTTTTGTGAAAGTCCTACTTCTTTTCACTTGGAAATGTAAGGGTTTCAACGAGAACATGAAGTCAATGATGCTTTTGCACTCTACTACCAAACGAAATGACCTCCTCTACATGCCCATCTGAGTTTCAGTGCAAAATGCCCTTGTTTTCTGGTTTCTTGAATGTTCTCAACACATTAGGAGAAAGAGCGTGTTTGAGCAAGAGTGATGCAGTGTGCGTTTCCCTAGATTTCAAGTGATTTGCGAAACATGCTCCTTAGTTTTCCACATTGTGTAAGAAACATGAGGTTTGCAAGAGATTGAAACAATGCTTCCTAAAACGTATTCCAGCAGTGAAAACACACGTTTCGACAAAGACTTTGAAGGAGCAAGCAAAAGCCTAGTGGCTGAGTGTTCCTTTTGAGAGAAAGACATGCATTTCGTCCTTCTGGAATGAGTTTTCAGCCAGGAATTCGTATGCATTTTGTACTGTGCAGAAAGTAGCTACCTGCTCGGGAGTTGTGTCATAGAAGCACCTTTCTGGAGGAGCTTATTGCAACATTCATTGTTTGGCTCAGTTCTTTAGGGTTGGTTTTGGAAGGTCTTTCAACTTTGTCCAAATCCTGCTTCGTACGAAATTTTTTCACAGCGCTGTTTCCAAGTGTCCACAAAGAGCTGGTGCTTGAAACTGTCCACATGTACATCTCCCATACTGGTGTGCTCGTTCCCCTACCTGGATTTTGGTTTCCTCTTCTTTCTTTGAAACGACAAGCCTTCTTTCTGTATGCTACACACACCTTGTAGCAGTTTCAGTTTGGAGCATGTTGGTCTCCCCAAAATGCTGAGTATTCTATGTAGAGTGTGTCATTCTACAGCACTGAATACACAACTTAGAGCTCCTTTCAAAGCAGACACACAAACACATCTTTTTGTGAAAGTCTTACTTCAGGTCCCTTGGAAAATATATGGGTTTCTTTGAGAACATGAAGTCGATTACGCTTTTGCACTCTGCAAAGAATAGAAGTGATCTTTTGTACATGCCCGTCTGAATTTCACTGCAAAATGCCCTTCTTTTCTGCTTTCTTGAACATTCCCAAAGCATCAGGTGAAAGAGCGTGTTTGAGGAAGAGTGATGCAGTGTGCGTTTTCCTGGCTTTCAAGTGAATTGGGAAACATACTCCTTGTGTTTCCACATTGTCTAAGAAACAACATGAGTCTTGGAAGAGATTGAAACAATGCATCCTAAAACGTATTACCGCAGTGAAAACACACGTTTCTACCAAGACTTGGAAGGAGCAAGCGAAAGAATAGTCGCTGAGTGTTCTTTCGGAGAGAAACACAAGCATTTGTTCCTTCTGGAGTGAGTTTTCAGCCAGGAATTCATATGCGTTTTGTACTGTGCAGAATGTAGCTACCTGCTCTTGAGTTGTGTCATAGAAGCACCTTTCCTGGAGGAGCTTATTGCAACATTCTTTGTTTGGCTAAGTTCTTTAGGGTTGGTTTTGGAAGGTCTTTCAACTTTGTCCAAATCCGCTTCGTATGAAATCTTTTCACAGCCCTCTTTCCAAGTGTCCACAAAGAGCTGCTCCTGGAAACTGTCCACATGCACATCTCCCATGCTGGTGTGCTCGTTTCACTACCTGGATTTTGGTTTTCTCTTCTTTCTTTGAAATGACAAGCCTTCTTTCTGCATGCTACACACACCTTGTAGCAGTTCCAGTTTGCAGCATGTTGGTGCTCCTAAAACGCTGTGTAACCTGTGTAGAGTGTGTCACTCTCCAGCACTGAATACACAACTTAGAGCTCCTTTCACCACAGACACGCAAACACATCTTTTTGTGAAAGTCCTACTTCTTTTCACTTGGAAATGTAAGGGTTTCAACGAGAACATGAAGTCAATGATGCTTTTGCACTCTACTACCAAACGAAATGACCTCCTCTACATGCCCGTCTGAGTTTCAGTGCAAAATGCCCTTGTTTTCTGGTTTCTTGAATGTTCTCAACACATTAGGAGAAAGAGCGTGTTTGAGCAAGAGTGATGCAGTGTGCGTTTCCCTAGATTTCAAGTGATTTGCGAAACATACTCCTTAGTTTTCCACATTGTGTAAGAAACATGAGGTTTGCAAGAGATTGAAACAATGCTTCCTAAAACGTATTCCAGCAGTGAAAACACACGTTTCGACAAAGACTTTGAAGGAGCAAGCAAAAGCCTAGTGGCTGAGTGTTCCTTTTGAGAGAAAGACATGCATTTCGTCCTTCTGGAAAGAGTTTTCAGCCAGGAATTCGTATGCATTTTGTACTGTGCAGAATGTAGCTACCTGCTCGGGAGTTGTGTCATAGAAGCACCTTTCCTGGAGGAGCTTATTGCAACATTCTTTGTTTGGCTAAGTTCTTTAGGGTTGGTTTTGGAAGGTCTTTCAACTTTGTCCAAATCCGCTTCGTATGAAATCTTTTCACAGCGCTCTTTCCAAGTGTCCACAAAGAGCTGCTCCTGGAAACTGTCCACATGCACATCTCCCATGCTGGTGTGCTCGTTTCACTACCTGGATTTTGGTTTTCTCTTCTTTCTTTGAAATGACAAGCCTTCTATCTGCATGCTACACACACCTTGTAGCAGTTCCAGTTTGCAGCATGTTGGTGCTCCTAAAGCGCTGTGTAACCTGTGTAGAGTGTGTCACTCTCCAGCACTGAATACACAACTTAGAGCTCCTTTCACCACAGACACGCAAACACATCTTTTTGTGAAAGTCCTACTTCTTTTCACTTGGAAATGTAAGGGTTTCAACGAGAACATGAAGTCAATGATGCTTTTGCACTCTACTACCAAACGAAATGACCTCCTCTACATGCCCGTCTGAGTTTCAGTGCAAAATGCCCTTGTTTTCTGGTTTCTTGAATGTTCTCAACACATTAGGAGAAAGAGCGTGTTTGAGCAAGAGTGATGCAGTGTGCGTTTCCCTAGATTTCAAGTGATTTGCGAAACATACTCCTTAGTTTTCCACATTGTGTAAGAAACATGAGGTTTGCAAGAGATTGAAACAATGCTTCCTAAAACGTATTCCAGCAGTGAAAACACACGTTTCGACAAAGACTTTGAAGGAGCAAGCAAAAGCCTAGTGGCTGAGTGTTCCTTTTGAGAGAAAGACATGCATTTCGTCCTTCTGGAATGAGTTTTCAGCCAGGAATTCGTATGCATTTTGTACTGTGCAGAAAGTAGCTACCTGCTCGGGAGTTGTGTCATAGAAGCACCTTTCTGGAGGAGCTTATTGCAACATTCATTGTTTGGCTCAGTTCTTTAGGGTTGGTTTTGGAAGGTCTTTCAACTTTGTCCAAATCCTGCTTCGTACGAAATTTTTTCACAGCGCTGTTTCCAAGTGTCCACAAAGAGCTGGTGCTTGAAACTGTCCACATGTACATCTCCCATACTGGTGTGCTCGTTCCCCTACCTGGATTTTGGTTTCCTCTTCTTTCTTTGAAACGACAAGCCTTCTTTCTGTATGCTACACACACCTTGTAGCAGTTTCAGTTTGCAGCATGTTGGTCTCCCCAAAATGCTGAGTATTCTATGTAGAGTGTGTCATTCTACAGCACTGAATACACAACTTAGAGCTCCTTTCAAAGCAGACACACAAACACATCTTTTTGTGAAAGTCTTACTTCAGGTCCCTTGGAAAATATATGGGTTTCTTTGAGAACATGAAGTCGATTACGCTTTTGCACTCTGCAAAGAATAGAAGTGATCTTTTGTACATGCCCGTCTGAATTTCACTGCAAAATGCCCTTCTTTTCTGCTTTCTTGAACATTCCCAAAGCATCAGGTGAAAGAGCGTGTTTGAGGAAGAGTGATGCAGAGTGCGTTTTCCTGGCTTTCAAGTGAACTGGGAAACATACTCCTTGTGTTTCCACATTGTCTAAGAAACAACATGAGTCTTGCAAGAGATTGAAACAATGCATCCTAAAACGTATTACCGCAGTGAAAACACACGTTTCTACCAAGACTTGGAAGGAGCAAGCGAAAGAATAGTCGCTGAGTGTTCTTTCGGAGAGAAACACAAGCATTTGTTCCTTCTGGAGTGAGTTTTCAGCCAGGAATTCATATGCGTTTTGTACTGTGCAGAATGTAGCTACCTGCTCTTGAGTTGTGTCATGGAAGCACCTTTCCTGGAGGAGCTTATTGCAACATTCTTTGTTTGGCTAAGTTCTTTAGGGTTGGTTTTGGAAGGTCTTTCAACTTTGTCCAAATCCGCTTCGTATGAAATCTTTTCACAGCGCTCTTTCCAAGTGTCCACAAAGAGCTGCTCCTGGAAACTGTCCACATGCACATCTCCCATGCTGGTGTGCTCGTTTCACTACCTGGATTTTGGTTTTCTCTTCTTTCTTTGAAATGACAAGCCTTCTTTCTGCATGCTACACACACCTTGTAGCAGTTCCAGTTTGCAACATGTTGGTGCTCCTAAAACGCTGTGTAACCTGTGTAGAGTGTGTCACTCTCCAGCACTGAATACACAACTTAGAGCCCCTTTCACCACAGACACGCAAACACATCTTTTTGTGAAAGTCCTACTTCTTTTCACTTGGAAATGTAAGGTTTTCAACGAGAACATGAAGTCAATGATGCTTTTGCACTCTACTACCAAACGAAATGACCTCTTCTACATGCCCGTCTGAGGTTCAGTGCAAAATGCCCTTGTTTTCTGGTTTCTTGAATGTTCTCAACACATTAGGAGAAAGAGCGTGTTTGAGCAAGAGTGATGCAGTGTGCGTTTCCCTAGATTTCAAGTGATTTGCGAAACATGCTCCTTAGTTTTCCACATTGTGTAAGAAACATGAGGTTTGCAAGAGATTGAAACAATGCTTCCTAAAACGTATTCCAGCAGTGAAAACACACGTTTCGACAAAGACTTTGAAGGAGCAAGCAAAAGCCTAGTGGCTGAGTGTTCCTTTTGAGAGAAAGACATGCATTTCGTCCTTCTGGAATGAGTTTTCAGCCAGGAATTCGTATGCATTTTGTACTGTGCAGAAAGTAGCTACCTGCTCGGGAGTTGTGTCATAGAAGCACCTTTCTGGAGGAGCTTATTGCAACATTCATTGTTTGGCTCAGTTCTTTAGGGTTGGTTTTGGAAGGTCTTTCAACTTTGTCCAAATCCTGCTTCGTACGAAATTTTTTCACAGCGCTGTTTCCAAGTGTCCACAAAGAGCTGGTGCTTGAAACTGTCCACATGTACATCTCCCATACTGGTGTGCTCGTTCCCCTACCTGGATTTTGGTTTCCTCTTCTTTCTTTGAAACGACAAGCCTTCTTTCTGTATGCTACACACACCTTGTAGCAGTTTCACTTTGCAGCATGTTGGTCTCCCCAAAATGCTGAGTATTCTATGTAGAGTGTGTCATTCTACAGCACTGAATACACAACTTAGAGCTCCTTTCAAAGCAGACACACAAACACATCTTTTTGTGAAAGTCTTACTTCAGGTCCCTTGGAAAATATATGGGTTTCTTTGAGAACATGAAGTCGATTACGCTTTTGCACTCTGCAAAGAATAGAAGTGATCTTTTGTACATGCCCGTCTGAATTTCACTGCAAAATGCCCTTCTTTTCTGCTTTCTTGAACATTCCCAAAGCATCAGGTGAAAGAGCGTGTTTGAGGAAGAGTGATGCAGAGTGCGTTTTCCTGGCTTTCAAGTGAACTGGGAAACATACTCCTTGTGTTTCCACATTGTCTAAGAAACAACATGAGTCTTGCAAGAGATTGAAACAATGCATCCTAAAACGTATTACCGCAGTGAAAACACACGTTTCTACCAAGACTTGGAAGGAGCAAGCGAAAGAATAGTCGCTGAGTGTTCTTTCGGAGAGAAACACAAGCATTTGTTCCTTCTGGAGTGAGTTTTCAGCCAGGAATTCATATGCGTTTTGTACTGTGCAGAATGTAGCTACCTGCTCTTGAGTTCTGTCATGGAAGCACCTTTCCTGGAGGAGCTTATTGCAACATTCTTTGTTTGGCTAAGTTCTTTAGGGTTGGTTTTGGAAGGTCTTTCAACTTTGTCCAAATCCGCTTCGTATGAAATCTTTTCACAGCGCTCTTTCCAAGTGTCCACAAAGAGCTGCTCCTGGAAACTGTCCACATGCACATCTCCCATGCTGGTGTGCTCGTTTCACTACCTGGATTTTGGTTTTCTCTTCTTTCTTTGAAATGACAAGCCTTCTTTCTGCATGCTACACACACCTTGTAGCAGTTCCAGTTTGCAGCATGTTGGTGCTCCTAAAACGCTGTGTAACCTGTGTAGAGTGTGTCACTCTCCAGCACTGAATACACAACTTAGAGCCCCTTTCACCACAGACACGCAAACACATCTTTTTGTGAAAGTCCTACTTCTTTTCACTTGGAAATGTAAGGTTTTCAACGAGAACATGAAGTCAATGATGCTTTTGCACTCTACTACCAAACGAAATGACCTCTTCTACATGCCCGTCTGAGGTTCAGTGCAAAATGCCCTTGTTTTCTGGTTTCTTGAATGTTCTCAACACATTAGGAGAAAGAGCGTGTTTGAGCAAGAGTGATGCAGTGTGCGTTTCCCTAGATTTCAAGTGATTTGCGAAACATGCTCCTTAGTTTTCCACATTGTGTAAGAAACATGAGGTTTGCAAGAGATTGAAACAATGCTTCCTAAAACGTATTCAAGCAGTGAAAACACACGTTTCGACAAAGACTTTGAAGGAGCAAGCAAAAGCCTAGTGGCTGAGTGTTCCTTTTGAGAGAAAGACATGCATTTCGTCCTTCTGGAATGAGTTTTCAGCCAGGAATTCGTATGCATTTTGTACTGTGCAGAAAGTAGCTACCTGCTCGGGAGTTGTGTCATAGAAGCACCTTTCTGGAGGAGCTTATTGCAACATTCATTGTTTGGCTCAGTTCTTTAGGGTTGGTTTTGGAAGGTCTTTCAACTTTGTCCAAATCCTGCTTCGTACGAAATTTTTTCACAGCGCTGTTTCCAAGTGTCCACAAAGAGCTGGTGCTTGAAACTGTCCACATGTACATCTCCCATACTGGTGTGCTCGTTCCCCTACCTGGATTTTGGTTTCCTCTTCTTTCTTTGAAACGACAAGCCTTCTTTCTGTATGCTACACACACCTTGTAGCAGTTTCAGTTTGCAGCATGTTGGTCTCCCCAAAATGCTGAGTATTCTATGTAGAGTGTGTCATTCTACAGCACTGAATACACAACTTAGAGCTCCTTTCAAAGCAGACACACAAACACATCTTTTTGTGAAAGTCTTACTTCAGGTCCCTTGGAAAATATATGGGTTTCTTTGAGAACATGAAGTCGATTACGCTTTTGCACTCTGCAAAGAATAGAAGTGATCTTTTGTACATGCCCGTCTGAATTTCACTGCAAAATGCCCTTCTTTTCTGCTTTCTTGAACATTCCCAAAGCATCAGGTGAAAGAGCGTGTTTGAGGAAGAGTGATGCAGTGTGCGTTTTCCTGGCTTTCAAGTGAACTGGGAAACATACTCCTTGTGTTTCCACATTGTCTAAGAAACAACATGAGTCTTGCAAGAGATTGAAACAATGCATCCTAAAACGTATTACCGCAGTGAAAACACACGTTTCTACCAAGACTTGGAAGGAGCAAGCGAAAGAATAGTCGCTGAGTGTTCTTTCGGAGAGAAACACAAGCATTTGTTCCTTCTGGAGTGAGTTTTCAGCCAGGAATTCATATGCGTTTTGTACTGTGCAGAATGTGGCTACCTGCTCTTGAGTTGTGTCATGGAAGCACCTTTCCTGGAGGAGCTTATTGCAACATTCTTTGTTTGGCTAAGTTCTTTAGGGTTGGTTTTGGAAGGTCTTTCAACTTTGTCCAAATCCGCTTCGTATGAAATCTTTTCACAGCGCTCTTTCCAAGTGTCCACAAAGAGCTGCTCCTGGAAACTGTCCACATGCACATCTCCCATGCTGGTGTGCTCGTTTCACTACCTGGATTTTGGTTTTCTCTTCTTTCTTTGAAATGACAAGCCTTCTTTCTGCATGCTACACACACCTTGTAGCAGTTCCAGTTTGCAGCACGTTGGTGCTCCTAAAACGCTGTGTAACCTGTGTAGAGTGTGTCACTCTCCAGCACTGAATACACAACTTAGAGCCCCTTTCACCACAGACACGCAAACACATCTTTTTGTGAAAGTCCTACTTCTTTTCACTTGGAAATGTAAGGTTTTCAACGAGAACATGAAGTCAATGATGCTTTTGCACTCTACTACCAAACGAAATGACCTCTTCTACATGCCCGTCTGAGGTTCAGTGCAAAATGCCCTTGTTTTCTGGTTTCTTGAATGTTCTCAACACATTAGGAGAAAGAGCGTGTTTGAGCAAGAGTGATGCAGTGTGCGTTTCCCTAGATTTCAAGTGATTTGCGAAACATGCTCCTTAGTTTTCCACATTGTGTAAGAAACATGAGGTTTGCAAGAGATTGAAACAATGCTTCCTAAAACGTATTCCAGCAGTGAAAACACACGTTTCGACAAAGACTTTGAAGGAGCAAGCAAAAGCCTAGTGGCTGAGTGTTCCTTTTGAGAGAAAGACATGCATTTCGTCCTTCTGGAATGAGTTTTCAGCCAGGAATTCGTATGCATTTTGTACTGTGCAGAAAGTAGCTACCTGCTCGGGAGTTGTGTCATAGAAGCACCTTTCTGGAGGAGCTTATTGCAACATTCATTGTTTGGCTCAGTTCTTTAGGGTTGGTTTTGGAAGGTCTTTCAACTTTGTCCAAATCCTGCTTCGTACGAAATTTTTTCACAGCGCTGTTTCCAAGTGTCCACAAAGAGCTGGTGCTTGAAACTGTCCACATGTACATCTCCCATACTGGTGTGCTCGTTCCCCTACCTGGATTTTGGTTTCCTCTTCTTTCTTTGAAACGACAAGCCTTCTTTCTGTATGCTACACACACCTTGTAGCAGTTTCACTTTGCAGCATGTTGGTCTCCCCAAAATGCTGAGTATTCTATGTAGAGTGTGTCATTCTACAGCACTGAATACACAACTTAGAGCTCCTTTCAAAGCAGACACACAAACACATCTTTTTGTGAAAGTCTTACTTCAGGTCCCTTGGAAAATATATGGGTTTCTTTGAGAACATGAAGTCGATTACGCTTTTGCACTCTGCAAAGAATAGAAGTGATCTTTTGTACATGCCCGTCTGAATTTCACTGCAAAATGCCCTTCTTTTCTGCTTTCTTGAACATTCCCAAAGCATCAGGTGAAAGAGCGTGTTTGAGGAAGAGTGATGCAGAGTGCGTTTTCCTGGCTTTCAAGTGAACTGGGAAACATACTCCTTGTGTTTCCACATTGTCTAAGAAACAACATGAGTCTTGCAAGAGATTGAAACAATGCATCCTAAAACGTATTACCGCAGTGAAAACACACGTTTCTACCAAGACTTGGAAGGAGCAAGCGAAAGAATAGTCGCTGAGTGTTCTTTCGGAGAGAAACACAAGCATTTGTTCCTTCTGGAGTGAGTTTACAGCCAGGAATTCATATGCGTTTTGTACTGTGCAGAATGAGGCTACCTGCTCTTGAGTTGTGTCATGGAAGCACCTTTCCTGGAGGAGCTTATTGCAACATTCTTTGTTTGGCTAAGTTCTTTAGGGTTGGTTTTGGAAGGTCTTTCAACTTTGTCCAAATCCGCTTCGTATGAAATCTTTTCACAGCGCTCTTTCCAAGTGTCCACAAAGAGCTGCTCCTGGAAACTGTCCACATGCACATCTCCCATGCTGGTGTGCTCGTTTCACTACCTGGATTTTGGTTTTCTCTTCTTTCTTTGAAATGACAAGCCTTCTTTCTGCATGCTACACACACCTTGTAGCAGTTCCAGTTTGCAGCATGTTGGTGCTCCTAAAACGCTCTGTAACCTGTGTAGAGTGTGTCACTCTCCAGCACTGAATACACAACTTAGAGCCCCTTTCACCACAGACACGCAAACACATCTTTTTGTGAAAGTCCTACTTCTTTTCACTTGGAAATGTAAGGGTTTCAAAGAGAACATGAAGTCAATGATGCTTTTGCACTCTACTACCAAAAGAATAGACCTCTTCTACATGCCCGTCTGAGTTTCAGTGCAAAATGCCCTTGTTTTCTGGTTTCTTGAATGTTCTCAACACATTAGGAGAAAGAGCGTGTTTGAGCAAGAGTGATGCAGTGTGCGTTTCCCTAGATTTCAAGTGATTTGCGAAACATGCTCCTTAGTTTTCCACATTGTGTAAGAAACATGAGGTTTGCAAGAGATTGAAACAATGCTTCCTAAAACGTATTCCAGCAGTGAAAACACACGTTTCGACAAAGACTTTGAAGGAGCAAGCAAAAGCCTAGTGGCTGAGTGTTCCTTTTGAGAGAAAGACATGCATTTCGTCCTTCTGGAATGAGTTTTCAGCCAGGAATTCGTATGCATTTTGTACTGTGCAGAAAGTAGCTACCTGCTCGGGAGTTGTGTCATAGAAGCACCTTTCTGGAGGAGCTTATTGCAACATTCATTGTTTGGCTCAGTTCTTTAGGGTTGGTTTTGGAAGGTCTTTCAACTTTGTCCAAATCCTGCTTCGTACGAAATTTTTTCACAGCGCTGTTTCCAAGTGTCCACAAAGAGCTGGTGCTTGAAACTGTCCACATGTACATCTCCCATACTGGTGTGCTCGTTCCCCTACCTGGATTTTGGTTTCCTCTTCTTTCTTTGAAACGACAAGCCTTCTTTCTGTATGCTACACACACCTTGTAGCAGTTTCAGTTTGCAGCATGTTGGTCTCCCCAAAATGCTGAGTATTCTATGTAGAGTGTGTCATTCTACAGCACTGAATACACAACTTAGAGCTCCTTTCAAAGCAGACACACAAACACATCTTTTTGTGAAAGTCTTACTTCAGGTCCCTTGGAAAATATATGGGTTTCTTTGAGAACATGAAGTCGATTACGCTTTTGCACTCTGCAAAGAATAGAAGTGATCTTTTGTACATGCCCGTCTGAATTTCACTGCAAAATGCCCTTCTTTTCTGCTTTCTTGAACATTCCCAAAGCATCAGGTGAAAGAGCGTGTTTGAGGAAGAGTGATGCAGTGTGCGTTTTCCTGGCTTTCAAGTGAACTGGGAAACATACTCCTTGTGTTTCCACATTGTCTAAGAAACAACATGAGTCTTGCAAGAGATTGAAACAATGCATCCTAAAACGTATTACCGCAGTGAAAACACACGTTTCTACCAAGACTTGGAAGGAGCAAGCGAAAGAATAGTCGCTGAGTGTTCTTTCGGAGAGAAACACAAGCATTTGTTCCTTCTGGAGTGAGTTTTCAGCCAGGAATTCATATGCATTTTGTACTGTACAGAATGTAGCTACCTGCTCTTGAGTTGTGTCATAAAAGCACCTTTCCTGGAGGAGCTTATTGCAACATTCTTTGTTTGGCTAAGTTCTTTAGGGTTGGTTTTGGAAGGTCTTTCAACTTTGTCCAAATCCGCTTCGTATGAAATCTTTTCACAGCGCTCTTTCCAAGTGTCCACAAAGAGCTGCTCCTGGAAACTGTCCACATGCACATCTCCCATGCTGGTGTGCTCGTTTCACTACCTGGATTTTGGTTTTCTCTTCTTTCTTTGAAATGACAAGCCTTCTTTCTGCATGCTACACACACCTTGTAGCAGTTCCAGTTTGCAGCATGTTGGTGCTCCTAAAGCGCTGTGTAACCTGTGTAGAGTGTGTCACTCTCCAGCACTGAATACACAACTTAGAGCTCCTTTCACCACAGACACGCAAACACATCTTTTTGTGAAAGTCCTACTTCTTTTCACTTGGAAATATAAGGGTTTCAACGAGAACATGAAGTCAATGATGCTTTTGCACTCTACTACCAAACGAAATGAACTCCTCTACATGCCCGTCTGAGTTTCAGTGCAAAATGCCCTTGTTTTCTGGTTTCTTGAATGTTCTCAACACATTAGGAGAAAGAGCGTGTTTGAGCAAGAGTGATGCAGTGTGCGTTTCCCTAGATTTCAAGTGATTTGCGAAACATGCTCCTTAGTTTTCCACATTGTGTAAGAAACATGAGGTTTGCAAGAGATTGAAACAATGCTTCCTAAAACGTATTCCAGCAGTGAAAACACACGTTTCGACAAAGACTTTGAAGGAGCAAGCAAAAGCCTAGTGGCTGAGTGTTCCTTTTGAGAGAAAGACATGCATTTCGTCCTTCTGGAATGAGTTTTCAGCCAGGAATTCGTATGCATTTTGTACTGTGCAGAAAGTAGCTACCTGCTCGGGAGTTGTGTCATAGAAGCACCTTTCTGGAGGAGCTTATTGCAACATTCATTGTTTGGCTCAGTTCTTTAGGGTTGGTTTTGGAAGGTCTTTCAACTTTGTCCAAATCCTGCTTCGTACGAAATTTTTTCACAGCGCTGTTTCCAAGTGTCCACAAAGAGCTGGTGCTTGAAACTGTCCACATGTACATCTCCCATACTGGTGTGCTCGTTCCCCTACCTGGATTTTGGTTTCCTCTTCTTTCTTTGAAACGACAAGCCTTCTTTCTGTATGCTACACACACCTTGTAGCAGTTTCAGTTTGCAGCATGTTGGTCTCCCCAAAATGCTGAGTATTCTATGTAGAGTGTGTCATTCTACAGCACTGAATACACAACTTAGAGCTCCTTTCAAAGCAGACACACAAACACATCTTTTTGTGAAAGTCTTACTTCAGGTCCCTTGGAAAATATATGGGTTTCTTTGAGAACATGAAGTCGATTACGCTTTTGCACTCTGCAAAGAATAGAAGTGATCTTTTGTACATGCCCGTCTGAATTTCACTGCAAAATGCCCTTCTTTTCTGCTTTCTTGAACATTCCCAAAGCATCAGGTGAAAGAGCGTGTTTGAGGAAGAGTGATGCAGTGTGCGTTTTCCTGGCTTTCAAGTGAACTGGGAAACATACTCCTTGTGTTTCCACATTGTCTAAGAAACAACATGAGTCTTGCAAGAGATTGAAACAATGCATCCTAAAACGTATTACCGCAGTGAAAACACACGTTTCTACCAAGACTTGGAAGGAGCAAGCGAAAGAATAGTCGCTGAGTGTTCTTTCGGAGAGAAACACAAGCATTTGTTCCTTCTGGAGTGAGTTTTCAGCCAGGAATTCATATGCATTTTGTACTGTGCAGAATGTAGCTACCTGCTCTTGAGTTGTGTCATAGAAGCACCTTTCCTGGAGGAGCTTATTGCAACATTCTTTGTTTGGCTAAGTTCTTTAGGGTTGGTTTTGGAAGGTCTTTCAACTTTGTCCAAATCCGCTTCGTATGAAATCTTTTCACAGCGCTCTTTCCAAGTGTCCACAAAGAGCTGCTCCTGGAAACTGTCCACATGCACATCTCCCATGCTGGTGTGCTCGTTTCACTACCTGGATTTTGGTTTTCTCTTCTTTCTTTGAAATGACAAGCCTTCTATCTGCATGCTACACACACCTTGTAGCAGTTCCAGTTTGCAGCATGTTGGTGCTCCTAAAACGCTGTGTAACCTGTGTAGAGTGTGTCACTCTCCAGCATTGAATACACAACTTAGAGCTCCTTTCACCACAGACACGCAAACACATCTTTTTGTGAAAGTCCTACTTCTTTTCACTTGGAAATGTAAGGGTTTCAACGAGAACATGAAGTCAATGATGCTTTTGCACTCTACTACCAAACGAAATGACCTCCTCTACATGCCCGTCTGAGTTTCAGTGCAAAATGCCCTTGTTTTCTGGTTTCTTGAATGTTCTCAACACATTAGGAGAAAGAGCGTGTTTGAGCAAGAGTGATGCAGTGTGCGTTTCCCTAGATTTCAAGTGATTTGCGAAACATACTCCTTAGTTTTCCACATTGTGTAAGAAACATGAGGTTTGCAAGAGATTGAAACAATGCTTCCTAAAACGTATTCCAGCAGTGAAAACACACGTTTCGACAAAGACTTTGAAGGAGCAAGCAAAAGCCTAGTGGCTGAGTGTTCCTTTTGAGAGAAAGACATGCATTTCGTCCTTCTGGAATGAGTTTTCAGCCAGGAATTCGTATGCATTTTGTACTGTGCAGAAAGTAGCTACCTGCTCGGGAGTTGTGTCATAGAAGCACCTTTCTGGAGGAGCTTATTGCAACATTCATTGTTTGGCTCAGTTCTTTAGGGTTGGTTTTGGAAGGTCTTTCAACTTTGTCCAAATCCTGCTTCGTACGAAATTTTTTCACAGCGCTGTTTCCAAGTGTCCACAAAGAGCTGGTGCTTGAAACTGTCCACATGTACATCTCCCATACTGGTGTGCTCGTTCCCCTACCTGGATTTTGGTTTCCTCTTCTTTCTTTGAAACAACAAGCCTTCTTTCTGTATGCTACACACACCTTGTAGCAGTTTCAGTTTGGAGCATGTTGGTCTCCCCAAAATGCTGAGTATTCTATGTAGAGTGTGTCATTCTACAGCACTGAATACACAACTTAGAGCTCCTTTCAAAGCAGACACACAAACACATCTTTTTGTGAAAGTCTTACTTCAGGTCCCTTGGAAAATATATGGGTTTCTTTGAGAACATGAAGTCGATTACGCTTTTGCACTCTGCAAAGAATAGAAGTGATCTTTTGTACATGCCCGTCTGAATTTCACTGCAAAATGCCCTTCTTTTCTGCTTTCTTGAACATTCCCAAAGCATCAGGTGAAAGAGCGTGTTTGAGGAAGAGTGATGCAGTGTGCGTTTTCCTGGCTTTCAAGTGAATTGGGAAACATACTCCTTGTGTTTCCACATTGTCTAAGAAACAACATGAGTCTTGCAAGAGATTGAAACAATGCATCCTAAAACGTATTACCGCAGTGAAAACACACGTTTCTACCAAGACTTGGAAGTAGCAAGCGAAAGAATAGTCGCTGAGTGTTCTTTCGGAGAGAAACACAAGCATTTGTTCCTTCTGGAGTGAGTTTTCAGCCAGGAATTCATATGCGTTTTGTACTGTGCAGAATGTAGCTACCTGCTCTTGAGTTGTGTCATAGAAGCACCTTTCCTGGAGGAGCTTATTGCAACATTCTTTGTTTGGCTAAGTTCTTTAGGGTTGGTTTTGGAAGGTCTTTCAACTTTGTCCAAATCCGCTTCGTATGAAATCTTTTCACAGCTCTCTTTCCAAGTGTCCACAAAGAGCTGCTCCTGGAAACTGTCCACATGCACATCTCCCATGCTGGTGTGCTCGTTTCACTACCTGGATTTTGGTTTTCTCTTCTTTCTTTGAAATGACAAGCCTTCTTTCTGCATGCTACACACACCTTGTAGCAGTTCCAGTTTGCAGCATGTTGGTGCTCCTAAAACGCTGTGTAACCTGTGTAGAGTGTGTCACTCTCCAGCACTGAATACACAACTTAGAGCTCCTTTCACCACAGACACGCAAACACATTTTTTTGTGAAAGTCCTACTTCTTTTCACTTGGAAATGTAAGGGTTTCAACGAGAACATGAAGTCAATGATGCTTTTGCACTCTACTACCAAACGAAATGACCTCCTCTACATGCCCATCTGAGTTTCAGTGCAAAATGCCCTTGTTTTCTGGTTTCTTGAATGTTCTCAACACATTAGGAGAAAGAGCGTGTTTGAGCAAGAGTGATGCAGTGTGCGTTTCCCTAGATTTCAAGTGATTTGCGAAACATGCTCCTTAGTTTTCCACATTGTGTAAGAAACATGAGGTTTGCAAGAGATTGAAACAATGCTTCCTAAAACGTATTCCAGCAGTGAAAACACACGTTTCGACAAAGACTTTGAAGGAGCAAGCAAAAGCCTAGTGGCTGAGTGTTCCTTTTGAGAGAAAGACATGCATTTCGTCCTTCTGGAATGAGTTTTCAGCCAGGAATTCGTATGCATTTTGTACTGTGCAGAAAGTAGCTACCTGCTCGGGAGTTGTGTCATAGAAGCACCTTTCTGGAGGAGCTTATTGCAACATTCATTGTTTGGCTCAGTTCTTTAGGGTTGGTTTTGGAAGGTCTTTCAACTTTGTCCAAATCCTGCTTCGTACGAAATTTTTTCACAGCGCTGTTTCCAAGTGTCCACAAAGAGCTGGTGCTTGAAACTGTCCACATGTACATCTCCCATACTGGTGTGCTCGTTCCCCTACCTGGATTTTGGTTTCCTCTTCTTTCTTTGAAACGACAAGCCTTCTTTCTGTATGCTACACACACCTTGTAGCAGTTTCAGTTTGGAGCATGTTGGTCTCCCCAAAATGCTGAGTATTCTATGTAGAGTGTGTCATTCTACAGCACTGAATACACAACTTAGAGCTCCTTTCAAAGCAGACACACAAACACATCTTTTTGTGAAAGTCTTACTTCAGGTCCCTTGGAAAATATATGGGTTTCTTTGAGAACATGAAGTCGATTACGCTTTTGCACTCTGCAAAGAATAGAAGTGATCTTTTGTACATGCCCGTCTGAATTTCACTGCAAAATGCCCTTCTTTTCTGCTTTCTTGAACATTCCCAAAGCATCAGGTGAAAGAGCGTGTTTGAGGAAGAGTGATGCAGTGTGCGTTTTCCTGGCTTTCAAGTGAATTGGGAAACATACTCCTTGTGTTTCCACATTGTCTAAGAAACAACATGAGTCTTGGAAGAGATTGAAACAATGCATCCTAAAACGTATTACCGCAGTGAAAACACACGTTTCTACCAAGACTTGGAAGGAGCAAGCGAAAGAATAGTCGCTGAGTGTTCTTTCGGAGAGAAACACAAGCATTTGTTCCTTCTGGAGTGAGTTTTCAGCCAGGAATTCATATGCGTTTTGTACTGTGCAGAATGTAGCTACCTGCTCTTGAGTTGTGTCATAGAAGCACCTTTCCTGGAGGAGCTTATTGCAACATTCTTTGTTTGGCTAAGTTCTTTAGGGTTGGTTTTGGAAGGTCTTTCAACTTTGTCCAAATCCGCTTCGTATGAAATCTTTTCACAGCCCTCTTTCCAAGTGTCCACAAAGAGCTGCTCCTGGAAACTGTCCACATGCACATCTCCCATGCTGGTGTGCTCGTTTCACTACCTGGATTTTGGTTTTCTCTTCTTTCTTTGAAATGACAAGCCTTCTTTCTGCATGCTACACACACCTTGTAGCAGTTCCAGTTTGCAGCATGTTGGTGCTCCTAAAACGCTGTGTAACCTGTGTAGAGTGTGTCACTCTCCAGCACTGAATACACAACTTAGAGCTCCTTTCACCACAGACACGCAAACACATCTTTTTGTGAAAGTCCTACTTCTTTTCACTTGGAAATGTAAGGGTTTCAACGAGAACATGAAGTCAATGATGCTTTTGCACTCTACTACCAAACGAAATGACCTCCTCTACATGCCCGTCTGAGTTTCAGTGCAAAATGCCCTTGTTTTCTGGTTTCTTGAATGTTCTCAACACATTAGGAGAAAGAGCGTGTTTGAGCAAGAGTGATGCAGTGTGCGTTTCCCTAGATTTCAAGTGATTTGCGAAACATACTCCTTAGTTTTCCACATTGTGTAAGAAACATGAGGTTTGCAAGAGATTGAAACAATGCTTCCTAAAACGTATTCCAGCAGTGAAAACACACGTTTCGACAAAGACTTTGAAGGAGCAAGCAAAAGCCTAGTGGCTGAGTGTTCCTTTTGAGAGAAAGACATGCATTTCGTCCTTCTGGAAAGAGTTTTCAGCCAGGAATTCGTATGCATTTTGTACTGTGCAGAATGTAGCTACCTGCTCGGGAGTTGTGTCATAGAAGCACCTTTCCTGGAGGAGCTTATTGCAACATTCTTTGTTTGGCTAAGTTCTTTAGGGTTGGTTTTGGAAGGTCTTTCAACTTTGTCCAAATCCGCTTCGTATGAAATCTTTTCACAGCGCTCTTTCCAAGTGTCCACAAAGAGCTGCTCCTGGAAACTGTCCACATGCACATCTCCCATGCTGGTGTGCTCGTTTCACTACCTGGATTTTGGTTTTCTCTTCTTTCTTTGAAATGACAAGCCTTCTATCTGCATGCTACACACACCTTGTAGCAGTTCCAGTTTGCAGCATGTTGGTGCTCCTAAAGCGCTGTGTAACCTGTGTAGAGTGTGTCACTCTCCAGCACTGAATACACAACTTAGAGCTCCTTTCACCACAGACACGCAAACACATCTTTTTGTGAAAGTCCTACTTCTTTTCACTTGGAAATGTAAGGGTTTCAACGAGAACATGAAGTCAATGATGCTTTTGCACTCTACTACCAAACGAAATGACCTCCTCTACATGCCCGTCTGAGTTTCAGTGCAAAATGCCCTTGTTTTCTGGTTTCTTGAATGTTCTCAACACATTAGGAGAAAGAGCGTGTTTGAGCAAGAGTGATGCAGTGTGCGTTTCCCTAGATTTCAAGTGATTTGCGAAACATACTCCTTAGTTTTCCACATTGTGTAAGAAACATGAGGTTTGCAAGAGATTGAAACAATGCTTCCTAAAACGTATTCCAGCAGTGAAAACACACGTTTCGACAAAGACTTTGAAGGAGCAAGCAAAAGCCTAGTGGCTGAGTGTTCCTTTTGAGAGAAAGACATGCATTTCGTCCTTCTGGAATGAGTTTTCAGCCAGGAATTCGTATGCATTTTGTACTGTGCAGAAAGTAGCTACCTGCTCGGGAGTTGTGTCATAGAAGCACCTTTCTGGAGGAGCTTATTGCAACATTCATTGTTTGGCTCAGTTCTTTAGGGTTGGTTTTGGAAGGTCTTTCAACTTTGTCCAAATCCTGCTTCGTACGAAATTTTTTCACAGCGCTGTTTCCAAGTGTCCACAAAGAGCTGGTGCTTGAAACTGTCCACATGTACATCTCCCATACTGGTGTGCTCGTTCCCCTACCTGGATTTTGGTTTCCTCTTCTTTCTTTGAAACGACAAGCCTTCTTTCTGTATGCTACACACACCTTGTAGCAGTTTCAGTTTGCAGCATGTTGGTCTCCCCAAAATGCTGAGTATTCTATGTAGAGTGTGTCATTCTACAGCACTGAATACACAACTTAGAGCTCCTTTCAAAGCAGACACACAAACACATCTTTTTGTGAAAGTCTTACTTCAGGTCCCTTGGAAAATATATGGGTTTCTTTGAGAACATGAAGTCGATTACGCTTTTGCACTCTGCAAAGAATAGAAGTGATCTTTTGTACATGCCCGTCTGAATTTCACTGCAAAATGCCCTTCTTTTCTGCTTTCTTGAACATTCCCAAAGCATCAGGTGAAAGAGCGTGTTTGAGGAAGAGTGATGCAGAGTGCGTTTTCCTGGCTTTCAAGTGAACTGGGAAACATACTCCTTGTGTTTCCACATTGTCTAAGAAACAACATGAGTCTTGCAAGAGATTGAAACAATGCATCCTAAAACGTATTACCGCAGTGAAAACACACGTTTCTACCAAGACTTGGAAGGAGCAAGCGAAAGAATAGTCGCTGAGTGTTCTTTCGGAGAGAAACACAAGCATTTGTTCCTTCTGGAGTGAGTTTTCAGCCAGGAATTCATATGCGTTTTGTACTGTGCAGAATGTAGCTACCTGCTCTTGAGTTGTGTCATGGAAGCACCTTTCCTGGAGGAGCTTATTGCAACATTCTTTGTTTGGCTAAGTTCTTTAGGGTTGGTTTTGGAAGGTCTTTCAACTTTGTCCAAATCCGCTTCGTATGAAATCTTTTCACAGCGCTCTTTCCAAGTGTCCACAAAGAGCTGCTCCTGGAAACTGTCCACATGCACATCTCCCATGCTGGTGTGCTCGTTTCACTACCTGGATTTTGGTTTTCTCTTCTTTCTTTGAAATGACAAGCCTTCTTTCTGCATGCTACACACACCTTGTAGCAGTTCCAGTTTGCAACATGTTGGTGCTCCTAAAACGCTGTGTAACCTGTGTAGAGTGTGTCACTCTCCAGCACTGAATACACAACTTAGAGCCCCTTTCACCACAGACACGCAAACACATCTTTTTGTGAAAGTCCTACTTCTTTTCACTTGGAAATGTAAGGTTTTCAACGAGAACATGAAGTCAATGATGCTTTTGCACTCTACTACCAAACGAAATGACCTCTTCTACATGCCCGTCTGAGGTTCAGTGCAAAATGCCCTTGTTTTCTGGTTTCTTGAATGTTCTCAACACATTAGGAGAAAGAGCGTGTTTGAGCAAGAGTGATGCAGTGTGCGTTTCCCTAGATTTCAAGTGATTTGCGAAACATGCTCCTTAGTTTTCCACATTGTGTAAGAAACATGAGGTTTGCAAGAGATTGAAACAATGCTTCCTAAAACGTATTCCAGCAGTGAAAACACACGTTTCGACAAAGACTTTGAAGGAGCAAGCAAAAGCCTAGTGGCTGAGTGTTCCTTTTGAGAGAAAGACATGCATTTCGTCCTTCTGGAATGAGTTTTCAGCCAGGAATTCGTATGCATTTTGTACTGTGCAGAAAGTAGCTACCTGCTCGGGAGTTGTGTCATAGAAGCACCTTTCTGGAGGAGCTTATTGCAACATTCATTGTTTGGCTCAGTTCTTTAGGGTTGGTTTTGGAAGGTCTTTCAACTTTGTCCAAATCCTGCTTCGTACGAAATTTTTTCACAGCGCTGTTTCCAAGTGTCCACAAAGAGCTGGTGCTTGAAACTGTCCACATGTACATCTCCCATACTGGTGTGCTCGTTCCCCTACCTGGATTTTGGTTTCCTCTTCTTTCTTTGAAACGACAAGCCTTCTTTCTGTATGCTACACACACCTTGTAGCAGTTTCACTTTGCAGCATGTTGGTCTCCCCAAAATGCTGAGTATTCTATGTAGAGTGTGTCATTCTACAGCACTGAATACACAACTTAGAGCTCCTTTCAAAGCAGACACACAAACACATCTTTTTGTGAAAGTCTTACTTCAGGTCCCTTGGAAAATATATGGGTTTCTTTGAGAACATGAAGTCGATTACGCTTTTGCACTCTGCAAAGAATAGAAGTGATCCTTTGTACATGCCCGTCTGAATTTCACTGCAAAATGCCCTTCTTTTCTGCTTTCTTGAACATTCCCAAAGCATCAGGTGAAAGAGCGTGTTTGAGGAAGAGTGATGCAGAGTGCGTTTTCCTGGCTTTCAAGTGAACTGGGAAACATACTCCTTGTGTTTCCACATTGTCTAAGAAACAACATGAGTCTTGCAAGAGATTGAAACAATGCATCCTAAAACGTATTACCGCAGTGAAAACACACGTTTCTACCAAGACTTGGAAGGAGCAAGCGAAAGAATAGTCGCTGAGTGTTCTTTCGGAGAGAAACACAAGCATTTGTTCCTTCTGGAGTGAGTTTACAGCCAGGAATTCATATGCGTTTTGTACTGTGCAGAATGAGGCTACCTGCTCTTGAGTTGTGTCATGGAAGCACCTTTCCTGGAGGAGCTTATTGCAACATTCTTTGTTTGGCTAAGTTCTTTAGGGTTGGTTTTGGAAGGTCTTTCAACTTTGTCCAAATCCGCTTCGTATGAAATCTTTTCACAGCGCTCTTTCCAAGTGTCCACAAAGAGCTGCTCCTGGAAACTGTCCACATGCACATCTCCCATGCTGGTGTGCTCGTTTCACTACCTGGATTTTGGTTTTCTCTTCTTTCTTTGAAATGACAAGCCTTCTTTCTGCATGCTACACACACCTTGTAGCAGTTCCAGTTTGCAGCATGTTGGTGCTCCTAAAACGCTCTGTAACCTGTGTAGAGTGTGTCACTCTCCAGCACTGAATACACAACTTAGAGCCCCTTTCACCACAGACACGCAAACACATCTTTTTGTGAAAGTCCTACTTCTTTTCACTTGGAAATGTAAGGGTTTCAAAGAGAACATGAAGTCAATGATGCTTTTGCACTCTACTACCAAAAGAATAGACCTCTTCTACATGCCCGTCTGAGTTTCAGTGCAAAATGCCCTTGTTTTCTGGTTTCTTGAATGTTCTCAACACATTAGGAGAAAGAGCGTGTTTGAGCAAGAGTGATGCAGTGTGCGTTTCCCTAGATTTCAAGTGATTTGCGAAACATGCTCCTTAGTTTTCCACATTGTGTAAGAAACATGAGGTTTGCAAGAGATTGAAACAATGCTTCCTAAAACGTATTCCAGCAGTGAAAACACACGTTTCGACAAAGACTTTGAAGGAGCAAGCAAAAGCCTAGTGGCTGAGTGTTCCTTTTGAGAGAAAGACATGCATTTCGTCCTTCTGGAATGAGTTTTCAGCCAGGAATTCGTATGCATTTTGTACTGTGCAGAAAGTAGCTACCTGCTCGGGAGTTGTGTCATAGAAGCACCTTTCTGGAGGAGCTTATTGCAACATTCATTGTTTGGCTCAGTTCTTTAGGGTTGGTTTTGGAAGGTCTTTCAACTTTGTCCAAATCCTGCTTCGTACGAAATTTTTTCACAGCGCTGTTTCCAAGTGTCCACAAAGAGCTGGTGCTTGAAACTGTCCACATGTACATCTCCCATACTGGTGTGCTCGTTCCCCTACCTGGATTTTGGTTTCCTCTTCTTTCTTTGAAACGACAAGCCTTCTTTCTGTATGCTACACACACCTTGTAGCAGTTTCACTTTGCAGCATGTTGGTCTCCCCAAAATGCTGAGTATCCTATGTAGAGTGTGTCATTCTACAGCACTGAATACACAACTTAGAGCTCCTTTCAAAGCAGACACACAAACGCATCTTTTTGTGAAAGTCTTACTTCAGGTCCCTTGGAAAATATATGGGTTTCTTTGAGAACATGAAGTCGATTACGCTTTTGCACTCTGCAAAGAATAGAAGTGATCTTTTGTACATGCCCGTCTGAATTTCACTGCAAAATGCCCTTCTTTTCTGCTTTCTTGAACATTCCCAAAGCATCAGGTGAAAGAGCGTGTTTGAGGAAGAGTGATGCAGTGTGCGTTTTCCTGGCTTTCAAGTGAATTGGGAAACATACTCCTTGTGTTTCCACATTGTCTAAGAAACAACATGAGTCTTGCAAGAGATTGAAACAATGCATCCTAAAACGTATTACCGCAGTGAAAACACACGTTTCTACCAAGACTTGGAAGGAGCAAGCGAAAGAATAGTCGCTGAGTGTTCTTTCGGAGAGAAACACAAGCATTTGTTCCTTCTGGAGTGAGTTTTCAGCCAGGAATTCATATGCGTTTTGTACTGTGCAGAATGTAGCTACCTGCTCTTGAGTTGTGTCATAGAAGCACCTTTCCTGGAGGAGCTTATTGCAACATTCTTTGTTTGGCTAAGTTCTTTAGGGTTGGTTTTGGAAGGTCTTTCAACTTTGTCCAAATCCGCTTCGTATGAAATCTTTTCACAGCTCTCTTTCCAAGTGTCCACAAAGAGCTGCTCCTGGAAACTGTCCACATGCACATCTCCCATGCTGGTGTGCTCGTTTCACTACCTGGATTTTGGTTTTCTCTTCTTTCTTTGAAATGACAAGCCTTCTTTCTGCATGCTACACACACCTTGTAGCAGTTCCAGTTTGCAGCATGTTGGTGCTCCTAAAACGCTGTGTAACCTGTGTAGAGTGTGTCACTCTCCAGCACTGAATACACAACTTAGAGCTCCTTTCACCACAGACACGCAAACACATTTTTTTGTGAAAGTCCTACTTCTTTTCACTTGGAAATGTAAGGGTTTCAACGAGAACATGAAGTCAATGATGCTTTTGCACTCTACTACCAAACGAAATGACCTCCTCTACATGCCCATCTGAGTTTCAGTGCAAAATGCCCTTGTTTTCTGGTTTCTTGAATGTTCTCAACACATTAGGAGAAAGAGCGTGTTTGAGCAAGAGTGATGCAGTGTGCGTTTCCCTAGATTTCAAGTGATTTGCGAAACATACTCCTTAGTTTTCCACATTGTGTAAGAAACATGAGGTTTGCAAGAGATTGAAACAATGCTTCCTAAAACGTATTCCAGCAGTGAAAACACACGTTTCGACAAAGACTTTGAAGGAGCAAGCAAAAGCCTAGTGGCTGAGTGTTCCTTTTGAGAGAAAGACATGCATTTCGTCCTTCTGGAATGAGTTTTCAGCCAGGAATTCGTATGCATTTTGTACTGTGCAGAAAGTAGCTACCTGCTCGGGAGTTGTGTCATAGAAGCACCTTTCTGGAGGAGCTTATTGCAACATTCATTGTTTGGCTCAGTTCTTTAGGGTTGGTTTTGGAAGGTCTTTCAACTTTGTCCAAATCCTGCTTCGTACGAAATTTTTTCACAGCGCTGTTTCCAAGTGTCCACAAAGAGCTGGTGCTTGAAACTGTCCACATGTACATCTCCCATACTGGTGTGCTCGTTCCCCTACCTGGATTTTGGTTTCCTCTTCTTTCTTTGAAACGACAAGCCTTCTTTCTGTATGCTACACACACCTTGTAGCAGTTTCAGTTTGGAGCATGTTGGTCTCCCCAAAATGCTGAGTATTCTATGTAGAGTGTGTCATTCTACAGCACTGAATACACAACTTAGAGCTCCTTTCAAAGCAGACACACAAACACATCTTTTTGTGAAAGTCTTACTTCAGGTCCCTTGGAAAATATATGGGTTTCTTTGAGAACATGAAGTCGATTACGCTTTTGCACTCTGCAAAGAATAGAAGTGATCTTTTGTACATGCCCGTCTGAATTTCACTGCAAAATGCCCTTCTTTTCTGCTTTCTTGAACATTCCCAAAGCATCAGGTGAAAGAGCGTGTTTGAGGAAGAGTGATGCAGTGTGCGTTTTCCTGGCTTTCAAGTGAATTGGGAAACATACTCCTTGTGTTTCCACATTGTCTAAGAAACAACATGAGTCTTGCAAGAGATTGAAACAATGCATCCTAAAACGTATTACCGCAGTGAAAACACACGTTTCTACCAAGACTTGGAAGGAGCAAGCGAAAGAATAGTCGCTGAGTGTTCTTTCGGAGAGAAACACAAGCATTTGTTCCTTCTGGAGTGAGTTTTCAGCCAGGAATTCATATGCGTTTTGTACTGTGCAGAATGTAGCTACCTGCTCTTGAGTTGTGTCATAGAAGCACCTTTCCTGGAGGAGCTTATTGCAACATTCTTTGTTTGGCTAAGTTCTTTAGGGTTGGTTTTGGAAGGTCTTTCAACTTTGTCCAAATCCGCTTCGTATGAAATCTTTTCACAGCCCTCTTTCCAAGTGTCCACAAAGAGCTGCTCCTGGAAACTGTCCACATGCACATCTCCCATGCTGGTGTGCTCGTTTCACTACCTGGATTTTGGTTTTCTCTTCTTTCTTTGAAATGACAAGCCTTCTTTCTGCATGCTACACACACCTTGTAGCAGTTCCATTTTGCAGCATGTTGGTGCTCCTAAAACGCTGTGTAACCTGTGTAGAGTGTGTCACTCTCCAGCACTGAATACACAACTTAGAGCTCCTTTCACCACAGACACGCAAACACATCTTTTTGTGAAAGTCCTACTTCTTTTCACTTGGAAATGTAAGGGTTTCAACGAGAACATGAAGTCAATGATGCTTTTGCACTCTACTACCAAACGAAATGACCTCCTCTACATGCCCGTCTGAGTTTCAGTGCAAAATGCCCTTGTTTTCTGGTTTCTTGAATGTTCTCAACACATTAGGAGAAAGAGCGTGTTTGAGCAAGAGTGATGCAGTGTGCGTTTCCCTAGATTTCAAGTGATTTGCGAAACATACTCCTTAGTTTTCCACATTGTGTAAGAAACATGAGGTTTGCAAGAGATTGAAACAATGCTTCCTAAAACGTATTCCAGCAGTGAAAACACACGTTTCGACAAAGACTTTGAAGGAGCAAGCAAAAGCCTAGTGGCTGAGTGTTCCTTTTGAGAGAAAGACATGCATTTCGTCCTTCTGGAAAGAGTTTTCAGCCAGGAATTCGTATGCATTTTGTACTGTGCAGAATGTAGCTACCTGCTCGGGAGTTGTGTCATAGAAGCACCTTTCCTGGAGGAGCTTATTGCAACATTCTTTGTTTGGCTAAGTTCTTTAGGGTTGGTTTTGGAAGGTCTTTCAACTTTGTCCAAATCCGCTTCGTATGAAATCTTTTCACAGCGCTCTTTCCAAGTGTCCACAAAGAGCTGCTCCTGGAAACTGTCCACATGCACATCTCCCATGCTGGTGTGCTCGTTTCACTACCTGGATTTTGGTTTTCTCTTCTTTCTTTGAAATGACAAGCCTTCTATCTGCATGCTACACACACCTTGTAGCAGTTCCAGTTTGCAGCATGTTGGTGCTCCTAAAGCGCTGTGTAACCTGTGTAGAGTGTGTCACTCTCCAGCACTGAATACACAACTTAGAGCTCCTTTCACCACAGACACGCAAACACATCTTTTTGTGAAAGTCCTACTTCTTTTCACTTGGAAATGTAAGGGTTTCAACGAGAACATGAAGTCAATGATGCTTTTGCACTCTACTACCAAACGAAATGACCTCCTCTACATGCCCGTCTGAGTTTCAGTGCAAAATGCCCTTGTTTTCTGGTTTCTTGAATGTTCTCAACACATTAGGAGAAAGAGCGTGTTTGAGCAAGAGTGATGCAGTGTGCGTTTCCCTAGATTTCAAGTGATTTGCGAAACATACTCCTTAGTTTTCCACATTGTGTAAGAAACATGAGGTTTGCAAGAGATTGAAACAATGCTTCCTAAAACGTATTCCAGCAGTGAAAACACACGTTTCGACAAAGACTTTGAAGGAGCAAGCAAAAGCCTAGTGGCTGAGTGTTCCTTTTGAGAGAAAGACATGCATTTCGTCCTTCTGGAATGAGTTTTCAGCCAGGAATTCGTATGCATTTTGTACTGTGCAGAAAGTAGCTACCTGCTCGGGAGTTGTGTCATAGAAGCACCTTTCTGGAGGAGCTTATTGCAACATTCATTGTTTGGCTCAGTTCTTTAGGGTTGGTTTTGGAAGGTCTTTCAACTTTGTCCAAATCCTGCTTCGTACGAAATTTTTTCACAGCGCTGTTTCCAAGTGTCCACAAAGAGCTGGTGCTTGAAACTGTCCACATGTACATCTCCCATACTGGTGTGCTCGTTCCCCTACCTGGATTTTGGTTTCCTCTTCTTTCTTTGAAACGACAAGCCTTCTTTCTGTATGCTACACACACCTTGTAGCAGTTTCAGTTTGCAGCATGTTGGTCTCCCCAAAATGCTGAGTATTCTATGTAGAGTGTGTCATTCTACAGCACTGAATACACAACTTAGAGCTCCTTTCAAAGCAGACACACAAACACATCTTTTTGTGAAAGTCTTACTTCAGGTCCCTTGGAAAATATATGGGTTTCTTTGAGAACATGAAGTCGATTACGCTTTTGCACTCTGCAAAGAATAGAAGTGATCTTTTGTACATGCCCGTCTGAATTTCACTGCAAAATGCCCTTCTTTTCTGCTTTCTTGAACATTCCCAAAGCATCAGGTGAAAGAGCGTGTTTGAGGAAGAGTGATGCAGTGTCTGTTTTCCTGGCTTTCAAGTGAACTGGGAAACATACTCCTTGTGTTTCCACATTGTCTAAGAAACAACATGAGTCTTGCAAGAGATTGAAACAATGCATCCTAAAACGTATTACCGCAGTGAAAACACACGTTTCTACCAAGACTTGGAAGGAGCAAGCGAAAGAATAGTCGCTGAGTGTTCTTTCGGAGAGAAACACAAGCATTTGTTCCTTCTGGAGTGAGTTTTCAGCCAGGAATTCATATGCATTTTGTACTGTGCAGAATGTAGCTACCTGCTCTTGAGTTGTGTCATAGAAGCACCTTTCCTGGAGGAGCTTATTGCAACATTCTTTGTTTGGCTAAGTTCTTTAGGGTTGGTTTTGGAAGGTCTTTCAACTTTGTCCAAATCCGCTTCGTATGAAATCTTTTCACAGCGCTCTTTCCAAGTGTCCACAAAGAGCTGCTCCTGGAAACTGTCCACATGCACATCTCCCATGCTGGTGTGCTCGTTTCACTACCTGGATTTTGGTTTTCTCTTCTTTCTTTGAAATGACAAGCCTTCTATCTGCATGCTACACACACCTTGTAGCAGTTCCAGTTTGCAGCATGTTGGTGCTCCTAAAACGCTGTGTAACCTGTGTAGAGTGTGTCACTCTCCAGCACTGAATACACAACTTAGAGCTCCTTTCACCACAGACACGCAAACACATCTTTTTGTGAAAGTCCTACTTCTTTTCACTTGGAAATGTAAGGGTTTCAACGAGAACATGAAGTCAATGATGCTTTTGCACTCTACTACCAAACGAAATGACCTCTTCTACATGCCCGTCTGAGTTTCAGTGCAAAATGCCCTTGTTTTCTGGTTTCTTGAATGTTCTCAACACATTAGGAGAAAGAGCGTGTTTGAGCAAGAGTGATGCAGTGTGCGTTTCCCTAGATTTCAAGTGATTTGCGAAACATACTCCTTATTTTTCCACATTGTGTAAGAAACATGAGGCTTGCAAGAGATTGAAACAATGCTTCCTAAAACGTATTCCAGCAGTGAAAACACACGTTTCGACAAAGACTTTGAAGGAGCAAGCAAAAGCCTAGTGGCTGAGTGTTCCTTTTGAGAGAAAGACATGCATTTCGTCCTTCTGGAATGAGTTTTCAGCCAGGAATTCGTATGCATTTTGTACTGTGCAGAAAGTAGCTACCTGCTCGGGAGTTGTGTCATAGAAGCACCTTTCTGGAGGAGCTTATTGCAACATTCATTGTTTGGCTCAGTTCTTTAGGGTTGGTTTTGGAAGGTCTTTCAACTTTGTCCAAATCCTGCTTCGTACGAAATTTTTTCACAGCGCTGTTTCCAAGTGTCCACAAAGAGCTGGTGCTTGAAACTGTCCACATGTACATCTCCCATACTGGTGTGCTCGTTCCCCTACCTGGATTTTGGTTTCCTCTTCTTTCTTTGAAACGACAAGCCTTCTTTCTGTATGCTACACACACCTTGTAGCAGTTTCAGTTTGCAGCATGTTGGTCTCCCCAAAATGCTGAGTATTCTATGTAGAGTGTGTCATTCTACAGCACTGAATACACAACTTAGAGCTCCTTTCAAAGCAGACACACAAACACATCTTTTTGTGAAAGTCTTACTTCAGGTCCCTTGGAAAATATATGGGTTTCTTTGAGAACATGAAGTCGATTACGCTTTTGCACTCTGCAAAGAATAGAAGTGATCTTTTGTACATGCCCGTCTGAATTTCACTGCAAAATGCCCTTCTTTTCTGCTTTCTTGAACATTCCCAAAGCATCAGGTGAAAGAGCGTGTTTGAGGAAGAGTGATGCAGTGTGCGTTTTCCTGGCTTTCAAGTGAACTGGGAAACATACTCCTTGTGTTTCCACATTGTCTAAGAAACAACATGAGTCTTGCAAGAGATTGAAACAATGCATCCTAAAACGTATTACCGCAGTGAAAACACACGTTTCTACCAAGACTTGGAAGGAGCAAGCGAAAGAATAGTCGCTGAGTGTTCTTTCGGAGAGAAACACAAGCATTTGTTCCTTCTGGAGTGAGTTTTCAGCCAGGAATTCATATGCGTTTTGTACTGTGCAGAATGTAGCTACCTGCTCTTGAGTTGTGTCATAGAAGCACCTTTCCTGGAGGAGCTTATTGCAACATTCTTTGTTTGGCTAAGTTCTTTAGGGTTGGTTTTGGAAGGTCTTTCAACTTTGTCCAAATCCGCTTCGTATGAAATCTTTTCACAGCGCTCTTTCCAAGTGTCCACAAAGAGCTGCTCCTGGAAACTGTCCACATGCACATCTCCCATGCTGGTGTGCTCGTTTCACTACCTGGATTTTGGTTTTCTCTTCTTTCTTTGAAATGACAAGCCTTCTTTCTGCATGCTACACACACCTTGTAGCAGTTCCATTTTGCAGCATGTTGGTGCTCCTAAAACGCTGTGTAACCTGTGTAGAGTGTGTCACTCTCCAGCACTGAATACACAACTTAGAGCTCCTTTCACCACAGACACGCAAACACATCTTTTTGTGAAAGTCCTACTTCTTTTCACTTGGAAATGTAAGGGTTTCAACGAGAACATGAAGTCAATGATGCTTTTGCACTCTACTACCAAACGAAATGACCTCCTCTACATGCCCGTCTGAGTTTCAGTGCAAAATGCCCTTGTTTTCTGGTTTCTTGAATGTTCTCAACACATTAGGAGAAAGAGCGTGTTTGAGCAAGAGTGATGCAGTGTGCGTTTCCCTAGATTTCAAGTGATTTGCGAAACATACTCCTTATTTTTCCACATTGTGTAAGAAACATGAGGTTTGCAAGAGATTGAAACAATGCTTCCTAAAACGTATTCCAGCAGTGAAAACACACGTTTCGACAAAGACTTTGAAGGAGCAAGCAAAAGCCTAGTGGCTGAGTGTTCCTTTTGAGAGAAAGACATGCATTTCGTCCTTCTGGAATGAGTTTTCAGCCAGGAATTCGTATGCATTTTGTACTGTGCAGAAAGTAGCTACCTGCTCGGGAGTTGTGTCATAGAAGCACCTTTCTGGAGGAGCTTATTGCAACATTCATTGTTTGGCTCAGTTCTTTAGGGTTGGTTTTGGAAGGTCTTTCAACTTTGTCCAAATCCTGCTTCGTACGAAATTTTTTCACAGCGCTGTTTCCAAGTGTCCACAAAGAGCTGGTGCTTGAAACTGTCCACATGTACATCTCCCATACTGGTGTGCTCGTTCCCCTACCTGGATTTTGGTTTCCTCTTCTTTCTCTGAAACGACAAGCCTTCTTTCTGTATGCTACACACACCTTGTAGCAGTTTCAGTTTGCAGCATGTTGGTCTCCCCAAAATGCTGAGTATTCTATGTAGAGTGTGTCATTCTACAGCACTGAATACACAACTTAGAGCTCCTTTCAAAGCAGACACACAAACACATCTTTTTGTGAAAGTCTTACTTCAGGTCCCTTGGAAAATATATGGGTTTCTTTGAGAACATGAAGTCGATTACGCTTTTGCACTCTGCAAAGAATAGAAGTGATCTTTTGTACATGCCCGTCTGAATTTCACTGCAAAATGCCCTTCTTTTCTGCTTTCTTGAACATTCCCAAAGCATCAGGTGAAAGAGCGTGTTTGAGGAAGAGTGATGCAGTGTGCGTTTTCCTGGCTTTCAAGTGAACTGGGAAACATACTCCTTGTGTTTCCACATTGTCTAAGAAACAACATGAGTCTTGCAAGAGATTGAAACAATGCATCCTAAAACGTATTACCGCAGTGAAAACACACGTTTCTACCAAGACTTGGAAGGAGCAAGCGAAAGAATAGTCGCTGAGTGTTCTTTCGGAGAGAAACACAAGCATTTGTTCCTTCTGGAGTGAGTTTTCAGCCAGGAATTCATATGCGTTTTGTACTGTGCAGAATGTAGCTACCTGCTCTTGAGTTGTGTCATAGAAGCACCTTTCCTGGAGGAGCTTATTGCAACATTCTTTGTTTGGCTAAGTTCTTTAGGGTTGGTTTTGGAAGGTCTTTCAACTTTGTCCAAATCCGCTTCGTATGAAATCTTTTCACAGCGCTCTTTCCAAGTGTCCACAAAGAGCTGCTCCTGGAAACTGTCCACATGCACATCTCCCATGCTGGTGTGCTCGTTTCACTACCTGGATTTTGGTTTTCTCTTCTTTCTTTGAAATGACAAGCCTTCTTTCTGCATGCTACACACACCTTGTAGCAGTTCCAGTTTGCAGCATGTTGGTGCTCCTAAAACGCTGTGTAACCTGTGTAGAGTGTGTCACTCTCCAGCACTGAATACACAACTTAGAGCTCCTTTCACCACAGACACGCAAACACATCTTTTTGTGAAAGTCCTACTTCTTTTCACTTGGAAATGTAAGGGTTTCAACGAGAACATGAAGTCAATGATGCTTTTGCACTCTACTACCAAACGAAATGACCTCCTCTACATGCCCGTCTGAGTTTCAGTGCAAAATGCCCTTGTTTTCTGGTTTCTTGAATGTTCTCAACACATTAGGAGAAAGAGCGTGTTTGAGCAAGAGTGATGCAGTGTGCGTTTCCCTAGATTTCAAGTGATTTGCGAAACATACTCCTTAGTTTTCCACATTGTGTAAGAAACATGAGGTTTGCAAGAGATTGAAACAATGCTTCCTAAAACGTATTCCAGCAGTGAAAACACACGTTTCGACAAAGACTTTGAAGGAGCAAGCAAAAGCCTAGTGGCTGAGTGTTCCTTTTGAGAGAAAGACATGCATTTCGTCCTTCTGGAATGAGTTTTCAGCCAGGAATTCGTATGCATTTTGTACTGTGCAGAAAGTAGCTACCTGCTCGGGAGTTGTGTCATAGAAGCACCTTTCTGGAGGAGCTTATTGCAACATTCATTGTTTGGCTCAGTTCTTTAGGGTTGGTTTTGGAAGGTCTTTCATCTTTGTCCAAATCCTGCTTCGTACGAAATTTTTTCACAGCGCTGTTTCCAAGTGTCCACAAAGAGCTGGTGCTTGAAACTGTCCACATGTACATCTCCCATACTGGTGTGCTCGTTCCCCTACCTGGATTTTGGTTTCCTCTTCTTTCTTTGAAACGACAAGCCTTCTTTCTGTATGCTACACACACCTTGTAGCAGTTTCAGTTTGCAGCATGTTGGTCTCCCCAAAATGCTGAGTATTCTATGTAGAGTGTGTCATTCTACAGCACTGAATACACAACTTAGAGCTCCTTTCAAAGCAGACACACAAACACATCTTTTTGTGAAAGTCTTACTTCAGGTCCCTTGGAAAATATATGGGTTTCTTTGAGAACATGAAGTCGATTACGCTTTTGCACTCTGCAAAGAATAGAAGTGATCTTTTGTACATGCCCGTCTGAATTTCACTGCAAAATGCCCTTCTTTTCTGCTTTCTTGAACATTCCCAAAGCATCAGGTGAAAGAGCGTGTTTGAGGAAGAGTGATGCAGTGTGCGTTTTCCTGGATTTCAAGTGAACTGGGAAACATACTCCTTGTGTTTCCACATTGTCTAAGAAACAACATGAGTCTTGCAAGAGATTGAAACAATGCATCCTAAAACGTATTACCGCAGTGAAAACACACGTTTCTACCAAGACTTGGAAGGAGCAAGCGAAAGAATAGTCGCTGAGTGTTCTTTCGGAGAGAAACACAAGCATTTGTTCCTTCTGGAGTGAGTTTTCAGCCAGGAATTCATATGCGTTTTGTACTGTGCAGAATGTAGCTACCTGCTCTTGAGTTGTGTCATAGAAGCACCTTTCCTGGAGGAGCTTATTGCAACATTCTTTGTTTGGCTAAGTTCTTTAGGGTTGGTTTTGGAAGGTCTTTCAACTTTGTCCAAATCCGCTTCGTATGAAATCTTTTCACAGCCCTCTTTCCAAGTGTCCACAAAGAGCTGCTCCTGGAAACTGTCCACATGCACATCTCCCATGCTGGTGTGCTCGTTTCACTACCTGGATTTTGGTTTTCTCTTCTTTCTTTGAAATGACAAGCCTTCTTTCTGCATGCTACACACACCTTGTAGCAGTTCCAGTTTGCAGCATGTTGGTGCTCCTAAAACGCTGTGTAACCTGTGTAGAGTGTGTCACTCTCCAGCACTGAATACACAACTTAGAGCTCCTTTCACCACAGACACGCAAACACATCTTTTTGTGAAAGTCCTACTTCTTTTCACTTGGAAATGTAAGGGTTTCAACGAGAACATGAAGTCAATGATGCTTTTGCACTCTACTACCAAACGAAATGACCTCCTCTACATGCCCGTCTGAGTTTCAGTGCAAAATGCCCTTGTTTTCTGGTTTCTTGAATGTTCTCAACACATTAGGAGAAAGAGCGTGTTTGAGCAAGAGTGATGCAGTGTGCGTTTCCCTAGATTTCAAGTGATTTGCGAAACATACTCCTTAGTTTTCCACATTGTGTAAGAAACATGAGGTTTGCAAGAGATTGAAACAATGCTTCCTAAAACGTATTCCAGCAGTGAAAACACACGTTTCGACAAAGACTTTGAAGGAGCAAGCAAAAGCCTAGTGGCTGAGTGTTCCTTTTGAGAGAAAGACATGCATTTCGTCCTTCTGGAATGAGTTTTCAGCCAGGAATTCGTATGCATTTTGTACTGTGCAGAAAGTAGCTACCTGCTCGGGAGTTGTGTCATAGAAGCACCTTTCTGGAGGAGCTTATTGCAACATTCATTGTTTGGCTCAGTTCTTTAGGGTTGGTTTTGGAAGGTCTTTCAACTTTGTCCAAATCCTGCTTCGTACGAAATTTTTTCACAGCGCTGTTTCCAAGTGTCCACAAAGAGCTGGTGCTTGAAACTGTCCACATGTACATCTCCCATACTGGTGTGCTCGTTCCCCTACCTGGATTTTGGTTTCCTCTTCTTTCTTTGAAACGACAAGCCTTCTTTCTGTATGCTACACACACCTTGTAGCAGTTTCAGTTTGCAGCATGTTGGTCTCCACAAAATGCTGAGTATTCTATGTAGAGTGTGTCATTCTACAGCACTGAATACACAACTTAGAGCTCCTTTCAAAGCAGACACACAAACACATCTTTTTGTGAAAGTCTTACTTCAGGTCCCTTGGAAAATATATGGGTTTCTTTGAGAACATGAAGTCGATTACGCTTTTGCACTCTGCAAAGAATAGAAGTGATCTTTTGTACATGCCCGTCTGAATTTCACTGCAAAATGCCCTTCTTTTCTGCTTTCTTGAACATTCCCAAAGCATCAGGTGAAAGAGCGTGTTTGAGGAAGAGTGATGCAGTGTGCGTTTTCCTGGATTTCAAGTGAACTGGGAAACATACTCCTTGTGTTTCCACATTGTCTAAGAAACAACATGAGTCTTGCAAGAGATTGAAACAATGCATCCTAAAACGTATTACCGCAGTGAAAACACACGTTTCTACCAAGACTTGGAAGGAGCAAGCGAAAGAATAGTCGCTGAGTGTTCTTTCGGAGAGAAACACAAGCATTTGTTCCTTCTGGAGTGAGTTTTCAGCCAGGAATTCATATGCGTTTTGTACTGTGCAGAATGTAGCTACCTGCTCTTGAGTTGTGTCATAGAAGCACCTTTCCTGGAGGAGCTTATTGCAACATTCTTTGTTTGGCTAAGTTCTTTAGGGTTGGTTTTGGAAGGTCTTTCAACTTTGTCCAAATCCGCTTCGTATGAAATCTTTTCACAGCCCTCTTTCCAAGTGTCCACAAAGAGCTGCTCCTGGAAACTGTCCACATGCACATCTCCCATGCTGGTGTGCTCGTTTCACTACCTGGATTTTGGTTTTCTCTTCTTTCTTTGAAATGACAAGCCTTCTTTCTGCATGCTACACACACCTTGTAGCAGTTCCAGTTTGCAGCATGTTGGTGCTCCTAAAACGCTGTGTAACCTGTGTAGAGTGTGTCACTCTCCAGCACTGAATACACAACTTAGAGCTCCTTTCACCACAGACACGCAAACACATCTTTTTGTGAAAGTCCTACTTCTTTTCACTTGGAAATGTAAGGGTTTCAACGAGAACATGAAGTCAATGATGCTTTTGCACTCTACTACCAAACGAAATGACCTCCTCTACATGCCCGTCTGAGTTTCAGTGCAAAATGCCCTTGTTTTCTGGTTTCTTGAATGTTCTCAACACATTAGGAGAAAGAGCGTGTTTGAGCAAGAGTGATGCAGTGTGCGTTTCCCTAGATTTCAAGTGATTTGCGAAACATACTCCTTAGTTTTCCACATTGTGTAAGAAACATGAGGTTTGCAAGAGATTGAAACAATGCTTCCTAAAACGTATTCCAGCAGTGAAAACACACGTTTCGACAAAGACTTTGAAGGAGCAAGCAAAAGCCTAGTGGCTGAGTGTTCCTTTTGAGAGAAAGACATGCATTTCGTCCTTCTGGAATGAGTTTTCAGCCAGGAATTCGTATGCATTTTGTACTGTGCAGAAAGTAGCTACCTGCTCGGGAGTTGTGTCATAGAAGCACCTTTCTGGAGGAGCTTATTGCAACATTCATTGTTTGGCTCAGTTCTTTAGGGTTGGTTTTGGAAGGTCTTTCAACTTTGTCCAAATCCTGCTTCGTACGAAATTTTTTCACAGCTCTGTTTCCAAGTGTCTACAAAGAGCTGGTGCTTGAAACTGTCCACATGTACATCTCTCATACTGGTGTGCTCGTTCCCCTACCTGGATTTTGGTTTCCTCTTCTTTCTTTGAAACGACAAGCCTTCTTTCTGTATGCTACACACACCTTGTAGCAGTTTCAGTTTGGAGCATGTTGGTCTCCCCAAAATGCTGAGTATTCTATGTAGAGTGTGTCATTCTACAGCACTGAATACACAACTTAGAGCTCCTTTCAAAGCAGACACACAAACACATCTTTTTGTGAAAGTCTTACTTCAGGTCCCTTGGAAAATATATGGGTTTCTTTGAGAACATGAAGTCGATTACGCTTTTGCACTCTGCAAAGAATAGAAGTGATCTTTTGTACATGCCCGTCTGAATTTCACTGCAAAATGCCCTTCTTTTCTGCTTTCTTGAACATTCCCAAAGCATCAGGTGAAAGAGCGTGTTTGAGGAAGAGTGATGCAGTGTGCGTTTTCCTGGATTTCAAGTGAACTGGGAAACATACTCCTTGTGTTTCCACATTGTCTAAGAAACAACATGAGTCTTGCAAGAGATTGAAACAATGCATCCTAAAACGTATTACCGCAGTGAAAACACACGTTTCTACCAAGACTTGGAAGGAGCAAGCGAAAGAATAGTCGCTGAGTGTTCTTTCGGAGAGAAACACAAGCATTTGTTCCTTCTGGAGTGAGTTTTCAGCCAGGAATTCATATGCGTTTTGTACTGTGCAGAATGTAGCTACCTGCTCTTGAGTTGTGTCATAGAAGCACCTTTCCTGGAGGAGCTTATTGCAACATTCTTTGTTTGGCTAAGATCTTTAGGGTTGGTTTTGGAAGGTCTTTCAACTTTGTCCAAATCCGCTTCGTATGAAATCTTTTCACAGCCCTCTTTCCAAGTGTCCACAAAGAGCTGCTCCTGGAAACTGTCCACATGCACATCTCCCATGCTGGTGTGCTCGTTTCACTACCTGGATTTTGGTTTTCTCTTCTTTCTTTGAAATGACAAGCCTTCTTTCTGCATGCTACACACACCTTGTAGCAGTTCCAGTTTGCAGCATGTTGGTGCTCCTAAAACGCTGTGTAACCTGTGTAGAGTGTGTCACTCTCCAGCACTGAATACACAACTTAGAGCTCCTTTCACCACAGACACGCAAACACATCTTTTTGTGAAAGTCCTACTTCTTTTCACTTGGAAATGTAAGGGTTTCAACGAGAACATGAAGTCAATGATGCTTTTGCACTCTACTACCAAACGAAATGACCTCCTCTACATGCCCGTCTGAGTTTCAGTGCAAAATGCCCTTGTTTTCTGGTTTCTTGAATGTTCTCAACACATTAGGAGAAAGAGCGTGTTTGAGCAAGAGTGAAGCAGTGTGCGTTTCCCTAGATTTCAAGTGATTTGCGAAACATACTCCTTAGTTTTCCACATTGTGTAAGAAACATGAGGTTTGCAAGAGATTGAAACAATGCTTCCTAAAACGTATTCCAGCAGTGAAAACACACGTTTCGACAAAGACTTTGAAGGAGCAAGCAAAAGCCTAGTGGCTGAGTGTTCCTTTTGAGAGAAAGACATGCATTTCGTCCTTCTGGAATGAGTTTTCAGCCAGGAATTCGTATGCATTTTGTACTGTGCAGAAAGTAGCTACCTGCTCGGGAGTTGTGTCATAGAAGCACCTTTCTGGAGGAGCTTATTGCAACATTCATTGTTTGGCTCAGTTCTTTAGGGTTGGTTTTGGAAGGTCTTTCAACTTTGTCCAAATCCTGCTTCGTACGAAATTTTTTCACAGCGCTGTTTCCAAGTGTCCACAAAGAGCTGGTGCTTGAAACTGTCCACATGTACATCTCCCATACTGGTGTGCTCGTTCCCCTACCTGGATTTTGGTTTCCTCTTCTTTCTTTGAAACGACAAGCCTTCTTTCTGTATGCTACACACACCTTGTAGCAGTTTCAGTTTGCAGCATGTTGGTCTCCCCAAAATGCTGAGTATTCTATGTAGAGTGTGTCATTCTACAGCACTGAATACACAACTTAGAGCTCCTTTCAAAGCAGACACACAAACACATCTTTTTGTGAAAGTCTTACTTCAGGTCCCTTGGAAAATATATGGGTTTCTTTGAGAACATGAAGTCGATTACGCTTTTGCACTCTGCAAAGAATAGAAGTGATCTTTTGTACATGCCCGTCTGAATTTCACTGCAAAATGCCCTTCTTTTCTGCTTTCTTGAACATTCCCAAAGCATCAGGTGAAAGAGCGTGTTTGAGGAAGAGTGATGCAGTGTGCGTTTTCCTGGCTTTCAAGTGAACTGGGAAACATACTCCTTGTGTTTCCACATTGTCTAAGAAACAACATGAGTCTTGCAAGAGATTGAAACAATGCATCCTAAAACGTATTACCGCAGTGAAAACACACGTTTCTACCAAGACTTGGAAGGAGCAAGCGAAAGAATAGTCGCGGAGTGTTCTTTCGGAGAGAAACACAAGCATTTGTTCCTTCTGGAGTGAGTTTTCAGCCAGGAATTCATATGCGTTTTGTACTGTGCAGAATGTAGCTACCTGCTCTTGAGTTGTGTCATAGAAGCACCTTTCCTGGAGGAGCTTATTGCAACATTCTTTGTTTGGCTAAGTTCTTTAGGGTTGGTTTTGGAAGGTCTTTCAACTTTGTCCAAATCCGCTTCGTATGAAATCTTTTCACAGCGCTCTTTCCAAGTGTCCACAAAGAGCTGCTCCTGGAAACTGTCCACATGCACATCTCCCATGCTGGTGTGCTCGTTTCACTACCTGGATTTTGGTTTTCTCTTCTTTCTTTGAAATGACAAGCCTTCTATCTGCATGCTACACACACCTTGTAGCAGTTCCAGTTTGCAGCATGTTGGTGCTCCTAAAACGCTGTGTAACCTGTGTAGAGTGTGTCACTCTCCAGCACTGAATACACAACTTAGAGCTCCTTTCACCACAGACACGCAAACACATCTTTTTGTGAAAGTCCTACTTCTTTTCACTTGGAAATGTAAGGGTTTCAACGAGAACATGAAGTCAATGACGCTTTTGCACACTACTACCAAATGAAATGACCTCCTCTACATGCCCGTCTGAGGTTCAGTGCAAAATGCCCTTGTTTTCTGGTTTCTTGAATGTTCTCAACACATTAGGAGAAAGAGCGTGTTTGAGCAAGAGTGATGCAGTGTGCGTTTCCCTAGATTTCAAGTGATTTGCGAAACATACTCCTTAGTTTTCCACATTGTGTAAGAAACATGAGGTTTGCAAGAGATTGAAACAATGCTTCCTAAAACGTATTCCAGCAGTGAAAACACACGTTTCGACAAAGACTTTGAAGGAGCAAGCAAAAGCCTAGTGGCTGAGTGTTCCTTTTGAGAGAAAGACATGCATTTCGTCCTTCTGGAATGAGTTTTCAGCCAGGAATTCGTATGCATTTTGTACTGTGCAGAAAGTAGCTACCTGCTCGGGAGTTGTGTCATAGAAGCACCTTTCTGGAGGAGCTTATTGCAACATTCATTGTTTGGCTCAGTTCTTTAGGGTTGGTTTTGGAAGGTCTTTCAACTTTGTCCAAATCCTGCTTCGTACGAAATTTTTTCACAGCGCTGTTTCCAAGTGTCCACAAAGAGCTGGTGCTTGAAACTGTCCACATGTACATCTCCCATACTGGTGTGCTCGTTCCCCTACCTGGATTTTGGTTTCCTCTTCTTTCTTTGAAACGACAAGCCTTCTTTCTGTATGCTACACACACCTTGTAGCAGTTTCACTTTGCAGCATGTTGGTCTCCCCAAAATGCTGAGTATTCTATGTAGAGTGTGTCATTCTACAGCACTGAATACACAACTTAGAGCTCCTTTCAAAGCAGACACACAAACACATCTTTTTGTGAAAGTCTTACTTCAGGTCCCTTGGAAAATATATGGGTTTCTTTGAGAACATGAAGTCGATTACGCTTTTGCACTCTGCAAAGAATAGAAGTGATCTTTTGTACATGCCCGTCTGAATTTCACTGCAAAATGCCCTTCTTTTCTGCTTTCTTGAACATTCCCAAAGCATCAGGTGAAAGAGCGTGTTTGAGGAAGAGTGATGCAGTGTGCGTTTTCCTGGCTTTCAAGTGAACTGGGAAACATACTCCTTGTGTTTCCACATTGTCTAAGAAACAACATGAGTCTTGCAAGAGATTGAAACAATGAATCCTAAAACGTATTACCGCAGTGAAAACACACGTTTCTACCAAGACTTGGAAGGAGCAAGCGAAAGAATAGTCGCTGAGTGTTCTTTCGGAGAGAAACACAAGCATTTGTTCCTTCTGGAGTGAGTTTTCAGCCAGGAATTCATATGCGTTTTGTACTGTGCAGAATGTAGCTACCTGCTCTTGAGTTGTGTCATAGAAGCACCTTTCCTGGAGGAGCTTATTGCAACATTCTTTGTTTGGCTAAGTTCTTTAGGGTTGGTTTTGGAAGGTCTTTCAACTTTGTCCAAATCCGCTTCGTATGAAATCTTTTCACAGCGCTCTTTCCAAGTGTCCACAAAGAGCTGCTCCTGGAAACTGTCCACATGCACATCTCCCATGCTGGTGTGCTCGTTTCACTACCTGGATTTTGGTTTTCTCTTCTTTCTTTGAAATGACAAGCCTTCTTTCTGCATGCTACACACACCTTGTAGCAGTTCCAGTTTGCAGCATGTTGGTGCTCCTAAAACGCTGTGTAACCTGTGTAGAGTGTGTCACTCTCCAGCACTGAATACACAACTTAGAGCTCCTTTCACCACAGACACGCAAACACATCTTTTTGTGAAAGTCCTACTTCTTTTCACTTGGAAATGTAAGGGTTTCAACGAGAACATGAAGTCAATGATGCTTTTGCACTCTACTACCAAACGAAATGACCTCCTCTACATGCCCGTCTGAGTTTCAGTGCAAAATGCCCTTGTTTTCTGGTTTCTTGAATGTTCTCAACACATTAGGAGAAAGAGCGTGTTTGAGCAAGAGTGATGCAGTGTGCGTTTCCCTAGATTTCAAGTGATTTGCGAAACATACTCCTTAGTTTTCCACATTGTGTAAGAAACATGAGGTTTGCAAGAGATTGAAACAATGCTTCCTAAAACGTATTCCAGCAGTGAAAACACACGTTTCGACAAAGACTTTGAAGGAGCAAGCAAAAGCCTAGTGGCTGAGTGTTCCTTTTGAGAGAAAGACATGCATTTCGTCCTTCTGGAATGAGTTTTCAGCCAGGAATTCGTATGCATTTTGTACTGTGCAGAAAGTAGCTACCTGCTCGGGAGTTGTGTCATAGAAGCACCTTTCTGGAGGAGCTTATTGCAACATTCATTGTTTGGCTCAGTTCTTTAGGGTTGGTTTTGGAAGGTCTTTCAACTTTGTCCAAATCCTGCTTCGTACGAAATTTTTTCACAGCGCTGTTTCCAAGTGTCCACAAAGAGCTGGTGCTTGAAACTGTCCACATGTACATCTCCCATACTGGTGTGCTCGTTCCCCTACCTGGATTTTGGTTTCCTCTTCTTTCTTTGAAACGACAAGCCTTCTTTCTGTATGCTACACACACCTTGTAGCAGTTTCAGTTTGCAGCATGTTGGTCTCCCCAAAATGCTGAGTATTCTATGTAGAGTGTGTCATTCTACAGCACTGAATACACAACTTAGAGCTCCTTTCAAAGCAGACACACAAACACATCTTTTTGTGAAAGTCTTACTTCAGGTCCCTTGGAAAATATATGGGTTTCTTTGAGAACATGAAGTCGATTACGCTTTTGCACTCTGCAAAGAATAGAAGTGATCTTTTGTACATGCCCGTCTGAATTTCACTGCAAAATGCCCTTCTTTTCTGCTTTCTTGAACATTCCCAAAGCATCAGGTGAAAGAGCGTGTTTGAGGAAGAGTGATGCAGTGTGCGTTTTCCTGGCTTTCAAGTGAACTGGGAAACATACTCCTTGTGTTTCCACATTGTCTAAGAAACAACATGAGTCTTGCAAGAGATTGAAACAATGCATCCTAAAACGTATTACCGCAGTGAAAACACACGTTTCTACCAAGACTTGGAAGGAGCAAGCGAAAGAATAGTCGCGGAGTGTTCTTTCGGAGAGAAACACAAGCATTTGTTCCTTCTGGAGTGAGTTTTCAGCCAGGAATTCATATGCGTTTTGTACTGTGCAGAATGTGGCTACCTGCTCTTGAGTTGTGTCATGGAAGCACCTTTCCTGGAGGAGCTTATTGCAACATTCTTTGTTTGGCTAAGTTCTTTAGGGTTGGTTTTGGAAGGTCTTTCAACTTTGTCCAAATCCGCTTCGTATGAAATCTTTTCACAGCGCTCTTTCCAAGTGTCCACAAAGAGCTGCTCCTGGAAACTGTCCACATGCACATCTCCCATGCTGGTGTGCTCGTTTCACTACCTGGATTTTGGTTTTCTCTTCTTTCTTTGAAATGACAAGCCTTCTTTCTGCATGCTACACACACCTTGTAGCAGTTCCAGTTTGCAGCATGTTGGTGCTCCTAAAACGCTGTGTAACCTGTGTAGAGTGTGTCACTCTCCAGCACTGAATACACAACTTAGAGCTCCTTTCACCACAGACACGCAAACACATCTTTTTGTGAAAGTCCTACTTCTTTTCACTTGGAAATGTAAGGGTTTCAAAGAGAACATGAAGTCAATGACGCTTTTGCACTCTACTACCAAACGAAATGACCTCTTCTACATGCCCGTCTGAGGTTCAGTGCAAAATGCCCTTGTTTTCTGGTTTCTTGAATGTTCTCAACACATTAGGAGAAAGAGCGTGTTTGAGCAAGAGTGATGCAGTGTGCGTTTCCCTAGATTTCAAGTGATTTGCGAAACATGCTCCTTAGTTTTCCACATTGTGTAAGAAACATGAGGTTTGCAAGAGATTGAAACAATGCTTCCTAAAACGTATTCCAGCAGTGAAAACACACGTTTCGACAAAGACTTTGAAGGAGCAAGCAAAAGCCTAGTGGCTGAGTGTTCCTTTTGAGAGAAAGACATGCATTTCGTCCTTCTGGAATGAGTTTTCAGCCAGGAATTCGTATGCATTTTGTACTGTGCAGAAAGTAGCTACCTGCTCGGGAGTTGTGTCATAGAAGCACCTTTCTGGAGGAGCTTATTGCAACATTCATTGTTTGGCTCAGTTCTTTAGGGTTGGTTTTGGAAGGTCTTTCAACTTTGTCCAAATCCTGCTTCGTACGAAATTTTTTCACAGCGCTGTTTCCAAGTGTCCACAAAGAGCTGGTGCTTGAAACTGTCCACATGTACATCTCCCATACTGGTGTGCTCGTTCCCCTACCTGGATTTTGGTTTCCTCTTCTTTCTTTGAAACGACAAGCCTTCTTTCTGTATGCTACACACACCTTGTAGCAGTTTCACTTTGCAGCATGTTGGTCTCCCCAAAATGCTGAGTATTCTATGTAGAGTGTGTCATTCTACAGCACTGAATACACAACTTAGAGCTCCTTTCAAAGCAGACACACAAACACATCTTTTTGTGAAAGTCTTACTTCAGGTCCCTTGGAAAATATATGGGTTTCTTTGAGAACATGAAGTCGATTACGCTTTTGCACTCTGCAAAGAATAGAAGTGATCTTTTGTACATGCCCGTCTGAATTTCACTGCAAAATGCCCTTCTTTTCTGCTTTCTTGAACATTCCCAAAGCATCAGGTGAAAGAGCGTGTTTGAGGAAGAGTGATGCAGTGTGCGTTTTCCTGGCTTTCAAGTGAACTGGGAAACATACTCCTTGTGTCTCCACATTGTCTAAGAAACAACATGAGTCTTGCAAGAGATTGAAACAATGCATCCTAAAACGTATTACCGCAGTGAAAACACACGTTTCTACCAAGACTTGGAAGGAGCAAGCGAAAGAATAGTCGCTGAGTGTTCTTTCGGAGAGAAACACAAGCATTTGTTCCTTCTGGAGTGAGTTTTCAGCCAGGAATTCATATGCATTTTGTACTGTACAGAATGTAGCTACCTGCTCTTGAGTTGTGTCATAGAAGCACCTTTCCTGGAGGAGCTTATTGCAACATTCTTTGTTTGGCTAAGTTCTTTAGGGTTGGTTTTGGAAGGTCTTTCAACTTTGTCCAAATCCGCTTCGTATGAAATCTTTTCACAGCGCTCTTTCCAAGTGTCCACAAAGAGCTGCTCCTGGAAACTGTCCACATGCACATCTCCCATGCTGGTGTGCTCGTTTCACTACCTGGATTTTGGTTTTCTCTTCTTTCTTTGAAATGACAAGCCTTCTTTCTGCATGCTACACACACCTTGTAGCAGTTCCAGTTTGCAGCATGTTGGTGCTCCTAAAGCGCTGTGTAACCTGTGTAGAGTGTGTCACTCTCCAGCACTGAATACACAACTTAGAGCTCCTTTCACCACAGACACGCAAACACATCTTTTTGTGAAAGTCCTACTTCTTTTCACTTGGAAATGTAAGGGTTTCAAAGAGAACATGAAGTCAATGACGCTTTTGCACTCTACTACCAAACGAAATGACCTCTTCTACATGCCCGTCTGAGGTTCAGTGCAAAATGCCCTTGTTTTCTGGTTTCTTGAATGTTCTCAACACATTAGGAGAAAGAGCGTGTTTGAGCAAAAGTGATGCAGTGTGCGTTTCCCTAGATTTCAAGTGATTTGCGAAACATGCTCCTTAGTTTTCCACATTGTGTAAGAAACATGAGGTTTGCAAGAGATTGAAACAATGCTTCCTAAAACGTATTCCAGCAGTGAAAACACACGTTTCGACAAAGACTTTGAAGGAGCAAGCAAAAGCCTAGTGGCTGAGTGTTCCTTTTGAGAGAAAGACATGCATTTCGTCCTTCTGGAATGAGTTTTCAGCCAGGAATTCGTATGCATTTTGTACTGTGCAGAAAGTAGCTACCTGCTCGGGAGTTGTGTCATAGAAGCACCTTTCTGGAGGAGCTTATTGCAACATTCATTGTTTGGCTCAGTTCTTTAGGGTTGGTTTTGGAAGGTCTTTCAACTTTGTCCAAATCCTGCTTCGTACGAAATTTTTTCACAGCGCTGTTTCCAAGTGTCCACAAAGAGCTGGTGCTTGAAACTGTCCACATGTACATCTCCCATACTGGTGTGCTCGTTCCCCTACCTGGATTTTGGTTTCCTCTTCTTTCTTTGAAACGACAAGCCTTCTTTCTGTATGCTACACACACCTTGTAGCAGTTTCACTTTGCAGCATGTTGGTCTCCCCAAAATGCTGAGTATTCTATGTAGAGTGTGTCATTCTACAGCACTGAATACACAACTTAGAGCTCCTTTCAAAGCAGACACACAAACACATCTTTTTGTGAAAGTCTTACTTCAGGTCCCTTGGAAAATATATGGGTTTCTTTGAGAACATGAAGTCGATTACGCTTTTGCACTCTGCAAAGAATAGAAGTGATCTTTTGTACATGCCCGTCTGAATTTCACTGCAAAATGCCCTTCTTTTCTGCTTTCTTGAACATTCCCAAAGCATCAGGTGAAAGAGCGTGTTTGAGGAAGAGTGATGCAGTGTGCGTTTTCCTGGCTTTCAAGTGAACTGGGAAACATACTCCTTGTGTTTCCACATTGTCTAAGAAACAACATGAGTCTTGCAAGAGATTGAAACAATGCATCCTAAAACGTATTACCGCAGTGAAAACACACGTTTCTACCAAGACTTGGAAGGAGCAAGCGAAAGAATAGTCGCTGAGTGTTCTTTCGGAGAGAAACACAAGCATTTGTTCCTTTTGGAGTGAGTTTTCAGCCAGGAATTCATATGCGTTTTGTACTGTGCAGAATGTAGCTACCTGCTCTTGAGTTGTGTCATAGAAGCACCTTTCCTGGAGGAGCTTATTGCAACATTCTTTGTTTGGCTAAGTTCTTTAGGGTTGGTTTTGGAAGGTCTTTCAACTTTGTCCAAATCCGCTTCGTATGAAATCTTTTCACAGCGCTCTTTCCAAGTGTCCACAAAGAGCTGCTCCTGGAAACTGTCCACATGCACATCTCCCATGCTGGTGTGCTCGTTTCACTACCTGGATTTTGGTTTTCTCTTCTTTCTTTGAAATGACAAGCCTTCTTTCTGCATGCTACACACACCTTGTAGCAGTTCCAGTTTGCAGCATGTTGGTGCTCCTAAAACGCTGTGTAACCTGTGTAGAGTGTGTCACTCTCCAGCACTGAATACACAACTTAGAGCTCCTTTCACCACAGACACGCAAACACATCTTTTTGTGAAAGTCCTACTTCTTTTCACTTGGAAATGTAAGGGTTTCAACGAGAACATGAAGTCAATGACGCTTTTGCACTCTACTACCAAACGAAATGACCTCCTCTACATGCCCGTCTGAGGTTCAGTGCAAAATGCCCTTGTTTTCTGGTTTCTTGAATGTTCTCAACACATTAGGAGAAAGAGCATGTTTGAGCAAGAGTGATGCAGTGTGCGTTTCCCTAGATTTCAAGTGATTTGCGAAACATGCTCCTTAGTTTTCCACATTGTGTAAGAAACATGAGGTTTGCAAGAGATTGAAACAATGCTTCCTAAAACGTATTCCAGCAGTGAAAACACACGTTTCGACAAAGACTTTGAAGGAGCAAGCAAAAGCCTAGTGGCTGAGTGTTCCTTTTGAGAGAAAGACATGCATTTCGTCCTTCTGGAATGAGTTTTCAGCCAGGAATTCGTATGCATTTTGTACTGTGCAGAAAGTAGCTACCTGCTCGGGAGTTGTGTCATAGAAGCACCTTTCTGGAGGAGCTTATTGCAACATTCATTGTTTGGCTCAGTTCTTTAGGGTTGGTTTTGGAAGGTCTTTCAACTTTGTCCAAATCCTGCTTCGTACGAAATTTTTTCACAGCGCTGTTTCCAAGTGTCCACAAAGAGCTGGTGCTTGAAACTGTCCACATGTACATCTCCCATACTGGTGTGCTCGTTCCCCTACCTGGATTTTGGTTTCCTCTTCTTTCTTTGAAACGACAAGCCTTCTTTCTGTATGCTACACACACCTTGTAGCAGTTTCACTTTGCAGCATGTTGGTCTCCCCAAAATGCTGAGTATTCTATGTAGAGTGTGTCATTCTACAGCACTGAATACACAACTTAGAGCTCCTTTCAAAGCAGACACACAAACACATCTTTTTGTGAAAGTCTTACTTCAGGTCCCTTGGAAAATATATGGGTTTCTTTGAGAACATGAAGTCGATTACGCTTTTGCACTCTGCAAAGAATAGAAGTGATCTTTTGTACATGCCCGTCTGAATTTCACTGCAAAATGCCCTTCTTTTCTGCTTTCTTGAACATTCCCAAAGCATCAGGTGAAAGAGCGTGTTTGAGGAAGAGTGATGCAGTGTGCGTTTTCCTGGCTTTCAAGTGAACTGGGAAACATACTCCTTGTGTTTCCACATTGTCTAAGAAACAACATGAGTCTTGCAAGAGATTGAAACAATGCATCCTAAAACGTATTACCGCAGTGAAAACACACGTTTCTACCAAGACTTGGAAGGAGCAAGCGAAAGAATAGTCGCTGAGTGTTCTTTCGGAGAGAAACACAAGCATTTGTTCCTTCTGGAGTGAGTTTTCAGCCAGGAATTCATATGCGTTTTGTACTGTGCAGAATGTAGCTACCTGCTCTTGAGTTGTGTCATAGAAGCACCTTTCCTGGAGGAGCTTATTGCAACATTCTTTGTTTGGCTAAGTTCTTTAGGGTTGGTTTTGGAAGGTCTTTCAACTTTGTCCAAATCCGCTTCGTATGAAATCTTTTCACAGCGCTCTTTCCAAGTGTCCACAAAGAGCTGCTCCTGGAAACTGTCCACATGCACATCTCCCATGCTGGTGTGCTCGTTTCACTACCTGGATTTTGGTTTTCTCTTCTTTCTTTGAAATGACAAGCCTTCTTTCTGCATGCTACACACACCTTGTAGCAGTTCCAGTTTGCAGCATGTTGGTGCTCCTAAAACGCTGTGTAACCTGTGTAGAGTGTGTCACTCTCCAGCACTGAATACACAACTTAGAGCTCCTTTCACCACAGACACGCAAACACATCTTTTTGTGAAAGTCCTACTTCTTTTCACTTGGAAATGTAAGGGTTTCAACGAGAACATGAAGTCAATGACGCTTTTGCACTCTACTACCAAACGAAATGACCTCCTCTACATGCCCGTCTGAGGTTCAGTGCAAAATGCCCTTGTTTTCTGGTTTCTTGAATGTTCTCAACACATTAGGAGAAAGAGCATGTTTGAGCAAGAGTGATGCAGTGTGCGTTTCCCTAGATTTCAAGTGATTTGCGAAACATGCTCCTTAGTTTTCCACATTGTGTAAGAAACATGAGGTTTGCAAGAGATTGAAACAATGCTTCCTAAAACGTATTCCAGCAGTGAAAACACACGTTTCGACAAAGACTTTGAAGGAGCAAGCAAAAGCCTAGTGGCTGAGTGTTCCTTTTGAGAGAAAGACATGCATTTCGTCCTTCTGGAATGAGTTTTCAGCCAGGAATTCGTATGCATTTTGTACTGTGCAGAAAGTAGCTACCTGCTCGGGAGTTGTGTCATAGAAGCACCTTTCTGGAGGAGCTTATTGCAACATTCATTGTTTGGCTCAGTTCTTTAGGGTTGGTTTTGGAAGGTCTTTCAACTTTGTCCAAATCCTGCTTCGTACGAAATTTTTTCACAGCGCTGTTTCCAAGTGTCCACAAAGAGCTGGTGCTTGAAACTGTCCACATGTACATCTCCCATACTGGTGTGCTCGTTCCCCTACCTGGATTTTGGTTTCCTCTTCTTTCTTTGAAACGACAAGCCTTCTTTCTGTATGCTACACACACCTTGTAGCAGTTTCACTTTGCAGCATGTTGGTCTCCCCAAAATGCTGAGTATTCTATGTAGAGTGTGTCATTCTACAGCACTGAATACACAACTTAGAGCTCCTTTCAAAGCAGACACACAAACACATCTTTTTGTGAAAGTCTTACTTCAGGTCCCTTGGAAAATATATGGGTTTCTTTGAGAACATGAAGTCGATTACGCTTTTGCACTCTGCAAAGAATAGAAGTGATCTTTTGTACATGCCCGTCTGAATTTCACTGCAAAATGCCCTTCTTTTCTGCTTTCTTGAACATTCCCAAAGCATCAGGTGAAAGAGCGTGTTTGAGGAAGAGTGATGCAGTGTGCGTTTTCCTGGCTTTCAAGTGAACTGGGAAACATACTCCTTGTGTTTCCACATTGTCTAAGAAACAACATGAGTCTTGCAAGAGATTGAAACAATGCATCCTAAAACGTATTACCGCAGTGAAAACACACGTTTCTACCAAGACTTGGAAGGAGCAAGCGAAAGAATAGTCGCTGAGTGTTCTTTCGGAGAGAAACACAAGCATTTGTTCCTTCTGGAGTGAGTTTTCAGCCAGGAATTCATATGCATTTTGTACTGTGCAGAATGTAGCTACCTGCTCTTGAGTTGTGTCATAGAAGCACCTTTCCTGGAGGAGCTTATTGCAACATTCTTTGTTTGGCTAAGTTCTTTAGGGTTGGTTTTGGAAGGTCTTTCAACTTTGTCCAAATCCGCTTCGTATGAAATCTTTTCACAGCGCTCTTTCCAAGTGTCCACAAAGAGCTGCTCCTGGAAACTGTCCACATGCACATCTCCCATGCTGGTGTGCTCGTTTCACTACCTGGATTTTGGTTTTCTCTTCTTTCTTTGAAATGACAAGCCTTCTATCTGCATGCTACACACACCTTGTAGCAGTTCCAGTTTGCAGCATGTTGGTGCTCCTAAAACGCTGTGTAACCTGTGTAGAGTGTGTCACTCTCCAGCACTGAATACACAACTTAGAGCTCCTTTCACCACAGACACGCAAACACATCTTTTTGTGAAAGTCCTACTTCTTTTCACTTGGAAATGTAAGGGTTTCAACGAGAACATGAAGTCAATGACGCTTTTGCACTCTACTACCAAACGAAATGACCTCCTCTACATGCCCGTCTGAGTTTCAGTGCAAAATGCCCTTGTTTTCTGGTTTCTTGAATGTTCTCAACACATTAGGAGAAAGAGCGTGTTTGAGCAAGAGTGATGCAGTGTGCGTTTCCCTAGATTTCAAGTGATTTGCGAAACATACTCCTTAGTTTTCCACATTGTGTAAGAAACATGAGGTTTGCAAGAGATTGAAACAATGCTTCCTAAAACGTATTCCAGCAGTGAAAACACACGTTTCGACAAAGACTTTGAAGGAGCAAGCAAAAGCCTAGTGGCTGAGTGTTCCTTTTGAGAGAAAGACATGCATTTCGTCCTTCTGGAATGAGTTTTCAGCCAGGAATTCGTATGCATTTTGTACTGTGCAGAAAGTAGCTACCTGCTCGGGAGTTGTGTCATAGAAGCACCTTTCTGGAGGAGCTTATTGCAACATTCATTGTTTGGCTCAGTTCTTTAGGGTTGGTTTTGGAAGGTCTTTCAACTTTGTCCAAATCCTGCTTCGTACGAAATTTTTTCACAGCGCTGTTTCCAAGTGTCCACAAAGAGCTGGTGCTTGAAACTGTCCACATGTACATCTCCCATACTGGTGTGCTCGTTCCCCTACCTGGATTTTGGTTTCCTCTTCTTTCTTTGAAACGACAAGCCTTCTTTCTGTATGCTACACACACCTTGTAGCAGTTTCACTTTGCAGCATGTTGGTCTCCCCAAAATGCTGAGTATTCTATGTAGAGTGTGTCATTCTACAGCACTGAATACACAACTTAGAGCTCCTTTCAAAGCAGACACACAAACACATCTTTTTGTGAAAGTCTTACTTCAGGTCCCTTGGAAAATATATGGGTTTCTTTGAGAACATGAAGTCGATTACGCTTTTGCACTCTGCAAAGAATAGAAGTGATCTTTTGTACATGCCCGTCTGAATTTCACTGCAAAATGCCCTTCTTTTCTGCTTTCTTGAACATTCCCAAAGCATCAGGTGAAAGAGCGTGTTTGAGGAAGAGTGATGCAGTGTGCGTTTTCCTGGCTTTCAAGTGAACTGGGAAACATACTCCTTGTGTTTCCACATTGTCTAAGAAACAACATGAGTCTTGCAAGAGATTGAAACAATGCATCCTAAAACGTATTACCGCAGTGAAAACACACGTTTCTACCAAGACTTGGAAGGAGCAAGCGAAAGAATAGTCGCTGAGTGTTCTTTCGGAGAGAAACACAAGCATTTGTTCCTTCTGGAGTGAGTTTTCAGCCAGGAATTCATATGCGTTTTGTACTGTGCAGAATGTAGCTACCTGCTCTTGAGTTGTGTCATAGAAGCACCTTTCCTGGAGGAGCTTATTGCAACATTCTTTGTTTGGCTAAGTTCTTTAGGGTTGGTTTTGGAAGGTCTTTCAACTTTGTCCAAATCCGCTTCGTATGAAATCTTTTCACAGCGCTCTTTCCAAGTGTCCACAAAGAGCTGCTCCTGGAAACTGTCCACATGCACATCTCCCATGCTGGTGTGCTCGTTTCACTACCTGGATTTTGGTTTTCTCTTCTTTCTTTGAAATGACAAGCCTTCTTTCTGCATGCTACACACACCTTGTAGCAGTTCCAGTTTGCAGCATGTTGGTGCTCCTAAAACGCTGTGTAACCTGTGTAGAGTGTGTCACTCTCCAGCACTGAATACACAACTTAGAGCTCCTTTCACCACAGACACGCAAACACATCTTTTTGTGAAAGTCCTACTTCTTTTCACTTGGAAATGTAAGGGTTTCAACGAGAACATGAAGTCAATGACGCTTTTGCACTCTACTACCAAACGAAATGACCTCCTCTACATGCCCGTCTGAGGTTCAGTGCAAAATGCCCTTGTTTTCTGGTTTCTTGAATGTTCTCAACACATTAGGAGAAAGAGCATGTTTGAGCAAGAGTGATGCAGTGTGCGTTTCCCTAGATTTCAAGTGATTTGCGAAACATGCTCCTTAGTTTTCCACATTGTGTAAGAAACATGAGGTTTGCAAGAGATTGAAACAATGCTTCCTAAAACGTATTCCAGCAGTGAAAACACACGTTTCGACAAAGACTTTGAAGGAGCAAGCAAAAGCCTAGTGGCTGAGTGTTCCTTTTGAGAGAAAGACATGCATTTCGTCCTTCTGGAATGAGTTTTCAGCCAGGAATTCGTATGCATTTTGTACTGTGCAGAAAGTAGCTACCTGCTCGGGAGTTGTGTCATAGAAGCACCTTTCTGGAGGAGCTTATTGCAACATTCATTGTTTGGCTCAGTTCTTTAGGGTTGGTTTTGGAAGGTCTTTCAACTTTGTCCAAATCCTGCTTCGTACGAAATTTTTTCACAGCGCTGTTTCCAAGTGTCCACAAAGAGCTGGTGCTTGAAACTGTCCACATGTACATCTCCCATACTGGTGTGCTCGTTCCCCTACCTGGATTTTGGTTTCCTCTTCTTTCTTTGAAACGACAAGCCTTCTTTCTGTATGCTACACACACCTTGTAGCAGTTTCACTTTGCAGCATGTTGGTCTCCCCAAAATGCTGAGTATTCTATGTAGAGTGTGTCATTCTACAGCACTGAATACACAACTTAGAGCTCCTTTCAAAGCAGACACACAAACACATCTTTTTGTGAAAGTCTTACTTCAGGTCCCTTGGAAAATATATGGGTTTCTTTGAGAACATGAAGTCGATTACGCTTTTGCACTCTGCAAAGAATAGAAGTGATCTTTTGTACATGCCCGTCTGAATTTCACTGCAAAATGCCCTTCTTTTCTGCTTTCTTGAACATTCCCAAAGCATCAGGTGAAAGAGCGTGTTTGAGGAAGAGTGATGCAGTGTGCGTTTTCCTGGCTTTCAAGTGAACTGGGAAACATACTCCTTGTGTTTCCACATTGTCTAAGAAACAACATGAGTCTTGCAAGAGATTGAAACAATGCATCCTAAAACGTATTACCGCAGTGAAAACACACGTTTCTACCAAGACTTGGAAGGAGCAAGCGAAAGAATAGTCGCTGAGTGTTCTTTCGGAGAGAAACACAAGCATTTGTTCCTTCTGGAGTGAGTTTTCAGCCAGGAATTCATATGCATTTTGTACTGTGCAGAATGTAGCTACCTGCTCTTGAGTTGTGTCATAGAAGCACCTTTCCTGGAGGAGCTTATTGCAACATTCTTTGTTTGGCTAAGTTCTTTAGGGTTGGTTTTGGAAGGTCTTTCAACTTTGTCCAAATCCGCTTCGTATGAAATCTTTTCACAGCGCTCTTTCCAAGTGTCCACAAAGAGCTGCTCCTGGAAACTGTCCACATGCACATCTCCCATGCTGGTGTGCTCGTTTCACTACCTGGATTTTGGTTTTCTCTTCTTTCTTTGAAATGACAAGCCTTCTATCTGCATGCTACACACACCTTGTAGCAGTTCCAGTTTGCAGCATGTTGGTGCTCCTAAAACGCTGTGTAACCTGTGTAGAGTGTGTCACTCTCCAGCACTGAATACACAACTTAGAGCTCCTTTCACCACAGACACGCAAACACATCTTTTTGTGAAAGTCCTACTTCTTTTCACTTGGAAATGTAAGGGTTTCAACGAGAACATGAAGTCAATGACGCTTTTGCACTCTACTACCAAACGAAATGACCTCCTCTACATGCCCGTCTGAGTTTCAGTGCAAAATGCCCTTGTTTTCTGGTTTCTTGAATGTTCTCAACACATTAGGAGAAAGAGCGTGTTTGAGCAAGAGTGATGCAGTGTGCGTTTCCCTAGATTTCAAGTGATTTGCGAAACATACTCCTTAGTTTTCCACATTGTGTAAGAAACATGAGGTTTGCAAGAGATTGAAACAATGCTTCCTAAAACGTATTCCAGCAGTGAAAACACACGTTTCGACAAAGACTTTGAAGGAGCAAGCAAAAGCCTAGTGGCTGAGTGTTCCTTTTGAGAGAAAGACATGCATTTCGTCCTTCTGGAATGAGTTTTCAGCCAGGAATTCGTATGCATTTTGTACTGTGCAGAAAGTAGCTACCTGCTCGGGAGTTGTGTCATAGAAGCACCTTTCTGGAGGAGCTTATTGCAACATTCATTGTTTGGCTCAGTTCTTTAGGGTTGGTTTTGGAAGGTCTTTCAACTTTGTCCAAATCCTGCTTCGTACGAAATTTTTTCACAGCGCTGTTTCCAAGTGTCCACAAAGAGCTGGTGCTTGAAACTGTCCACATGTACATCTCCCATACTGGTGTGCTCGTTCCCCTACCTGGATTTTGGTTTCCTCTTCTTTCTTTGAAACGACAAGCCTTCTTTCTGTATGCTACACACACCTTGTAGCAGTTTCACTTTGCAGCATGTTGGTCTCCCCAAAATGCTGAGTATTCTATGTAGAGTGTGTCATTCTACAGCACTGAATACACAACGTAGAGCTCCTTTCAAAGCAGACACACAAACACATCTTTTTGTGAAAGTCTTACTTCAGGTCCCTTGGAAAATATATGGGTTTCTTTGAGAACATGAAGTCGATTACGCTTTTGCACTCTGCAAAGAATAGAAGTGATCTTTTGTACATGCCCGTCTGAATTTCACTGCAAAATGCCCTTCTTTTCTGCTTTCTTGAACATTCCCAAAGCATCAGGTGAAAGAGCGTGTTTGAGGAAGAGTGATGCAGTGTGCGTTTTCCTGGCTTTCAAGTGAACTGGGAAACATACTCCTTGTGTTTCCACATTGTCTAAGAAACAACATGAGTCTTGCAAGAGATTGAAACAATGCATCCTAAAACGTATTACCGCAGTGAAAACACACGTTTCTACCAAGACTTGGAAGGAGCAAGCGAAAGAATAGTCGCTGAGTGTTCTTTCGGAGAGAAACACAAGCATTTGTTCCTTCTGGAGTGAGTTTTCAGCCAGGAATTCATATGCATTTTGTACTGTGCAGAATGTAGCTACCTGCTCTTGAGTTGTGTCATAGAAGCACCTTTCCTGGAGGAGCTTATTGCAACATTCTTTGTTTGGCTAAGTTCTTTAGGGTTGGTTTTGGAAGGTCTTTCAACTTTGTCCAAATCCGCTTCGTATGAAATCTTTTCACAGCGCTCTTTCCAAGTGTCCACAAAGAGCTGCTCCTGGAAACTGTCCACATGCACATCTCCCATGCTGGTGTGCTCGTTTCACTACCTGGATTTTGGTTTTCTCTTCTTTCTTTGAAATGACAAGTCTTCTTTCTGCATGCTACACACACCTTGTAGCAGTTCCAGTTTGCAGCATGTTGGTGCTCCTAAAGCGCTGTGTAACCTGTGTAGAGTGTGTCACTCTCCAGCACTGAATACACAACTTAGAGCTCCTTTCACCACAGACACGCAAACACATCTTTTTGTGAAAGTCCTACTTCTTTTCACTTGGAAATGTAAGGGTTTCAACGAGAACATGAAGTCAATGATGCTTTTGCACTCTACTACCAAACGAAATGACCTCCTCTACATGCCCGTCTGAGTTTCAGTGCAAAATGCCCTTGTTTTCTGGTTTCTTGAATGTTCTCAACACATTAGGAGAAAGAGCGTGTTTGAGCAAGAGTGATGCAGTGTGCGTTTCCCTAGATTTCAAGTGATTTGCGAAACATACTCCTTAGTTTTCCACATTGTGTAAGAAACATGAGGTTTGCAAGAGATTGAAACAATGCTTCCTAAAACGTATTCCAGCAGTGAAAACACACGTTTCGACAAAGACTTTGAAGGAGCAAGCAAAAGCCTAGTGGCTGAGTGTTCCTTTTGAGAGAAAGACATGCATTTCGTCCTTCTGGAATGAGTTTTCAGCCAGGAATTCGTATGCATTTTGTACTGTGCAGAAAGTAGCTACCTGCTCGGGAGTTGTGTCATAGAAGCACCTTTCTGGAGGAGCTTATTGCAACATTCATTGTTTGGCTCAGTTCTTTAGGGTTGGTTTTGGAAGGTCTTTCAACTTTGTCCAAATCCTGCTTCGTACGAAATTTTTTCACAGCGCTGTTTCCAAGTGTCCACAAAGAGCTGGTGCTTGAAACTGTCCACATGTACATCTCCCATACTGGTGTGCTCGTTCCCCTACCTGGATTTTGGTTTCCTCTTCTTTCTTTGAAACGACAAGCCTTCTTTCTGTATGCTACACACACCTTGTAGCAGTTTCAGTTTGCAGCATGTTGGTCTCCCCAAAATGCTGAGTATTCTATGTAGAGTGTGTCATTCTACAGCACTGAATACACAACTTAGAGCTCCTTTCAAAGCAGACACACAAACACATCTTTTTGTGAAAGTCTTACTTCAGGTCCCTTGGAAAATATATGGGTTTCTTTGAGAACATGAAGTCGATTACGCTTTTGCACTCTGCAAAGAATAGAAGTGATCTTTTGTACATGCCCGTCTGAATTTCACTGCAAAATGCCCTTCTTTTCTGCTTTCTTGAACATTCCCAAAGCATCAGGTGAAAGAGCGTGTTTGAGGAAGAGTGATGCAGTGTGCGTTTTCCTGGCTTTCAAGTGAACTGGGAAACATACTCCTTGTGTTTCCACATTGTCTAAGAAACAACATGAGTCTTGCAAGAGATTGAAACAATGCATCCTAAAACGTATTACCGCAGTGAAAACACACGTTTCTACCAAGACTTGGAAGGAGCAAGCGAAAGAATAGTCGCTGAGTGTTCTTTCGGAGAGAAACACAAGCATTTGTTCCTTCTGGAGTGAGTTTTCAGCCAGGAATTCATATGCGTTTTGTACTGTGCAGAATGTAGCTACCTGCTCTTGAGTTGTGTCATAGAAGCACCTTTCCTGGAGGAGCTTATTGCAACATTCTTTGTTTGGCTAAGTTCTTTAGGGTTGGTTTTGGAAGGTCTTTCAACTTTGTCCAAATCCGCTTCGTATGAAATCTTTTCACAGCGCTCTTTCCAAGTGTCCACAAAGAGCTGCTCCTGGAAACTGTCCACATGCACATCTCCCATGCTGGTGTGCTCGTTTCACTACCTGGATTTTGGTTTTCTCTTCTTTCTTTGAAATGACAAGCCTTCTTTCTGCATGCTACACACACCTTGTAGCAGTTCCAGTTTGCAGCATGTTGGTGCTCCTAAAACGCTGTGTAACCTGTGTAGAGTGTGTCACTCTCCAGCACTGAATACACAACTTAGAGCTCCTTTCACCACAGACACGCAAACACATCTTTTTGTGAAAGTCCTACTTCTTTTCACTTGGAAATGTAAGGGTTTCAACGAGAACATGAAGTCAATGACGCTTTTGCACTCTACTACCAAACGAAATGACCTCCTCTACATGCCCGTCTGAGGTTCAGTGCAAAATGCCCTTGTTTTCTGGTTTCTTGAATGTTCTCAACACATTAGGAGAAAGAGCATGTTTGAGCAAGAGTGATGCAGTGTGCGTTTCCCTAGATTTCAAGTGATTTGCGAAACATGCTCCTTAGTTTTCCACATTGTGTAAGAAACATGAGGTTTGCAAGAGATTGAAACAATGCTTCCTAAAACGTATTCCAGCAGTGAAAACACACGTTTCGACAAAGACTTTGAAGGAGCAAGCAAAAGCCTAGTGGCTGAGTGTTCCTTTTGAGAGAAAGACATGCATTTCGTCCTTCTGGAATGAGTTTTCAGCCAGGAATTCGTATGCATTTTGTACTGTGCAGAAAGTAGCTACCTGCTCGGGAGTTGTGTCATAGAAGCACCTTTCTGGAGGAGCTTATTGCAACATTCATTGTTTGGCTCAGTTCTTTAGGGTTGGTTTTGGAAGGTCTTTCAACTTTGTCCAAATCCTGCTTCGTACGAAATTTTTTCACAGCGCTGTTTCCAAGTGTCCACAAAGAGCTGGTGCTTGAAACTGTCCACATGTACATCTCCCATACTGGTGTGCTCGTTCCCCTACCTGGATTTTGGTTTCCTCTTCTTTCTTTGAAACGACAAGCCTTCTTTCTGTATGCTACACACACCTTGTAGCAGTTTCACTTTGCAGCATGTTGGTCTCCCCAAAATGCTGAGTATTCTATGTAGAGTGTGTCATTCTACAGCACTGAATACACAACTTAGAGCTCCTTTCAAAGCAGACACACAAACACATCTTTTTGTGAAAGTCTTACTTCAGGTCCCTTGGAAAATATATGGGTTTCTTTGAGAACATGAAGTCGATTACGCTTTTGCACTCTGCAAAGAATAGAAGTGATCTTTTGTACATGCCCGTCTGAATTTCACTGCAAAATGCCCTTCTTTTCTGCTTTCTTGAACATTCCCAAAGCATCAGGTGAAAGAGCGTGTTTGAGGAAGAGTGATGCAGTGTGCGTTTTCCTGGCTTTCAAGTGAACTGGGAAACATACTCCTTGTGTTTCCACATTGTCTAAGAAACAACATGAGTCTTGCAAGAGATTGAAACAATGCATCCTAAAACGTATTACCGCAGTGAAAACACACGTTTCTACCAAGACTTGGAAGGAGCAAGCGAAAGAATAGTCGCTGAGTGTTCTTTCGGAGAGAAACACAAGCATTTGTTCCTTCTGGAGTGAGTTTTCAGCCAGGAATTCATATGCATTTTGTACTGTGCAGAATGTAGCTACCTGCTCTTGAGTTGTGTCATAGAAGCACCTTTCCTGGAGGAGCTTATTGCAACATTCTTTGTTTGGCTAAGTTCTTTAGGGTTGGTTTTGGAAGGTCTTTCAACTTTGTCCAAATCCGCTTCGTATGAAATCTTTTCACAGCGCTCTTTCCAAGTGTCCACAAAGAGCTGCTCCTGGAAACTGTCCACATGCACATCTCCCATGCTGGTGTGCTCGTTTCACTACCTGGATTTTGGTTTTCTCTTCTTTCTTTGAAATGACAAGCCTTCTATCTGCATGCTACACACACCTTGTAGCAGTTCCAGTTTGCAGCATGTTGGTGCTCCTAAAACGCTGTGTAACCTGTGTAGAGTGTGTCACTCTCCAGCACTGAATACACAACTTAGAGCTCCTTTCACCACAGACACGCAAACACATCTTTTTGTGAAAGTCCTACTTCTTTTCACTTGGAAATGTAAGGGTTTCAACGAGAACATGAAGTCAATGACGCTTTTGCACTCTACTACCAAACGAAATGACCTCCTCTACATGCCCGTCTGAGTTTCAGTGCAAAATGCCCTTGTTTTCTGGTTTCTTGAATGTTCTCAACACATTAGGAGAAAGAGCGTGTTTGAGCAAGAGTGATGCAGTGTGCGTTTCCCTAGATTTCAAGTGATTTGCGAAACATACTCCTTAGTTTTCCACATTGTGTAAGAAACATGAGGTTTGCAAGAGATTGAAACAATGCTTCCTAAAACGTATTCCAGCAGTGAAAACACACGTTTCGACAAAGACTTTGAAGGAGCAAGCAAAAGCCTAGTGGCTGAGTGTTCCTTTTGAGAGAAAGACATGCATTTCGTCCTTCTGGAATGAGTTTTCAGCCAGGAATTCGTATGCATTTTGTACTGTGCAGAAAGTAGCTACCTGCTCGGGAGTTGTGTCATAGAAGCACCTTTCTGGAGGAGCTTATTGCAACATTCATTGTTTGGCTCAGTTCTTTAGGGTTGGTTTTGGAAGGTCTTTCAACTTTGTCCAAATCCTGCTTCGTACGAAATTTTTTCACAGCGCTGTTTCCAAGTGTCCACAAAGAGCTGGTGCTTGAAACTGTCCACATGTACATCTCCCATACTGGTGTGCTCGTTCCCCTACCTGGATTTTGGTTTCCTCTTCTTTCTTTGAAACGACAAGCCTTCTTTCTGTATGCTACACACACCTTGTAGCAGTTTCACTTTGCAGCATGTTGGTCTCCCCAAAATGCTGAGTATTCTATGTAGAGTGTGTCATTCTACAGCACTGAATACACAACTTAGAGCTCCTTTCAAAGCAGACACACAAACACATCTTTTTGTGAAAGTCTTACTTCAGGTCCCTTGGAAAATATATGGGTTTCTTTGAGAACATGAAGTCGATTACGCTTTTGCACTCTGCAAAGAATAGAAGTGATCTTTTGTACATGCCCGTCTGAATTTCACTGCAAAATGCCCTTCTTTTCTGCTTTCTTGAACATTCCCAAAGCATCAGGTGAAAGAGCGTGTTTGAGGAAGAGTGATGCAGTGTGCGTTTTCCTGGCTTTCAAGTGAACTGGGAAACATACTCCTTGTGTTTCCACATTGTCTAAGAAACAACATGAGTCTTGCAAGAGATTGAAACAATGCATCCTAAAACGTATTACCGCAGTGAAAACACACGTTTCTACCAAGACTTGGAAGGAGCAAGCGAAAGAATAGTCGCTGAGTGTTCTTTCGGAGAGAAACACAAGCATTTGTTCCTTCTGGAGTGAGTTTTCAGCCAGGAATTCATATGCGTTTTGTACTGTGCAGAATGTAGCTACCTGCTCTTGAGTTGTGTCATAGAAGCACCTTTCCTGGAGGAGCTTATTGCAACATTCTTTGTTTGGCTAAGTTCTTTAGGGTTGGTTTTGGAAGGTCTTTCAACTTTGTCCAAATCCGCTTCGTATGAAATCTTTTCACAGCGCTCTTTCCAAGTGTCCACAAAGAGCTGCTCCTGGAAACTGTCCACATGCACATCTCCCATGCTGGTGTGCTCGTTTCACTACCTGGATTTTGGTTTTCTCTTCTTTCTTTGAAATGACAAGCCTTCTTTCTGCATGCTACACACACCTTGTAGCAGTTCCAGTTTGCAGCATGTTGGTGCTCCTAAAACGCTGTGTAACCTGTGTAGAGTGTGTCACTCTCCAGCACTGAATACACAACTTAGAGCTCCTTTCACCACAGACACGCAAACACATCTTTTTGTGAAAGTCCTACTTCTTTTCACTTGGAAATGTAAGGGTTTCAACGAGAACATGAAGTCAATGACGCTTTTGCACTCTACTACCAAACGAAATGACCTCCTCTACATGCCCGTCTGAGGTTCAGTGCAAAATGCCCTTGTTTTCTGGTTTCTTGAATGTTCTCAACACATTAGGAGAAAGAGCATGTTTGAGCAAGAGTGATGCAGTGTGCGTTTCCCTAGATTTCAAGTGATTTGCGAAACATGCTCCTTAGTTTTCCACATTGTGTAAGAAACATGAGGTTTGCAAGAGATTGAAACAATGCTTCCTAAAACGTATTCCAGCAGTGAAAACACACGTTTCGACAAAGACTTTGAAGGAGCAAGCAAAAGCCTAGTGGCTGAGTGTTCCTTTTGAGAGAAAGACATGCATTTCGTCCTTCTGGAATGAGTTTTCAGCCAGGAATTCGTATGCATTTTGTACTGTGCAGAAAGTAGCTACCTGCTCGGGAGTTGTGTCATAGAAGCACCTTTCTGGAGGAGCTTATTGCAACATTCATTGTTTGGCTCAGTTCTTTAGGGTTGGTTTTGGAAGGTCTTTCAACTTTGTCCAAATCCTGCTTCGTACGAAATTTTTTCACAGCGCTGTTTCCAAGTGTCCACAAAGAGCTGGTGCTTGAAACTGTCCACATGTACATCTCCCATACTGGTGTGCTCGTTCCCCTACCTGGATTTTGGTTTCCTCTTCTTTCTTTGAAACGACAAGCCTTCTTTCTGTATGCTACACACACCTTGTAGCAGTTTCACTTTGCAGCATGTTGGTCTCCCCAAAATGCTGAGTATTCTATGTAGAGTGTGTCATTCTACAGCACTGAATACACAACTTAGAGCTCCTTTCAAAGCAGACACACAAACACATCTTTTTGTGAAAGTCTTACTTCAGGTCCCTTGGAAAATATATGGGTTTCTTTGAGAACATGAAGTCGATTACGCTTTTGCACTCTGCAAAGAATAGAAGTGATCTTTTGTACATGCCCGTCTGAATTTCACTGCAAAATGCCCTTCTTTTCTGCTTTCTTGAACATTCCCAAAGCATCAGGTGAAAGAGCGTGTTTGAGGAAGAGTGATGCAGTGTGCGTTTTCCTGGCTTTCAAGTGAACTGGGAAACATACTCCTTGTGTTTCCACATTGTCTAAGAAACAACATGAGTCTTGCAAGAGATTGAAACAATGCATCCTAAAACGTATTACCGCAGTGAAAACACACGTTTCTACCAAGACTTGGAAGGAGCAAGCGAAAGAATAGTCGCTGAGTGTTCTTTCGGAGAGAAACACAAGCATTTGTTCCTTCTGGAGTGAGTTTTCAGCCAGGAATTCATATGCATTTTGTACTGTGCAGAATGTAGCTACCTGCTCTTGAGTTGTGTCATAGAAGCACCTTTCCTGGAGGAGCTTATTGCAACATTCTTTGTTTGGCTAAGTTCTTTAGGGTTGGTTTTGGAAGGTCTTTCAACTTTGTCCAAATCCGCTTCGTATGAAATCTTTTCACAGCGCTCTTTCCAAGTGTCCACAAAGAGCTGCTCCTGGAAACTGTCCACATGCACATCTCCCATGCTGGTGTGCTCGTTTCACTACCTGGATTTTGGTTTTCTCTTCTTTCTTTGAAATGACAAGCCTTCTATCTGCATGCTACACACACCTTGTAGCAGTTCCAGTTTGCAGCATGTTGGTGCTCCTAAAACGCTGTGTAACCTGTGTAGAGTGTGTCACTCTCCAGCACTGAATACACAACTTAGAGCTCCTTTCACCACAGACACGCAAACACATCTTTTTGTGAAAGTCCTACTTCTTTTCACTTGGAAATGTAAGGGTTTCAACGAGAACATGAAGTCAATGACGCTTTTGCACTCTACTACCAAACGAAATGACCTCCTCTACATGCCCGTCTGAGTTTCAGTGCAAAATGCCCTTGTTTTCTGGTTTCTTGAATGTTCTCAACACATTAGGAGAAAGAGCGTGTTTGAGCAAGAGTGATGCAGTGTGCGTTTCCCTAGATTTCAAGTGATTTGCGAAACATACTCCTTAGTTTTCCACATTGTGTAAGAAACATGAGGTTTGCAAGAGATTGAAACAATGCTTCCTAAAACGTATTCCAGCAGTGAAAACACACGTTTCGACAAAGACTTTGAAGGAGCAAGCAAAAGCCTAGTGGCTGAGTGTTCCTTTTGAGAGAAAGACATGCATTTCGTCCTTCTGGAATGAGTTTTCAGCCAGGAATTCGTATGCATTTTGTACTGTGCAGAAAGTAGCTACCTGCTCGGGAGTTGTGTCATAGAAGCACCTTTCTGGAGGAGCTTATTGCAACATTCATTGTTTGGCTCAGTTCTTTAGGGTTGGTTTTGGAAGGTCTTTCAACTTTGTCCAAATCCTGCTTCGTACGAAATTTTTTCACAGCGCTGTTTCCAAGTGTCCACAAAGAGCTGGTGCTTGAAACTGTCCACATGTACATCTCCCATACTGGTGTGCTCGTTCCCCTACCTGGATTTTGGTTTCCTCTTCTTTCTTTGAAACGACAAGCCTTCTTTCTGTATGCTACACACACCTTGTAGCAGTTTCACTTTGCAGCATGTTGGTCTCCCCAAAATGCTGAGTATTCTATGTAGAGTGTGTCATTCTACAGCACTGAATACACAACGTAGAGCTCCTTTCAAAGCAGACACACAAACACATCTTTTTGTGAAAGTCTTACTTCAGGTCCCTTGGAAAATATATGGGTTTCTTTGAGAACATGAAGTCGATTACGCTTTTGCACTCTGCAAAGAATAGAAGTGATCTTTTGTACATGCCCGTCTGAATTTCACTGCAAAATGCCCTTCTTTTCTGCTTTCTTGAACATTCCCAAAGCATCAGGTGAAAGAGCGTGTTTGAGGAAGAGTGATGCAGTGTGCGTTTTCCTGGCTTTCAAGTGAACTGGGAAACATACTCCTTGTGTTTCCACATTGTCTAAGAAACAACATGAGTCTTGCAAGAGATTGAAACAATGCATCCTAAAACGTATTACCGCAGTGAAAACACACGTTTCTACCAAGACTTGGAAGGAGCAAGCGAAAGAATAGTCGCTGAGTGTTCTTTCGGAGAGAAACACAAGCATTTGTTCCTTCTGGAGTGAGTTTTCAGCCAGGAATTCATATGCATTTTGTACTGTGCAGAATGTAGCTACCTGCTCTTGAGTTGTGTCATAGAAGCACCTTTCCTGGAGGAGCTTATTGCAACATTCTTTGTTTGGCTAAGTTCTTTAGGGTTGGTTTTGGAAGGTCTTTCAACTTTGTCCAAATCCGCTTCGTATGAAATCTTTTCACAGCGCTCTTTCCAAGTGTCCACAAAGAGCTGCTCCTGGAAACTGTCCACATGCACATCTCCCATGCTGGTGTGCTCGTTTCACTACCTGGATTTTGGTTTTCTCTTCTTTCTTTGAAATGACAAGTCTTCTTTCTGCATGCTACACACACCTTGTAGCAGTTCCAGTTTGCAGCATGTTGGTGCTCCTAAAGCGCTGTGTAACCTGTGTAGAGTGTGTCACTCTCCAGCACTGAATACACAACTTAGAGCTCCTTTCACCACAGACACGCAAACACATCTTTTTGTGAAAGTCCTACTTCTTTTCACTTGGAAATGTAAGGGTTTCAACGAGAACATGAAGTCAATGATGCTTTTGCACTCTACTACCAAACGAAATGACCTCCTCTACATGCCCGTCTGAGTTTCAGTGCAAAATGCCCTTGTTTTCTGGTTTCTTGAATGTTCTCAACACATTAGGAGAAAGAGCGTGTTTGAGCAAGAGTGATGCAGTGTGCGTTTCCCTAGATTTCAAGTGATTTGCGAAACATACTCCTTAGTTTTCCACATTGTGTAAGAAACATGAGGTTTGCAAGAGATTGAAACAATGCTTCCTAAAACGTATTCCAGCAGTGAAAACACACGTTTCGACAAAGACTTTGAAGGAGCAAGCAAAAGCCTAGTGGCTGAGTGTTCCTTTTGAGAGAAAGACATGCATTTCGTCCTTCTGGAATGAGTTTTCAGCCAGGAATTCGTATGCATTTTGTACTGTGCAGAAAGTAGCTACCTGCTCGGGAGTTGTGTCATAGAAGCACCTTTCTGGAGGAGCTTATTGCAACATTCATTGTTTGGCTCAGTTCTTTAGGGTTGGTTTTGGAAGGTCTTTCAACTTTGTCCAAATCCTGCTTCGTACGAAATTTTTTCACAGCGCTGTTTCCAAGTGTCCACAAAGAGCTGGTGCTTGAAACTGTCCACATGTACATCTCCCATACTGGTGTGCTCGTTCCCCTACCTGGATTTTGGTTTCCTCTTCTTTCTTTGAAACGACAAGCCTTCTTTCTGTATGCTACACACACCTTGTAGCAGTTTCAGTTTGCAGCATGTTGGTCTCCCCAAAATGCTGAGTATTCTATGTAGAGTGTGTCATTCTACAGCACTGAATACACAACTTAGAGCTCCTTTCAAAGCAGACACACAAACACATCTTTTTGTGAAAGTCTTACTTCAGGTCCCTTGGAAAATATATGGGTTTCTTTGAGAACATGAAGTCGATTACGCTTTTGCACTCTGCAAAGAATAGAAGTGATCTTTTGTACATGCCCGTCTGAATTTCACTGCAAAATGCCCTTCTTTTCTGCTTTCTTGAACATTCCCAAAGCATCAGGTGAAAGAGCGTGTTTGAGGAAGAGTGATGCAGTGTGCGTTTTCCTGGCTTTCAAGTGAACTGGGAAACATACTCCTTGTGTTTCCACATTGTCTAAGAAACAACATGAGTCTTGCAAGAGATTGAAACAATGCATCCTAAAACGTATTACCGCAGTGAAAACACACGTTTCTACCAAGACTTGGAAGGAGCAAGCGAAAGAATAGTCGCTGAGTGTTCTTTCGGAGAGAAACACAAGCATTTGTTCCTTCTGGAGTGAGTTTTCAGCCAGGAATTCATATGCGTTTTGTACTGTGCAGAATGTAGCTACCTGCTCTTGAGTTGTGTCATAGAAGCACCTTTCCTGGAGGAGCTTATTGCAACATTCTTTGTTTGGCTAAGTTCTTTAGGGTTGGTTTTGGAAGGTCTTTCAACTTTGTCCAAATCCGCTTCGTATGAAATCTTTTCACAGCGCTCTTTCCAAGTGTCCACAAAGAGCTGCTCCTGGAAACTGTCCACATGCACATCTCCCATGCTGGTGTGCTCGTTTCACTACCTGGATTTTGGTTTTCTCTTCTTTCTTTGAAATGACAAGCCTTCTTTCTGCATGCTACACACACCTTGTAGCAGTTCCAGTTTGCAGCATGTTGGTGCTCCTAAAACGCTGTGTAACCTGTGTAGAGTGTGTCACTCTCCAGCACTGAATACACAACTTAGAGCTCCTTTCACCACAGACACGCAAACACATCTTTTTGTGAAAGTCCTACTTCTTTTCACTTGGAAATGTAAGGGTTTCAACGAGAACATGAAGTCAATGATGCTTTTGCACTCTACTACCAAACGAAATGACCTCCTCTACATGCCCGTCTGAGTTTCAGTGCAAAATGCCCTTGTTTTCTGGTTTCTTGAATGTTCTCAACACATTAGGAGAAAGAGCGTGTTTGAGCAAGAGTGATGCAGTGTGCGTTTCCCTAGATTTCAAGTGATTTGCGAAACATACTCCTTAGTTTTCCACATTGTGTAAGAAACATGAGGTTTGCAAGAGATTGAAACAATGCTTCCTAAAACGTATTCCAGCAGTGAAAACACACGTTTCGACAAAGACTTTGAAGGAGCAAGCAAAAGCCTAGTGGCTGAGTGTTCCTTTTGAGAGAAAGACATGCATTTCGTCCTTCTGGAATGAGTTTTCAGCCAGGAATTCGTATGCATTTTGTACTGTGCAGAAAGTAGCTACCTGCTCGGGAGTTGTGTCATAGAAGCACCTTTCTGGAGGAGCTTATTGCAACATTCATTGTTTGGCTCAGTTCTTTAGGGTTGGTTTTGGAAGGTCTTTCAACTTTGTCCAAATCCTGCTTCGTACGAAATTTTTTCACAGCGCTGTTTCCAAGTGTCCACAAAGAGCTGGTGCTTGAAACTGTCCACATGTACATCTCCCATACTGGTGTGCTCGTTCCCCTACCTGGATTTTGGTTTCCTCTTCTTTCTTTGAAACGACAAGCCTTCTTTCTGTATGCTACACACACCTTGTAGCAGTTTCAGTTTGCAGCATGTTGGTCTCCCCAAAATGCTGAGTATTCTATGTAGAGTGTGTCATTCTACAGCACTGAATACACAACTTAGAGCTCCTTTCAAAGCAGACACACAAACACATCTTTTTGTGAAAGTCTTACTTCAGGTCCCTTGGAAAATATATGGGTTTCTTTGAGAACATGAAGTCGATTACGCTTTTGCACTCTGCAAAGAATAGAAGTGATCTTTTGTACATGCCCGTCTGAATTTCACTGCAAAATGCCCTTCTTTTCTGCTTTCTTGAACATTCCCAAAGCATCAGGTGAAAGAGCGTGTTTGAGGAAGAGTGATGCAGTGTGCGTTTTCCTGGCTTTCAAGTGAACTGGGAAACATACTCCTTGTGTTTCCACATTGTCTAAGAAACAACATGAGTCTTGCAAGAGATTGAAACAATGCATCCTAAAACGTATTACCGCAGTGAAAACACACGTTTCTACCAAGACTTGGAAGGAGCAAGCGAAAGAATAGTCGCTGAGTGTTCTTTCGGAGAGAAACACAAGCATTTGTTCCTTCTGGAGTGAGTTTTCAGCCAGGAATTCATATGCGTTTTGTACTGTGCAGAATGTAGCTACCTGCTCTTGAGTTGTGTCATAGAAGCACCTTTCCTGGAGGAGCTTATTGCAACATTCTTTGTTTGGCTAAGTTCTTTAGGGTTGGTTTTGGAAGGTCTTTCAACTTTGTCCAAATCCGCTTCGTATGAAATCTTTTCACAGCCCTCTTTCCAAGTGTCCACAAAGAGCTGCTCCTGGAAACTGTCCACATGCACATCTCCCATGCTGGTGTGCTCGTTTCACTACCTGGATTTTGGTTTTCTCTTCTTTCTCTGAAATGACAAGCCTTCTTTCTGCATGCTACACACACCTTGTAGCAGTTCCAGTTTGCAGCATGTTGGTGCTCCTAAAACGCTGTGTAACCTGTGTAGAGTGTGTCACTCTCCAGCACTGAATACACAACTTAGAGCTACTTTCACCACAGACACGCAAACACATCTTTTTGTGAAAGTCCTACTTCTTTTCACTTGGAAATGTAAGGGTTTCAACGAGAACATGAAGTCAATGATGCTTTTGCACTCTACTACCAAACGAAATGACCTCCTCTACATGCCCGTCTGAGTTTCAGTGCAAAATGCCCTTGTTTTCTGGTTTCTTGAATGTTCTCAACACATTAGGAGAAAGAGCGTGTTTGAGCAAGAGTGATGCAGTGTGCGTTTCCCTAGATTTCAAGTGATTTGCGAAACATACTCCTTAGTTTTCCACATTGTGTAAGAAACATGAGGTTTGCAAGAGATTGAAACAATGCTTCCTAAAACGTATTCCAGCAGTGAAAACACACGTTTCGACAAAGACTTTGAAGGAGCAAGCAAAAGCCTAGTGGCTGAGTGTTCCTTTTGAGAGAAAGACATGCATTTCGTCCTTCTGGAATGAGTTTTCAGCCAGGAATTCGTATGCATTTTGTACTGTGCAGAAAGTAGCTACCTGCTCGGGAGTTGTGTCATAGAAGCACCTTTCTGGAGGAGCTTATTGCAACATTCATTGTTTGGCTCAGTTCTTTAGGGTTGGTTTTGGAAGGTCTTTCAACTTTGTCCAAATCCTGCTTCGTACGAAATTTTTTCACAGCTCTGTTTCCAAGTGTCCACAAAGAGCTGGTGCTTGAAACTGTCCACATGTACATCTCCCATACTGGTGTGCTCGTTCCCCTACCTGGATTTTGGTTTCCTCTTCTTTCTTTGAAACGACAAGCCTTCTTTCTGTATGCTACACACACCTTGTAGCAGTTTCAGTTTGGAGCATGTTGGTCTCCCCAAAATGCTGAGTATTCTATGTAGAGTGTGTCATTCTACAGCACTGAATACACAACTTAGAGCTCCTTTCAAAGCAGACACACAAACACATCTTTTTGTGAAAGTCTTACTTCAGGTCCCTTGGAAAATATATGGGTTTCTTTGAGAACATGAAGTCGATTACGCTTTTGCACTCTGCAAAGAATAGAAGTGATCTTTTGTACATGCCCGTCTGAATTTCACTGCAAAATGCCCTTCTTTTCTGCTTTCTTGAACATTCCCAAAGCATCAGGTGAAAGAGCGTGTTTGAGGAAGAGTGATGCAGTGTGCGTTTTCCTGGCTTTCAAGTGAATTGGGAAACATACTCCTTGTGTTTCCACATTGTCTAAGAAACAACATGAGTCTTGCAAGAGATTGAAACAATGCATCCTAAAACGTATTACCGCAGTGAAAACACACGTTTCTACCAAGACTTGGAAGGAGCAAGCGAAAGAATAGTCGCTGAGTGTTCTTTCGGAGAGAAACACAAGCATTTGTTCCTTCTGGAGTGAGTTTTCAGCCAGGAATTCATATGCGTTTTGTACTGTGCAGAATGTAGCTACCTGCTCTTGAGTTGTGTCATAGAAGCACCTTTCCTGGAGGAGCTTATTGCAACATTCTTTGTTTGGCTAAGTTCTTTAGGGTTGGTTTTGGAAGGTCTTTCAACTTTGTCCAAATCCGCTTCGTATGAAATCTTTTCACAGCGCTCTTTCCAAGTGTCCACAAAGAGCTGCTCCTGGAAACTGTCCACATGCACATCTCCCATGCTGGTGTGCTCGTTTCACTACCTGGATTTTGGTTTTCTCTTCTTTCTTTGAAATGACAAGCCTTCTTTCTGCATGCTACACACACCTTGTAGCAGTTCCAGTTTGCAGCATGTTGGTGCTCCTAAAACGCTGTGTAACCTGTGTAGAGTGTGTCACTCTCCAGCACTGAATACACAACTTAGAGCTCCTTTCACCACAGACACGCAAACACATCTTTTTGTGAAAGTCCTACTTCTTTTCACTTGGAAATGTAAGGGTTTCAACGAGAACATGAAGTCAATGATGCTTTTGCACTCTACTACCAAACGAAATGACCTCTTCTACATGCCCGTCTGAGTTTCAGTGCAAAATGCCCTTGTTTTCTGGTTTCTTGAATGTTCTCAACACATTAGGAGAAAGAGCGTGTTTGAGCAAGAGTGATGCAGTGTGCGTTTCCCTAGATTTCAAGTGATTTGCGAAACATACTCCTTAGTTTTCCACATTGTGTAAGAAACATGAGGTTTGCAAGAGATTGAAACAATGCTTCCTAAAACGTATTCCAGCAGTGAAAACACACGTTTCGACAAAGCCTTTGAAGGAGCAAGCAAAAGCCTAGTGGCTGAGTGTTCCTTTTGAGAGAAAGACATGCATTTCGTCCTTCTGGAATGAGTTTTCAGCCAGGAATTCGTATGCATTTTGTACTGTGCAGAAAGTAGCTACCTGCTCGGGAGTTGTGTCATAGAAGCACCTTTCTGGAGGAGCTTATTGCAACATTCATTGTTTGGCTCAGTTCTTTAGGGTTGGTTTTGGAAGGTCTTTCAACTTTGTCCAAATCCTGCTTCGTACGAAATTTTTTCACAGCGCTGTTTCCAAGTGTCCACAAAGAGCTGGTGCTTGAAACTGTCCACATGTACATCTCCCATACTGGTGTGCTCGTTCCCCTACCTGGATTTTGGTTTCCTCTTCTTTCTTTGAAACGACAAGCCTTCTTTCTGTATGCTACACACACCTTGTAGCAGTTTCAGTTTGCAGCATGTTGGTCTCCCCAAAATGCTGAGTATTCTATGTAGAGTGTGTCTTTCTACAGCACTGAATACACAACTTAGAGCTCCTTTCAAAGCAGACACACAAACACATCTTTTTGTGAAAGTCTTACTTCAGGTACCTTGGAAAATATATGGGTTTCTTTGAGAACATGAAGTCGATTACGCTTTTGCACTCTGCAAAGAATAGAAGTGATCTTTTGTACATGCCCGTCTGAATTTCACTGCAAAATGCCCTTCTTTTCTGCTTTCTTGAACATTCCCAAAGCATCAGGTGAAAGAGCGTGTTTGAGGAAGAGTGATGCAGTGTGCGTTTTCCTGGCTTTCAAGTGAACTGGGAAACATACTCCTTGTGTTTCCACATTGTCTAAGAAACAACATGAGTCTTGCAAGAGATTGAAACAATGCATCCTAAAACGTATTACCGCAGTGAAAACACACGTTTCTACCAAGACTTGGAAGGAGCAAGCGAAAGAATAGTCGCTGAGTGTTCTTTCGGAGAGAAACACAAGCATTTGTTCCTTCTGGAGTGAGTTTTCAGCCAGGAATTCATATGCATTTTGTACTGTGCAGAATGTAGCTACCTGCTCTTGAGTTGTGTCATAGAAGCACCTTTCCTGGAGGAGCTTATTGCAACATTCTTTGTTTGGCTAAGTTCTTTAGGGTTGGTTTTGGAAGGTCTTTCATCTTTGTCCAAATCCGCTTCGTATGAAATCTTTTCACAGCGCTCTTTCCAAGTGTCCACAAAGAGCTGCTCCTGGAAACTGTCCACATGCACATCTCCCATGCTGGTGTGCTCGTTTCACTACCTGGATTTTGGTTTTCTCTTCTTTCTTTGAAATGACAAGCCTTCTTTCTGCATGCTACACACACCTTGTAGCAGTTCCAGTTTGCAGCATGTTGGTGCTCCTAAAACGCTGTGTAACCTGTGTAGAGTGTGTCACTCTCCAGCACTGAATACACAACTTAGAGCTCCTTTCACCACAGACACGCAAACACATCTTTTTGTGAAAGTCCTACTTCTTTTCACTTGGAAATGTAAGGGTTTCAACGAGAACATGAAGTCAATGATGCTTTTGCACTCTACTACCAAACGAAATGACCTCCTCTACATGCCCGTCTGAGTTTCAGTGCAAAATGCCCTTGTTTTCTGGTTTCTTGAATGTTCTCAACACATTAGGAGAAAGAGCGTGTTTGAGCAAGAGTGATGCAGTGTGCGTTTCCCTAGATTTCAAGTGATTTGCGAAACATACTCCTTAGTTTTCCACATTGTGTAAGAAACATGAGGTTTGCAAGAGATTGAAACAATGCTTCCTAAAACGTATTCCAGCAGTGAAAACACACGTTTCGACAAAGACTTTGAAGGAGCAAGCAAAAGCCTAGTGGCTGAGTGTTCCTTTTGAGAGAAAGACATGCATTTCGTCCTTCTGGAATGAGTTTTCAGCCAGGAATTCGTATGCATTTTGTACTGTGCAGAAAGTAGCTACCTGCTCGGGAGTTGTGTCATAGAAGCACCTTTCTGGAGGAGCTTATTGCAACATTCATTGTTTGGCTCAGTTCTTTAGGGTTGGTTTTGGAAGGTCTTTCAACTTTGTCCAAATCCTGCTTCGTACGAAATTTTTTCACAGCGCTGTTTCCAAGTGTCCACAAAGAGCTGGTGCTTGAAACTGTCCACATGTACATCTCCCATACTGGTGTGCTCGTTCCCCTACCTGGATTTTGGTTTCCTCTTCTTTCTTTGAAACGACAAGCCTTCTTTCTGTATGCTACACACACCTTGTAGCAGTTTCAGTTTGCAGCATGTTGGTCTCCCCAAAATGCTGAGTATTCTATGTAGAGTGTGTCATTCTACAGCACTGAATACACAACTTAGAGCTCCTTTCAAAGCAGACACACAAACACATCTTTTTGTGAAAGTCTTACTTCAGGTCCCTTGGAAAATATATGGGTTTCTTTGAGAACATGAAGTCGATTACGCTTTTGCACTCTGCAAAGAATAGAAGTGATCTTTTGTACATGCCCGTCTGAATTTCACTGCAAAATGCCCTTCTTTTCTGCTTTCTTGAACATTCCCAAAGCATCAGGTGAAAGAGCGTGTTTGAGGAAGAGTGATGCAGTGTGCGTTTTCCTGGCTTTCAAGTGAACTGGGAAACATACTCCTTGTGTTTCCACATTGTCTAAGAAACAACATGAGTCTTGCAAGAGATTGAAACAATGCATCCTAAAACGTATTACCGCAGTGAAAACACACGTTTCTACCAAGACTTGGAAGGAGCAAGCGAAAGAATAGTCGCTGAGTGTTCTTTCGGAGAGAAACACAAGCATTTGTTCCTTCTGGAGTGAGTTTTCAGCCAGGAATTCATATGCGTTTTGTACTGTGCAGAATGTAGCTACCTGCTCTTGAGTTGTGTCATAGAAGCACCTTTCCTGGAGGAGCTTATTGCAACATTCTTTGTTTGGCTAAGTTCTTTAGGGTTGGTTTTGGAAGGTCTTTCAACTTTGTCCAAATCCGCTTCGTATGAAATCTTTTCACAGCGCTCTTTCCAAGTGTCCACAAAGAGCTGCTCCTGGAAACTGTCCACATGCACATCTCCCATGCTGGTGTGCTCGTTTCACTACCTGGATTTTGGTTTTCTCTTCTTTCTTTGAAATGACAAGCCTTCTATCTGCATGCTACACACACCTTGTAGCAGTTCCAGTTTGCAGCATGTTGGTGCTCCTAAAACGCTGTGTAACCTGTGTAGAGTGTGTCACTCTCCAGCACTGAATACACAACTTAGAGCTCCTTTCACCACAGACACGCAAACACATCTTTTTGTGAAAGTCCTACTTCTTTTCACTTGGAAATGTAAGGGTTTCAACGAGAACATGAAGTCAATGACGCTTTTGCACTCTACTACCAAACGAAATGACCTCCTCTACATGCCCGTCTGAGTTTCAGTGCAAAATGCCCTTGTTTTCTGGTTTCTTGAATGTTCTCAACACATTAGGAGAAAGAGCGTGTTTGAGCAAGAGTGATGCAGTGTGCGTTTCCCTAGATTTCAAGTGATTTGCGAAACATACTCCTTAGTTTTCCACATTGTGTAAGAAACATGAGGTTTGCAAGAGATTGAAACAATGCTTCCTAAAACGTATTCCAGCAGTGAAAACACACGTTTCGACAAAGACTTTGAAGGAGCAAGCAAAAGCCTAGTGGCTGAGTGTTCCTTTTGAGAGAAAGACATGCATTTCGTCCTTCTGGAATGAGTTTTCAGCCAGGAATTCGTATGCATTTTGTACTGTGCAGAAAGTAGCTACCTGCTCGGGAGTTGTGTCATAGAAGCACCTTTCTGGAGGAGCTTATTGCAACATTCATTGTTTGGCTCAGTTCTTTAGGGTTGGTTTTGGAAGGTCTTTCAACTTTGTCCAAATCCTGCTTCGTACGAAATTTTTTCACAGCGCTGTTTCCAAGTGTCCACAAAGAGCTGGTGCTTGAAACTGTCCACATGTACATCTCCCATACTGGTGTGCTCGTTCCCCTACCTGGATTTTGGTTTCCTCTTCTTTCTTTGAAACGACAAGCCTTCTTTCTGTATGCTACACACACCTTGTAGCAGTTTCAGTTTGCAGCATGTTGGTCTCCCCAAAATGCTGAGTATTCTATGTATAGTGTGTCATTCTACAGCACTGAATACACAACTTAGAGCTTCTTTCAAAGCAGACACACAAACACATCTTTTTGTGAAAGTCTTACTTCAGGTACCTTGGAAAATATATGGGTTTCTTTGAGAACATGAAGTCGATTACGCTTTTGCACTCTGCAAAGAATAGAAGTGATCTTTTGTACATGCCCGTCTGAATTTCACTGCAAAATGCCCTTCTTTTCTGCTTTCTTGAACATTCCCAAAGCATCAGGTGAAAGAGCGTGTTTGAGGAAGAGTGATGCAGTGTGCGTTTTCCTGGCTTTCAAGTGAACTGGGAAACATACTCCTTGTGTTTCCACATTGTCTAAGAAACAACATGAGTCTTGCAAGAGATTGAAACAATGCATCCTAAAACGTATTACCGGAGTGAAAAAACACGTTTCTACCAAGACTTGGAAGGAGCAAGCGAAAGAATAGTCGCTGAGTGTTCTTTCGGAGAGAAACACAAGCATTTGTTCCTTCTGGAGTGAGTTTTCAGCCAGGAATTCATATGCATTTTGTACTGTGCAGAATGTAGCTACCTGCTCTTGAGTTGTGTCATGGAAGCACCTTTCCTGGAGGAGCTTATTGCAACATTCTTTGTTTGGCTAAGTTCTTTAGGGTTGGTTTTGGAAGGTCTTTCAACTTTGTCCAAATCCGCTTCGTATGAAATCTTTTCACAGCGCTCTTTCCAAGTGTCCACAAAGAGCTGCTCCTGGAAACTGTCCACATGCACATCTCCCATGCTGGTGTGCTCGTTTCACTACCTGGATTTTGGTTTTCTCTTCTTTCTTTGAAATGACAAGCCTTCTTTCTGCATGCTACACACACCTTGTAGCAGTTCCAGTTTGCAGCATGTTGGTGCTCCTAAAACGCTGTGTAACCTGTGTAGAGTGTGTCACTCTCCAGCACTGAATACACAACTTAGAGCTCCTTTCACCACAGACACGCAAACACATCTTTTTGTGAAAGTCCTACTTCTTTTCACTTGGAAATGTAAGGGTTTCAACGAGAACATGAAGTCAATGATGCTTTTGCACTCTACTACCAAACGAAATGACCTCTTCTACATGCCCGTCTGAGTTTCAGTGCAAAATGCCCTTGTTTTCTGGTTTCTTGAATGTTCTCAACACATTAGGAGAAAGAGCGTGTTTGAGCAAGAGTGATGCAGTGTGCGTTTCCCTAGATTTCAAGTGATTTGCGAAACATACTCCTTAGTTTTCCACATTGTGTAAGAAACATGAGGTTTGCAAGAGATTGAAACAATGCTTCCTAAAACGTATTCCAGCAGTGAAAACACACGTTTCGACAAAGCCTTTGAAGGAGCAAGCAAAAGCCTAGTGGCTGAGTGTTCCTTTTGAGAGAAAGACATGCATTTCGTCCTTCTGGAATGAGTTTTCAGCCAGGAATTCGTATGCATTTTGTACTGTGCAGAAAGTAGCTACCTGCTCGGGAGTTGTGTCATAGAAGCACCTTTCTGGAGGAGCTTATTGCAACATTCATTGTTTGGCTCAGTTCTTTAGGGTTGATTTTGGAAGGTCTTTCAACTTTGTCCAAATCCTGCTTCGTACGAAATTTTTTCACAGCGCTGTTTCCAAGTGTCCACAAAGAGCTGGTGCTTGAAACTGTCCACATGTACATCTCCCATACTGGTGTGCTCGTTCCCCTACCTGGATTTTGGTTTCCTCTTCTTTCTTTGAAACGACAAGCCTTCTTTCTGTATGCTACACACACCTTGTAGCAGTTTCAGTTTGCAGCATGTTGGTCTCCCCAAAATGCTGAGTATTCTATGTAGAGTGTGTCTTTCTACAGCACTGAATACACAACTTAGAGCTCCTTTCAAAGCAGACACACAAACGCATCTTTTTGTGAAAGTCTTACTTCAGGTACCTTGGAAAATATATGGGTTTCTTTGAGAACATGAAGTCGATTACGCTTTTGCACTCTGCAAAGAATAGAAGTGATCTTTTGTACATGCCCGTCTGAATTTCACTGCAAAATGCCCTTCTTTTCTGCTTTCTTGAACATTCCCAAAGCATCAGGTGAAAGAGCGTGTTTGAGGAAGAGTGATGCAGTGTGCGTTTTCCTGGCTTTCAAGTGAACTGGGAAACATACTCCTTGTGTTTCCACATTGTCTAAGAAACAACATGAGTCTTGCAAGAGATTGAAACAATGCATCCTAAAACGTATTACCGCAGTGAAAACACACGTTTCTACCAAGACTTGGAAGGAGCAAGCGAAAGAATAGTCGCTGAGTGTTCTTTCGGAGAGAAACACAAGCATTTGTTCCTTCTGGAGTGAGTTTTCAGCCAGGAATTCATATGCATTTTGTACTGTGCAGAATGTAGCTACCTGCTCTTGAGTTGTGTCATAGAAGCACCTTTCCTGGAGGAGCTTATTGCAACATTCTTTGTTTGGCTAAGTTCTTTAGGGTTGGTTTTGGAAGGTCTTTCATCTTTGTCCAAATCCGCTTCGTATGAAATCTTTTCACAGCGCTCTTTCCAAGTGTCCACAAAGAGCTGCTCCTGGAAACTGTCCACATGCACATCTCCCATGCTGGTGTGCTCGTTTCACTACCTGGATTTTGGTTTTCTCTTCTTTCTTTGAAATGACAAGCCTTCTTTCTGCATGCTACACACACCTTGTAGCAGTTCCAGTTTGCAGCATGTTGGTGCTCCTAAAACGCTGTGTAACCTGTGTAGAGTGTGTCACTCTCCAGCACTGAATACACAACTTAGAGCTCCTTTCACCACAGACACGCAAACACATCTTTTTGTGAAAGTCCTACTTCTTTTCACTTGGAAATGTAAGGGTTTCAACGAGAACATGAAGTCAATGATGCTTTTGCACTCTACTACCAAACGAAATGACCTCTTCTACATGCCCGTCTGAGGTTCAGTGCAAAATGCCCTTGTTTTCTGGTTTCTTGAATGTTCTCAACACATTAGGAGAAAGAGCGTGTTTGAGCAAGAGTGATGCAGTGTGCGTTTCCCTAGATTTCAAGTGATTTGCGAAACATACTCCTTAGTTTTCCACATTGTGTAAGAAACATGAGGTTTGCAAGAGATTGAAACAATGCTTCCTAAAACGTATTCCAGCAGTGAAAACACACGTTTCGACAAAGACTTTGAAGGAGCAAGCAAAAGCCTAGTGGCTGAGTGTTCCTTTTGAGAGAAAGACATGCATTTCGTCCTTCTGGAATGAGTTTTCAGCCAGGAATTCGTATGCATTTTGTACTGTGCAGAAAGTAGCTACCTGCTCGGGAGTTGTGTCATAGAAGCACCTTTCTGGAGGAGCTTATTGCAACATTCATTGTTTGGCTCAGTTCTTTAGGGTTGGTTTTGGAAGGTCTTTCAACTTTGTCCAAATCCTGCTTCGTACGAAATTTTTTCACAGCGCTGTTTCCAAGTGTCCACAAAGAGCTGGTGCTTGAAACTGTCCACATGTACATCTCCCATACTGGTGTGCTCGTTCCCCTACCTGGATTTTGGTTTCCTCTTCTTTCTTTGAAACGACAAGCCTTCTTTCTGTATGCTACACACACCTTGTAGCAGTTTCAGTTTGCAGCATGTTGGTCTCCCCAAAATGCTGAGTATTCTATGTAGAGTGTGTCATTCTACAGCACTGAATACACAACTTAGAGCTCCTTTCAAAGCAGACACACAAACACATCTTTTTGTGAAAGTCTTACTTCAGGTCCCTTGGAAAATATATGGGTTTCTTTGAGAACATGAAGTCGATTACGCTTTTGCACTCTGCAAAGAATAGAAGTGATCTTTTGTACATGCCCGTCTGAATTTCACTGCAAAATGCCCTTCTTTTCTGCTTTCTTGAACATTCCCAAAGCATCAGGTGAAAGAGCGTGTTTGAGGAAGAGTGATGCAGTGTGCGTTTTCCTGGCTTTCAAGTGAACTGGGAAACATACTCCTTGTGTTTCCACATTGTCTAAGAAACAACATGAGTCTTGCAAGAGATTGAAACAATGCATCCTAAAACGTATTACCGCAGTGAAAACACACGTTTCTACCAAGACTTGGAAGGAGCAAGCGAAAGAATAGTCGCTGAGTGTTCTTTCGGAGAGAAACACAAGCATTTGTTCCTTCTGGAGTGAGTTTTCAGCCAGGAATTCATATGCGTTTTGTACTGTGCAGAATGTAGCTACCTGCTCTTGAGTTGTGTCATAGAAGCACCTTTCCTGGAGGAGCTTATTGCAACATTCTTTGTTTGGCTAAGTTCTTTAGGGTTGGTTTTGGAAGGTCTTTCAACTTTGTCCAAATCCGCTTCGTATGAAATCTTTTCACAGCGCTCTTTCCAAGTGTCCACAAAGAGCTGCTCCTGGAAACTGTCCACATGCACATCTCCCATGCTGGTGTGCTCGTTTCACTACCTGGATTTTGGTTTTCTCTTCTTTCTTTGAAATGACAAGCCTTCTTTCTGCATGCTACACACACCTTGTAGCAGTTCCAGTTTGCAGCATGTTGGTGCTCCTAAAACGCTGTGTAACCTGTGTAGAGTGTGTCACTCTCCAGCACTGAATACACAACTTAGAGCTCCTTTCACCACAGACACGCAAACACATCTTTTTGTGAAAGTCCTACTTCTTTTCACTTGGAAATGTAAGGGTTTCAACGAGAACATGAAGTCAATGATGCTTTTGCACTCTACTACCAAACGAAATGACCTCCTCTACATGCCCGTCTGAGTTTCAGTGCAAAATGCCCTTGTTTTCTGGTTTCTTGAATGTTCTCAACACATTAGGAGAAAGAGCGTGTTTGAGCAAGAGTGATGCAGTGTGCGTTTCCCTAGATTTCAAGTGATTTGCGAAACATACTCCTTAGTTTTCCACATTGTGTAAGAAACATGAGGTTTGCAAGAGATTGAAACAATGCTTCCTAAAACGTATTCCAGCAGTGAAAACACACGTTTCGACAAAGACTTTGAAGGAGCAAGCAAAAGCCTAGTGGCTGAGTGTTCCTTTTGAGAGAAAGACATGCATTTCGTCCTTCTGGAATGAGTTTTCAGCCAGGAATTCGTATGCATTTTGTACTGTGCAGAAAGTAGCTACCTGCTCGGGAGTTGTGTCATAGAAGCACCTTTCTGGAGGAGCTTATTGCAACATTCATTGTTTGGCTCAGTTCTTTAGGGTTGGTTTTGGAAGGTCTTTCAACTTTGTCCAAATCCTGCTTCGTACGAAATTTTTTCACAGCTCTGTTTCCAAGTGTCCACAAAGAGCTGGTGCTTGAAACTGTCCACATGTACATCTCCCATACTGGTGTGCTCGTTCCCCTACCTGGATTTTGGTTTCCTCTTCTTTCTTTGAAACGACAAGCCTTCTTTCTGTATGCTACACACACCTTGTAGCAGTTTCAGTTTGGAGCATGTTGGTCTCCCCAAAATGCTGAGTATTCTATGTAGAGTGTGTCATTCTACAGCACTGAATACACAACTTAGAGCTCCTTTCAAAGCAGACACACAAACACATCTTTTTGTGAAAGTCTTACTTCAGGTCCCTTGGAAAATATATGGGTTTCTTTGAGAACATGAAGTCGATTACGCTTTTGCACTCTGCAAAGAATAGAAGTGATCTTTTGTACATGCCCGTCTGAATTTCACTGCAAAATGCCCTTCTTTTCTGCTTTCTTGAACATTCCCAAAGCATCAGGTGAAAGAGCGTGTTTGAGGAAGAGTGATGCAGTGTGCGTTTTCCTGGCTTTCAAGTGAATTGGGAAACATACTCCTTGTGTTTCCACATTGTCTAAGAAACAACATGAGTCTTGCAAGAGATTGAAACAATGCATCCTAAAACGTATTACCGCAGTGAAAACACACGTTTCTACCAAGACTTGGAAGGAGCAAGCGAAAGAATAGTCGCTGAGTGTTCTTTCGGAGAGAAACACAAGCATTTGTTCCTTCTGGAGTGAGTTTTCAGCCAGGAATTCATATGCGTTTTGTACTGTGCAGAATGTAGCTACCTGCTCTTGAGTTGTGTCATAGAAGCACCTTTCCTGGAGGAGCTTATTGCAACATTCTTTGTTTGGCTAAGTTCTTTAGGGTTGGTTTTGGAAGGTCTTTCAACTTTGTCCAAATCCGCTTCGTATGAAATCTTTTCACAGCGCTCTTTCCAAGTGTCCACAAAGAGCTGCTCCTGGAAACTGTCCACATGCACATCTCCCATGCTGGTGTGCTCGTTTCACTACCTGGATTTTGGTTTTCTCTTCTTTCTTTGAAATGACAAGCCTTCTATCTGCATGCTACACACACCTTGTAGCAGTTCCAGTTTGCAGCATGTTGGTGCTCCTAAAACGCTGTGTAACCTGTGTAGAGTGTGTCACTCTCCAGCACTGAATACACAACTTAGAGCTCCTTTCACCACAGACACGCAAACACATCTTTTTGTGAAAGTCCTACTTCTTTTCACTTGGAAATGTAAGGGTTTCAACGAGAACATGAAGTCAATGACGCTTTTGCACTCTACTACCAAACGAAATGACCTCCTCTACATGCCCGTCTGAGTTTCAGTGCAAAATGCCCTTGTTTTCTGGTTTCTTGAATGTTCTCAACACATTAGGAGAAAGAGCGTGTTTGAGCAAGAGTGATGCAGTGTGCGTTTCCCTAGATTTCAAGTGATTTGCGAAACATACTCCTTAGTTTTCCACATTGTGTAAGAAACATGAGGTTTGCAAGAGATTGAAACAATGCTTCCTAAAACGTATTCCAGCAGTGAAAACACACGTTTCGACAAAGACTTTGAAGGAGCAAGCAAAAGCCTAGTGGCTGAGTGTTCCTTTTGAGAGAAAGACATGCATTTCGTCCTTCTGGAATGAGTTTTCAGCCAGGAATTCGTATGCATTTTGTACTGTGCAGAAAGTAGCTACCTGCTCGGGAGTTGTGTCATAGAAGCACCTTTCTGGAGGAGCTTATTGCAACATTCATTGTTTGGCTCAGTTCTTTAGGGTTGGTTTTGGAAGGTCTTTCAACTTTGTCCAAATCCTGCTTCGTACGAAATTTTTTCACAGCTCTGTTTCCAAGTGTCCACGAAGAGCTGGTGCTTGAAACTGTCCACATGTACATCTCCCATACTGGTGTGCTCGTTCCCCTACCTGGATTTTGGTTTCCTCTTCTTTCTTTGAAACGACAAGCCTTCTTTCTGTATGCTACACACACCTTGTAGCAGTTTCAGTTTGGAGCATGTTGGTCTCCCCAAAATGCTGAGTATTCTATGTAGAGTGTGTCATTCTACAGCACTGAATACACAACTTAGAGCTCCTTTCAAAGCAGACACACAAACACATCTTTTTGTGAAAGTCTTACTTCAGGTCCCTTGGAAAATATATGGGTTTCTTTGAGAACATGAAGTCGATTACGCTTTTGCACTCTGCAAAGAATAGAAGTGATCTTTTGTACATGCCCGTCTGAATTTCACTGCAAAATGCCCTTCTTTTCTGCTTTCTTGAACATTCCCAAAGCATCAGGTGAAAGAGCGTGTTTGAGGAAGAGTGATGCAGTGTGCGTTTTCCTGGCTTTCAAGTGAATTGGGAAACATACTCCTTGTGTTTCCACATTGTCTAAGAAACAACATGAGTCTTGCAAGAGATTGAAACAATGCATCCTAAAACGTATTACCGCAGTGAAAACACACGTTTCTACCAAGACTTGGAAGGAGCAAGCGAAAGAATAGTCGCTGAGTGTTCTTTCGGAGAGAAACACAAGCATTTGTTCCTTCTGGAGTGAGTTTTCAGCCAGGAATTCATATGCGTTTTGTACTGTGCAGAATGTAGCTACCTGCTCTTGAGTTGTGTCATAGAAGCACCTTTCCTGGAAGAGCTTATTGCAACATTCTTTGTTTGGCTAAGTTCTTTAGGGTTGGTTTTGGAAGGTCTTTCAACTTTGTCCAAATCCGCTTCGTATGAAATCTTTTCACAGCGCTCTTTCCAAGTGTCCACAAAGAGCTGCTCCTGGAAACTGTCCACATGCACATCTCCCATGCTGGTGTGCTCGTTTCACTACCTGGATTTTGGTTTTCTCTTCTTTCTTTGAAATGACAAGCCTTCTATCTGCATGCTACACACACCTTGTAGCAGTTCCAGTTTGCAGCATGTTGGTGCTCCTAAAACGCTGTGTAACCTGTGTAGAGTGTGTCACTCTCCAGCACTGAATACACAACTTAGAGCTCCTTTCACCACAGACACGCAAACACATCTTTTTGTGAAAGTCCTACTTCTTTTCACTTGGAAATGTAAGGGTTTCAACGAGAACATGAAGTCAATGACGCTTTTGCACTCTACTACCAAACGAAATGACCTCCTCTACATGCCCGTCTGAGTTTCAGTGCAAAATGCCCTTGTTTTCTGGTTTCTTGAATGTTCTCAACACATTAGGAGAAAGAGCGTGTTTGAGCAAGAGTGATGCAGTGTGCGTTTCCCTAGATTTCAAGTGATTTGCGAAACATACTCCTTAGTTTTCCACATTGTGTAAGAAACATGAGGTTTGCAAGAGATTGAAACAATGCTTCCTAAAACGTATTCCAGCAGTGAAAACACACGTTTCGACAAAGACTTTGAAGGAGCAAGCAAAAGCCTAGTGGCTGAGTGTTCCTTTTGAGAGAAAGACATGCATTTCGTCCTTCTGGAATGAGTTTTCAGCCAGGAATTCGTATGCATTTTGTACTGTGCAGAAAGTAGCTACCTGCTCGGGAGTTGTGTCATAGAAGCACCTTTCTGGAGGAGCTTATTGCAACATTCATTGTTTGGCTCAGTTCTTTAGGGTTGGTTTTGGAAGGTCTTTCAACTTTGTCCAAATCCTGCTTCGTACGAAATTTTTTCACAGCGCTGTTTCCAAGTGTCCACAAAGAGCTGGTGCTTGAAACTGTCCACATGTACATCTCCCATACTGGTGTGCTCGTTCCCCTACCTGGATTTTGGTTTCCTCTTCTTTCTTTGAAACGACAAGCCTTCTTTCTGTATGCTACACACACCTTGTAGCAGTTTCAGTTTGCAGCATGTTGGTCTCCCCAAAATGCTGAGTATTCTATGTAGAGTGTGTCATTCTACAGCACTGAATACACAACTTAGAGCTTCTTTCAAAGCAGACACACAAACACATCTTTTTGTGAAAGTCTTACTTCAGGTCCCTTGGAAAATATATGGGTTTCTTTGAGAACATGAAGTCGATTACGCTTTTGCACTCTGCAAAGAATAGAAGTGATCTTTTGTACATGCCCGTCTGAATTTCACTGCAAAATGCCCTTCTTTTCTGCTTTCTTGAACATTCCCAAAGCATCAGGTGAAAGAGCGTGTTTGAGGAAGAGTGATGCAGTGTGCGTTTTCCTGGCTTTCAAGTGAACTGGGAAACATACTCCTTGTGTTTCCACATTGTCTAAGAAACAACATGAGTCTTGCAAGAGATTGAAACAATGCATCCTAAAACGTATTACCGGAGTGAAAAAACACGTTTCTACCAAGACTTGGAAGGAGCAAGCGAAAGAATAGTCGCTGAGTGTTCTTTCGGAGAGAAACACAAGCATTTGTTCCTTCTGGAGTGAGTTTTCAGCCAGGAATTCATATGCATTTTGTACTGTGCAGAATGTAGCTACCTGCTCTTGAGTTGTGTCATGGAAGCACCTTTCCTGGAGGAGCTTATTGCAACATTCTTTGTTTGGCTAAGTTCTTTAGGGTTGGTTTTGGAAGGTCTTTCAACTTTGTCCAAATCCGCTTCGTATGAAATCTTTTCACAGCGCTCTTTCCAAGTGTCCACAAAGAGCTGCTCCTGGAAACTGTCCACATGCACATCTCCCATGCTGGTGTGCTCGTTTCACTACCTGGATTTTGGTTTTCTCTTCTTTCTTTGAAATGACAAGCCTTCTTTCTGCATGCTACACACACCTTGTAGCAGTTCCAGTTTGCAGCATGTTGGTGCTCCTAAAACGCTGTGTAACCTGTGTAGAGTGTGTCACTCTCCAGCACTGAATACACAACTTAGAGCTCCTTTCACCACAGACACGCAAACACATCTTTTTGTGAAAGTCCTACTTCTTTTCACTTGGAAATGTAAGGGTTTCAACGAGAACATGAAGTCAATGATGCTTTTGCACTCTACTACCAAACGAAATGACCTCTTCTACATGCCCGTCTGAGGTTCAGTGCAAAATGCCCTTGTTTTCTGGTTTCTTAAATGTTCTCAACACATTAGGAGAAAGAGCGTGTTTGAGCAAGAGTGATGCAGTGTGCGTGTCCCTAGATTTCAAGTGATTTGCGAAACATACTCCTTAGTTTTCCACATTGTGTAAGAAACATGAGGTTTGCAAGAGATTGAAACAATGCTTCCTAAAACGTATTCCAGCAGTGAAAACACACGTTTCGACAAAGCCTTTGAAGGAGCAAGCAAAAGCCTAGTGGCTGAGTGTTCCTTTTGAGAGAAAGACATGCATTTCGTCCTTCTGGAATGAGTTTTCAGCCAGGAATTCGTATGCATTTTGTACTGTGCAGAAAGTAGCTACCTGCTCGGGAGTTGTGTCATAGAAGCACCTTTCTGGAGGAGCTTATTGCAACATTCATTGTTTGGCTCAGTTCTTTAGGGTTGGTTTTGGAAGGTCTTTCAACTTTGTCCAAATCCTGCTTCGTACGAAATTTTTTCACAGCGCTGTTTCCAAGTGTCCACAAAGAGCTGGTGCTTGAAACTGTCCACATGTACATCTCCCATACTGGTGTGCTCGTTCCCCTACCTGGATTTTGGTTTCCTCTTCTTTCTTTGAAACGACAAGCCTTCTTTCTGTATGCTACACACACCTTGTAGCAGTTTCAGTTTGCAGCATGTTGGTCTCCCCAAAATGCTGAGTATTCTATGTAGAGTGTGTCTTTCTACAGCACTGAATACACAACTTAGAGCTCCTTTCAAAGCAGACACACAAACGCATCTTTTTGTGAAAGTCTTACTTCAGGTACCTTGGAAAATATATGGGTTTCTTTGAGAACATGAAGTCGATTACGCTTTTGCACTCTGCAAAGAATAGAAGTGATCTTTTGTACATGCCCGTCTGAATTTCACTGCAAAATGCCCTTCTTTTCTGCTTTCTTGAACATTCCCAAAGCATCAGGTGAAAGAGCGTGTTTGAGGAAGAGTGATGCAGTGTGCGTTTTCCTGGCTTTCAAGTGAACTGGGAAACATACTCCTTGTGTTTCCACATTGTCTAAGAAACAACATGAGTCTTGCAAGAGATTGAAACAATGCATCCTAAAACGTATTACCGCAGTGAAAACACACGTTTCTACCAAGACTTGGAAGGAGCAAGCGAAAGAATAGTCGCTGAGTGTTCTTTCGGAGAGAAACACAAGCATTTGTTCCTTCTGGAGTGAGTTTTCAGCCAGGAATTCATATGCGTTTTGTACTGTGCAGAATGTAGCTACCTGCTCTTGAGTTGTGTCATAGAAGCACCTTTCCTGGAGGAGCTTATTGCAACATTCTTTGTTTGGCTAAGTTCTTTAGGGTTGGTTTTGGAAGGTCTTTCATCTTTGTCCAAATCCGCTTCGTATGAAATCTTTTCACAGCGCTCTTTCCAAGTGTCCACAAAGAGCTGCTCCTGGAAACTGTCCACATGCACATCTCCCATGCTGGTGTGCTCGTTTCACTACCTGGATTTTGGTTTTCTCTTCTTTCTTTGAAATGACAAGCCTTCTTTCTGCATGCTACACACACCTTGTAGCAGTTCCAGTTTGCAGCATGTTGGTGCTCCTAAAACGCTGTGTAACCTGTGTAGAGTGTGTCACTCTCCAGCACTGAATACACAACTTAGAGCTCCTTTCACCACAGACACGCAAACACATCTTTTTGTGAAAGTCCTACTTCTTTTCACTTGGAAATGTAAGGGTTTCAACGAGAACATGAAGTCAATGATGCTTTTGCACTCTACTACCAAACGAAATGAACTCCTCTACATGCCCGTCTGAGTTTCAGTGCAAAATGCCCTTGTTTTCTGGTTTCTTGAATGTTCTCAACACATTAGGAGAAAGAGCGTGTTTGAGCAAGAGCGATGCAGTGTGCGTTTCCCTAGATTTCAAGTGATTTGCGAAACATACTCCTTAGTTTTCCACATTGTGTAAGAAACATGAGGTTTGCAAGAGATTGAAACAATGCTTCCTAAAACGTATTCCAGCAGTGAAAACACACGTTTCGACAAAGACTTTGAAGGAGCAAGCAAAAGCCTAGTGGCTGAGTGTTCCTTTTGAGAGAAAGACATGCATTTCGTCCTTCTGGAATGAGTTTTCAGCCAGGAATTCGTATGCATTTTGTACTGTGCAGAAAGTAGCTACCTGCTCGGGAGTTGTGTCATAGAAGCACCTTTCTGGAGGAGCTTATTGCAACATTCATTGTTTGGCTCAGTTCTTTAGGGTTGGTTTTGGAAGGTCTTTCAACTTTGTCCAAATCCTGCTTCGTACGAAATTTTTTCACAGCGCTGTTTCCAAGTGTCCACAAAGAGCTGGTGCTTGAAACTGTCCACATGTACATCTCCCATACTGGTGTGCTCGTTCCCCTACCTGGATTTTGGTTTCCTCTTCTTTCTTTGAAACGACAAGCCTTCTTTCTGTATGCTACACACACCTTGTAGCAGTTTCAGTTTGCAGCATGTTGGTCTCCCCAAAATGCTGAGTATTCTATGTAGAGTGTGTCATTCTACAGCACTGAATACACAACTTAGAGCTCCTTTCAAAGCAGACACACAAACACATCTTTTTGTGAAAGTCTTACTTCAGGTCCCTTGGAAAATATATGGGTTTCTTTGAGAACATGAAGTCGATTACGCTTTTGCACTCTGCAAAGAATAGAAGTGATCTTTTGTACATGCCCGTCTGAATTTCACTGCAAAATGCCCTTCTTTTCTGCTTTCTTGAACATTCCCAAAGCATCAGGTGAAAGAGCGTGTTTGAGGAAGAGTGATGCAGTGTGCGTTTTCCTGGCTTTCAAGTGAACTGGGAAACATACTCCTTGTGTTTCCACATTGTCTAAGAAACAACATGAGTCTTGCAAGAGATTGAAACAATGCATCCTAAAACGTATTACCGCAGTGAAAACACACGTTTCTACCAAGACTTGGAAGGAGCAAGCGAAAGAATAGTCGCTGAGTGTTCTTTCGGAGAGAAACACAAGCATTTGTTCCTTCTGGAGTGAGTTTTCAGCCAGGAATTCATATGCGTTTTGTACTGTGCAGAATGTAGCTACCTGCTCTTGAGTTGTGTCATAGAAGCACCTTTCCTGGAGGAGCTTATTGCAACATTCTTTGTTTGGCTAAGTTCTTTAGGGTTGGTTTTGGAAGGTCTTTCAACTTTGTCCAAATCCGCTTCGTATGAAATCTTTTCACAGCGCTCTTTCCAAGTGTCCACAAAGAGCTGCTCCTGGAAACTGTCCACATGCACATCTCCCATGCTGGTGTGCTCGTTTCACTACCTGGATTTTGGTTTTCTCTTCTTTCTTTGAAATGACAAGCCTTCTTTCTGCATGCTACACACACCTTGTAGCAGTTCCAGTTTGCAGCATGTTGGTGCTCCTAAAACGCTGTGTAACCTGTGTAGAGTGTGTCACTCTCCAGCACTGAATACACAACTTAGAGCTCCTTTCACCACAGACACGCAAACACATCTTTTTGTGAAAGTCCTACTTCTTTTCACTTGGAAATGTAAGGGTTTCAACGAGAACATGAAGTCAATGATGCTTTTGCACTCTACTACCAAACGAAATGACCTCCTCTACATGCCCGTCTGAGTTTCAGTGCAAAATGCCCTTGTTTTCTGGTTTCTTGAATGTTCTCAACACATTAGGAGAAAGAGCGTGTTTGAGCAAGAGCGATGCAGTGTGCGTTTCCCTAGATTTCAAGTGATTTGCGAAACATACTCCTTAGTTTTCCACATTGTGTAAGAAACATGAGGTTTGCAAGAGATTGAAACAATGCTTCCTAAAACGTATTCCAGCAGTGAAAACACACGTTTCGACAAAGACTTTGAAGGAGCAAGCAAAAGCCTAGTGGCTGAGTGTTCCTTTTGAGAGAAAGACATGCATTTCGTCCTTCTGGAATGAGTTTTCAGCCAGGAATTCGTATGCATTTTGTACTGTGCAGAAAGTAGCTACCTGCTCGGGAGTTGTGTCATAGAAGCACCTTTCTGGAGGAGCTTATTGCAACATTCATTGTTTGGCTCAGTTCTTTAGGGTTGGTTTTGGAAGGTCTTTCAACTTTGTCCAAATCCTGCTTCGTACGAAATTTTTTCACAGCGCTGTTTCCAAGTGTCCACAAAGAGCTGGTGCTTGAAACTGTCCACATGTACATCTCCCATACTGGTGTGCTCGTTCCCCTACCTGGATTTTGGTTTCCTCTTCTTTCTTTGAAACGACAAGCCTTCTTTCTGTATGCTACACACACCTTGTAGCAGTTTCAGTTTGCAGCATGTTGGTCTCCCCAAAATGCTGAGTATTCTATGTAGAGTGTGTCATTCTACAGCACTGAATACACAACTTAGAGCTCCTTTCAAAGCAGACACACAAACACATCTTTTTGTGAAAGTCTTACTTCAGGTCCCTTGGAAAATATATGGGTTTCTTTGAGAACATGAAGTCGATTACGCTTTTGCACTCTGCAAAGAATAGAAGTGATCTTTTGTACATGCCCGTCTGAATTTCACTGCAAAATGCCCTTCTTTTCTGCTTTCTTGAACATTCCCAAAGCATCAGGTGAAAGAGCGTGTTTGAGGAAGAGTGATGCAGTGTGCGTTTTCCTGGCTTTCAAGTGAACTGGGAAACATACTCCTTGTGTTTCCACATTGTCTAAGAAACAACATGAGTCTTGCAAGAGATTGAAACAATGCATCCTAAAACGTATTACCGCAGTGAAAACACACGTTTCTACCAAGACTTGGAAGGAGCAAGCGAAAGAATAGTCGCTGAGTGTTCTTTCGGAGAGAAACACAAGCATTTGTTCCTTCTGGAGTGAGTTTTCAGCCAGGAATTCATATGCGTTTTGTACTGTGCAGAATGTAGCTACCTGCTCTTGAGTTGTGTCATAGAAGCACCTTTCCTGGAGGAGCTTATTGCAACATTCTTTGTTTGGCTAAGTTCTTTAGGGTTGGTTTTGGAAGGTCTTTCAACTTTGTCCAAATCCGCTTCGTATGAAATCTTTTCACAGCGCTCTTTCCAAGTGTCCACAAAGAGCTGCTCCTGGAAACTGTCCACATGCACATCTCCCATGCTGGTGTGCTCGTTTCACTACCTGGATTTTGGTTTTCTCTTCTTTCTTTGAAATGACAAGCCTTCTTTCTGCATGCTACACACACCTTGTAGCAGTTCCAGTTTGCAGCATGTTGGTGCTCCTAAAACGCTGTGTAACCTGTGTAGAGTGTGTCACTCTCCAGCACTGAATACACAACTTAGAGCTCCTTTCACCACAGACACGCAAACACATCTTTTTGTGAAAGTCCTACTTCTTTTCACTTGGAAATGTAAGGGTTTCAACGAGAACATGAAGTCAATGATGCTTTTGCACTCTACTACCAAACGAAATGACCTCCTCTACATGCCCGTCTGAGTTTCAGTGCAAAATGCCCTTGTTTTCTGGTTTCTTGAATGTTCTCAACACATTAGGAGAAAGAGCGTGTTTGAGCAAGAGCGATGCAGTGTGCGTTTCCCTAGATTTCAAGTGATTTGCGAAACATACTCCTTAGTTTTCCACATTGTGTAAGAAACATGAGGTTTGCAAGAGATTGAAACAATGCTTCCTAAAACGTATTCCAGCAGTGAAAACACACGTTTCGACAAAGACTTTGAAGGAGCAAGCAAAAGCCTAGTGGCTGAGTGTTCCTTTTGAGAGAAAGACATGCATTTCGTCCTTCTGGAATGAGTTTTCAGCCAGGAATTCGTATGCATTTTGTACTGTGCAGAAAGTAGCTACCTGCTCGGGAGTTGTGTCATAGAAGCACCTTTCTGGAGGAGCTTATTGCAACATTCATTGTTTGGCTCAGTTCTTTAGGGTTGGTTTCGGAAGGTCTTTCAACTTTGTCCAAATCCTGCTTCGTACGAAATTTTTTCACAGCGCTGTTTCCAAGTGTCCACAAAGAGCTGGTGCTTGAAACTGTCCACATGTACATCTCCCATACTGGTGTGCTCGTTCCCCTACCTGGATTTTGGTTTCCTCTTCTTTCTTTGAAACGACAAGCCTTCTTTCTGTATGCTACACACACCTTGTAGCAGTTTCAGTTTGCAGCATGTTGGTCTCCCCAAAATGCTGAGTATTCTATGTAGAGTGTGTCATTCTACAGCACTGAATACACAACTTAGAGCTCCTTTCAAAGCAGACACACAAACACATCTTTTTGTGAAAGTCTTACTTCAGGTCCCTTGGAAAATATATGGGTTTCTTTGAGAACATGAAGTCGATTACGCTTTTGCACTCTGCAAAGAATAGAAGTGATCTTTTGTACATGCCCGTCTGAATTTCACTGCAAAATGCCCTTCTTTTCTGCTTTCTTGAACATTCCCAAAGCATCAGGTGAAAGAGCGTGTTTGAGGAAGAGTGATGCAGTGTGCGTTTTCCTGGCTTTCAAGTGAACTGGGAAACATACTCCTTGTGTTTCCACATTGTCTAAGAAACAACATGAGTCTTGCAAGAGATTGAAACAATGCATCCTAAAACGTATTACCGCAGTGAAAACACACGTTTCTACCAAGACTTGGAAGGAGCAAGCGAAAGAATAGTCGCTGAGTGTTCTTTCGGAGAGAAACACAAGCATTTGTTCCTTCTGGAGTGAGTTTTCAGCCAGGAATTCATATGCGTTTTGTACTGTGCAGAATGTAGCTACCTGCTCTTGAGTTGTGTCATAGAAGCACCTTTCCTGGAGGAGCTTATTGCAACATTCTTTGTTTGGCTAAGTTCTTTAGGGTTGGTTTTGGAAGGTCTTTCAACTTTGTCCAAATCTGCTTCGTATGAAATCTTTTCACAGCGCTCTTTCCAAGTGTCCACAAAGAGCTGCTCCTGGAAACTGTCCACATGCACATCTCCCATGCTGGTGTGCTCGTTTCACTACCTGGATTTTGGTTTTCTCTTCTTTCTTTGAAATGACAAGCCTTCTTTCTGCATGCTACACACACCTTGTAGCAGTTCCAGTTTGCAGCATGTTGGTGCTCCTAAAACGCTGTGTAACCTGTGTAGAGTGTGTCACTCTCCAGCACTGAATACACAACTTAGAGCTCCTTTCACCACAGACACGCAAACACATCTTTTTGTGAAAGTCCTACTTCTTTTCACTTGGAAATGTAAGGGTTTCAACGAGAACATGAAGTCAATGATGCTTTTGCACTCTACTACCAAACGAAATGACCTCCTCTACATGCCCGTCTGAGTTTCAGTGCAAAATGCCCTTGTTTTCTGGTTTCTTGAATGTTCTCAACACATTAGGAGAAAGAGCGTGTTTGAGCAAGAGTGATGCAGTGTGCGTTTCCCTAGATTTCAAGTGATTTGCGAAACATACTCCTTAGTTTTCCACATTGTGTAAGAAACATGAGGTTTGCAAGAGATTGAAACAATGCTTCCTAAAACGTATTCCAGCAGTGAAAACACACGTTTCGACAAAGACTTTGAAGGAGCAAGCAAAAGCCTAGTGGCTGAGTGTTCCTTTTGAGAGAAAGACATGCATTTCGTCCTTCTGGAATGAGTTTTCAGCCAGGAATTCGTATGCATTTTGTACTGTGCAGAAAGTAGCTACCTGCTCGGGAGTTGTGTCATAGAAGCACCTTTCTGGAGGAGCTTATTGCAACATTCATTGTTTGGCTCAGTTCTTTAGGGTTGGTTTCGGAAGGTCTTTCAACTTTGTCCAAATCCTGCTTCGTACGAAATTTTTTCACAGCTCTGTTTCCAAGTGTCCACAAAGAGCTGGTGCTTGAAACTGTCCACATGTACATCTCCCATACTGGTGTGCTCGTTCCCCTACCTGGATTTTGGTTTCCTCTTCTTTCTTTGAAACGACAAGCCTTCTTTCTGTATGCTACACACACCTTGTAGCAGTTTCAGTTTGGAGCATGTTGGTCTCCCCAAAATGCTGAGTATTCTATGTAGAGTGTGTCATTCTACAGCACTGAATACACAACTTAGAGCTCCTTTCAAAGCAGACACACAAACACATCTTTTTGTGAAAGTCTTACTTCAGGTCCCTTGGAAAATATATGGGTTTCTTTGAGAACATGAAGTCGATTACGCTTTTGCACTCTGCAAAGAATAGAAGTGATCTTTTGTACATGCCCGTCTGAATTTCACTGCAAAATGCCCTTCTTTTCTGCTTTCTTGAACATTCCCAAAGCATCAGGTGAAAGAGCGTGTTTGAGGAAGAGTGATGCAGTGTGCGTTTTCCTGGCTTTCAAGTGAATTGGGAAACATACTCCTTGTGTTTCCACATTGTCTAAGAAACAACATGAGTCTTGCAAGAGATTGAAACAATGCATCCTAAAACGTATTACCGCAGTGAAAACACACGTTTCTACCAAGACTTGGAAGGAGCAAGCGAAAGAATAGTCGCTGAGTGTTCTTTCGGAGAGAAACACAAGCATTTGTTCCTTCTGGAGTGAGTTTTCAGCCAGGAATTCATATGCGTTTTGTACTGTGCAGAATGTAGCTACCTGCTCTTGAGTTGTGTCATAGAAGCACCTTTACTGGAGGAGCTTATTGCAACATTCTTTGTTTGGCTAAGTTCTTTAGGGTTGGTTTTGGAAGGTCTTTCAACTTTGTCCAAATCCGCTTCGTATGAAATCTTTTCACAGCGCTCTTTCCAAGTGTCCACAAAGAGCTGCTCCTGGAAACTGTCCACATGCACATCTCCCATGCTGGTGTGCTCGTTTCACTACCTGGATTTTGGTTTTCTCTTCTTTCTTTGAAATGACAAGCCTTCTTTCTGCATGCTACACACACCTTGTAGCAGTTCCAGTTTGCAGCATGTTGGTGCTCCTAAAACGCTATGTAACCTGTGTAGAGTGTGTCACTCTCCAGCACTGAATACACAACTTAGAGCTCCTTTCACCACAGACACGCAAACACATCTTTTTGTGAAAGTCCTACTTCTTTTCACTTGGAAATGTAAGGGTTTCAACGAGAACATGAAGTCAATGATGCTTTTGCACTCTACTACCAAACGAAATGACCTCCTCTACATGCCCGTCTGAGTTTCAGTGCAAAATGCCCTTGTTTTCTGGTTTCTTGAATGTTCTCAACACATTAGGAGAAAGAGCGTGTTTGAGCAAGAGTGATGCAGTGTGCGTTTCCCTAGATTTCAAGTGATTTGCGAAACATACTCCTTAGTTTTCCACATTGTGTAAGAAACATGAGGTTTGCAAGAGATTGAAACAATGCTTCCTAAAACGTATTCCAGCAGTGAAAACACACGTTTCGACAAAGACTTTGAAGGAGCAAGCAAAAGCCTAGTGGCTGAGTGTTCCTTTTGAGAGAAAGACATGCATTTCGTCCTTCTGGAATGAGTTTTCAGCCAGGAATTCGTATGCATTTTGTACTGTGCAGAAAGTAGCTACCTGCTCGGGAGTTGTGTCATAGAAGCACCTTTCTGGAGGAGCTTATTGCAACATTCATTGTTTGGCTCAGTTCTTTAGGGTTGGTTTTGGAAGGTCTTTCAACTTTGTCCAAATCCTGCTTCGTACGAAATTTTTTCACAGCTCTGTTTCCAAGTGTCCACAAAGAGCTGGTGCTTGAAACTGTCCACATGTACATCTCCCATACTGGTGTGCTCGTTCCCCTACCTGGATTTTGGTTTCCTCTTCTTTCTTTGAAACGACAAGCCTTCTTTCTGTATGCTACACACACCTTGTAGCAGTTTCAGTTTGGAGCATGTTGGTCTCCCCAAAATGCTGAGTATTCTATGTAGAGTGTGTCATTCTACAGCACTGAATACACAACTTAGAGCTCCTTTCAAAGCAGACACACAAACACATCTTTTTGTGAAAGTCTTACTTCAGGTCCCTTGGAAAATATATGGGTTTCTTTGAGAACATGAAGTCGATTACGCTTTTGCACTCTGCAAAGAATAGAAGTGATCTTTTGTACATGCCCGTCTGAATTTCACTGCAAAATGCCCTTCTTTTCTGCTTTCTTGAACATTCCCAAAGCATCAGGTGAAAGAGCGTGTTTGAGGAAGAGTGATGCAGTGTGCGTTTTCCTGGCTTTCAAGTGAATTGGGAAACATACTCCTTGTGTTTCCACATTGTCTAAGAAACAACATGAGTCTTGCAAGAGATTGAAACAATGCATCCTAAAACGTATTACCGCAGTGAAAACACACGTTTCTACCAAGACTTGGAAGGAGCAAGCGAAAGAATAGTCGCTGAGTGTTCTTTCGGAGAGAAACACAAGCATTTGTTCCTTCTGGAGTGAGTTTTCAGCCAGGAATTCATATGCGTTTTGTACTGTGCAGAATGTAGCTACCTGCTCTTGAGTTGTGTCATAGAAGCACCTTTCCTGGAGGAGCTTATTGCAACATTCTTTGTTTGGCTCAGTTCTTTAGGGTTGGTTTTGGAAGGTCTTTCAACTTTGTCCAAATCCGCTTCGTATGAAATCTTTTCACAGCGCTCTTTCCAAGTGTCCACAAAGAGCTGCTCCTGGAAACTGTCCACATGCACATCTCCCATGCTGGTGTGCTCGTTTCACTACCTGGATTTTGGTTTTCTCTTCTTTCTTTGAAATGACAAGCCTTCTTTCTGCATGCTACACACACCTTGTAGCAGTTCCAGTTTGCAGCATGTTGGTGCTCCTAAAACGCTATGTAACCTGTGTAGAGTGTGTCACTCTCCAGCACTGAATACACAACTTAGAGCTCCTTTCACCACAGACACGCAAACACATCTTTTTGTGAAAGTCCTACTTCTTTTCACTTGGAAATGTAAGGGTTTCAACGAGAACATGAAGTCAATGATGCTTTTGCACTCTACTACCAAACGAAATGACCTCCTCTACATGCCCGTCTGAGTTTCAGTGCAAAATGCCCTTGTTTTCTGGTTTCTTGAATGTTCTCAACACATTAGGAGAAAGAGCGTGTTTGAGCAAGAGTGATGCAGTGTGCGTTTCCCTAGATTTCAAGTGATTTGCGAAACATACTCCTTAGTTTTCCACATTGTGTAAGAAACATGAGGTTTGCAAGAGATTGAAACAATGCTTCCTAAAACGTATTCCAGCAGTGAAAACACACGTTTCGACAAAGACTTTGAAGGAGCAAGCAAAAGCCTAGTGGCTGAGTGTTCCTTTTGAGAGAAAGACATGCATTTCGTCCTTCTGGAATGAGTTTTCAGCCAGGAATTCGTATGCATTTTGTACTGTGCAGAAAGTAGCTACCTGCTCGGGAGTTGTGTCATAGAAGCACCTTTCTGGAGGAGCTTATTGCAACATTCATTGTTTGGCTCAGTTCTTTAGGGTTGGTTTTGGAAGGTCTTTCAACTTTGTCCAAATCCTGCTTCGTACGAAATTTTTTCACAGCTCTGTTTCCAAGTGTCCACAAAGAGCTGGTGCTTGAAACTGTCCACATGTACATCTCCCATACTGGTGTGCTCGTTCCCCTACCTGGATTTTGGTTTCCTCTTCTTTCTTTGAAACGACAAGCCTTCTTTCTGTATGCTACACACACCTTGTAGCAGTTTCAGTTTGCAGCATGTTGGTCTCCCCAAAATGCTGAGTATTCTATGTAGAGTGTGTCATTCTACAGCACTGAATACACAACTTAGAGCTCCTTTCAAAGCAGACACACAAACACATCTTTTTGTGAAAGTCTTACTTCAGGTCCCTTGGAAAATATATGGGTTTCTTTGAGAACATGAAGTCGATTACGCTTTTGCACTCTGCAAAGAATAGAAGTGATCTTTTGTACATGCCCGTCTGAATTTCACTGCAAAATGCCCTTCTTTTCTGCTTTCTTGAACATTCCCAAAGCATCAGGTGAAAGAGCGTGTTTGAGGAAGAGTGATGCAGTGTGCGTTTTCCTGGCTTTCAAGTGAATTGGGAAACATACTCCTTGTGTTTCCACATTGTCTAAGAAACAACATGAGTCTTGCAAGAGATTGAAACAATGCATCCTAAAACGTATTACCGCAGTGAAAACACACGTTTCTACCAAGACTTGGAAGGAGCAAGCGAAAGAATAGTCGCTGAGTGTTCTTTCGGAGAGAAACACAAGCATTTGTTCCTTCTGGAGTGAGTTTTCAGCCAGGAATTCATATGCATTTTGTACTGTGCAGAATGTAGCTACCTGCTCTTGAGTTGTGTCATAGAAGCACCTTTCCTGGAGGAGCTTATTGCAACATTCTTTGTTTGGCTCAGTTCTTTAGGGTTGGTTTTGGAAGGTCTTTCAACTTTGTCCAAATCCGCTTCGTATGAAATCTTTTCACAGCGCTCTTTCCAAGTGTCCACAAAGAGCTGCTCCTGGAAACTGTCCACATGCACATCTCCCATGCTGGTGTGCTCGTTTCACTACCTGGATTTTGGTTTTCTCTTCTTTCTTTGAAATGACAAGCCTTCTTTCTGCATGCTACTCACACCTTGTAGCAGTTCCAGTTTGCAGCATGTTGGTGCTCCTAAAACGCTGTGTAACCTGTGTAGAGTGTGTCACTCTCCAGCACTGAATACACAACTTAGAGCTCCTTTCACCACAGACACGCAAACACATCTTTTTGTGAAAGTCCTACTTCTTTTCACTTGGAAATGTAAGGGTTTCAACGAGAACATGAAGTCAATGATGCTTTTGCACTCTACTACCAAACGAAATGACCTCTTCTACATGCCCGTCTGAGGTTCAGTGCAAAATGCCCTTGTTTTCTGGTTTCTTGAATGTTCTCAACACATTAGGAGAAAGAGCGTGTTTGAGCAAGAGTGATGCAGTGTGCGTTTCCCTAGATTTCAAGTGATTTGCGAAACATACTCCTTAGTTTTCCACATTGTGTAAGAAACATGAGGTTTGCAAGAGATTGAAACAATGCTTCCTAAAACGTATTCCAGCAGTGAAAACACACGTTTCGACAAAGACTTTGAAGGAGCAAGCAAAAGCCTAGTGGCTGAGTGTTCCTTTTGAGAGAAAGACATGCATTTCGTCCTTCTGGAATGAGTTTTCAGCCAGGAATTCGTATGCATTTTGTACTGTGCAGAAAGTAGCTACCTGCTCGGGAGTTGTGTCATAGAAGCACCTTTCTGGAGGAGCTTATTGCAACATTCATTGTTTGGCTCAGTTCTTTAGGGTTGGTTTTGGAAGGTCTTTCAACTTTGTCCAAATCCTGCTTCGTACGAAATTTTTTCACAGCGCTGTTTCCAAGTGTCCACAAAGAGCTGGTGCTTGAAACTGTCCACATGTACATCTCCCATACTGGTGTGCTCGTTCCCCTACCTGGATTTTGGTTTCCTCTTCTTTCTTTGAAACGACAAGCCTTCTTTCTGTATGCTACACACACCTTGTAGCAGTTTCACTTTGCAGCATGTTGGTCTCCCCAAAATGCTGAGTATTCTATGTAGAGTGTGTCATTCTACAGCACTGAATACACAACTTAGAGCTCCTTTCAAAGCAGACACACAAACACATCTTTTTGTGAAAGTCTTACTTCAGGTCCCTTGGAAAATATATGGGTTTCTTTGAGAACATGAAGTCGATTACGCTTTTGCACTCTGCAAAGAATAGAAGTGATCTTTTGTACATGCCCGTCTGAATTTCACTGCAAAATGCCCTTCTTTTCTGCTTTCTTGAACATTCCCAAAGCATCAGGTGAAAGAGCGTGTTTGAGGAAGAGTGATGCAGTGTGCGTTTTCCTGGCTTTCAAGTGAATTGGGAAACATACTCCTTGTGTTTCCACATTGTCTAAGAAACAACATGAGTCTTGCAAGAGATTGAAACAATGCATCCTAAAACGTATTACCGCAGTGAAAACACACGTTTCTACCAAGACTTGGAAGGAGCAAGCGAAAGAATAGTCGCTGAGTGTTCTTTCGGAGAGAAACACAAGCATTTGTTCCTTCTGGAGTGAGTTTTCAGCCAGGAATTCATATGCGTTTTGTACTGTGCAGAATGTAGCTACCTGCTCTTGAGTTGTGTCATGGAAGCACCTTTACTGGAGGAGCTTATTGCAACATTCTTTGTCTGGCTAAGTTCTTTAGGGTTGGTTTTGGAAGGTCTTTCAACTTTGTCCAAATCCGCTTCGTATGAAATCTTTTCACAGCGCTCTTTCCAAGTGTCCACAAAGAGCTGCTCCTGGAAACTGTCCACATGCACATCTCCCATGCTGGTGTGCTCGTTTCACTACCTGGATTTTGGTTTTCTCTTCTTTCTTTGAAATGACAAGCCTTCTTTCTGCATGCTACACACACCTTGTAGCAGTTCCAGTTTGCAGCATGTTGGTGCTCCTAAAACGCTGTGTAACCTGTGTAGAGTGTGTCACTCTCCAGCACTGAATACACAACTTAGAGCTCCTTTCACCACAGACACGCAAACACATCTTTTTGTGAAAGTCCTACTTCTTTTCACTTGGAAATGTAAGGGTTTCAACGAGAACATGAAGTCAATGATGCTTTTGCACTCTACTACCAAACGAAATGACCTCCTCTACATGCCCGTCTGAGTTTCAGTGCAAAATGCCCTTGTTTTCTGGTTTCTTGAATGTTCTCAACACATTAGGAGAAAGAGCGTGTTTGAGCAAGAGTGATGCAGTGTGCGTTTCCCTAGATTTCAAGTGATTTGCGAAACATACTCCTTAGTTTTCCACATTGTGTAAGAAACATGAGGTTTGCAAGAGATTGAAACAATGCTTCCTAAAACGTATTCCAGCAGTGAAAACACACGTTTCGACAAAGACTTTGAAGGAGCAAGCAAAAGCCTAGTGGCTGAGTGTTCCTTTTGAGAGAAAGACATGCATTTCGTCCTTCTGGAATGAGTTTTCAGCCAGGAATTCGTATGCATTTTGTACTGTGCAGAAAGTAGCTACCTGCTCGGGAGTTGTGTCATAGAAGCACCTTTCTGGAGGAGCTTATTGCAACATTCATTGTTTGGCTCAGTTCTTTAGGGTTGGTTTTGGAAGGTCTTTCAACTTTGTCCAAATCCTGCTTCGTACGAAATTTTTTCACAGCGCTGTTTCCAAGTGTCCACAAAGAGCTGGTGCTTGAAACTGTCCACATGTACATCTCCCATACTGGTGTGCTCGTTCCCCTACCTGGATTTTGGTTTCCTCTTCTTTCTTTGAAACGACAAGCCTTCTTTCTGTATGCTACACACACCTTGTAGCAGTTTCAGTTTGCAGCATGTTGGTCTCCCCAAAATGCTGAGTATTCTATGTAGAGTGTGTCATTCTACAGCACTGAATACACAACTTAGAGCTCCTTTCAAAGCAGACACACAAACACATCTTTTTGTGAAAGTCTTACTTCAGGTCCCTTGGAAAATATATGGGTTTCTTTGAGAACATGAAGTCGATTACGCTTTTGCACTCTGCAAAGAATAGAAGTGATCTTTTGTACATGCCCGTCTGAATTTCACTGCAAAATGCCCTTCTTTTCTGCTTTCTTGAACATTCCCAAAGCATCAGGTGAAAGAGCGTGTTTGAGGAAGAGTGATGCAGTGTGCGTTTTCCTGGCTTTCAAGTGAATTGGGAAACATACTCCTTGTGTTTCCACATTGTCTAAGAAACAACATGAGTCTTGCAAGAGATTGAAACAATGCATCCTAAAACGTATTACCGCAGTGAAAACACACGTTTCTACCAAGACTTGGAAGGAGCAAGCGAAAGAATAGTCGCTGAGTGTTCTTTCGGAGAGAAACACAAGCATTTGTTCCTTCTGGAGTGAGTTTTCAGCCAGGAATTCATATGCGTTTTGTACTGTGCAGAATGTAGCTACCTGCTCTTGAGTTGTGTCATAGAAGCACCTTTACTGGAGGAGCTTATTGCAACATTCTTTGTTTGGCTAAGTTCTTTAGGGTTGGTTTTGGAAGGTCTTTCAACTTTGTCCAAATCCGCTTCGTATGAAATCTTTTCACAGCGCTCTTTCCAAGTGTCCACAAAGAGCTGCTCCTGGAAACTGTCCACATGCACATCTCCCATGCTGGTGTGCTCGTTTCACTACCTGGATTTTGGTTTTCTCTTCTTTCTTTGAAATGACAAGCCTTCTTTCTGCATGCTACACACACCTTGTAGCAGTTCCAGTTTGCAGCATGTTGGTGCTCCTAAAACGCTATGTAACCTGTGTAGAGTGTGTCACTCTCCAGCACTGAATACACAACTTAGAGCTCCTTTCACCACAGACACGCAAACACATCTTTTTGTGAAAGTCCTACTTCTTTTCACTTGGAAATGTAAGGGTTTCAACGAGAACATGAAGTCAATGATGCTTTTGCACTCTACTACCAAACGAAATGACCTCCTCTACATGCCCGTCTGAGTTTCAGTGCAAAATGCCCTTGTTTTCTGGTTTCTTGAATGTTCTCAACACATTAGGAGAAAGAGCGTGTTTGAGCAAGAGTGATGCAGTGTGCGTTTCCCTAGATTTCAAGTGATTTGCGAAACATACTCCTTAGTTTTCCACATTGTGTAAGAAACATGAGGTTTGCAAGAGATTGAAACAATGCTTCCTAAAACGTATTCCAGCAGTGAAAACACACGTTTCGACAAAGACTTTGAAGGAGCAAGCAAAAGCCTAGTGGCTGAGTGTTCCTTTTGAGAGAAAGACATGCATTTCGTCCTTCTGGAATGAGTTTTCAGCCAGGAATTCGTATGCATTTTGTACTGTGCAGAAAGTAGCTACCTGCTCGGGAGTTGTGTCATAGAAGCACCTTTCTGGAGGAGCTTATTGCAACATTCATTGTTTGGCTCAGTTCTTTAGGGTTGGTTTTGGAAGGTCTTTCAACTTTGTCCAAATCCTGCTTCGTACGAAATTTTTTCACAGCGCTGTTTCCAAGTGTCCACAAAGAGCTGGTGCTTGAAACTGTCCACATGTACATCTCCCATACTGGTGTGCTCCTTCCCCTACCTGGATTTTGGTTTCCTCTTCTTTCTTTGAAACGACAAGCCTTCTTTCTGTATGCTACACACACCTTGTAGCAGTTTCACTTTGCAGCATGTTGGTCTCCCCAAAATGCTGAGTATTCTATGTAGAGTGTGTCATTCTACAGCACTGAATACACAACTTAGAGCTCCTTTCAAAGCAGACACACAAACACATCTTTTTGTGAAAGTCTTACTTCAGGTCCCTTGGAAAATATATGGGTTTCTTTGAGAACATGAAGTCGATTACGCTTTTGCACTCTGCAAAGAATAGAAGTGATCTTTTGTACATGCCCGTCTGAATTTCACTGCAAAATGCCCTTCTTTTCTGCTTTCTTGAACATTCCCAAAGCATCAGGTGAAAGAGCGTGTTTGAGGAAGAGTGATGCAGTGTGCGTTTTCCTGACTTTCAAGTGAACTGGGAAACATACTCCTTGTGTTTCCACATTGTCTAAGAAACAACATGAGTCTTGCAAGAGATTGAAACAATGCATCCTAAAACGTATTACCGCAGTGAAAACACACGTTTCTACCAAGACTTGGAAGGAGCAAGCGAAAGAATAGTCGCTGAGTGTTCTTTCGGAGAGAAACACAAGCATTTGTTCCTTCTGGAGTGAGTTTTCAGCCAGGAATTCATATGCATTTTGTACTGTGCAGAATGTAGCTACCTGCTCTTGAGTTGTGTCATAGAAGCACCTTTCCTGGAGGAGCTTATTGCAACATTCTTTGTTTGGCTCAGTTCTTTAGGGTTGGTTTTGGAAGGTCTTTCAACTTTGTCCAAATCCGCTTCGTATGAAATCTTTTCACAGCGCTCTTTCCAAGTGTCCACAAAGAGCTGCTCCTGGAAACTGTCCACATGCACATCTCCCATGCTGGTGTGCTCGTTTCACTACCTGGATTTTGGTTTTCTCTTCTTTCTTTGAAATGACAAGCCTTCTTTCTGCATGCTACACACACCTTGTAGCAGTTCCAGTTTGCAGCATGTTGGTGCTCCTAAAACGCTGTGTAACCTGTGTAGAGTGTGTCACTCTCCAGCACTGAATACACAACTTAGAGCTCCTTTCACCACAGACACGCAAACACATCTTTTTGTGAAAGTCCTACTTCTTTTCACTTGGAAATGTAAGGGTTTCAACGAGAACATGAAGTCAATGATGCTTTTGCACTCTACTACCAAACGAAATGACCTCTTCTACATGCCCGTCTGAGGTTCAGTGCAAAATGCCCTTGTTTTCTGGTTTCTTGAATGTTCTCAACACATTAGGAGAAAGAGCGTGTTTGAGCAAGAGTGATGCAGTGTGCGTTTCCCTAGATTTCAAGTGATTTGCGAAACATACTCCTTAGTTTTCCACATTGTGTAAGAAACATGAGGTTTGCAAGAGATTGAAACAATGCTTCCTAAAACGTATTCCAGCAGTGAAAACACACGTTTCGACAAAGACTTTGAAGGAGCAAGCAAAAGCCTAGTGGCTGAGTGTTCCTTTTGAGAGAAAGACATGCATTTCGTCCTTCTGGAATGAGTTTTCAGCCAGGAATTCGTATGCATTTTGTACTGTGCAGAAAGTAGCTACCTGCTCGGGAGTTGTGTCATAGAAGCACCTTTCTGGAGGAGCTTATTGCAACATTCATTGTTTGGCTCAGTTCTTTAGGGTTGGTTTTGGAAGGTCTTTCAACTTTGTCCAAATCCTGCTTCGTACGAAATTTTTTCACAGCGCTGTTTCCAAGTGTCCACAAAGAGTTGGTGCTTGAAACTGTCCACATGTACATCTCCCATACTGGTGTGCTCGTTCCCCTACCTGGATTTTGGTTTCCTCTTCTTTCTTTGAAACGACAAGCCTTCTTTCTGTATGCTACACACACCTTGTAGCAGTTTCAGTTTGCAGCATGTTGGTCTCCCCAAAATGCTGAGTATTCTATGTAGAGTGTGTCATTCTACAGCACTGAATACACAACTTAGAGCTCCTTTCAAAGCAGACACACAAACACATCTTTTTGTGAAAGTCTTACTTCAGGTCCCTTGGAAAATATATGGGTTTCTTTGAGAACATGAAGTCGATTACGCTTTTGCACTCTGCAAAGAATAGAAGTGATCTTTTGTACATGCCCGTCTGAATTTCACTGCAAAATGCCCTTCTTTTCTGCTTTCTTGAACATTCCCAAAGCATCAGGTGAAAGAGCGTGTTTGAGGAAGAGTGATGCAGTGTGCGTTTTCCTGGCTTTCAAGTGAATTGGGAAACATACTCCTTGTGTTTCCACATTGTCTAAGAAACAACATGAGTCTTGCAAGAGATTGAAACAATGCATCCTAAAACGTATTACCGCAGTGAAAACACACGTTTCTACCAAGACTTGGAAGGAGCAAGCGAAAGAATAGTCGCTGAGTGTTCTTTCGGAGAGAAACACAAGCATTTGTTCCTTCTGGAGTGAGTTTTCAGCCAGGAATTCATATGCGTTTTGTACTGTGCAGAATGCAGCTACCTGCTCTTGAGTTGTGTCATAGAAGCACCTTTACTGGAGGAGCTTATTGCAACATTCTTTGTTTGGCTAAGTTCTTTAGGGTTGGTTTTGGAAGGTCTTTCAACTTTGTCCAAATCCGCTTCGTATGAAATCTTTTCACAGCGCTCTTTCCAAGTGTCCACAAAGAGCTGCTCCTGGAAACTGTCCACATGCACATCTCCCATGCTGGTGTGCTCGTTTCACTACCTGGATTTTGGTTTTCTCTTCTTTCTTTGAAATGACAAGCCTTCTTTCTGCATGCTACACACACCTTGTAGCAGTTCCAGTTTGCAGCATGTTGGTGCTCCTAAAACGCTGTGTAACCTGTGTAGAGTGTGTCACTCTCCAGCACTGAATACACAACTTAGAGCTCCTTTCACCACAGACACGCAAACACATCTTTTTGTGAAAGTCCTACTTCTTTTCACTTGGAAATGTAAGGGTTTCAACGAGAACATGAAGTCAATGATGCTTTTGCACTCTACTACCAAACGAAATGACCTCTTCTACATGCCCGTCTGAGGTTCAGTGCAAAATGCCCTTGTTTTCTGGTTTCTTGAATGTTCTCAACACATTAGGAGAAAGAGCGTGTTTGAGCAAGAGTGATGCAGTGTGCGTTTCCCTAGATTTCAAGTGATTTGCGAAACATACTCCTTAGTTTTCCACATTGTGTAAGAAACATGAGGTTTGCAAGAGATTGAAACAATGCTTCCTAAAACGTATTCCAGCAGTGAAAACACACGTTTCGACAAAGACTTTGAAGGAGCAAGCAAAAGCCTAGTGGCTGAGTGTTCCTTTTGAGAGAAAGACATGCATTTCGTCCTTCTGGAATGAGTTTTCAGCCAGGAATTCGTATGCATTTTGTACTGTGCAGAAAGTAGCTACCTGCTCGGGAGTTGTGTCATAGAAGCACCTTTCTGGAGGAGCTTATTGCAACATTCATTGTTTGGCTCAGTTCTTTAGGGTTGGTTTTGGAAGGTCTTTCAACTTTGTCCAAATCCTGCTTCGTACGAAATTTTTTCACAGCGCTGTTTCCAAGTGTCCACAAAGAGCTGGTGCTTGAAACTGTCCACATGTACATCTCCCATACTGGTGTGCTCGTTCCCCTACCTGGATTTTGGTTTCCTCTTCTTTCTTTGAAACGACAAGCCTTCTTTCTGTATGCTACACACACCTTGTAGCAGTTTCAGTTTGCAGCATGTTGGTCTCCCCAAAATGCTGAGTATTCTATGTAGAGTGTGTCATTCTACAGCACTGAATACACAACTTAGAGCTCCTTTCAAAGCAGACACACAAACACATCTTTTTGTGAAAGTCTTACTTCAGGTCCCTTGGAAAATATATGGGTTTCTTTGAGAACATGAAGTCGATTACGCTTTTGCACTCTGCAAAGAATAGAAGTGATCTTTTGTACATGCCCGTCTGAATTTCACTGCAAAATGCCCTTCTTTTCTGCTTTCTTGAACATTCCCAAAGCATCAGGTGAAAGAGCGTGTTTGAGGAAGAGTGATGCAGTGTGCGTTTTCCTGGCTTTCAAGTGAACTGGGAAACATACTCCTTGTGTTTCCACATTGTCTAAGAAACAACATGAGTCTTGCAAGAGATTGAAACAATGCATCCTAAAACGTATTACCGCAGTGAAAACACACGTTTCTACCAAGACTTGGAAGGAGCAAGCGAAAGAATAGTCGCTGAGTGTTCTTTCGGAGAGAAACACAAGCATTTGTTCCTTCTGGAGTGAGTTTTCAGCCAGGAATTCATATGCATTTTGTACTGTGCAGAATGTAGCTACCTGCTCTTGAGTTGTGTCATGGAAGCACCTTTCCTGGAGGAGCTTATTGCAACATTCTTTGTTTGGCTAAGTTCTTTAGGGTTGGTTTTGGAAGGTCTTTCAACTTTGTCCAAATCCGCTTCGTATGAAATCTTTTCACAGCGCTCTTTCCAAGTGTCCACAAAGAGCTGCTCCTGGAAACTGTCCACATGCACATCTCCCATGCTGGTGTGCTCGTTTCACTACCTGGATTTTGGTTTTCTCTTCTTTCTTTGAAATGACAAGCCTTCTTTCTGCATGCTACACACACCTTGTAGCAGTTCCAGTTTGCAGCATGTTGTTGCTCCTAAAACGCTGTGTAACCTGTGTAGAGTGTGTCACTCTCCAGCACTGAATACACAACTTAGAGCTCCTTTCACCACAGACACGCAAACACATCTTTTTGTGAAAGTCCTACTTCTTTTCACTTGGAAATGTAAGGGTTTCAACGAGAACATGAAGTCAATGATGCTTTTGCACTCTACTACCAAACGAAATGACCTCCTCTACATGCCCGTCTGAGTTTCAGTGCAAAATGCCCTTGTTTTCTGGTTTCTTGAATGTTCTCAACACATTAGGAGAAAGAGCGTGTTTGAGCAAGAGTGATGCAGTGTGCGTTTCCCTAGATTTCAAGTGATTTGCGAAACATACTCCTTAGTTTTCCACATTGTGTAAGAAACATGAGGTTTGCAAGAGATTGAAACAATGCTTCCTAAAACGTATTCCAGCAGTGAAAACACACGTTTCGACAAAGACTTTGAAGGAGCAAGCAAAAGCCTAGTGGCTGAGTGTTCCTTTTGAGAGAAAGACATGCATTTCGTCCTTCTGGAATGAGTTTTCAGCCAGGAATTCGTATGCATTTTGTACTGTGCAGAAAGTAGCTACCTGCTCGGGAGTTGTGTCATAGAAGCACCTTTCTGGAGGAGCTTATTGCAACATTCATTGTTTGGCTCAGTTCTTTAGGGTTGGTTTTGGAAGGTCTTTCAACTTTGTCCAAATCCTGCTTCGTACGAAATTTTTTCACAGCGCTGTTTCCAAGTGTCCACAAAGAGCTGGTGCTTGAAACTGTCCACATGTACATCTCCCATACTGGTGTGCTCGTTCCCCTACCTGGATTTTGGTTTCCTCTTCTTTCTTTGAAACGACAAGCCTTCTTTCTGTATGCTACACACACCTTGTAGCAGTTTCAGTTTGCAGCATGTTGGTCTCCCCAAAATGCTGAGTATTCTATGTAGAGTGTGTCATTCTACAGCACTGAATACACAACTTAGAGCTCCTTTCAAAGCAGACACACAAACACATCTTTTTGTGAAAGTCTTACTTCAGGTCCCTTGGAAAATATATGGGTTTCTTTGAGAACATGAAGTCGATTACGCTTTTGCACTCTGCAAAGAATAGAAGTGATCTTTTGTACATGCCCGTCTGAATTTCACTGCAAAATGCCCTTCTTTTCTGCTTTCTTGAACATTCCCAAAGCATCAGGTGAAAGAGCGTGTTTGAGGAAGAGTGATGCAGTGTGCGTTTTCCTGGCTTTCAAGTGAACTGGGAAACATACTCCTTGTGTTTCCACATTGTCTAAGAAACAACATGAGTCTTGCAAGAGATTGAAACAATGCATCCTAAAACGTATTACCGCAGTGAAAACACACGTTTCTACCAAGACTTGGAAGGAGCAAGCGAAAGAATAGTCGCTGAGTGTTCTTTCGGAGAGAAACACAAGCATTTGTTCCTTCTGGAGTGAGTTTTCAGCCAGGAATTCATATGCATTTTGTACTGTGCAGAATGTAGCTACCTGCTCTTGAGTTGTGTCATAGAAGCACCTTTCCTGGAGGAGCTTATTGCAACATTCTTTGTTTGGCTAAGTTCTTTAGGGTTGGTTTTGGAAGGTCTTTCAACTTTGTCCAAATCCGCTTCGTATGAAATCTTTTCACAGCGCTCTTTCCAAGTGTCCACAAAGAGCTGCTCCTGGAAACTGTCCACATGCACATCTCCCATGCTGGTGTGCTCGTTTCACTACCTGGATTTTGGTTTTCTCTTCTTTCTTTGAAATGACAAGCCTTCTTTCTGCATGCTACACACACCTTGTAGCAGTTCCAGTTTGCAGCATGTTGGTGCTCCTAAAACGCTGTGTAACCTGTGTAGAGTGTGTCACTCTCCAGCACTGAATACACAACTTAGAGCTCCTTTCACCACAGACACGCAAACACATCTTTTTGTGAAAGTCCTACTTCTTTTCACTTGGAAATGTAAGGGTTTCAACGAGAACATGAAGTCAATGATGCTTTTGCACTCTACTACCAAACGAAATGACCTCCTCTACATGCCCGTCTGAGTTTCAGTGCAAAATGCCCTTGTTTTCTGGTTTCTTGAATGTTCTCAACACATTAGGAGAAAGAGCGTGTTTGAGCAAGAGTGATGCAGTGTGCGTTTCCCTAGATTTCAAGTGATTTGCGAAACATGCTCCTTAGTTTTCCACATTGTGTAAGAAACATGAGGTTTGCAAGAGATTGAAACAATGCTTCCTAAAACGTATTCCAGCAGTGAAAACACACGTTTCGACAAAGACTTTGAAGGAGCAAGCAAAAGCCTAGTGGCTGAGTGTTCCTTTTGAGAGAAAGACATGCATTTCGTCCTTCTGGAATGAGTTTTCAGCCAGGAATTCGTATGCATTTTGTACTGTGCAGAAAGTAGCTACCTGCTCGGGAGTTGTGTCATAGAAGCACCTTTCTGGAGGAGCTTATTGCAACATTCATTGTTTGGCTCAGTTCTTTAGGGTTGGTTTTGGAAGGTCTTTCAACTTTGTCCAAATCCTGCTTCGTACGAAATTTTTTCACAGCTCTGTTTCCAAGTGTCTACAAAGAGCTGGTGCTTGAAACTGTCCACATGTACATCTCCCATACTGGTGTGCTCGTTCCCCTACCTGGATTTTGGTTTCCTCTTCTTTCTTTGAAACGACAAGCCTTCTTTCTGTATGCTACACACACCTTGTAGCAGTTTCACTTTGCAGCATGTTGGTCTCCCCAAAATGCTGAGTATTCTATGTAGAGTGTGTCATTCTACAGCACTGAATACACAACTTAGAGCTCCTTTCAAAGCAGACACACAAACACATCTTTTTGTGAAAGTCTTACTTCAGGTCCCTTGGAAAATATATGGGTTTCTTTGAGAACATGAAGTCGATTACGCTTTTGCACTCTGCAAAGAATAGAAGTGATCTTTTGTACATGCCCGTCTGAATTTCACTGCAAAATGCCCTTCTTTTCTGCTTTCTTGAACATTCCCAAAGCATCAGGTGAAAGAGCGTGTTTGAGGAAGAGTGATGCAGTGTGCGTTTTCCTGGCTTTCAAGTGAACTGGGAAACATACTCCTTGTGTTTCCACATTGTCTAAGAAACAACATGAGTCTTGCAAGAGATTGAAACAATGCATCCTAAAACGTATTACCGCAGTGAAAACACACGTTTCTACCAAGACTTGGAAGGAGCAAGCGAAAGAATAGTCGCTGAGTGTTCTTTCGGAGAGAAACACAAGCATTTGTTCCTTCTGGAGTGAGTTTTCAGCCAGGAATTCATATGCATTTTGTACTGTGCAGAATGTAGCTACCTGCTCTTGAGTTGTGTCATAGAAGCACCTTTCCTGGAGGAGCTTATTGCAACATTCTTTGTTTGGCTAAGTTCTTTAGGGTTGGTTTTGGAAGGTCTTTCAACTTTGTCCAAATCCGCTTCGTATGAAATCTTTTCACAGCGCTCTTTCCAAGTGTCCACAAAGAGCTGCTCCTGGAAACTGTCCACATGCACATCTCCCATGCTGGTGTGCTCGTTTCACTACCTGGATTTTGGTTTTCTCTTCTTTCTTTGAAATGACAAGCCTTCTTTCTGCATGCTACACACACCTTGTAGCAGTTCCAGTTTGCAGCATGTTGGTGCTCCTAAAACGCTGTGTAACCTGTGTAGAGTGTGTCACTCTCCAGCAGTGAATACACAACTTAGAGCTCCTTTCACCACAGACACGCAAACACATCTTTTTGTGAAAGTCCTACTTCTTTTCACTTGGAAATGTAAGGGTTTCAACGAGAACATGAAGTCAATGATGCTTTTGCACTCTACTACCAAACGAAATGACCTCTTCTACATGCCCGTCTGAGGTTCAGTGCAAAATGCCCTTGTTTTCTGGTTTCTTGAATGTTCTCAACACATTAGGAGAAAGAGCGTGTTTGAGCAAGAGTGATGCAGTGTGCGTTTCCCTAGATTTCAAGTGATTTGCGAAACATACTCCTTAGTTTTCCACATTGTGTAAGAAACATGAGGTTTGCAAGAGATTGAAACAATGCTTCCTAAAACGTATTCCAGCAGTGAAAACACACGTTTCGACAAAGACTTTGAAGGAGCAAGCAAAAGCCTAGTGGCTGAGTGTTCCTTTTGAGAGAAAGACATGCATTTCGTCCTTCTGGAATGAGTTTTCAGCCAGGAATTCGTATGCATTTTGTACTGTGCAGAAAGTAGCTACCTGCTCGGGAGTTGTGTCATAGAAGCACCTTTCTGGAGGAGCTTATTGCAACATTCATTGTTTGGCTCAGTTCTTTAGGGTTGGTTTTGGAAGGTCTTTCAACTTTGTCCAAATCCTGCTTCGTACGAAATTTTTTCACAGCTCTGTTTCCAAGTGTCCACAAAGAGCTGGTGCTTGAAACTGTCCACATGTACATCTCCCATACTGGTGTGCTCGTTCCCCTACCTGGATTTTGGTTTCCTCTTCTTTCTTTGAAACCACAAGCCTTCTTTCTGTATGCTACACACACCTTGTAGCAGTTTCTGTTTGGAGCATTTTGGTCTCCCCAAAATGCTGAGTATTCTATGTAGAGTGTGTCATTCTACAGCACTGAATACACAACTTAGAGCTCCTTTCAAAGCAGACACACAAACACATCTTTTTGTGAAAGTCTTACTTCAGGTCCCTTGGAAAATATATGGGTTTCTTTGAGAACATGAAGTCGATTACGCTTTTGCACTCTGGAAAGAATAGAAGTGATCTTTTGTACATGCCCGTCTGAATTTCACTGCAAAATGCCCTTCTTTTCTGCTTTCTTGAACATTCCCAAAGCATCAGGTGAAAGAGCGTGTTTGAGGAAGAGTGATGCAGTGTGCGTTTTCCTGGCTTTCAAGTGAATTGGGAAACATACTCCTTGTGTTTCCACATTGTCTAAGAAACAACATGAGTCTTGCAAGAGATTGAAACAATGCATCCTAAAACGTATTACCGCAGTGAAAACACACGTTTCTACCAAGACTTGGAAGGAGCAAGCGAAAGAATAGTCGCTGAGTGTTCTTTCGGAGAGAAACACAAGCATTTGTTCCTTCTGGAGTGAGTTTTCAGCCAGGAATTCATATGCGTTTTGTACTGTGCAGAATGTAGCTACCTGCTCTTGAGTTGTGTCATGGAAGCACCTTTACTGGAGGAGCTTATTGCAACATTCTTTGTCTGGCTAAGTTCTTTAGGGTTGGTTTTGGAAGGTCTTTCAACTTTGTCCAAATCCGCTTCGTATGAAATCTTTTCACAGCGCTCTTTCCAAGTGTCCACAAAGAGCTGCTCCTGGAAACTGTCCACATGCACATCTCCCATGCTGGTGTGCTCGTTTCACTACCTGGATTTTGGTTTTCTCTTCTTTCTTTGAAATGACAAGCCTTCTTTCTGCATGCTACACACACCTTGTAGCAGTTCCAGTTTGCAGCATGTTGGTGCTCCTAAAACGCTGTGTAACCTGTGTAGAGTGTGTCACTCTCCAGCACTGAATACACAACTTAGAGCTCCTTTCACCACAGACACGCAAACACATCTTTTTGTGAAAGTCCTACTTCTTTTCACTTGGAAATGTAAGGGTTTCAACGAGAACATGAAGTCAATGATGCTTTTGCACTCTACTACCAAACGAAATGACCTCTTCTACATGCCCGTCTGAGGTTCAGTGCAAAATGCCCTTGTTTTCTGGTTTCTTGAATGTTCTCAACACATTAGGAGAAAGAGCGTGTTTGAGCAAGAGTGATGCAGTGTGCGTTTCCCTAGATTTCAAGTGATTTGCGAAACATACTCCTTAGTTTTCCACATTGTGTAAGAAACATGAGGTTTGCAAGAGATTGAAACAATGCTTCCTAAAACGTATTCCAGCAGTGAAAACACACGTTTCGACAAAGACTTTGAAGGAGCAAGCAAAAGCCTAGTGGCTGAGTGTTCCTTTTGAGAGAAAGACATGCATTTCGTCCTTCTGGAATGAGTTTTCAGCCAGGAATTCGTATGCATTTTGTACTGTGCAGAAAGTAGCTACCTGCTCGGGAGTTGTGTCATAGAAGCACCTTTCTGGAGGAGCTTATTGCAACATTCATTGTTTGGCTTAGTTCTTTAGGGTTGGTTTCGGAAGGTCTTTCAACTTTGTCCAAATCCTGCTTCGTACGAAATTTTTTCACAGCTCTGTTTCCAAGTGTCCACAAAGAGCTGGTGCTTGAAACTGTCCACATGTACATCTCCCATACTGGTGTGCTCGTTCCCCTACCTGGATTTTGGTTTCCTCTTCTTTCTTTGAAACGACAAGCCTTCTTTCTGTATGCTACACACACCTTGTAGCAGTTTCAGTTTGGAGCATGTTGGTCTCCCCAAAATGCTGAGTATTCTATGTAGAGTGTGTCATTCTACAGCACTGAATACACAACTTAGAGCTCCTTTCAAAGCAGACACACAAACACATCTTTTTGTGAAAGTCTTACTTCAGGTCCCTTGGAAAATATATGGGTTTCTTTGAGAACATGAAGTCGATTACGCTTTTGCACTCTGCAAAGAATAGAAGTGATCTTTTGTACATGCCCGTCTGAATTTCACTGCAAAATGCCCTTCTTTTCTGCTTTCTTGAACATTCCCAAAGCATCAGGTGAAAGAGCGTGTTTGAGGAAGAGTGATGCAGTGTGCGTTTTCCTGGCTTTCAAGTGAATTGGGAAACATACTCCTTGTGTTTCCACATTGTCTAAGAAACAACATGAGTCTTGCAAGAGATTGAAACAATGCATCCTAAAACGTATTACCGCAGTGAAAACACACGTTTCTACCAAGACTTGGAAGGAGCAAGCGAAAGAATAGTCGCTGAGTGTTCTTTCGGAGAGAAACACAAGCATTTGTTCCTTCTGGAGTGAGTTTTCAGCCAGGAATTCATATGCGTTTTGTACTGTGCAGAATGTAGCTACCTGCTCTTGAGTTGTGTCATAGAAGCACCTTTACTGGAGGAGCTTATTGCAACATTCTTTGTTTGGCTAAGTTCTTTAGGGTTGGTTTTGGAAGGTCTTTCAACTTTGTCCAAATCCGCTTCGTATGAAATCTTTTCACAGCGCTCTTTCCAAGTGTCCACAAAGAGCTGCTCCTGGAAACTGTCCACATGCACATCTCCCATGCTGGTGTGCTCGTTTCACTACCTGGATTTTGGTTTTCTCTTCTTTCTTTGAAATGACAAGCCTTCTTTCTGCATGCTACACACACCTTGTAGCAGTTCCAGTTTGCAGCATGTTGGTGCTCCTAAAACGCTATGTAACCTGTGTAGAGTGTGTCACTCTCCAGCACTGAATACACAACTTAGAGCTCCTTTCACCACAGACACGCAAACACATCTTTTTGTGAAAGTCCTACTTCTTTTCACTTGGAAATGTAAGGGTTTCAACGAGAACATGAAGTCAATGATGCTTTTGCACTCTACTACCAAACGAAATGACCTCCTCTACATGCCCGTCTGAGTTTCAGTGCAAAATGCCCTTGTTTTCTGGTTTCTTGAATGTTCTCAACACATTAGGAGAAAGAGCGTGTTTGAGCAAGAGTGATGCAGTGTGCGTTTCCCTAGATTTCAAGTGATTTGCGAAACATACTCCTTAGTTTTCCACATTGTGTAAGAAACATGAGGTTTGCAAGAGATTGAAACAATGCTTCCTAAAACGTATTCCAGCAGTGAAAACACACGTTTCGACAAAGACTTTGAAGGAGCAAGCAAAAGCCTAGTGGCTGAGTGTTCCTTTTGAGAGAAAGACATGCATTTCGTCCTTCTGGAATGAGTTTTCAGCCAGGAATTCGTATGCATTTTGTACTGTGCAGAAAGTAGCTACCTGCTCGGGAGTTGTGTCATAGAAGCACCTTTCTGGAGGAGCTTATTGCAACATTCATTGTTTGGCTCAGTTCTTTAGGGTTGGTTTTGGAAGGTGTTTCAACTTTGTCCAAATCCTGCTTCGTACGAAATTTTTTCACAGCTCTGTTTCCAAGTGTCCACAAAGAGCTGGTGCTTGAAACTGTCCACATGTACATCTCCCATACTGGTGTGCTCGTTCCCCTACCTGGATTTTGGTTTCCTCTTCTTTCTTTGAAACGACAAGCCTTCTTTCTGTATGCTACACACACCTTGTAGCAGTTTCAGTTTGCAGCATGTTGGTCTCCCCAAAATGCTGAGTATTCTATGTAGAGTGTGTCATTCTACAGCACTGAATACACAACTTAGAGCTCCTTTCAAAGCAGACACACAAACACATCTTTTTGTGAAAGTCTTACTTCAGGTCCCTTGGAAAATATATGGGTTTCTTTGAGAACATGAAGTCGATTACGCTTTTGCACTCTGCAAAGAATAGAAGTGATCTTTTGTACATGCCCGTCTGAATTTCACTGCAAAATGCCCTTCTTTTCTGCTTTCTTGAACATTCCCAAAGCATCAGGTGAAAGAGCGTGTTTGAGGAAGAGTGATGCAGTGTGCGTTTTCCTGGCTTTCAAGTGAATTGGGAAACATACTCCTTGTGTTTCCACATTGTCTAAGAAACAACATGAGTCTTGCAAGAGATTGAAACAATGCATCCTAAAACGTATTACCGCAGTGAAAACACACGTTTCTACCAAGACTTGGAAGGAGCAAGCGAAAGAATAGTCGCTGAGTGTTCTTTCGGAGAGAAACACAAGCATTTGTTCCTTCTGGAGTGAGTTTTCAGCCAGGAATTCATATGCATTTTGTACTGTGCAGAATGTAGCTACCTGCTCTTGAGTTGTGTCATAGAAGCACCTTTCCTGGAGGAGCTTATTGCAACATTCTTTGTTTGGCTCAGTTCTTTAGGGTTGGTTTTGGAAGGTCTTTCAACTTTGTCCAAATCCGCTTCGTATGAAATCTTTTCACAGCGCTCTTTCCAAGTGTCCACAAAGAGCTGCTCCTGGAAACTGTCCACATGCACATCTCCCATGCTGGTGTGCTCGTTTCACTACCTGGATTTTGGTTTTCTCTTCTTTCTTTGAAATGACAAGCCTTCTTTCTGCATGCTACACACACCTTGTAGCAGTTCCAGTTTGCAGCATGTTGGTGCTCCTAAAACGCTGTGTAACCTGTGTAGAGTGTGTCACTCTCCAGCACTGAATACACAACTTAGAGCTCCTTTCACCACAGACACGCAAACACATCTTTTTGTGAAAGTCCTACTTCTTTTCACTTGGAAATGTAAGGGTTTCAACGAGAACATGAAGTCAATGATGCTTTTGCACTCTACTACCAAACGAAATGACCTCTTCTACATGCCCGTCTGAGGTTCAGTGCAAAATGCCCTTGTTTTCTGGTTTCTTGAATGTTCTCAACACATTAGGAGAAAGAGCGTGTTTGAGCAAGAGTGATGCAGTGTGCGTTTCCCTAGATTTCAAGTGATTTGCGAAACATACTCCTTAGTTTTCCACATTGTGTAAGAAACATGAGGTTTGCAAGAGATTGAAACAATGCTTCCTAAAACGTATTCCAGCAGTGAAAACACACGTTTCGACAAAGACTTTGAAGGAGCAAGCAAAAGCCTAGTGGCTGAGTGTTCCTTTTGAGAGAAAGACATGCATTTCGTCCTTCTGGAATGAGTTTTCAGCCAGGAATTCGTATGCATTTTGTACTGTGCAGAAAGTAGCTACCTGCTCGGGAGTTGTGTCATAGAAGCACCTTTCTGGAGGAGCTTATTGCAACATTCATTGTTTGGCTCAGTTCTTTAGGGTTGGTTTTGGAAGGTCTTTCAACTTTGTCCAAATCCTGCTTCGTACGAAATTTTTTCACAGCGCTGTTTCCAAGTGTCCACAAAGAGCTGGTGCTTGAAACTGTCCACATGTACATCTCCCATACTGGTGTGCTCGTTCCCCTACCTGGATTTTGGTTTCCTCTTCTTTCTTTGAAACGACAAGCCTTCTTTCTGTATGCTACACACACCTTGTAGCAGTTTCACTTTGCAGCATGTTGGTCTCCCCAAAATGCTGAGTATTCTATGTAGAGTGTGTCATTCTACAGCACTGAATACACAACTTAGAGCTCCTTTCAAAGCAGACACACAAACACATCTTTTTGTGAAAGTCTTACTTCAGGTCCCTTGGAAAATATATGGGTTTCTTTGAGAACATGAAGTCGATTACGCTTTTGCACTCTGCAAAGAATAGAAGTGATCTTTTGTACATGCCCGTCTGAATTTCACTGCAAAATGCCCTTCTTTTCTGCTTTCTTGAACATTCCCAAAGCATCAGGTGAAAGAGCGTGTTTGAGGAAGAGTGATGCAGTGTGCGTTTTCCTGGCTTTCAAGTGAATTGGGAAACATACTCCTTGTGTTTCCACATTGTCTAAGAAACAACATGAGTCTTGCAAGAGATTGAAACAATGCATCCTAAAACGTATTACCGCAGTGAAAACACACGTTTCTACCAAGACTTGGAAGGAGCAAGCGAAAGAATAGTCGCTGAGTGTTCTTTCGGAGAGAAACACAAGCATTTGTTCCTTCTGGAGTGAGTTTTCAGCCAGGAATTCATATGCGTTTTGTACTGTGCAGAATGTAGCTACCTGCTCTTGAGTTGTGTCATAGAAGCACCTTTACTGGAGGAGCTTATTGCAACATTCTTTGTTTGGCTAAGTTCTTTAGGGTTGGTTTTGGAAGGTCTTTCAACTTTGTCCAAATCCGCTTCGTATGAAATCTTTTCACAGCGCTCTTTCCAAGTGTCCACAAAGAGCTGCTCCTGGAAACTGTCCACATGCACATCTCCCATGCTGGTGTGCTCGTTTCACTACCTGGATTTTGGTTTTCTCTTCTTTCTTTGAAATGACAAGCCTTCTTTCTGCATGCTACACACACCTTGTAGCAGTTCCAGTTTGCAGCATGTTGGTGCTCCTAAAACGCTGTGTAACCTGTGTAGAGTGTGTCACTCTCCAGCACTGAATACACAACTTAGAGCTCCTTTCACCACAGACACGCAAACACATCTTTTTGTGAAAGTCCTACTTCTTTTCACTTGGAAATGTAAGGGTTTCAACGAGAACATGAAGTCAATGATGCTTTTGCACTCTACTACCAAACGAAATGACCTCTTCTACATGCCCGTCTGAGGTTCAGTGCAAAATGCCCTTGTTTTCTGGTTTCTTGAATGTTCTCAACACATTAGGAGAAAGAGCGTGTTTGAGCAAGAGTGATGCAGTGTGCGTTTCCCTAGATTTCAAGTGATTTGCGAAACATACTCCTTAGTTTTCCACATTGTGTAAGAAACATGAGGTTTGCAAGAGATTGAAACAATGCTTCCTAAAACGTATTCCAGCAGTGAAAACACACGTTTCGACAAAGACTTTGAAGGAGCAAGCAAAAGCCTAGTGGCTGAGTGTTCCTTTTGAGAGAAAGACATGCATTTCGTCCTTCTGGAATGAGTTTTCAGCCAGGAATTCGTATGCATTTTGTACTGTGCAGAAAGTAGCTACCTGCTCGGGAGTTGTGTCATAGAAGCACCTTTCTGGAGGAGCTTATTGCAACATTCATTGTTTGGCTCAGTTCTTTAGGGTTGGTTTTGGAAGGTCTTTCAACTTTGTCCAAATCCTGCTTCGTACGAAATTTTTTCACAGCGCTGTTTCCAAGTGTCCACAAAGAGCTGGTGCTTGAAACTGTCCACATGTACATCTCCCATACTGGTGTGCTCGTTCCCCTACCTGGATTTTGGTTTCCTCTTCTTTCTTTGAAACGACAAGCCTTCTTTCTGTATGCTACACACACCTTGTAGCAGTTTCAGTTTGCAGCATGTTGGTCTCCCCAAAATGCTGAGTATTCTATGTAGAGTGTGTCATTCTACAGCACTGAATACACAACTTAGAGCTCCTTTCAAAGCAGACACACAAACACATCTTTTTGTGAAAGTCTTACTTCAGGTCCCTTGGAAAATATATGGGTTTCTTTGAGAACATGAAGTCGATTACGCTTTTGCACTCTGCAAAGAATAGAAGTGATCTTTTGTACATGCCCGTCTGAATTTCACTGCAAAATGCCCTTCTTTTCTGCTTTCTTGAACATTCCCAAAGCATCAGGTGAAAGAGCGTGTTTGAGGAAGAGTGATGCAGTGTGCGTTTTCCTGGCTTTCAAGTGAATTGGGAAACATACTCCTTGTGTTTCCACATTGTCTAAGAAACAACATGAGTCTTGCAAGAGATTGAAACAATGCATCCTAAAACGTATTACCGCAGTGAAAACACACGTTTCTACCAAGACTTGGAAGGAGCAAGCGAAAGAATAGTCGCTGAGTGTTCTTTCGGAGAGAAACACAAGCATTTGTTCCTTCTGGAGTGAGTTTTCAGCCAGGAATTCATATGCGTTTTGTACTGTGCAGAATGTAGCTACCTGCTCTTGAGTTGTGTCATGGAAGCACCTTTACTGGAGGAGCTTATTGCAACATTCTTTGTCTGGCTAAGTTCTTTAGGGTTGGTTTTGGAAGGTCTTTCAACTTTGTCCAAATCCGCTTCGTATGAAATCTTTTCACAGCGCTCTTTCCAAGTGTCCACAAAGAGCTGCTCCTGGAAACTGTCCACATGCACATCTCCCATGCTGGTGTGCTCGTTTCACTACCTGGATTTTGGTTTTCTCTTCTTTCTTTGAAATGACAAGCCTTCTTTCTGCATGCTACACACACCTTGTAGCAGTTCCAGTTTGCAGCATGTTGGTGCTCCTAAAACGCTGTGTAACCTGTGTAGAGTGTGTCACTCTCCAGCACTGAATACACAACTTAGAGCTCCTTTCACCACAGACACGCAAACACATCTTTTTGTGAAAGTCCTACTTCTTTTCACTTGGAAATGTAAGGGTTTCAACGAGAACATGAAGTCAATGATGCTTTTGCACTCTACTACCAAACGAAATGACCTCCTCTACATGCCCGTCTGAGTTTCAGTGCAAAATGCCCTTGTTTTCTGGTTTCTTGAATGTTCTCAACACATTAGGAGAAAGAGCGTGTTTGAGCAAGAGTGATGCAGTGTGCGTTTCCCTAGATTTCAAGTGATTTGCGAAACATACTCCTTAGTTTTCCACATTGTGTAAGAAACATGAGGTTTGCAAGAGATTGAAACAATGCTTCCTAAAACGTATTCCAGCAGTGAAAACACACGTTTCGACAAAGACTTTGAAGGAGCAAGCAAAAGCCTAGTGGCTGAGTGTTCCTTTTGAGAGAAAGACATGCATTTCGTCCTTCTGGAATGAGTTTTCAGCCAGGAATTCGTATGCATTTTGTACTGTGCAGAAAGTAGCTACCTGCTCGGGAGTTGTGTCATAGAAGCACCTTTCTGGAGGAGCTTATTGCAACATTCATTGTTTGGCTCAGTTCTTTAGGGTTGGTTTTGGAAGGTCTTTCAACTTTGTCCAAATCCTGCTTCGTACGAAATTTTTTCACAGCTCTGTTTCCAAGTGTCCACAAAGAGCTGGTGCTTGAAACTGTCCACATGTACATCTCCCATACTGGTGTGCTCGTTCCCCTACCTGGATTTTGGTTTCCTCTTCTTTCTTTGAAACGACAAGCCTTCTTTCTGTATGCTACACACACCTTGTAGCAGTTTCAGTTTGCAGCATGTTGGTCTCCCCAAAATGCTGAGTATTCTATGTAGAGTGTGTCATTCTACAGCACTGAATACACAACTTAGAGCTCCTTTCAAAGCAGACACACAAACACATCTTTTTGTGAAAGTCTTACTTCAGGTCCCTTGGAAAATATATGGGTTTCTTTGAGAACATGAAGTCGATTACGCTTTTGCACTCTGCAAAGAATAGAAGTGATCTTTTGTACATGCCCGTCTGAATTTCACTGCAAAATGCCCTTCTTTTCTGCTTTCTTGAACATTCCCAAAGCATCAGGTGAAAGAGCGTGTTTGAGGAAGAGTGATGCAGTGTGCGTTTTCCTGGCTTTCAAGTGAATTGGGAAACATACTCCTTGTGTTTCCACATTGTCTAAGAAACAACATGAGTCTTGCAAGAGATTGAAACAATGCATCCTAAAACGTATTACCGCAGTGAAAACACACGTTTCTACCAAGACTTGGAAGGAGCAAGCGAAAGAATAGTCGCTGAGTGTTCTTTCGGAGAGAAACACAAGCATTTGTTCCTTCTGGAGTGAGTTTTCAGCCAGGAATTCATATGCGTTTTGTACTGTGCAGAATGTAGCTACCTGCTCTTGAGTTGTGTCATAGAAGCACCTTTACTGGAGGAGCTTATTGCAACATTCTTTGTTTGGCTAAGTTCTTTAGGGTTGGTTTTGGAAGGTCTTTCAACTTTGTCCAAATCCGCTTCGTATGAAATCTTTTCACAGCGCTCTTTCCAAGTGTCCACAAAGAGCTGCTCCTGGAAACTGTCCACATGCACATCTCCCATGCTGGTGTGCTCGTTTCACTACCTGGATTTTGGTTTTCTCTTCTTTCTTTGAAATGACAAGCCTTCTTTCTGCATGCTACACACACCTTGTAGCAGTTCCAGTTTGCAGCATGTTGGTGCTCCTAAAACGCTGTGTAACCTGTGTAGAGTGTGTCACTCTCCAGCACTGAATACACAACTTAGAGCTCCTTTCACCACAGACACGCAAACACATCTTTTTGTGAAAGTCCTACTTCTTTTCACTTGGAAATGTAAGGGTTTCAACGAGAACATGAAGTCAATGATGCTTTTGCACTCTACTACCAAACGAAATGACCTCCTCTACATGCCCGTCTGAGTTTCAGTGCAAAATGCCCTTGTTTTCTGGTTTCTTGAATGTTCTCAACACATTAGGAGAAAGAGCGTGTTTGAGCAAGAGTGATGCAGTGTGCGTTTCCCTAGATTTCAAGTGATTTGCGAAACATACTCCTTAGTTTTCCACATTGTGTAAGAAACATGAGGTTTGCAAGAGATTGAAACAATGCTTCCTAAAACGTATTCCAGCAGTGAAAACACACGTTTCGACAAAGACTTTGAAGGAGCAAGCAAAAGCCTAGTGGCTGAGTGTTCCTTTTGAGAGAAAGACATGCATTTCGTCCTTCTGGAATGAGTTTTCAGCCAGGAATTCGTATGCATTTTGTACTGTGCAGAAAGTAGCTACCTGCTCGGGAGTTGTGTCATAGAAGCACCTTTCTGGAGGAGCTTATTGCAACATTCATTGTTTGGCTCAGTTCTTTAGGGTTGGTTTTGGAAGGTCTTTCAACTTTGTCCAAATCCTGCTTCGTACGAAATTTTTTCACAGCGCTGTTTCCAAGTGTCCACAAAGAGCTGGTGCTTGAAACTGTCCACATGTACATCTCCCATACTGGTGTGCTCCTTCCCCTACCTGGATTTTGGTTTCCTCTTCTTTCTTTGAAACGACAAGCCTTCTTTCTGTATGCTACACACACCTTGTAGCAGTTTCACTTTGCAGCATGTTGGTCTCCCCAAAATGCTGAGTATTCTATGTAGAGTGTGTCATTCTACAGCACTGAATACACAACTTAGAGCTCCTTTCAAAGCAGACACACAAACACATCTTTTTGTGAAAGTCTTACTTCAGGTCCCTTGGAAAATATATGGGTTTCTTTGAGAACATGAAGTCGATTACGCTTTTGCACTCTGCAAAGAATAGAAGTGATCTTTTGTACATGCCCGTCTGAATTTCACTGCAAAATGCCCTTCTTTTCTGCTTTCTTGAACATTCCCAAAGCATCAGGTGAAAGAGCGTGTTTGAGGAAGAGTGATGCAGTGTGCGTTTTCCTGACTTTTAAGTGAACTGGGAAACATACTCCTTGTGTTTCCACATTGTCTAAGAAACAACATGAGTCTTGCAAGAGATTGAAACAATGCATCCTAAAACGTATTACCGCAGTGAAAACACACGTTTCTACCAAGACTTGGAAGGAGCAAGCGAAAGAATAGTCGCTGAGTGTTCTTTCGGAGAGAAACACAAGCATTTGTTCCTTCTGGAGTGAGTTTTCAGCCAGGAATTCATATGCATTTTGTACTGTGCAGAATGTAGCTACCTGCTCTTGAGTTGTGTCATAGAAGCACCTTTCCTGGAGGAGCTTATTGCAACATTCTTTGTTTGGCTCAGTTCTTTAGGGTTGGTTTTGGAAGGTCTTTCAACTTTGTCCAAATCCGCTTCGTATGAAATCTTTTCACAGCGCTCTTTCCAAGTGTCCACAAAGAGCTGCTCCTGGAAACTGTCCACATGCACATCTCCCATGCTGGTGTGCTCGTTTCACTACCTGGATTTTGGTTTTCTCTTCTTTCTTTGAAATGACAAGCCTTCTTTCTGCATGCTACACACACCTTGTAGCAGTTCCAGTTTGCAGCATGTTGGTGCTCCTAAAACGCTGTGTAACCTGTGTAGAGTGTGTCACTCTCCAGCACTGAATACACAACTTAGAGCTCCTTTCACCACAGACACGCAAACACATCTTTTTGTGAAAGTCCTACTTCTTTTCACTTGGAAATGTAAGGGTTTCAACGAGAACATGAAGTCAATGATGCTTTTGCACTCTACTACCAAACGAAATGACCTCTTCTACATGCCCGTCTGAGGTTCAGTGCAAAATGCCCTTGTTTTCTGGTTTCTTGAATGTTCTCAACACATTAGGAGAAAGAGCGTGTTTGAGCAAGAGTGATGCAGTGTGCGTTTCCCTAGATTTCAAGTGATTTGCGAAACATACTCCTTAGTTTTCCACATTGTGTAAGAAACATGAGGTTTGCAAGAGATTGAAACAATGCTTCCTAAAACGTATTCCAGCAGTGAAAACACACGTTTCGACAAAGACTTTGAAGGAGCAAGCAAAAGCCTAGTGGCTGAGTGTTCCTTTTGAGAGAAAGACATGCATTTCGTCCTTCTGGAATGAGTTTTCAGCCAGGAATTCGTATGCATTTTGTACTGTGCAGAAAGTAGCTACCTGCTCGGGAGTTGTGTCATAGAAGCACCTTTCTGGAGGAGCTTATTGCAACATTCATTGTTTGGCTCAGTTCTTTAGGGTTGGTTTTGGAAGGTCTTTCAACTTTGTCCAAATCCTGCTTCGTACGAAATTTTTTCACAGCGCTGTTTCCAAGTGTCCACAAAGAGCTGGTGCTTGAAACTGTCCACATGTACATCTCCCATACTGGTGTGCTCGTTCCCCTACCTGGATTTTGGTTTCCTCTTCTTTCTTTGAAACGACAAGCCTTCTTTCTGTATGCTACACACACCTTGTAGCAGTTTCAGTTTGCAGCATGTTGGTCTCCCCAAAATGCTGAGTATTCTATGTAGAGTGTGTCATTCTACAGCACTGAATACACAACTTAGAGCTCCTTTCAAAGCAGACACACAAACACATCTTTTTGTGAAAGTCTTACTTCAGGTCCCTTGGAAAATATATGGGTTTCTTTGAGAACATGAAGTCGATTACGCTTTTGCACTCTGCAAAGAATAGAAGTGATCTTTTGTACATGCCCGTCTGAATTTCACTGCAAAATGCCCTTCTTTTCTGCTTTCTTGAACATTCCCAAAGCATCAGGTGAAAGAGCGTGTTTGAGGAAGAGTGATGCAGTGTGCGTTTTCCTGGCTTTCAAGTGAATTGGGAAACATACTCCTTGTGTTTCCACATTGTCTAAGAAACAACATGAGTCTTGCAAGAGATTGAAACAATGCATCCTAAAACGTATTACCGCAGTGAAAACACACGTTTCTACCAAGACTTGGAAGGAGCAAGCGAAAGAATAGTCGCTGAGTGTTCTTTCGGAGAGAAACACAAGCATTTGTTCCTTCTGGAGTGAGTTTTCAGCCAGGAATTCATATGCGTTTTGTACTGTGCAGAATGTAGCTACCTGCTCTTGAGTTGTGTCATAGAAGCACCTTTCCTGGAGGAGCTTATTGCAACATTCTTTGTTTGGCTAAGTTCTTTAGGGTTGGTTTTGGAAGGTCTTTCAACTTTGTCCAAATCCGCTTCGTATGAAATCTTTTCACAGCGCTCTTTCCAAGTGTCCACAAAGAGCTGCTCCTGGAAACTGTCCACATGCACATCTCCCATGCTGGTGTGCTCGTTTCACTACCTGGATTTTGGTTTTCTCTTCTTTCTTTGAAATGACAAGCCTTCTTTCTGCATGCTACACACACCTTGTAGCAGTTCCAGTTTGCAGCATGTTGGTGCTCCTAAAACGCTGTGTAACCTGTGTAGAGTGTGTCACTCTCCAGCACTGAATACACAACTTAGAGCTCCTTTCACCACAGACACGCAAACACATCTTTTTGTGAAAGTCCTACTTCTTTTCACTTGGAAATGTAAGGGTTTCAACGAGAACATGAAGTCAATGATGCTTTTGCACTCTACTACCAAACGAAATGACCTCTTCTACATGCCCGTCTGAGGTTCAGTGCAAAATGCCCTTGTTTTCTGGTTTCTTGAATGTTCTCAACACATTAGGAGAAAGGGCGTGTTTGAGCAAGAGTGATGCAGTGTGCGTTTCCCTAGATTTCAAGTGATTTGCGAAACATACTCCTTAGTTTTCCACATTGTGTAAGAAACATGAGGTTTGCAAGAGATTGAAACAATGCTTCCTAAAACGTATTCCAGCAGTGAAAACACACGTTTCGACAAAGACTTTGAAGGAGCAAGCAAAAGCCTAGTGGCTGAGTGTTCCTTTTGAGAGAAAGACATGCATTTCGTCCTTCTGGAATGAGTTTTCAGCCAGGAATTCGTATGCATTTTGTACTGTGCAGAAAGTAGCTACCTGCTCGGGAGTTGTGTCATAGAAGCACCTTTCTGGAGGAGCTTATTGCAACATTCATTGTTTGGCTCAGTTCTTTAGGGTTGGTTTTGGAAGGTCTTTCAACTTTGTCCAAATCCTGCTTCGTACGAAATTTTTTCACAGCGCTGTTTCCAAGTGTCCACAAAGAGCTGGTGCTTGAAACTGTCCACATGTACATCTCCCATACTGGTGTGCTCGTTCCCCTACCTGGATTTTGGTTTCCTCTTCTTTCTTTGAAACGACAAGCCTTCTTTCTGTATGCTACACACACCTTGTAGCAGTTTCAGTTTTCAGCATGTTGGTCTCCCCAAAATGCTGAGTATTCTATGTAGAGTGTGTCATTCTACAGCACTGAATACACAACTTAGAGCTCCTTTCAAAGCAGACACACAAACACATCTTTTTGTGAAAGTCTTACTTCAGGTCCCTTGGAAAATATATGGGTTTCTTTGAGAACATGAAGTCGATTACGCTTTTGCACTCTGCAAAGAATAGAAGTGATCTTTTGTACATGCCCGTCTGAATTTCACTGCAAAATGCCCTTCTTTTCTGCTTTCTTGAACATTCCCAAAGCATCAGGTGAAAGAGCGTGTTTGAGGAAGAGTGATGCAGTGTGCGTTTTCCTGGCTTTCAAGTGAACTGGGAAACATACTCCTTGTGTTTCCACATTGTCTAAGAAACAACATGAGTCTTGCAAGAGATTGAAACAATGCATCCTAAAACGTATTACCGCAGTGAAAACACACGTTTCTACCAAGACTTGGAAGGAGCAAGCGAAAGAATAGTCGCTGAGTGTTCTTTCGGAGAGAAACACAAGCATTTGTTCCTTCTGGAGTGAGTTTTCAGCCAGGAATTCATATGCATTTTGTACTGTGCAGAATGTAGCTACCTGCTCTTGAGTTGTGTCATGGAAGCACCTTTCCTGGAGGAGCTTATTGCAACATTCTTTGTTTGGCTAAGTTCTTTAGGGTTGGTTTTGGAAGGTCTTTCAACTTTGTCCAAATCCGCTTCGTATGAAATCTTTTCACAGCGCTCTTTCCAAGTGTCCACAAAGAGCTGCTCCTGGAAACTGTCCACATGCACATCTCCCATGCTGGTGTGCTCGTTTCACTACCTGGATTTTGGTTTTCTCTTCTTTCTTTGAAATGACAAGCCTTCTTTCTGCATGCTACACACACCTTGTAGCAGTTCCAGTTTGCAGCATGTTGGTGCTCCTAAAACGCTGTGTAACCTGTGTAGAGTGTGTCACTCTCCAGCACTGAATACACAACTTAGAGCTCCTTTCACCACAGACACGCAAACACATCTTTTTGTGAAAGTCCTACTTCTTTTCACTTGGAAATGTAAGGGTTTCAACGAGAACATGAAGTCAATGATGCTTTTGCACTCTACTACCAAACGAAATGACCTCCTCTACATGCCCGTCTGAGTTTCAGTGCAAAATGCCCTTGTTTTCTGGTTTCTTGAATGTTCTCAACACATTAGGAGAAAGAGCGTGTTTGAGCAAGAGTGATGCAGTGTGCGTTTCCCTAGATTTCAAGTGATTTGCGAAACATACTCCTTAGTTTTCCACATTGTGTAAGAAACATGAGGTTTGCAAGAGATTGAAACAATGCTTCCTAAAACGTATTCCAGCAGTGAAAACACACGTTTCGACAAAGCCTTTGAAGGAGCAAGCAAAAGCCTAGTGGCTGAGTGTTCCTTTTGAGAGAAAGACATGCATTTCGTCCTTCTGGAATGAGTTTTCAGCCAGGAATTCGTATGCATTTTGTACTGTGCAGAAAGTAGCTACCTGCTCGGGAGTTGTGTCATAGAAGCACCTTTCTGGAGGAGCTTATTGCAACATTCATTGTTTGGCTCAGTTCTTTAGGGTTGATTTTGGAAGGTCTTTCAACTTTGTCCAAATCCTGCTTCGTACGAAATTTTTTCACAGCGCTGTTTCCAAGTGTCCACAAAGAGCTGGTGCTTGAAACTGTCCACATGTACATCTCCCATACTGGTGTGCTCGTTCCCCTACCTGGATTTTGGTTTCCTCTTCTTTCTTTGAAACGACAAGCCTTCTTTCTGTATGCTACACACACCTTGTAGCAGTTTCAGTTTGCAGCATGTTGGTCTCCCCAAAATGCTGAGTATTCTATGTAGAGTGTGTCTTTCTACAGCACTGAATACACAACTTAGAGCTCCTTTCAAAGCAGACACACAAACGCATCTTTTTGTGAAAGTCTTACTTCAGGTACCTTGGAAAATATATGGGTTTCTTTGAGAACATGAAGTCGATTACGCTTTTGCACTCTGCAAAGAATAGAAGTGATCTTTTGTACATGCCCGTCTGAATTTCACTGCAAAATGCCCTTCTTTTCTGCTTTCTTGAACATTCCCAAAGCATCAGGTGAAAGAGCGTGTTTGAGGAAGAGTGATGCAGTGTGCGTTTTCCTGGCTTTCAAGTGAACTGGGAAACATACTCCTTGTGTTTCCACATTGTCTAAGAAACAACATGAGTCTTGCAAGAGATTGAAACAATGCATCCTAAAACGTATTACCGCAGTGAAAACACACGTTTCTACCAAGACTTGGAAGGAGCAAGCGAAAGAATAGTCGCTGAGTGTTCTTTCGGAGAGAAACACAAGCATTTGTTCCTTCTGGAGTGAGTTTTCAGCCAGGAATTCATATGCATTTTGTACTGTGCAGAATGTAGCTACCTGCTCTTGAGTTGTGTCATAGAAGCACCTTTCCTGGAGGAGCTTATTGCAACATTCTTTGTTTGGCTAAGTTCTTTAGGGTTGGTTTTGGAAGGTCTTTCATCTTTGTCCAAATCCGCTTCGTATGAAATCTTTTCACAGCGCTCTTTCCAAGTGTCCACAAAGAGCTGCTCCTGGAAACTGTCCACATGCACATCTCCCATGCTGGTGTGCTCGTTTCACTACCTGGATTTTGGTTTTCTCTTCTTTCTTTGAAATGACAAGCCTTCTTTCTGCATGCTACACACACCTTGTAGCAGTTCCAGTTTGCAGCATGTTGGTGCTCCTAAAACGCTGTGTAACCTGTGTAGAGTGTGTCACTCTCCAGCACTGAATACACAACTTAGAGCTCCTTTCACCACAGACACGCAAACACATCTTTTTGTGAAAGTCCTACTTCTTTTCACTTGGAAATGTAAGGGTTTCAACGAGAACATGAAGTCAATGATGCTTTTGCACTCTACTACCAAACGAAATGACCTCTTCTACATGCCCGTCTGAGGTTCAGTGCAAAATGCCCTTGTTTTCTGGTTTCTTGAATGTTCTCAACACATTAGGAGAAAGAGCGTGTTTGAGCAAGAGTGATGCAGTGTGCGTTTCCCTAGATTTCAAGTGATTTGCGAAACATACTCCTTAGTTTTCCACATTGTGTAAGAAACATGAGGTTTGCAAGAGATTGAAACAATGCTTCCTAAAACGTATTCCAGCAGTGAAAACACACGTTTCGACAAAGACTTTGAAGGAGCAAGCAAAAGCCTAGTGGCTGAGTGTTCCTTTTGAGAGAAAGACATGCATTTCGTCCTTCTGGAATGAGTTTTCAGCCAGGAATTCGTATGCATTTTGTACTGTGCAGAAAGTAGCTACCTGCTCGGGAGTTGTGTCATAGAAGCACCTTTCTGGAGGAGCTTATTGCAACATTCATTGTTTGGCTCAGTTCTTTAGGGTTGGTTTTGGAAGGTCTTTCAACTTTGTCCAAATCCTGCTTCGTACGAAATTTTTTCACAGCGCTGTTTCCAAGTGTCCACAAAGAGCTGGTGCTTGAAACTGTCCACATGTACATCTCCCATACTGGTGTGCTCGTTCCCCTACCTGGATTTTGGTTTCCTCTTCTTTCTTTGAAACGACAAGCCTTCTTTCTGTATGCTACACACACCTTGTAGCAGTTTCAGTTTGCAGCATGTTGGTCTCCCCAAAATGCTGAGTATTCTATGTAGAGTGTGTCATTCTACAGCACTGAATACACAACTTAGAGCTCCTTTCAAAGCAGACACACAAACACATCTTTTTGTGAAAGTCTTACTTCAGGTCCCTTGGAAAATATATGGGTTTCTTTGAGAACATGAAGTCGATTACGCTTTTGCACTCTGCAAAGAATAGAAGTGATCTTTTGTACATGCCCGTCTGAATTTCACTGCAAAATGCCCTTCTTTTCTGCTTTCTTGAACATTCCCAAAGCATCAGGTGAAAGAGCGTGTTTGAGGAAGAGTGATGCAGTGTGCGTTTTCCTGGCTTTCAAGTGAACTGGGAAACATACTCCTTGTGTTTCCACATTGTCTAAGAAACAACATGAGTCTTGCAAGAGATTGAAACAATGCATCCTAAAACGTATTACCGCAGTGAAAACACACGTTTCTACCAAGACTTGGAAGGAGCAAGCGAAAGAATAGTCGCTGAGTGTTCTTTCGGAGAGAAACACAAGCATTTGTTCCTTCTGGAGTGAGTTTTCAGCCAGGAATTCATATGCGTTTTGTACTGTGCAGAATGTAGCTACCTGCTCTTGAGTTGTGTCATAGAAGCACCTTTCCTGGAGGAGCTTATTGCAACATTCTTTGTTTGGCTAAGTTCTTTAGGGTTGGTTTTGGAAGGTCTTTCAACTTTGTCCAAATCCGCTTCGTATGAAATCTTTTCACAGCGCTCTTTCCAAGTGTCCACAAAGAGCTGCTCCTGGAAACTGTCCACATGCACATCTCCCATGCTGGTGTGCTCGTTTCACTACCTGGATTTTGGTTTTCTCTTCTTTCTTTGAAATGACAAGCCTTCTTTCTGCATGCTACACACACCTTGTAGCAGTTCCAGTTTGCAGCATGTTGGTGCTCCTAAAACGCTGTGTAACCTGTGTAGAGTGTGTCACTCTCCAGCACTGAATACACAACTTAGAGCTCCTTTCACCACAGACACGCAAACACATCTTTTTGTGAAAGTCCTACTTCTTTTCACTTGGAAATGTAAGGGTTTCAACGAGAACATGAAGTCAATGATGCTTTTGCACTCTACTACCAAACGAAATGACCTCCTCTACATGCCCGTCTGAGTTTCAGTGCAAAATGCCCTTGTTTTCTGGTTTCTTGAATGTTCTCAACACATTAGGAGAAAGAGCGTGTTTGAGCAAGAGTGATGCAGTGTGCGTTTCCCTAGATTTCAAGTGATTTGCGAAACATACTCCTTAGTTTTCCACATTGTGTAAGAAACATGAGGTTTGCAAGAGATTGAAACAATGCTTCCTAAAACGTATTCCAGCAGTGAAAACACACGTTTCGACAAAGACTTTGAAGGAGCAAGCAAAAGCCTAGTGGCTGAGTGTTCCTTTTGAGAGAAAGACATGCATTTCGTCCTTCTGGAATGAGTTTTCAGCCAAGAATTCGTATGCATTTTGTACTGTGCAGAAAGTAGCTACCTGCTCGGGAGTTGTGTCATAGAAGCACCTTTCTGGAGGAGCTTATTGCAACATTCATTGTTTGGCTCAGTTCTTTAGGGTTGGTTTTGGAAGGTCTTTCAACTTTGTCCAAATCCTGCTTCGTACGAAATTTTTTCACAGCTCTGTTTCCAAGTGTCCACAAAGAGCTGGTGCTTGAAACTGTCCACATGTACATCTCCCATACTGGTGTGCTCGTTCCCCTACCTGGATTTTGGTTTCCTCTTCTTTCTTTGAAACGACAAGCCTTCTTTCTGTATGCTACACACACCTTGTAGCAGTTTCAGTTTGGAGCATGTTGGTCTCCCCAAAATGCTGAGTATTCTATGTAGAGTGTGTCATTCTACAGCACTGAATACACAACTTAGAGCTCCTTTCAAAGCAGACACACAAACACATCTTTTTGTGAAAGTCTTACTTCAGGTCCCTTGGAAAATATATGGGTTTCTTTGAGAACATGAAGTCGATTACGCTTTTGCACTCTGCAAAGAATAGAAGTGATCTTTTGTACATGCCCGTCTGAATTTCACTGCAAAATGCCCTTCTTTTCTGCTTTCTTGAACATTCCCAAAGCATCAGGTGAAAGAGCGTGTTTGAGGAAGAGTGATGCAGTGTGCGTTTTCCTGGCTTTCAAGTGAATTGGGAAACATACTCCTTGTGTTTCCACATTGTCTAAGAAACAACATGAGTCTTGCAAGAGATTGAAACAATGCATCCTAAAACGTATTACCGCAGTGAAAACACACGTTTCTACCAAGACTTGGAAGGAGCAAGCGAAAGAATAGTCGCTGAGTGTTCTTTCGGAGAGAAACACAAGCATTTGTTCCTTCTGGAGTGAGTTTTCAGCCAGGAATTCATATGCGTTTTGTACTGTGCAGAATGTAGCTACCTGCTCTTGAGTTGTGTCATAGAAGCACCTTTCCTGGAGGAGCTTATTGCAACATTCTTTGTTTGGCTAAGTTCTTTAGGGTTGGTTTTGGAAGGTCTTTCAACTTTGTCCAAATCCGCTTCGTATGAAATCTTTTCACAGCGCTCTTTCCAAGTGTCCACAAAGAGCTGCTCCTGGAAACTGTCCACATGCACATCTCCCATGCTGGTGTGCTCGTTTCACTACCTGGATTTTGGTTTTCTCTTCTTTCTTTGAAATGACAAGCCTTCTATCTGCATGCTACACACACCTTGTAGCAGTTCCAGTTTGCAGCATGTTGGTGCTCCTAAAACGCTGTGTAACCTGTGTAGAGTGTGTCACTCTCCAGCACTGAATACACAACTTAGAGCTCCTTTCACCACAGACACGCAAACACATCTTTTTGTGAAAGTCCTACTTCTTTTCACTTGGAAATGTAAGGGTTTCAACGAGAACATGAAGTCAATGACGCTTTTGCACTCTACTACCAAACGAAATGACCTCCTCTACATGCCCGTCTGAGTTTCAGTGCAAAATGCCCTTGTTTTCTGGTTTCTTGAATGTTCTCAACACATTAGGAGAAAGAGCGTGTTTGAGCAAGAGTGATGCAGTGTGCGTTTCCCTAGATTTCAAGTGATTTGCGAAACATACTCCTTAGTTTTCCACATTGTGTAAGAAACATGAGGTTTGCAAGAGATTGAAACAATGCTTCCTAAAACGTATTCCAGCAGTGAAAACACACGTTTCGACAAAGACTTTGAAGGAGCAAGCAAAAGCCTAGTGGCTGAGTGTTCCTTTTGAGAGAAAGACATGCATTTCGTCCTTCTGGAATGAGTTTTCAGCCAGGAATTCGTATGCATTTTGTACTGTGCAGAAAGTAGCTACCTGCTCGGGAGTTGTGTCATAGAAGCACCTTTCTGGAGGAGCTTATTGCAACATTCATTGTTTGGCTCAGTTCTTTAGGGTTGGTTTTGGAAGGTCTTTCAACTTTGTCCAAATCCTGCTTCGTACGAAATTTTTTCACAGCTCTGTTTCCAAGTGTCCACAAAGAGCTGGTGCTTGAAACTGTCCACATGTACATCTCCCATACTGGTGTGCTCGTTCCCCTACCTGGATTTTGGTTTCCTCTTCTTTCTTTGAAACGACAAGCCTTCTTTCTGTATGCTACACACACCTTGTAGCAGTTTCAGTTTGGAGCATGTTGGTCTCCCCAAAATGCTGAGTATTCTATGTAGAGTGTGTCATTCTACAGCACTGAATACACAACTTAGAGCTCCTTTCAAAGCAGACACACAAACACATCTTTTTGTGAAAGTCTTACTTCAGGTCCCTTGGAAAATATATGGGTTTCTTTGAGAACATGAAGTCGATTACGCTTTTGCACTCTGCAAAGAATAGAAGTGATCTTTTGTACATGCCCGTCTGAATTTCACTGCAAAATGCCCTTCTTTTCTGCTTTCTTGAACATTCCCAAAGCATCAGGTGAAAGAGCGTGTTTGAGGAAGAGTGATGCAGTGTGCGTTTTCCTGGCTTTCAAGTGAATTGGGAAACATACTCCTTGTGTTTCCACATTGTCTAAGAAACAACATGAGTCTTGCAAGAGATTGAAACAATGCATCCTAAAACGTATTACCGCAGTGAAAACACACGTTTCTACCAAGACTTGGAAGGAGCAAGCGAAAGAATAGTCGCTGAGTGTTCTTTCGGAGAGAAACACAAGCATTTGTTCCTTCTGGAGTGAGTTTTCAGCCAGGAATTCATATGCGTTTTGTACTGTGCAGAATGTAGCTACCTGCTCTTGAGTTGTGTCATAGAAGCACCTTTCCTGGAAGAGCTTATTGCAACATTCTTTGTTTGGCTAAGTTCTTTAGGGTTGGTTTTGGAAGGTCTTTCAACTTTGTCCAAATCCGCTTCGTATGAAATCTTTTCACAGCGCTCTTTCCAAGTGTCCACAAAGAGCTGCTCCTGGAAACTGTCCACATGCACATCTCCCATGCTGGTGTGCTCGTTTCACTACCTGGATTTTGGTTTTCTCTTCTTTCTTTGAAATGACAAGCCTTCTATCTGCATGCTACACACACCTTGTAGCAGTTCCAGTTTGCAGCATGTTGGTGCTCCTAAAACGCTGTGTAACCTGTGTAGAGTGTGTCACTCTCCAGCACTGAATACACAACTTAGAGCTCCTTTCACCACAGACACGCAAACACATCTTTTTGTGAAAGTCCTACTTCTTTTCACTTGGAAATGTAAGGGTTTCAACGAGAACATGAAGTCAATGACGCTTTTGCACTCTACTACCAAACGAAATGACCTCCTCTACATGCCCGTCTGAGTTTCAGTGCAAAATGCCCTTGTTTTCTGGTTTCTTGAATGTTCTCAACACATTAGGAGAAAGAGCGTGTTTGAGCAAGAGTGATGCAGTGTGCGTTTCCCTAGATTTCAAGTGATTTGCGAAACATACTCCTTAGTTTTCCACATTGTGTAAGAAACATGAGGTTTGCAAGAGATTGAAACAATGCTTCCTAAAACGTATTCCAGCAGTGAAAACACACGTTTCGACAAAGACTTTGAAGGAGCAAGCAAAAGCCTAGTGGCTGAGTGTTCCTTTTGAGAGAAAGACATGCATTTCGTCCTTCTGGAATGAGTTTTCAGCCAGGAATTCGTATGCATTTTGTACTGTGCAGAAAGTAGCTACCTGCTCGGGAGTTGTGTCATAGAAGCACCTTTCTGGAGGAGCTTATTGCAACATTCATTGTTTGGCTCAGTTCTTTAGGGTTGGTTTTGGAAGGTCTTTCAACTTTGTCCAAATCCTGCTTCGTACGAAATTTTTTCACAGCGCTGTTTCCAAGTGTCCACAAAGAGCTGGTGCTTGAAACTGTCCACATGTACATCTCCCATACTGGTGTGCTCGTTCCCCTACCTGGATTTTGGTTTCCTCTTCTTTCTTTGAAACGACAAGCCTTCTTTCTGTATGCTACACACACCTTGTAGCAGTTTCAGTTTGCAGCATGTTGGTCTCCCCAAAATGCTGAGTATTCTATGTAGAGTGTGTCATTCTACAGCACTGAATACACAACTTAGAGCTTCTTTCAAAGCAGACACACAAACACATCTTTTTGTGAAAGTCTTACTTCAGGTCCCTTGGAAAATATATGGGTTTCTTTGAGAACATGAAGTCGATTACGCTTTTGCACTCTGCAAAGAATAGAAGTGATCTTTTGTACATGCCCGTCTGAATTTCACTGCAAAATGCCCTTCTTTTCTGCTTTCTTGAACATTCCCAAAGCATCAGGTGAAAGAGCGTGTTTGAGGAAGAGTGATGCAGTGTGCGTTTTCCTGGCTTTCAAGTGAACTGGGAAACATACTCCTTGTGTTTCCACATTGTCTAAGAAACAACATGAGTCTTGCAAGAGATTGAAACAATGCATCCTAAAACGTATTACCGGAGTGAAAAAACACGTTTCTACCAAGACTTGGAAGGAGCAAGCGAAAGAATAGTCGCTGAGTGTTCTTTCGGAGAGAAACACAAGCATTTGTTCCTTCTGGAGTGAGTTTTCAGCCAGGAATTCATATGCATTTTGTACTGTGCAGAATGTAGCTACCTGCTCTTGAGTTGTGTCATGGAAGCACCTTTCCTGGAGGAGCTTATTGCAACATTCTTTGTTTGGCTAAGTTCTTTAGGGTTGGTTTTGGAAGGTCTTTCAACTTTGTCCAAATCCGCTTCGTATGAAATCTTTTCACAGCGCTCTTTCCAAGTGTCCACAAAGAGCTGCTCCTGGAAACTGTCCACATGCACATCTCCCATGCTGGTGTGCTCGTTTCACTACCTGGATTTTGGTTTTCTCTTCTTTCTTTGAAATGACAAGCCTTCTTTCTGCATGCTACACACACCTTGTAGCAGTTCCAGTTTGCAGCATGTTGGTGCTCCTAAAACGCTGTGTAACCTGTGTAGAGTGTGTCACTCTCCAGCACTGAATACACAACTTAGAGCTCCTTTCACCACAGACACGCAAACACATCTTTTTGTGAAAGTCCTACTTCTTTTCACTTGGAAATGTAAGGGTTTCAACGAGAACATGAAGTCAATGATGCTTTTGCACTCTACTACCAAACGAAATGACCTCTTCTACATGCCCGTCTGAGTTTCAGTGCAAAATGCCCTTGTTTTCTGGTTTCTTGAATGTTCTCAACACATTAGGAGAAAGAGCGTGTTTGAGCAAGAGTGATGCAGTGTGCGTGTCCCTAGATTTCAAGTGATTTGCGAAACATACTCCTTAGTTTTCCACATTGTGTAAGAAACATGAGGTTTGCAAGAGATTGAAACAATGCTTCCTAAAACGTATTCCAGCAGTGAAAACACACGTTTCGACAAAGCCTTTGAAGGAGCAAGCAAAAGCCTAGTGGCTGAGTGTTCCTTTTGAGAGAAAGACATGCATTTCGTCCTTCTGGAATGAGTTTTCAGCCAGGAATTCGTATGCATTTTGTACTGTGCAGAAAGTAGCTACCTGCTCGGGAGTTGTGTCATAGAAGCACCTTTCTGGAGGAGCTTATTGCAACATTCATTGTTTGGCTCAGTTCTTTAGGGTTGGTTTTGGAAGGTCTTTCAACTTTGTCCAAATCCTGCTTCGTACGAAATTTTTTCACAGCGCTGTTTCCAAGTGTCCACAAAGAGCTGGTGCTTGAAACTGTCCACATGTACATCTCCCATACTGGTGTGCTCGTTCCCCTACCTGGATTTTGGTTTCCTCTTCTTTCTTTGAAACGACAAGCCTTCTTTCTGTATGCTACACACACCTTGTAGCAGTTTCAGTTTGCAGCATGTTGGTCTCCCCAAAATGCTGAGTATTCTATGTAGAGTGTGTCTTTCTACAGCACTGAATACACAACTTAGAGCTCCTTTCAAAGCAGACACACAAACGCATCTTTTTGTGAAAGTCTTACTTCAGGTACCTTGGAAAATATATGGGTTTCTTTGAGAACATGAAGTCGATTACGCTTTTGCACTCTGCAAAGAATAGAAGTGATCTTTTGTACATGCCCGTCTGAATTTCACTGCAAAATGCCCTTCCTTTCTGCTTTCTTGAACATTCCCAAAGCATCAGGTGAAAGAGCGTGTTTGAGGAAGAGTGATGCAGTGTGCGTTTTCCTGGCTTTCAAGTGAACTGGGAAACATACTCCTTGTGTTTCCACATTGTCTAAGAAACAACATGAGTCTTGCAAGAGATTGAAACAATGCATCCTAAAACGTATTACCGCAGTGAAAACACACGTTTCTACCAAGACTTGGAAGGAGCAAGCGAAAGAATAGTCGCTGAGTGTTCTTTCGGAGAGAAACACAAGCATTTGTTCCTTCTGGAGTGAGTTTTCAGCCAGGAATTCATATGCATTTTGTACTGTGCAGAATGTAGCTACCTGCTCTTGAGTTGTGTCATAGAAGCACCTTTCCTGGAGGAGCTTATTGCAACATTCTTTGTTTGGCTAAGTTCTTTAGGGTTGGTTTTGGAAGGTCTTTCATCTTTGTCCAAATCCGCTTCGTATGAAATCTTTTCACAGCGCTCTTTCCAAGTGTCCACAAAGAGCTGCTCCTGGAAACTGTCCACATGCACATCTCCCATGCTGGTGTGCTCGTTTCACTACCTGGATTTTGGTTTTCTCTTCTTTCTTTGAAATGACAAGCCTTCTTTCTGCATGCTACACACACCTTGTAGCAGTTCCAGTTTGCAGCATGTTGGTGCTCCTAAAACGCTGTGTAACCTGTGTAGAGTGTGTCACTCTCCAGCACTGAATACACAACTTAGAGCTCCTTTCACCACAGACACGCAAACACATCTTTTTGTGAAAGTCCTACTTCTTTTCACTTGGAAATGTAAGGGTTTCAACGAGAACATGAAGTCAATGATGCTTTTGCACTCTACTACCAAACGAAATGACCTCCTCTACATGCCCGTCTGAGTTTCAGTGCAAAATGCCCTTGTTTTCTGGTTTCTTGAATGTTCTCAACACATTAGGAGAAAGAGCGTGTTTGAGCAAGAGTGATGCAGTGTGCGTTTCCCTAGATTTCAAGTGATTTGCGAAACATACTCCTTAGTTTTCCACATTGTGTAAGAAACATGAGGTTTGCAAGAGATTGAAACAATGCTTCCTAAAACGTATTCCAGCAGTGAAAACACACGTTTCGACAAAGACTTTGAAGGAGCAAGCAAAAGCCTAGTGGCTGAGTGTTCCTTTTGAGAGAAAGACATGCATTTCGTCCTTCTGGAATGAGTTTTCAGCCAGGAATTCGTATGCATTTTGTACTGTGCAGAAAGTAGCTACCTGCTCGGGAGTTGTGTCATAGAAGCACCTTTCTGGAGGAGCTTATTGCAACATTCATTGTTTGGCTCAGTTCTTTAGGGTTGGTTTTGGAAGGTCTTTCAACTTTGTCCAAATCCTGCTTCGTACGAAATTTTTTCACAGCGCTGTTTCCAAGTGTCCACAAAGAGCTGGTGCTTGAAACTGTCCACATGTACATCTCCCATACTGGTGTGCTCGTTCCCCTACCTGGATTTTGGTTTCCTCTTCTTTCTTTGAAACGACAAGCCTTCTTTCTGTATGCTACACACACCTTGTAGCAGTTTCAGTTTGCAGCATGTTGGTCTCCCCAAAATGCTGAGTATTCTATGTAGAGTGTGTCATTCTACAGCACTGAATACACAACTTAGAGCTCCTTTCAAAGCAGACACACAAACACATCTTTTTGTGAAAGTCTTACTTCAGGTCCCTTGGAAAATATATGGGTTTCTTTGAGAACATGAAGTCGATTACGCTTTTGCACTCTGCAAAGAATAGAAGTGATCTTTTGTACATGCCCGTCTGAATTTCACTGCAAAATGCCCTTCTTTTCTGCTTTCTTGAACATTCCCAAAGCATCAGGTGAAAGAGCGTGTTTGAGGAAGAGTGATGCAGTGTGCGTTTTCCTGGCTTTCAAGTGAACTGGGAAACATACTCCTTGTGTTTCCACATTGTCTAAGAAACAACATGAGTCTTGCAAGAGATTGAAACAATGCATCCTAAAACGTATTACCGCAGTGAAAACACACGTTTCTACCAAGACTTGGAAGGAGCAAGCGAAAGAATAGTCGCTGAGTGTTCTTTCGGAGAGAAACACAAGCATTTGTTCCTTCTGGAGTGAGTTTTCAGCCAGGAATTCATATGCGTTTTGTACTGTGCAGAATGTAGCTACCTGCTCTTGAGTTGTGTCATAGAAGCACCTTTCCTGGAGGAGCTTATTGCAACATTCTTTGTTTGGCTAAGTTCTTTAGGGTTGGTTTTGGAAGGTCTTTCAACTTTGTCCAAATCCGCTTCGTATGAAATCTTTTCACAGCCCTCTTTCCAAGTGTCCACAAAGAGCTGCTCCTGGAAACTGTCCACATGCACATCTCCCATGCTGGTGTGCTCGTTTCACTACCTGGATTTTGGTTTTCTCTTCTTTCTTTGAAATGACAAGCCTTCTTTCTGCATGCTACACACACCTTGTAGCAGTTCCAGTTTGCAGCATGTTGGTGCTCCTAAAACGCTGTGTAACCTGTGTAGAGTGTGTCACTCTCCAGCACTGAATACACAACTTAGAGCTCCTTTCACCACAGACACGCAAACACATCTTTTTGTGAAAGTCCTACTTCTTTTCACTTGGAAATGTAAGGGTTTCAACGAGAACATGAAGTCAATGATGCTTTTGCACTCTACTACCAAACGAAATGACCTCCTCTACATGCCCGTCTGAGTTTCAGTGCAAAATGCCCTTGTTTTCTGGTTTCTTGAATGTTCTCAACACATTAGGAGAAAGAGCGTGTTTGAGCAAGAGTGATGCAGTGTGCGTTTCCCTAGATTTCAAGTGATTTGCGAAACATACTCCTTAGTTTTCCACATTGTGTAAGAAACATGAGGTTTGCAAGAGATTGAAACAATGCTTCCTAAAACGTATTCCAGCAGTGAAAACACACGTTTCGACAAAGACTTTGAAGGAGCAAGCAAAAGCCTAGTGGCTGAGTGTTCCTTTTGAGAGAAAGACATGCATTTCGTCCTTCTGGAATGAGTTTTCAGCCAGGAATTCGTATGCATTTTGTACTGTGCAGAAAGTAGCTACCTGCTCGGGAGTTGTGTCATAGAAGCACCTTTCTGGAGGAGCTTATTGCAACATTCATTGTTTGGCTTAGTTCTTTAGGGTTGGTTTCGGAAGGTCTTTCAACTTTGTCCAAATCCTGCTTCGTACGAAATTTTTTCACAGCTCTGTTTCCAAGTGTCCACAAAGAGCTGGTGCTTGAAACTGTCCACATGTACATCTCCCATACTGGTGTGCTCGTTCCCCTACCTGGATTTTGGTTTCCTCTTCTTTCTTTGAAACGACAAGCCTTCTTTCTGTATGCTACACACACCTTGTAGCAGTTTCAGTTTGGAGCATGTTGGTCTCCCCAAAATGCTGAGTATTCTATGTAGAGTGTGTCATTCTACAGCACTGAATACACAACTTAGAGCTCCTTTCAAAGCAGACACACAAACACATCTTTTTGTGAAAGTCTTACTTCAGGTCCCTTGGAAAATATATGGGTTTCTTTGAGAACATGAAGTCGATTACGCTTTTGCACTCTGCAAAGAATAGAAGTGATCTTTTGTACATGCCCGTCTGAATTTCACTGCAAAATGCCCTTCTTTTCTGCTTTCTTGAACATTCCCAAAGCATCAGGTGAAAGAGCGTGTTTGAGGAAGAGTGATGCAGTGTGCGTTTTCCTGGCTTTCAAGTGAATTGGGAAACATACTCCTTGTGTTTCCACATTGTCTAAGAAACAACATGAGTCTTGCAAGAGATTGAAACAATGCATCCTAAAACGTATTACCGCAGTGAAAACACACGTTTCTACCAAGACTTGGAAGGAGCAAGCGAAAGAATAGTCGCTGAGTGTTCTTTCGGAGAGAAACACAAGCATTTGTTCCTTCTGGAGTGAGTTTTCAGCCAGGAATTCATATGCGTTTTGTACTGTGCAGAATGTAGCTACCTGCTCTTGAGTTGTGTCATAGAAGCACCTTTACTGGAGGAGCTTATTGCAACATTCTTTGTTTGGCTAAGTTCTTTAGGGTTGGTTTTGGAAGGTCTTTCAACTTTGTCCAAATCCGCTTCGTATGAAATCTTTTCACAGCGCTCTTTCCAAGTGTCCACAAAGAGCTGCTCCTGGAAACTGTCCACATGCACATCTCCCATGCTGGTGTGCTCGTTTCACTACCTGGATTTTGGTTTTCTCTTCTTTCTTTGAAATGACAAGCCTTCTTTCTGCATGCTACACACACCTTGTAGCAGTTCCAGTTTGCAGCATGTTGGTGCTCCTAAAACGCTATGTAACCTGTGTAGAGTGTGTCACTCTCCAGCACTGAATACACAACTTAGAGCTCCTTTCACCACAGACACGCAAACACATCTTTTTGTGAAAGTCCTACTTCTTTTCACTTGGAAATGTAAGGGTTTCAACGAGAACATGAAGTCAATGATGCTTTTGCACTCTACTACCAAACGAAATGACCTCCTCTACATGCCCGTCTGAGTTTCAGTGCAAAATGCCCTTGTTTTCTGGTTTCTTGAATGTTCTCAACACATTAGGAGAAAGAGCGTGTTTGAGCAAGAGTGATGCAGTGTGCGTTTCCCTAGATTTCAAGTGATTTGCGAAACATACTCCTTAGTTTTCCACATTGTGTAAGAAACATGAGGTTTGCAAGAGATTGAAACAATGCTTCCTAAAACGTATTCCAGCAGTGAAAACACACGTTTCGACAAAGACTTTGAAGGAGCAAGCAAAAGCCTAGTGGCTGAGTGTTCCTTTTGAGAGAAAGACATGCATTTCGTCCTTCTGGAATGAGTTTTCAGCCAGGAATTCGTATGCATTTTGTACTGTGCAGAAAGTAGCTACCTGCTCGGGAGTTGTGTCATAGAAGCACCTTTCTGGAGGAGCTTATTGCAACATTCATTGTTTGGCTCAGTTCTTTAGGGTTGGTTTTGGAAGGTCTTTCAACTTTGTCCAAATCCTGCTTCGTACGAAATTTTTTCACAGCTCTGTTTCCAAGTGTCCACAAAGAGCTGGTGCTTGAAACTGTCCACATGTACATCTCCCATACTGGTGTGCTCGTTCCCCTACCTGGATTTTGGTTTCCTCTTCTTTCTTTGAAACGACAAGCCTTCTTTCTGTATGCTACACACACCTTGTAGCAGTTTCAGTTTGCAGCATGTTGGTCTCCCCAAAATGCTGAGTATTCTATGTAGAGTGTGTCATTCTACAGCACTGAATACACAACTTAGAGCTCCTTTCAAAGCAGACACACAAACACATCTTTTTGTGAAAGTCTTACTTCAGGTCCCTTGGAAAATATATGGGTTTCTTTGAGAACATGAAGTCGATTACGCTTTTGCACTCTGCAAAGAATAGAAGTGATCTTTTGTACATGCCCGTCTGAATTTCACTGCAAAATGCCCTTCTTTTCTGCTTTCTTGAACATTCCCAAAGCATCAGGTGAAAGAGCGTGTTTGAGGAAGAGTGATGCAGTGTGCGTTTTCCTGGCTTTCAAGTGAATTGGGAAACATACTCCTTGTGTTTCCACATTGTCTAAGAAACAACATGAGTCTTGCAAGAGATTGAAACAATGCATCCTAAAACGTATTACCGCAGTGAAAACACACGTTTCTACCAAGACTTGGAAGGAGCAAGCGAAAGAATAGTCGCTGAGTGTTCTTTCGGAGAGAAACACAAGCATTTGTTCCTTCTGGAGTGAGTTTTCAGCCAGGAATTCATATGCGTTTTGTACTGTGCAGAATGTAGCTACCTGCTCTTGAGTTGTGTCATAGAAGCACCTTTCCTGGAGGAGCTTATTGCAACATTCTTTGTTTGGCTCAGTTCTTTAGGGTTGGTTTTGGAAGGTCTTTCAACTTTGTCCAAATCCGCTTCGTATGAAATCTTTTCACAGCGCTCTTTCCAAGTGTCCACAAAGAGCTGCTCCTGGAAACTGTCCACATGCACATCTCCCATGCTGGTGTGCTCGTTTCACTACCTGGATTTTGGTTTTCTCTTCTTTCTTTGAAATGACAAGCCTTCTTTCTGCATGCTACACACACCTTGTAGCAGTTCCAGTTTGCAGCATGTTGGTGCTCCTAAAACGCTGTGTAACCTGTGTAGAGTGTGTCACTCTCCAGCACTGAATACACAACTTAGAGCTCCTTTCACCACAGACACGCAAACACATCTTTTTGTGAAAGTCCTACTTCTTTTCACTTGGAAATGTAAGGGTTTCAACGAGAACATGAAGTCAATGATGCTTTTGCACTCTACTACCAAACGAAATGACCTCTTCTACATGCCCGTCTGAGGTTCAGTGCAAAATGCCCTTGTTTTCTGGTTTCTTGAATGTTCTCAACACATTAGGAGAAAGAGCGTGTTTGAGCAAGAGTGATGCAGTGTGCGTTTCCCTAGATTTCAAGTGATTTGCGAAACATACTCCTTAGTTTTCCACATTGTGTAAGAAACATGAGGTTTGCAAGAGATTGAAACAATGCTTCCTAAAACGTATTCCAGCAGTGAAAACACACGTTTCGACAAAGACTTTGAAGGAGCAAGCAAAAGCCTAGTGGCTGAGTGTTCCTTTTGAGAGAAAGACATGCATTTCGTCCTTCTGGAATGAGTTTTCAGCCAGGAATTCGTATGCATTTTGTACTGTGCAGAAAGTAGCTACCTGCTCGGGAGTTGTGTCATAGAAGCACCTTTCTGGAGGAGCTTATTGCAACATTCATTGTTTGGCTCAGTTCTTTAGGGTTGGTTTTGGAAGGTCTTTCAACTTTGTCCAAATCCTGCTTCGTACGAAATTTTTTCACAGCGCTGTTTCCAAGTGTCCACAAAGAGCTGGTGCTTGAAACTGTCCACATGTACATCTCCCATACTGGTGTGCTCGTTCCCCTACCTGGATTTTGGTTTCCTCTTCTTTCTTTGAAACCACAAGCCTTCTTTCTGTATGCTACACACACCTTGTAGCAGTTTCAGTTTGGAGCATGTTGGTCTCCCCAAAATGCTGAGTATTCTATGTAGAGTGTGTCATTCTACAGCACTGAATACACAACTTAGAGCTCCTTTCAAAGCAGACACACAAACACATCTTTTTGTGAAAGTCTTACTTCAGGTCCCTTGGAAAATATATGGGTTTCTTTGAGAACATGAAGTCGATTACGCTTTTGCACTCTGGAAAGAATAGAAGTGATCTTTTGTACATGCCCGTCTGAATTTCACTGCAAAATGCCCTTCTTTTCTGCTTTCTTGAACATTCCCAAAGCATCAGGTGAAAGAGCGTGTTTGAGGAAGAGTGATGCAGTGTGCGTTTTCCTGGCTTTCAAGTGAATTGGGAAACATACTCCTTGTGTTTCCACATTGTCTAAGAAACAACATGAGTCTTGCAAGAGATTGAAACAATGCATCCTAAAACGTATTACCGCAGTGAAAACACACGTTTCTACCAAGACTTGGAAGGAGCAAGCGAAAGAATAGTCGCTGAGTGTTCTTTCGGAGAGAAACACAAGCATTTGTTCCTTCTGGAGTGAGTTTTCAGCCAGGAATTCATATGCGTTTTGTACTGTGCAGAATGTAGCTACCTGCTCTTGAGTTGTGTCATGGAAGCACCTTTACTGGAGGAGCTTATTGCAACATTCTTTGTCTGGCTAAGTTCTTTAGGGTTGGTTTTGGAAGGTCTTTCAACTTTGTCCAAATCCGCTTCGTATGAAATCTTTTCACAGCGCTCTTTCCAAGTGTCCACAAAGAGCTGCTCCTGGAAACTGTCCACATGCACATCTCCCATGCTGGTGTGCTCGTTTCACTACCTGGATTTTGGTTTTCTCTTCTTTCTTTGAAATGACAAGCCTTCTTTCTGCATGCTACACACACCTTGTAGCAGTTCCAGTTTGCAGCATGTTGGTGCTCCTAAAACGCTGTGTAACCTGTGTAGAGTGTGTCACTCTCCAGCACTGAATACACAACTTAGAGCTCCTTTCACCACAGACACGCAAACACATCTTTTTGTGAAAGTCCTACTTCTTTTCACTTGGAAATGTAAGGGTTTCAACGAGAACATGAAGTCAATGATGCTTTTGCACTCTACTACCAAACGAAATGACCTCCTCTACATGCCCGTCTGAGTTTCAGTGCAAAATGCCCTTGTTTTCTGGTTTCTTGAATGTTCTCAACACATTAGGAGAAAGAGCGTGTTTGAGCAAGAGTGATGCAGTGTGCGTTTCCCTAGATTTCAAGTGATTTGCGAAACATACTCCTTAGTTTTCCACATTGTGTAAGAAACATGAGGTTTGCAAGAGATTGAAACAATGCTTCCTAAAACGTATTCCAGCAGTGAAAACACACGTTTCGACAAAGACTTTGAAGGAGCAAGCAAAAGCCTAGTGGCTGAGTGTTCCTTTTGAGAGAAAGACATGCATTTCGTCCTTCTGGAATGAGTTTTCAGCCAGGAATTCGTATGCATTTTGTACTGTGCAGAAAGTAGCTACCTGCTCGGGAGTTGTGTCATAGAAGCACCTTTCTGGAGGAGCTTATTGCAACATTCATTGTTTGGCTCAGTTCTTTAGGGTTGGTTTTGGAAGGTCTTTCAACTTTGTCCAAATCCTGCTTCGTACGAAATTTTTTCACAGCGCTGTTTCCAAGTGTCCACAAAGAGCTGGTGCTTGAAACTGTCCACATGTACATCTCCCATACTGGTGTGCTCGTTCCCCTACCTGGATTTTGGTTTCCTCTTCTTTCTTTGAAACGACAAGCCTTCTTTCTGTATGCTACACACACCTTGTAGCAGTTTCAGTTTGCAGCATGTTGGTCTCCCCAAAATGCTGAGTATTCTATGTAGAGTGTGTCATTCTACAGCACTGAATACACAACTTAGAGCTCCTTTCAAAGCAGACACACAAACACATCTTTTTGTGAAAGTCTTACTTCAGGTCCCTTGGAAAATATATGGGTTTCTTTGAGAACATGAAGTCGATTACGCTTTTGCACTCTGCAAAGAATAGAAGTGATCTTTTGTACATGCCCGTCTGAATTTCACTGCAAAATGCCCTTCTTTTCTGCTTTCTTGAACATTCCCAAAGCATCAGGTGAAAGAGCGTGTTTGAGGAAGAGTGATGCAGTGTGCGTTTTCCTGGCTTTCAAGTGAACTGGGAAACATACTCCTTGTGTTTCCACATTGTCTAAGAAACAACATGAGTCTTGCAAGAGATTGAAACAATGCATCCTAAAACGTATTACCGCAGTGAAAACACACGTTTCTACCAAGACTTGGAAGGAGCAAGCGAAAGAATAGTCGCTGAGTGTTCTTTCGGAGAGAAACACAAGCATTTGTTCCTTCTGGAGTGAGTTTTCAGCCAGGAATTCATATGCATTTTGTACTGTGCAGAATGTAGCTACCTGCTCTTGAGTTGTGTCATAGAAGCACCTTTCCTGGAGGAGCTTATTGCAACATTCTTTGTTTGGCTCAGTTCTTTAGGGTTGGTTTTGGAAGGTCTTTCAACTTTGTCCAAATCCGCTTCGTATGAAATCTTTTCACAGCGCTCTTTCCAAGTGTCCACAAAGAGCTGCTCCTGGAAACTGTCCACATGCACATCTCCCATGCTGGTGTGCTCGTTTCACTACCTGGATTTTGGTTTTCTCTTCTTTCTTTGAAATGACAAGCCTTCTTTCTGCATGCTACACACACCTTGTAGCAGTTCCAGTTTGCAGCATGTTGGTGCTCCTAAAACGCTGTGTAACCTGTGTAGAGTGTGTCACTCTCCAGCACTGAATACACAACTTAGAGCTCCTTTCACCACAGACACGCAAACACATCTTTTTGTGAAAGTCCTACTTCTTTTCACTTGGAAATGTAAGGGTTTCAACGAGAACATGAAGTCAATGATGCTTTTGCACTCTACTACCAAACGAAATGACCTCTTCTACATGCCCGTCTGAGGTTCAGTGCAAAATGCCCTTGTTTTCTGGTTTCTTGAATGTTCTCAACACATTAGGAGAAAGAGCGTGTTTGAGCAAGAGTGATGCAGTGTGCGTTTCCCTAGATTTCAAGTGATTTGCGAAACATACTCCTTAGTTTTCCACATTGTGTAAGAAACATGAGGTTTGCAAGAGATTGAAACAATGCTTCCTAAAACGTATTCCAGCAGTGAAAACACACGTTTCGACAAAGACTTTGAAGGAGCAAGCAAAAGCCTAGTGGCTGAGTGTTCCTTTTGAGAGAAAGACATGCATTTCGTCCTTCTGGAATGAGTTTTCAGCCAGGAATTCGTATGCATTTTGTACTGTGCAGAAAGTAGCTACCTGCTCGGGAGTTGTGTCATAGAAGCACCTTTCTGGAGGAGCTTATTGCAACATTCATTGTTTGGCTCAGTTCTTTAGGGTTGGTTTTGGAAGGTCTTTCAACTTTGTCCAAATCCTGCTTCGTACGAAATTTTTTCACAGCGCTGTTTCCAAGTGTCCACAAAGAGCTGGTGCTTGAAACTGTCCACATGTACATCTCCCATACTGGTGTGCTCCTTCCCCTACCTGGATTTTGGTTTCCTCTTCTTTCTTTGAAACGACAAGCCTTCTTTCTGTATGCTACACACACCTTGTAGCAGTTTCACTTTGCAGCATGTTGGTCTCCCCAAAATGCTGAGTATTCTATGTAGAGTGTGTCATTCTACAGCACTGAATACACAACTTAGAGCTCCTTTCAAAGCAGACACACAAACACATCTTTTTGTGAAAGTCTTACTTCAGGTCCCTTGGAAAATATATGGGTTTCTTTGAGAACATGAAGTCGATTACGCTTTTGCACTCTGCAAAGAATAGAAGTGATCTTTTGTACATGCCCGTCTGAATTTCACTGCAAAATGCCCTTCTTTTCTGCTTTCTTGAACATTCCCAAAGCATCAGGTGAAAGAGCGTGTTTGAGGAAGAGTGATGCAGTGTGCGTTTTCCTGGCTTTCAAGTGAACTGGGAAACATACTCCTTGTGTTTCCACATTGTCTAAGAAACAACATGAGTCTTGCAAGAGATTGAAACAATGCATCCTAAAACGTATTACCGCAGTGAAAACACACGTTTCTACCAAGACTTGGAAGGAGCAAGCGAAAGAATAGTCGCTGAGTGTTCTTTCGGAGAGAAACACAAGCATTTGTTCCTTCTGGAGTGAGTTTTCAGCCAGGAATTCATATGCATTTTGTACTGTGCAGAATGTAGCTACCTGCTCTTGAGTTGTGTCATGGAAGCACCTTTCCTGGAGGAGCTTATTGCAACATTCTTTGTTTGGCTAAGTTCTTTAGGGTTGGTTTTGGAAGGTCTTTCAACTTTGTCCAAATCCGCTTCGTATGAAATCTTTTCACAGCGCTCTTTCCAAGTGTCCACAAAGAGCTGCTCCTGGAAACTGTCCACATGCACATCTCCCATGCTGGTGTGCTCGTTTCACTACCTGGATTTTGGTTTTCTCTTCTTTCTTTGAAATGACAAGCCTTCTTTCTGCATGCTACACACACCTTGTAGCAGTTCCAGTTTGCAGCATGTTGGTGTTCCTAAAACGCTATGTAACCTGTGTAGAGTGTGTCACTCTCCAGCACTGAATACACAACTTAGAGCTCCTTTCACCACAGACACGCAAACACATCTTTTTGTGAAAGTCCTACTTCTTTTCACTTGGAAATGTAAGGGTTTCAACGAGAACATGAAGTCAATGATGCTTTTGCACTCTACTACCAAACGAAATGACCTCCTCTACATGCCCGTCTGAGTTTCAGTGCAAAATGCCCTTGTTTTCTGGTTTCTTGAATGTTCTCAACACATTAGGAGAAAGAGCGTGTTTGAGCAAGAGTGATGCAGTGTGCGTTTCCCTAGATTTCAAGTGATTTGCGAAACATACTCCTTAGTTTTCCACATTGTGTAAGAAACATGAGGTTTGCAAGAGATTGAAACAATGCTTCCTAAAACGTATTCCAGCAGTGAAAACACACGTTTCGACAAAGACTTTGAAGGAGCAAGCAAAAGCCTAGTGGCTGAGTGTTCCTTTTGAGAGAAAGACATGCATTTCGTCCTTCTGGAATGAGTTTTCAGCCAGGAATTCGTATGCATTTTGTACTGTGCAGAAAGTAGCTACCTGCTCGGGAGTTGTGTCATAGAAGCACCTTTCTGGAGGAGCTTATTGCAACATTCATTGTTTGGCTCAGTTCTTTAGGGTTGGTTTTGGAAGGTCTTTCAACTTTGTCCAAATCCTGCTTCGTACGAAATTTTTTCACAGCGCTGTTTCCAAGTGTCCACAAAGAGCTGGTGCTTGAAACTGTCCACATGTACATCTCCCATACTGGTGTGCTCGTTCCCCTACCTGGATTTTGGTTTCCTCTTCTTTCTTCGAAACGACAAGCCTTCTTTCTGTATGCTACACACACCTTGTAGCAGTTTCACTTTGCAGCATGTTGGTCTCCCCAAAATGCTGAGTATTCTATGTAGAGTGTGTCATTCTACAGCACTGAATACACAACTTAGAGCTCCTTTCAAAGCAGACACACAAACACATCTTTTTGTGAAAGTCTTACTTCAGGTCCCTTGGAAAATATATGGGTTTCTTTGAGAACATGAAGTCGATTACGCTTTTGCACTCTGCAAAGAATAGAAGTGATCTTTTGTACATGCCCGTCTGAATTTCACTGCAAAATGCCCTTCTTTTCTGCTTTCTTGAACATTCCCAAAGCATCAGGTGAAAGAGCGTGTTTGAGGAAGAGTGATGCAGTGTGCGTTTTCCTGGCTTTCAAGTGAACTGGGAAACATACTCCTTGTGTTTCCACATTGTCTAAGAAACAACATGAGTCTTGCAAGAGATTGAAACAATGCATCCTAAAACGTATTACCGCAGTGAAAACACACGTTTCTACCAAGACTTGGAAGGAGCAAGCGAAAGAATAGTCGCTGAGTGTTCTTTCGGAGAGAAACACAAGCATTTGTTCCTTCTGGAGTGAGTTTTCAGCCAGGAATTCATATGCATTTTGTACTGTGCAGAATGTAGCTACCTGCTCTTGAGTTGTGTCATAGAAGCACCTTTCCTGGAGGAGCTTATTGCAACATTCTTTGTTTGGCTCAGTTCTTTAGGGTTGGTTTTGGAAGGTCTTTCAACTTTGTCCAAATCCGCTTCGTATGAAATCTTTTCACAGCGCTCTTTCCAAGTGTCCACAAAGAGCTGCTCCTGGAAACTGTCCACATGCACATCTCCCATGCTGGTGTGCTCGTTTCACTACCTGGATTTTGGTTTTCTCTTCTTTCTTTGAAATGACAAGCCTTCTTTCTGCATGCTACACACACCTTGTAGCAGTTCCAGTTTGCAGCATGTTGGTGCTCCTAAAACGCTGTGTAACCTGTGTAGAGTGTGTCACTCTCCAGCACTGAATACACAACTTAGAGCTCCTTTCACCACAGACACGCAAACACATCTTTTTGTGAAAGTCCTACTTCTTTTCACTTGGAAATGTAAGGGTTTCAACGAGAACATGAAGTCAATGATGCTTTTGCACTCTACTACCAAACGAAATGACCTCCTCTACATGCCCGTCTGAGTTTCAGTGCAAAATGCCCTTGTTTTCTGGTTTCTTGAATGTTCTCAACACATTAGGAGAAAGAGCGTGTTTGAGCAAGAGTGATGCAGTGTGCGTTTCCCTAGATTTCAAGTGATTTGCGAAACATGCTCCTTAGTTTTCCACATTGTGTAAGAAACATGAGGTTTGCAAGAGATTGAAACAATGCTTCCTAAAACGTATTCCAGCAGTGAAAACACACGTTTCGACAAAGACTTTGAAGGAGCAAGCAAAAGCCTAGTGGCTGAGTGTTCCTTTTGAGAGAAAGACATGCATTTTGTCCTTCTGGAATGAGTTTTCAGCCAGGAATTCGTATGCATTTTGTACTGTGCAGAAAGTAGCTACCTGCTCGGGAGTTGTGTCATAGAAGCACCTTTCTGGAGGAGCTTATTGCAACATTCATTGTTTGGCTCAGTTCTTTAGGGTTGGTTTTGGAAGGTCTTTCAACTTTGTCCAAATCCTGCTTCGTACGAAATTTTTTCACAGCTCTGTTTCCAAGTGTCCACAAAGAGCTGGTGCTTGAAACTGTCCACATGTACATCTCCCATACTGGTGTGCTCGTTCCCCTACCTGGATTTTGGTTTCCTCTTCTTTCTTTGAAACGACAAGCCTTCTTTCTGTATGCTACACACACCTTGTAGCAGTTTCACTTTGCAGCATGTTGGTCTCCCCAAAATGCTGAGTATTCTATGTAGAGTGTGTCATTCTACAGCACTGAATACACAACTTAGAGCTCCTTTCAAAGCAGACACACAAACACATCTTTTTGTGAAAGTCTTACTTCAGGTCCCTTGGAAAATATATGGGTTTCTTTGAGAACATGAAGTCGATTACGCTTTTGCACTCTGCAAAGAATAGAAGTGATCTTTTGTACATGCCCGTCTGAATTTCACTGCAAAATGCCCTTCTTTTCTGCTTTCTTGAACATTCCCAAAGCATCAGGTGAAAGAGCGTGTTTGAGGAAGAGTGATGCAGTGTGCGTTTTCCTGGCTTTCAAGTGAACTGGGAAACATACTCCTTGTGTTTCCACATTGTCTAAGAAACAACATGAGTCTTGCAAGAGATTGAAACAATGCATCCTAAAACGTATTACCGCAGTGAAAACACACGTTTCTACCAAGACTTGGAAGGAGCAAGCGAAAGAATAGTCGCTGAGTGTTCTTTCGGAGAGAAACACAAGCATTTGTTCCTTCTGGAGTGAGTTTTCAGCCAGGAATTCATATGCATTTTGTACTGTGCAGAATGTAGCTACCTGCTCTTGAGTTGTGTCATAGAAGCACCTTTCCTGGAGGAGCTTATTGCAACATTCTTTGTTTGGCTAAGTTCTTTAGGGTTGGTTTTGGAAGGTCTTTCAACTTTGTCCAAATCCGCTTCGTATGAAATCTTTTCACAGCGCTCTTTCCAAGTGTCCACAAAGAGCTGCTCCTGGAAACTGTCCACATGCACATCTCCCATGCTGGTGTGCTCGTTTCACTACCTGGATTTTGGTTTTCTCTTCTTTCTTTGAAATGACAAGCCTTCTTTCTGCATGCTACACACACCTTGTAGCAGTTCCAGTTTGCAGCATGTTGGTGCTCCTAAAACGCTGTGTAGCCTGTGTAGAGTGTGTCACTCTCCAGCACTGAATACACAACTTAGAGCTCCTTTCACCACAGACACGCAAACACATCTTTTTGTGAAAGTCCTACTTCTTTTCACTTGGAAATGTAAGGGTTTCAACGAGAACATGAAGTCAATGATGCTTTTGCACTCTACTACCAAACGAAATGACCTCTTCTACATGCCCGTCTGAGGTTCAGTGCAAAATGCCCTTGTTTTCTGGTTTCTTGAATGTTCTCAACACATTAGGAGAAAGAGCGTGTTTGAGCAAGAGTGATGCAGTGTGCGTTTCCCTAGATTTCAAGTGATTTGCGAAACATACTCCTTAGTTTTCCACATTGTGTAAGAAACATGAGGTTTGCAAGAGATTGAAACAATGCTTCCTAAAACGTATTCCAGCAGTGAAAACACACGTTTCGACAAAGACTTTGAAGGAGCAAGCAAAAGCCTAGTGGCTGAGTGTTCCTTTTGAGAGAAAGACATGCATTTCGTCCTTCTGGAATGAGTTTTCAGCCAGGAATTCGTATGCATTTTGTACTGTGCAGAAAGTAGCTACCTGCTCGGGAGTTGTGTCATAGAAGCACCTTTCTGGAGGAGCTTATTGCAACATTCATTGTTTGGCTCAGTTCTTTAGGGTTGGTTTTGGAAGGTCTTTCAACTTTGTCCAAATCCTGCTTCGTACGAAATTTTTTCACAGCGCTGTTTCCAAGTGTCCACAAAGAGCTGGTGCTTGAAACTGTCCACATGTACATCTCCCATACTGGTGTGCTCCTTCCCCTACCTGGATTTTGGTTTCCTCTTCTTTCTTTGAAACGACAAGCCTTCTTTCTGTATGCTACACACACCTTGTAGCAGTTTCAGTTTGCAGCATGTTGGTCTCCCCAAAATGCTGAGTATTCTATGTAGAGTGTGTCATTCTACAGCACTGAATACACAACTTAGAGCTCCTTTCAAAGCAGACACACAAACACATCTTTTTGTGAAAGTCTTACTTCAGGTCCCTTGGAAAATATATGGGTTTCTTTGAGAACATGAAGTCGATTACGCTTTTGCACTCTGCAAAGAATAGAAGTGATCTTTTGTACATGCCCGTCTGAATTTCACTGCAAAATGCCCTTCTTTTCTGCTTTCTTGAACATTCCCAAAGCATCAGGTGAAAGAGCGTGTTTGAGGAAGAGTGATGCAGTGTGCGTTTTCCTGGCTTTCAAGTGAACTGGGAAACATACTCCTTGTGTTTCCACATTGTCTAAGAAACAACATGAGTCTTGCAAGAGATTGAAACAATGCATCCTAAAACGTATTACCGCAGTGAAAACACACGTTTCTACCAAGACTTGGAAGGAGCAAGCGAAAGAATAGTCGCTGAGTGTTCTTTCGGAGAGAAACACAAGCATTTGTTCCTTCTGGAGTGAGTTTTCAGCCAGGAATTCATATGCATTTTGTACTGTGCAGAATGTAGCTACCTGCTCTTGAGTTGTGTCATGGAAGCACCTTTCCTGGAGGAGCTTATTGCAACATTCTTTGTTTGGCTAAGTTCTTTAGGGTTGGTTTTGGAAGGTCTTTCAACTTTGTCCAAATCCGCTTCGTATGAAATCTTTTCACAGCGCTCTTTCCAAGTGTCCACAAAGAGCTGCTCCTGGAAACTGTCCACATGCACATCTCCCATGCTGGTGTGCTCGTTTCACTACCTGGATTTTGGTTTTCTCTTCTTTCTTTGAAATGACAAGCCTTCTTTCTGCATGCTACACACACCTTGTAGCAGTTCCAGTTTGCAGCATGTTGGTGCTCCTAAAACGCTGTGTAACCTGTGTAGAGTGTGTCACTCTCCAGCACTGAATACACAACTTAGAGCTCCTTTCACCACAGACACGCAAACACATCTTTTTGTGAAAGTCCTACTTCTTTTCACTTGGAAATGTAAGGGTTTCAACGAGAACATGAAGTCAATGATGCTTTTGCACTCTACTACCAAACGAAATGACCTCCTCTACATGCCCGTCTGAGTTTCAGTGCAAAATGCCCTTGTTTTCTGGTTTCTTGAATGTTCTCAACACATTAGGAGAAAGAGCGTGTTTGAGCAAGAGTGATGCAGTGTGCGTTTCCCTAGATTTCAAGTGATTTGCGAAACATGCTCCTTAGTTTTCCACATTGTGTAAGAAACATGAGGTTTGCAAGAGATTGAAACAATGCTTCCTAAAACGTATTCCAGCAGTGAAAACACACGTTTCGACAAAGACTTTGAAGGAGCAAGCAAAAGCCTAGTGGCTGAGTGTTCCTTTTGAGAGAAAGACATGCATTTTGTCCTTCTGGAATGAGTTTTCAGCCAGGAATTCGTATGCATTTTGTACTGTGCAGAAAGTAGCTACCTGCTCGGGAGTTGTGTCATAGAAGCACCTTTCTGGAGGAGCTTATTGCAACATTCATTGTTTGGCTCAGTTCTTTAGGGTTGGTTTTGGAAGGTCTTTCAACTTTGTCCAAATCCTGCTTCGTACGAAATTTTTTCACAGCTCTGTTTCCAAGTGTCCACAAAGAGCTGGTGCTTGAAACTGTCCACATGTACATCTCCCATACTGGTGTGCTCGTTCCCCTACCTGGATTTTGGTTTCCTCTTCTTTCTTTGAAACGACAAGCCTTCTTTCTGTATGCTACACACACCTTGTAGCAGTTTCACTTTGCAGCATGTTGGTCTCCCCAAAATGCTGAGTATTCTATGTAGAGTGTGTCATTCTACAGCACTGAATACACAACTTAGAGCTCCTTTCAAAGCAGACACACAAACACATCTTTTTGTGAAAGTCTTACTTCAGGTCCCTTGGAAAATATATGGGTTTCTTTGAGAACATGAAGTCGATTACGCTTTTGCACTCTGCAAAGAATAGAAGTGATCTTTTGTACATGCCCGTCTGAATTTCACTGCAAAATGCCCTTCTTTTCTGCTTTCTTGAACATTCCCAAAGCATCAGGTGAAAGAGCGTGTTTGAGGAAGAGTGATGCAGTGTGCGTTTTCCTGGCTTTCAAGTGAACTGGGAAACATACTCCTTGTGTTTCCACATTGTCTAAGAAACAACATGAGTCTTGCAAGAGATTGAAACAATGCATCCTAAAACGTATTACCGCAGTGAAAACACACGTTTCTACCAAGACTTGGAAGGAGCAAGCGAAAGAATAGTCGCTGAGTGTTCTTTCGGAGAGAAACACAAGCATTTGTTCCTTCTGGAGTGAGTTTTCAGCCAGGAATTCATATGCATTTTGTACTGTGCAGAATGTAGCTACCTGCTCTTGAGTTGTGTCATAGAAGCACCTTTCCTGGAGGAGCTTATTGCAACATTCTTTGTTTGGCTAAGTTCTTTAGGGTTGGTTTTGGAAGGTCTTTCAACTTTGTCCAAATCCGCTTCGTATGAAATCTTTTCACAGCGCTCTTTCCAAGTGTCCACAAAGAGCTGCTCCTGGAAACTGTCCACATGCACATCTCCCATGCTGGTGTGCTCGTTTCACTACCTGGATTTTGGTTTTCTCTTCTTTCTTTGAAATGACAAGCCTTCTTTCTGCATGCTACACACACCTTGTAGCAGTTCCAGTTTGCAGCATGTTGGTGCTCCTAAAACGCTGTGTAGCCTGTGTAGAGTGTGTCACTCTCCAGCACTGAATACACAACTTAGAGCTCCTTTCACCACAGACACGCAAACACATCTTTTTGTGAAAGTCCTACTTCTTTTCACTTGGAAATGTAAGGGTTTCAACGAGAACATGAAGTCAATGATGCTTTTGCACTCTACTACCAAACGAAATGACCTCTTCTACATGCCCGTCTGAGGTTCAGTGCAAAATGCCCTTGTTTTCTGGTTTCTTGAATGTTCTCAACACATTAGGAGAAAGAGCGTGTTTGAGCAAGAGTGATGCAGTGTGCGTTTCCCTAGATTTCAAGTGATTTGCGAAACATACTCCTTAGTTTTCCACATTGTGTAAGAAACATGAGGTTTGCAAGAGATTGAAACAATGCTTCCTAAAACGTATTCCAGCAGTGAAAACACACGTTTCGACAAAGACTTTGAAGGAGCAAGCAAAAGCCTAGTGGCTGAGTGTTCCTTTTGAGAGAAAGACATGCATTTCGTCCTTCTGGAATGAGTTTTCAGCCAGGAATTCGTATGCATTTTGTACTGTGCAGAAAGTAGCTACCTGCTCGGGAGTTGTGTCATAGAAGCACCTTTCTGGAGGAGCTTATTGCAACATTCATTGTTTGGCTCAGTTCTTTAGGGTTGGTTTTGGAAGGTCTTTCAACTTTGTCCAAATCCTGCTTCGTACGAAATTTTTTCACAGCGCTGTTTCCAAGTGTCCACAAAGAGCTGGTGCTTGAAACTGTCCACATGTACATCTCCCATACTGGTGTGCTCCTTCCCCTACCTGGATTTTGGTTTCCTCTTCTTTCTTTGAAACGACAAGCCTTCTTTCTGTATGCTACACACACCTTGTAGCAGTTTCAGTTTGCAGCATGTTGGTCTCCCCAAAATGCTGAGTATTCTATGTAGAGTGTGTCATTCTACAGCACTGAATACACAACTTAGAGCTCCTTTCAAAGCAGACACACAAACACATCTTTTTGTGAAAGTCTTACTTCAGGTCCCTTGGAAAATATATGGGTTTCTTTGAGAACATGAAGTCGATTACGCTTTTGCACTCTGCAAAGAATAGAAGTGATCTTTTGTACATGCCCGTCTGAATTTCACTGCAAAATGCCCTTCTTTTCTGCTTTCTTGAACATTCCCAAAGCATCAGGTGAAAGAGCGTGTTTGAGGAAGAGTGATGCAGTGTGCGTTTTCCTGGCTTTCAAGTGAACTGGGAAACATACTCCTTGTGTTTCCACATTGTCTAAGAAACAACATGAGTCTTGCAAGAGATTGAAACAATGCATCCTAAAACGTATTACCGCAGTGAAAACACACGTTTCTACCAAGACTTGGAAGGAGCAAGCGAAAGAATAGTCGCTGAGTGTTCTTTCGGAGAGAAACACAAGCATTTGTTCCTTCTGGAGTGAGTTTTCAGCCAGGAATTCATATGCATTTTGTACTGTGCAGAATGTAGCTACCTGCTCTTGAGTTGTGTCATGGAAGCACCTTTCCTGGAGGAGCTTATTGCAACATTCTTTGTTTGGCTAAGTTCTTTAGGGTTGGTTTTGGAAGGTCTTTCAACTTTGTCCAAATCCGCTTCGTATGAAATCTTTTCACAGCGCTCTTTCCAAGTGTCCACAAAGAGCTGCTCCTGGAAACTGTCCACATGCACATCTCCCATGCTGGTGTGCTCGTTTCACTACCTGGATTTTGGTTTTCTCTTCTTTCTTTGAAATGACAAGCCTTCTTTCTGCATGCTACACACACCTTGTAGCAGTTCCAGTTTGCAGCATGTTGGTGCTCCTAAAACGCTGTGTAACCTGTGTAGAGTGTGTCACTCTCCAGCACTGAATACACAACTTAGAGCTCCTTTCACCACAGACACGCAAACACATCTTTTTGTGAAAGTCCTACTTCTTTTCACTTGGAAATGTAAGGGTTTCAACGAGAACATGAAGTCAATGATGCTTTTGCACTCTACTACCAAACGAAATGACCTCCTCTACATGCCCGTCTGAGTTTCAGTGCAAAATGCCCTTGTTTTCTGGTTTCTTGAATGTTCTCAACACATTAGGAGAAAGAGCGTGTTTGAGCAAGAGTGATGCAGTGTGCGTTTCCCTAGATTTCAAGTGATTTGCGAAACATACTCCTTAGTTTTCCACATTGTGTAAGAAACATGAGGTTTGCAAGAGATTGAAACAATGCTTCCTAAAACGTATTCCAGCAGTGAAAACACACGTTTCGACAAAGACTTTGAAGGAGCAAGCAAAAGCCTAGTGGCTGAGTGTTCCTTTTGAGAGAAAGACATGCATTTCGTCCTTCTGGAATGAGTTTTCAGCCAGGAATTCGTATGCATTTTGTACTGTGCAGAAAGTAGCTACCTGCTCGGGAGTTGTGTCATAGAAGCACCTTTCTGGAGGAGCTTATTGCAACATTCATTGTTTGGCTCAGTTCTTTAGGGTTGGTTTTGGAAGGTCTTTCAACTTTGTCCAAATCCTGCTTCGTACGAAATTTTTTCACAGCGCTGTTTCCAAGTGTCCACAAAGAGCTGGTGCTTGAAACTGTCCACATGTACATCTCCCATACTGGTGTGCTCCTTCCCCTACCTGGATTTTGGTTTCCTCTTCTTTCTTTGAAACGACAAGCCTTCTTTCTGTATGCTACACACACCTTGTAGCAGTTTCAGTTTGCAGCATGTTGGTCTCCCCAAAATGCTGAGTATTCTATGTAGAGTGTGTCATTCTACAGCACTGAATACACAACTTAGAGCTCCTTTCAAAGCAGACACACAAACACATCTTTTTGTGAAAGTCTTACTTCAGGTCCCTTGGAAAATATATGGGTTTCTTTGAGAACATGAAGTCGATTACGCTTTTGCACTCTGCAAAGAATAGAAGTGATCTTTTGTACATGCCCGTCTGAATTTCACTGCAAAATGCCCTTCTTTTCTGCTTTCTTGAACATTCCCAAAGCATCAGGTGAAAGAGCGTGTTTGAGGAAGAGTGATGCAGTGTGCGTTTTCCTGGCTTTCAAGTGAACTGGGAAACATACTCCTTGTGTTTCCACATTGTCTAAGAAACAACATGAGTCTTGCAAGAGATTGAAACAATGCATCCTAAAACGTATTACCGCAGTGAAAACACACGTTTCTACCAAGACTTGGAAGGAGCAAGCGAAAGAATAGTCGCTGAGTGTTCTTTCGGAGAGAAACACAAGCATTTGTTCCTTCTGGAGTGAGTTTTCAGCCAGGAATTCATATGCATTTTGTACTGTGCAGAATGTAGCTACCTGCTCTTGAGTTGTGTCATGGAAGCACCTTTCCTGGAGGAGCTTATTGCAACATTCTTTGTTTGGCTAAGTTCTTTAGGGTTGGTTTTGGAAGGTCTTTCAACTTTGTCCAAATCCGCTTCGTATGAAATCTTTTCACAGCGCTCTTTCCAAGTGTCCACAAAGAGCTGCTCCTGGAAACTGTCCACATGCACATCTCCCATGCTGGTGTGCTCGTTTCACTACCTGGATTTTGGTTTTCTCTTCTTTCTTTGAAATGACAAGCCTTCTTTCTGCATGCTACACACACCTTGTAGCAGTTCCAGTTTGCAGCATGTTGGTGCTCCTAAAACGCTGTGTAACCTGTGTAGAGTGTGTCACTCTCCAGCACTGAATACACAACTTAGAGCTCCTTTCACCACAGACACGCAAACACATCTTTTTGTGAAAGTCCTACTTCTTTTCACTTGGAAATGTAAGGGTTTCAACGAGAACATGAAGTCAATGATGCTTTTGCACTCTACTACCAAACGAAATGACCTCCTCTACATGCCCGTCTGAGTTTCAGTGCAAAATGCCCTTGTTTTCTGGTTTCTTGAATGTTCTCAACACATTAGGAGAAAGAGCGTGTTTGAGCAAGAGTGATGCAGTGTGCGTTTCCCTAGATTTCAAGTGATTTGCGAAACATGCTCCTTAGTTTTCCACATTGTGTAAGAAACATGAGGTTTGCAAGAGATTGAAACAATGCTTCCTAAAACGTATTCCAGCAGTGAAAACACACGTTTCGACAAAGACTTTGAAGGAGCAAGCAAAAGCCTAGTGGCTGAGTGTTCCTTTTGAGAGAAAGACATGCATTTCGTCCTTCTGGAATGAGTTTTCAGCCAGGAATTCGTATGCATTTTGTACTGTGCAGAAAGTAGCTACCTGCTCGGGAGTTGTGTCATAGAAGCACCTTTCTGGAGGAGCTTATTGCAACATTCATTGTTTGGCTCAGTTCTTTAGGGTTGGTTTTGGAAGGTCTTTCAACTTTGTCCAAATCCTGCTTCGTACGAAATTTTTTCACAGCTCTGTTTCCAAGTGTCCACAAAGAGCTGGTGCTTGAAACTGTCCACATGTACATCTCCCATACTGGTGTGCTCGTTCCCCTACCTGGATTTTGGTTTCCTCTTCTTTCTTTGAAACGACAAGCCTTCTTTCTGTATGCTACACACACCTTGTAGCAGTTTCACTTTGCAGCATGTTGGTCTCCCCAAAATGCTGAGTATTCTATGTAGAGTGTGTCATTCTACAGCACTGAATACACAACTTAGAGCTCCTTTCAAAGCAGACACACAAACACATCTTTTTGTGAAAGTCTTACTTCAGGTCCCTTGGAAAATATATGGGTTTCTTTGAGAACATGAAGTCGATTACGCTTTTGCACTCTGCAAAGAATAGAAGTGATCTTTTGTACATGCCCGTCTGAATTTCACTGCAAAATGCCCTTCTTTTCTGCTTTCTTGAACATTCCCAAAGCATCAGGTGAAAGAGCGTGTTTGAGGAAGAGTGATGCAGTGTGCGTTTTCCTGGCTTTCAAGTGAACTGGGAAACATACTCCTTGTGTTTCCACATTGTCTAAGAAACAACATGAGTCTTGCAAGAGATTGAAACAATGCATCCTAAAACGTATTACCGCAGTGAAAACACACGTTTCTACCAAGACTTGGAAGGAGCAAGCGAAAGAATAGTCGCTGAGTGTTCTTTCGGAGAGAAACACAAGCATTTGTTCCTTCTGGAGTGAGTTTTCAGCCAGGAATTCATATGCATTTTGTACTGTGCAGAATGTAGCTACCTGCTCTTGAGTTGTGTCATAGAAGCACCTTTCCTGGAGGAGCTTATTGCAACATTCTTTGTCTGGCTAAGTTCTTTAGGGTTGGTTTTGGAAGGTCTTTCAACTTTGTCCAAATCCGCTTCGTATGAAATCTTTTCACAGCGCTCTTTCCAAGTGTCCACAAAGAGCTGCTCCTGGAAACTGTCCACATGCACATCTCCCATGCTGGTGTGCTCGTTTCACTACCTGGATTTTGGTTTTCTCTTCTTTCTTTGAAATGACAAGCCTTCTTTCTGCATGCTACACACACCTTGTAGCAGTTCCAGTTTGCAGCATGTTGGTGCTCCTAAAACGCTGTGTAGCCTGTGTAGAGTGTGTCACTCTCCAGCACTGAATACACAACTTAGAGCTCCTTTCACCACAGACACGCAAACACATCTTTTTGTGAAAGTCCTACTTCTTTTCACTTGGAAATGTAAGGGTTTCAACGAGAACATGAAGTCAATGATGCTTTTGCACTCTACTACCAAACGAAATGACCTCCTCTACATGCCCGTCTGAGGTTCAGTGCAAAATGCCCTTGTTTTCTGGTTTCTTGAATGTTCTCAACACATTAGGAGAAAGAGCGTGTTTGAGCAAGAGTGATGCAGTGTGCGTTTCCCTAGATTTCAAGTGATTTGCGAAACATACTCCTTAGTTTTCCACATTGTGTAAGAAACATGAGGTTTGCAAGAGATTGAAACAATGCTTCCTAAAACGTATTCCAGCAGTGAAAACACACGTTTCGACAAAGACTTTGAAGGAGCAAGCAAAAGCCTAGTGGCTGAGTGTTCCTTTTGAGAGAAAGACATGCATTTCGTCCTTCTGGAATGAGTTTTCAGCCAGGAATTCGTATGCATTTTGTACTGTGCAGAAAGTAGCTACCTGCTCGGGAGTTGTGTCATAGAAGCACCTTTCTGGAGGAGCTTATTGCAACATTCATTGTTTGGCTCAGTTCTTTAGGGTTGGTTTTGGAAGGTCTTTCAACTTTGTCCAAATCCTGCTTCGTACGAAATTTTTTCACAGCTCTGTTTCCAAGTGTCCACAAAGAGCTGGTGCTTGAAACTGTCCACATGTACATCTCCCATACTGGTGTGCTCGTTCCCCTACCTGGATTTTGGTTTCCTCTTCTTTCTTTGAAACGACAAGCCTTCTTTCTGTATGCTACACACACCTTGTAGCAGTTTCAGTTTGGAGCATGTTGGTCTCCCCAAAATGCTGAGTATTCTATGTAGAGTGTGTCATTCTACAGCACTGAATACACAACTTAGAGCTCCTTTCAAAGCAGACACACAAACACATCTTTTTGTGAAAGTCTTACTTCAGGTCCCTTGGAAAATATATGGGTTTCTTTGAGAACATGAAGTCGATTACGCTTTTGCACTCTGGAAAGAATAGAAGTGATCTTTTGTACATGCCCGTCTGAATTTCACTGCAAAATGCCCTTCTTTTCTGCTTTCTTGAACATTCCCAAAGCATCAGGTGAAAGAGCGTGTTTGAGGAAGAGTGATGCAGTGTGCGTTTTCCTGGCTTTCAAGTGAACTGGGAAACATACTCCTTGTGTTTCCACATTGTCTAAGAAACAACATGAGTCTTGCAAGAGATTGAAACAATGCATCCTAAAACGTATTACCGCAGTGAAAACACACGTTTCTACCAAGACTTGGAAGGAGCAAGCGAAAGAATAGTCGCTGAGTGTTCTTTCGGAGAGAAACACAAGCATTTGTTCCTTCTGGAGTGAGTTTTCAGCCAGGAATTCATATGCGTTTTGTACTGTGTAGAATGTAGCTACCTGCTCTTGAGTTGTGTCATAGAAGCACCTTTACTGGAGGAGCTTATTGCAACATTCTTTGTTTGGCTAAGTTCTTTAGGGTTGGTTTTGGAAGGTCTTTCAACTTTGTCCAAATCCGCTTCGTATGAAATCTTTTCACAGCGCTCTTTCCAAGTGTCCACAAAGAGCTGCTCCTGGAAACTGTCCACATGCACATCTCCCATGCTGGTGTGCTCGTTTCACTACCTTGATTTTGGTTTTCTCTTCTTTCTTTGAAATGACAAGCCTTCTTTCTGCATGCTACACACACCTTGTAGCAGTTCCAGTTTGCAGCATGTTGGTGCTCCTAAAACGCTGTGTAACCTGTGTAGAGTGTGTCACTCTCCAGCACTGAATACACAACTTAGAGCTCCTTTCACCACAGACACGCAAACACATCTTTTTGTGAAAGTCCTACTTCTTTTCACTTGGAAATGTAAGGGTTTCAACGAGAACATGAAGTCAATGATGCTTTTGCACTCTACAACCAAACGAAATGACCTCCTCTACATGCCCGTCTGAGTTTCAGTGCAAAATGCCCTTGTTTTCTGGTTTCTTGAATGTTCTCAACACATTAGGAGAAAGAGCGTGTTTGAGCAAGAGTGATGCAGTGTGCGTTTCCCTAGATTTCAAGTGATTTGCGAAACATACTCCTTAGTTTTCCACATTGTGTAAGAAACATGAGGTTTGCAAGAGATTGAAACAATGCTTCCTAAAACGTATTCCAGCAGTGAAAACACACGTTTCGACAAAGACTTTGAAGGAGCAAGCAAAAGCCTAGTGGCTGAGTGTTCATTTTGAGAGAAAGACATGCATTTCGTCCTTCTGGAATGAGTTTTCAGCCAGGAATTCGTATGCATTTTGTACTGTGCAGAAAGTAGCTACCTGCTCGGGAGTTGTGTCATAGAAGCACCTTTCTGGAGGAGCTTATTGCAACATTCATTGTTTGGCTCAGTTCTTTAGGGTTGGTTTTGGAAGGTCTTTCAACTTTGTCCAAATCCTGCTTCGTACGAAATTTTTTCACAGCGCTGTTTCCAAGTGTCCACAAAGAGCTGGTGCTTGAAACTGTCCACATGTACATCTCCCATACTGGTGTGCTCGTTCCCCTACCTGGATTTTGGTTTCCTCTTCTTTCTTTGAAACGACAAGCCTTCTTTCTGTATGCTACACACACCTTGTAGCAGTTTCAGTTTGCAGCATGTTGGTCTCCCCAAAATGCTGAGTATTCTATGTAGAGTGTGTCATTCTACAGCACTGAATACACAACTTAGAGCTCCTTTCAAAGCAGACACACAAACACATCTTTTTGTGAAAGTCTTACTTCAGGTCCCTTGGAAAATATATGGGTTTCTTTGAGAACATGAAGTCGATTACGCTTTTGCACTCTGCAAAGAATAGAAGTGATCTTTTGTACATGCCCGTCTGAATTTCACTGCAAAATGCCCTTCTTTTCTGCTTTCTTGAACATTCCCAAAGCATCAGGTGAAAGAGCGTGTTTGAGGAAGAGTGATGCAGTGTGCGTTTTCCTGGCTTTCAAGTGAATTGGGAAACATACTCCTTGTGTTTCCACATTGTCTAAGAAACAACATGAGTCTTGCAAGAGATTGAAACAATGCATCCTAAAACGTATTACCGCAGTGAAAACACACGTTTCTACCAAGACTTGGAAGGAGCAAGCGAAAGAATAGTCGCTGAGTGTTCTTTCGGAGAGAAACACAAGCATTTGTTCCTTCTGGAGTGAGTTTTCAGCCAGGAATTCATATGCGTTTTGTACTGTGCAGAATGTAGCTACCTGCTCTTGAGTTGTGTCATAGAAGCACCTTTACTGGAGGAGCTTATTGCAACATTCTTTGTTTGGTTAAGTTCTTTAGGGTTGGTTTTGGAAGGTCTTTCAACTTTGTCCAAATCCGCTTCGTATGAAATCTTTTCACAGCGCTCTTTCCAAGTGTCCACAAAGAGCTGCTCCTGGAAACTGTCCACATGCACATCTCCCATGCTGGTGTGCTCGTTTCACTACCTGGATTTTGGTTTTCTCTTCTTTCTTTGAAATGACAAGCCTTCTTTCTGCATGCTACACACACCTTGTAGCAGTTCCAGTTTGCAGCATGTTGGTGCTCCTAAAACGCTGTGTAACCTGTGTAGAGTGTGTCACTCTCCAGCACTGAATACACAACTTAGAGCTCCTTTCACCACAGACACGCAAACACATCTTTTTGTGAAAGTCCTACTTCTTTTCACTTGGAAATGTAAGGGTTTCAACGAGAACATGAAGTCAATGATGCTTTTGCACTCTACTACCAAACGAAATGACCTCCTCTACATGCCCGTCTGAGGTTCAGTGCAAAATGCCCTTGTTTTCTGGTTTCTTGAATGTTCTCAACACATTAGGAGAAAGAGCGTGTTTGAGCAAGAGTGATGCAGTGTGCGTTTCCCTAGATTTCAAGTGATTTGCGAAACATACTCCTTAGTTTTCCACATTGTGTAAGAAACATGAGGTTTGCAAGAGATTGAAACAATGCTTCCTAAAACGTATTCCAGCAGTGAAAACACACGTTTCGACAAAGACTTTGAAGGAGCAAGCAAAAGCCTAGTGGCTGAGTGTTCCTTTTGAGAGAAAGACATGCATTTCGTCCTTCTGGAATGAGTTTTCAGCCAGGAATTCGTATGCATTTTGTACTGTGCAGAAAGTAGCTACCTGCTCGGGAGTTGTGTCATAGAAGCACCTTTCTGGAGGAGCTTATTGCAACATTCATTGTTTGGCTCAGTTCTTTAGGGTTGGTTTTGGAAGGTCTTTCAACTTTGTCCAAATCCTGCTTCGTACGAAATTTTTTCACAGCTCTGTTTCCAAGTGTCCACAAAGAGCTGGTGCTTGAAACTGTCCACATGTACATCTCCCATACTGGTGTGCTCGTTCCCCTACCTGGATTTTGGTTTCCTCTTCTTTCTTTGAAACGACAAGCCTTCTTTCTGTATGCTACACACACCTTGTAGCAGTTTCAGTTTGCAGCATGTTGGTCTCCCCAAAATGCTGAGTATTCTATGTAGAGTGTGTCATTCTACAGCACTGAATACACAACTTAGAGCTCCTTTCAAAGCAGACACACAAACACATCTTTTTGTGAAAGTCTTACTTCAGGTCCCTTGGAAAATATATGGGTTTCTTTGAGAACATGAAGTCGATTACGCTTTTGCACTCTGCAAAGAATAGAAGTGATCTTTTGTACATGCCCGTCTGAATTTCACTGCAAAATGCCCTTCTTTTCTGCTTTCTTGAACATTCCCAAAGCATCAGGTGAAAGAGCGTGTTTGAGGAAGAGTGATGCAGTGTGCGTTTTCCTGGCTTTCAAGTGAACTGGGAAACATACTCCTTGTGTTTCCACATTGTCTAAGAAACAACATGAGTCTTGCAAGAGATTGAAACAATGCATCCTAAAACGTATTACCGCAGTGAAAACACACGTTTCTACCAAGACTTGGAAGGAGCAAGCGAAAGAATAGTCGCTGAGTGTTCTTTCGGAGAGAAACACAAGCATTTGTTCCTTCTGGAGTGAGTTTTCAGCCAGGAATTCATATGCATTTTGTACTGTGCAGAATGTAGCTACCTGCTCTTGAGTTGTGTCATGGAAGCACCTTTCCTGGAGGAGCTTATTGCAACATTCTTTGTTTGGCTAAGTTCTTTAGGGTTGGTTTTGGAAGGTCTTTCAACTTTGTCCAAATCCGCTTCGTATGAAATCTTTTCACAGCGCTCTTTCCAAGTGTCCACAAAGAGCTGCTCCTGGAAACTGTCCACATGCACATCTCCCATGCTGGTGTGCTCGTTTCACTACCTGGATTTTGGTTTTCTCTTCTTTCTTTGAAATGACAAGCCTTCTTTCTGCATGCTACACACACCTTGTAGCAGTTCCAGTTTGCAGCATGTTGGTGCTCCTAAAACGCTGTGTAACCTGTGTAGAGTGTGTCACTCTCCAGCACTGAATACACAACTTAGAGCTCCTTTCACCACAGACACGCAAACACATCTTTTTGTGAAAGTCCTACTTCTTTTCACTTGGAAATGTAAGGGTTTCAACGAGAACATGAAGTCAATGATGCTTTTGCACTCTACTACCAAACGAAATGACCTCCTCTACATGCCCGTCTGAGTTTCAGTGCAAAATGCCCTTGTTTTCTGGTTTCTTGAATGTTCTCAACACATTAGGAGAAAGAGCGTGTTTGAGCAAGAGTGATGCAGTGTGCGTTTCCCTAGATTTCAAGTGATTTGCGAAACATACTCCTTAGTTTTCCACATTGTGTAAGAAACATGAGGTTTGCAAGAGATTGAAACAATGCTTCCTAAAACGTATTCCAGCAGTGAAAACACACGTTTCGACAAAGACTTTGAAGGAGCAAGCAAAAGCCTAGTGGCTGAGTGTTCCTTTTGAGAGAAAGACATGCATTTCGTCCTTCTGGAATGAGTTTTCAGCCAGGAATTCGTATGCATTTTGTACTGTGCAGAAAGTAGCTACCTGCTCGGGAGTTGTGTCATAGAAGCACCTTTCTGGAGGAGCTTATTGCAACATTCATTGTTTGGCTCAGTTCTTTAGGGTTGGTTTTGGAAGGTCTTTCAACTTTGTCCAAATCCTGCTTCGTACGAAATTTTTTCACAGCGCTGTTTCCAAGTGTCCACAAAGAGCTGGTGCTTGAAACTGTCCACATGTACATCTCCCATACTGGTGTGCTCGTTCCCCTACCTGGATTTTGGTTTCCTCTTCTTTCTTTGAAACGACAAGCCTTCTTTCTGTATGCTACACACACCTTGTAGCAGTTTCAGTTTGCAGCATGTTGGTCTCCCCAAAATGCTGAGTATTCTATGTAGAGTGTGTCATTCTACAGCACTGAATACACAACTTAGAGCTCCTTTCAAAGCAGACACACAAACACATCTTTTTGTGAAAGTCTTACTTCAGGTCCCTTGGAAAATATATGGGTTTCTTTGAGAACATGAAGTCGATTACGCTTTTGCACTCTGCAAAGAATAGAAGTGATCTTTTGTACATGCCCGTCTGAATTTCACTGCAAAATGCCCTTCTTTTCTGCTTTCTTGAACATTCCCAAAGCATCAGGTGAAAGAGCGTGTTTGAGGAAGAGTGATGCAGTGTGCGTTTTCCTGGCTTTCAAGTGAACTGGGAAACATACTCCTTGTGTTTCCACATTGTCTAAGAAACAACATGAGTCTTGCAAGAGATTGAAACAATGCATCCTAAAACGTATTACCGCAGTGAAAACACACGTTTCTACCAAGACTTGGAAGGAGCAAGCGAAAGAATAGTCGCTGAGTGTTCTTTCGGAGAGAAACACAAGCATTTGTTCCTTCTGGAGTGAGTTTTCAGCCAGGAATTCATATGCGTTTTGTACTGTGCAGAATGTAGCTACCTGCTCTTGAGTTGTGTCATAGAAGCACCTTTACTGGAGGAGCTTATTGCAACATTCTTTGTTTGGTTAAGTTCTTTAGGGTTGGTTTTGGAAGGTCTTTCAACTTTGTCCAAATCCGCTTCGTATGAAATCTTTTCACAGCGCTCTTTCCAAGTGTCCACAAAGAGCTGCTCCTGGAAACTGTCCACATGCACATCTCCCATGCTGGTGTGCTCGTTTCACTACCTGGATTTTGGTTTTCTCTTCTTTCTTTGAAATGACAAGCCTTCTTTCTGCATGCTACACACACCTTGTAGCAGTTCCAGTTTGCAGCATGTTGGTGCTCCTAAAACGCTGTGTAACCTGTGTAGAGTGTGTCACTCTCCAGCACTGAATACACAACTTAGAGCTCCTTTCACCACAGACACGCAAACACATCTTTTTGTGAAAGTCCTACTTCTTTTCACTTGGAAATGTAAGGGTTTCAACGAGAACATGAAGTCAATGATGCTTTTGCACTCTACTACCAAACGAAATGACCTCCTCTACATGCCCGTCTGAGGTTCAGTGCAAAATGCCCTTGTTTTCTGGTTTCTTGAATGTTCTCAACACATTAGGAGAAAGAGCGTGTTTGAGCAAGAGTGATGCAGTGTGCGTTTCCCTAGATTTCAAGTGATTTGCGAAACATACTCCTTAGTTTTCCACATTGTGTAAGAAACATGAGGTTTGCAAGAGATTGAAACAATGCTTCCTAAAACGTATTCCAGCAGTGAAAACACACGTTTCGACAAAGACTTTGAAGGAGCAAGCAAAAGCCTAGTGGCTGAGTGTTCCTTTTGAGAGAAAGACATGCATTTCGTCCTTCTGGAATGAGTTTTCAGCCAGGAATTCGTATGCATTTTGTACTGTGCAGAAAGTAGCTACCTGCTCGGGAGTTGTGTCATAGAAGCACCTTTCTGGAGGAGCTTATTGCAACATTCATTGCTTGGCTCAGTTCTTTAGGGTTGGTTTTGGAAGGTCTTTCAACTTTGTCCAAATCCTGCTTCGTACGAAATTTTTTCACAGCTCTGTTTCCAAGTGTCCACAAAGAGCTGGTGCTTGAAACTGTCCACATGTACATCTCCCATACTGGTGTGCTCGTTCCCCTACCTGGATTTTGGTTTCCTCTTCTTTCTTTGAAACGACAAGCCTTCTTTCTGTATGCTACACACACCTTGTAGCAGTTTCAGTTTGCAGCATGTTGGTCTCCCCAAAATGCTGAGTATTCTATGTAGAGTGTGTCATTCTACAGCACTGAATACACAACTTAGAGCTCCTTTCAAAGCAGACACACAAACACATCTTTTTGTGAAAGTCTTACTTCAGGTCCCTTGGAAAATATATGGGTTTCTTTGAGAACATGAAGTCGATTACGCTTTTGCACTCTGCAAAGAATAGAAGTGATCTTTTGTACATGCCCGTCTGAATTTCACTGCAAAATGCCCTTCTTTTCTGCTTTCTTGAACATTCCCAAAGCATCAGGTGAAAGAGCGTGTTTGAGGAAGAGTGATGCAGTGTGCGTTTTCCTGGCTTTCAAGTGAACTGGGAAACATACTCCTTGTGTTTCCACATTGTCTAAGAAACAACATGAGTCTTGCAAGAGATTGAAACAATGCATCCTAAAACGTATTACCGCAGTGAAAACACACGTTTCTACCAAGACTTGGAAGGAGCAAGCGAAAGAATAGTCGCTGAGTGTTCTTTCGGAGAGAAACACAAGCATTTGTTCCTTCTGGAGTGAGTTTTCAGCCAGGAATTCATATGCATTTTGTACTGTGCAGAATGTAGCTACCTGCTCTTGAGTTGTGTCATGGAAGCACCTTTCCTGGAGGAGCTTATTGCAACATTCTTTGTTTGGCTAAGTTCTTTAGGGTTGGTTTTGGAAGGTCTTTCAACTTTGTCCAAATCCGCTTCGTATGAAATCTTTTCACAGCGCTCTTTCCAAGTGTCCACAAAGAGCTGCTCCTGGAAACTGTCCACATGCACATCTCCCATGCTGGTGTGCTCGTTTCACTACCTGGATTTTGGTTTTCTCTTCTTTCTTTGAAATGACAAGCCTTCTTTCTGCATGCTACACACACCTTGTAGCAGTTCCAGTTTGCAGCATGTTGGTGCTCCTAAAACGCTGTGTAACCTGTGTAGAGTGTGTCACTCTCCAGCACTGAATACACAACTTAGAGCTCCTTTCACCACAGACACGCAAACACATCTTTTTGTGAAAGTCCTACTTCTTTTCACTTGGAAATGTAAGGGTTTCAACGAGAACATGAAGTCAATGATGCTTTTGCACTCTACTACCAAACGAAATGACCTCCTCTACATGCCCGTCTGAGTTTCAGTGCAAAATGCCCTTGTTTTCTGGTTTCTTGAATGTTCTCAACACATTAGGAGAAAGAGCGTGTTTGAGCAAGAGTGATGCAGTGTGCGTTTCCCTAGATTTCAAGTGATTTGCGAAACATACTCCTTAGTTTTCCACATTGTGTAAGAAACATGAGGTTTGCAAGAGATTGAAACAATGCTTCCTAAAACGTATTCCAGCAGTGAAAACACACGTTTCGACAAAGACTTTGAAGGAGCAAGCAAAAGCCTAGTGGCTGAGTGTTCCTTTTGAGAGAAAGACATGCATTTCGTCCTTCTGGAATGAGTTTTCAGCCAGGAATTCGTATGCATTTTGTACTGTGCAGAAAGTAGCTACCTGCTCGGGAGTTGTGTCATAGAAGCACCTTTCTGGAGGAGCTTATTGCAACATTCATTGTTTGGCTCAGTTCTTTAGGGTTGGTTTTGGAAGGTCTTTCAACTTTGTCCAAATCCTGCTTCGTACGAAATTTTTTCACAGCGCTGTTTCCAAGTGTCCACAAAGAGCTGGTGCTTGAAACTGTCCACATGTACATCTCCCATACTGGTGTGCTCGTTCCCCTACCTGGATTTTGGTTTCCTCTTCTTTCTTTGAAACGACAAGCCTTCTTTCTGTATGCTACACACACCTTGTAGCAGTTTCAGTTTGCAGCATGTTGGTCTCCCCAAAATGCTGAGTATTCTATGTAGAGTGTGTCATTCTACAGCACTGAATACACAACTTAGAGCTCCTTTCAAAGCAGACACACAAACACATCTTTTTGTGAAAGTCTTACTTCAGGTCCCTTGGAAAATATATGGGTTTCTTTGAGAACATGAAGTCGATTACGCTTTTGCACTCTGCAAAGAATAGAAGTGATCTTTTGTACATGCCCGTCTGAATTTCACTGCAAAATGCCCTTCTTTTCTGCTTTCTTGAACATTCCCAAAGCATCAGGTGAAAGAGCGTGTTTGAGGAAGAGTGATGCAGTGTGCGTTTTCCTGGCTTTCAAGTGAACTGGGAAACATACTCCTTGTGTTTCCACATTGTCTAAGAAACAACATGAGTCTTGCAAGAGATTGAAACAATGCATCCTAAAACGTATTACCGCAGTGAAAACACACGTTTCTACCAAGACTTGGAAGGAGCAAGCGAAAGAATAGTCGCTGAGTGTTCTTTCGGAGAGAAACACAAGCATTTGTTCCTTCTGGAGTGAGTTTTCAGCCAGGAATTCATATGCATTTTGTACTGTGCAGAATGTAGCTACCTGCTCTTGAGTTGTGTCATGGAAGCACCTTTCCTGGAGGAGCTTATTGCAACATTCTTTGTTTGGCTAAGTTCTTTAGGGTTGGTTTTGGAAGGTCTTTCAACTTTGTCCAAATCCGCTTCGTATGAAATCTTTTCACAGCGCTCTTTCCAAGTGTCCACAAAGAGCTGCTCCTGGAAACTGTCCACATGCACATCTCCCATGCTGGTGTGCTCGTTTCACTACCTGGATTTTGGTTTTCTCTTCTTTCTTTGAAATGACAAGCCTTCTTTCTGCATGCTACACACACCTTGTAGCAGTTCCAGTTTGCAGCATGTTGGTGCTCCTAAAACGCTGTGTAACCTGTGTAGAGTGTGTCACTCTCCAGCACTGAATACACAACTTAGAGCTCCTTTCACCACAGACACGCAAACACATCTTTTTGTGAAAGTCCTACTTCTTTTCACTTGGAAATGTAAGGGTTTCAACGAGAACATGAAGTCAATGATGCTTTTGCACTCTACTACCAAACGAAATGACCTCTTCTACATGCCCGTCTGAGGTTCAGTGCAAAATGCCCTTGTTTTCTGGTTTCTTGAATGTTCTCAACACATTAGGAGAAAGAGCGTGTTTGAGCAAGAGTGATGCAGTGTGCGTTTCCCTAGATTTCAAGTGATTTGCGAAACATACTCCTTAGTTTTCCACATTGTGTAAGAAACATGAGGTTTGCAAGAGATTGAAACAATGCTTCCTAAAACGTATTCCAGCAGTGAAAACACACGTTTCGACAAAGACTTTGAAGGAGCAAGCAAAAGCCTAGTGGCTGAGTGTTCCTTTTGAGAGAAAGACATGCATTTCGTCCTTCTGGAATGAGTTTTCAGCCAGGAATTCGTATGCATTTTGTACTGTGCAGAAAGTAGCTACCTGCTCGGGAGTTGTGTCATAGAAGCACCTTTCTGGAGGAGCTTATTGCAACATTCATTGTTTGGCTCAGTTCTTTAGGGTTGGTTTTGGAAGGTCTTTCAACTTTGTCCAAATCCTGCTTCGTACGAAATTTTTTCACAGCGCTGTTTCCAAGTGTCCACAAAGAGCTGGTGCTTGAAACTGTCCACATGTACATCTCCCATACTGGTGTGCTCGTTCCCCTACCTGGATTTTGGTTTCCTCTTCTTTCTTTGAAACGACAAGCCTTCTTTCTGTATGCTACACACACCTTGTAGCAGTTTCAGTTTGCAGCATGTTGGTCTCCCCAAAATGCTGAGTATTCTATGTAGAGTGTGTCATTCTACAGCACTGAATACACAACTTAGAGCTCCTTTCAAAGCAGACACACAAACACATCTTTTTGTGAAAGTCTTACTTCAGGTCCCTTGGAAAATATATGGGTTTCTTTGAGAACATGAAGTCGATTACGCTTTTGCACTCTGCAAAGAATAGAAGTGATCTTTTGTACATGCCCGTCTGAATTTCACTGCAAAATGCCCTTCTTTTCTGCTTTCTTGAACATTCCCAAAGCATCAGGTGAAAGAGCGTGTTTGAGGAAGAGTGATGCAGTGTGCGTTTTCCTGGCTTTCAAGTGAATTGGGAAACATACTCCTTGTGTTTCCACATTGTCTAAGAAACAACATGAGTCTTGCAAGAGATTGAAACAATGCATCCTAAAACGTATTACCGCAGTGAAAACACACGTTTCTACCAAGACTTGGAAGGAGCAAGCGAAAGAATAGTCGCTGAGTGTTCTTTCGGAGAGAAACACAAGCATTTGTTCCTTCTGGAGTGAGTTTTCAGCCAGGAATTCATATGCGTTTTGTACTGTGCAGAATGTAGCTACCTGCTCTTGAGTTGTGTCATGGAAGCACCTTTACTGGAGGAGCTTATTGCAACATTCTTTGTCTGGCTAAGTTCTTTAGGGTTGGTTTTGGAAGGTCTTTCAACTTTGTCCAAATCCGCTTCGTATGAAATCTTTTCACAGCGCTCTTTCCAAGTGTCCACAAAGAGCTGCTCCTGGAAACTGTCCACATGCACATCTCCCATGCTGGTGTGCTCGTTTCACTACCTGGATTTTGGTTTTCTCTTCTTTCTTTGAAATGACAAGCCTTCTTTCTGCATGCTACACACACCTTGTAGCAGTTCCAGTTTGCAGCATGTTGGTGCTCCTAAAACGCTGTGTAACCTGTGTAGAGTGTGTCACTCTCCAGCACTGAATACACAACTTAGAGCTCCTTTCACCACAGACACGCAAACACATCTTTTTGTGAAAGTCCTACTTCTTTTCACTTGGAAATGTAAGGGTTTCAACGAGAACATGAAGTCAATGATGCTTTTGCACTCTACTACCAAACGAAATGACCTCCTCTACATGCCCGTCTGAGTTTCAGTGCAAAATGCCCTTGTTTTCTGGTTTCTTGAATGTTCTCAACACATTAGGAGAAAGAGCGTGTTTGAGCAAGAGTGATGCAGTGTGCGTTTCCCTAGATTTCAAGTGATTTGCGAAACATACTCCTTAGTTTTCCACATTGTGTAAGAAACATGAGGTTTGCAAGAGATTGAAACAATGCTTCCTAAAACGTATTCCAGCAGTGAAAACACACGTTTCGACAAAGACTTTGAAGGAGCAAGCAAAAGCCTAGTGGCTGAGTGTTCCTTTTGAGAGAAAGACATGCATTTCGTCCTTCTGGAATGAGTTTTCAGCCAGGAATTCGTATGCATTTTGTACTGTGCAGAAAGTAGCTACCTGCTCGGGAGTTGTGTCATAGAAGCACCTTTCTGGAGGAGCTTATTGCAACATTCATTGTTTGGCTCAGTTCTTTAGGGTTGGTTTTGGAAGGTCTTTCAACTTTGTCCAAATCCTGCTTCGTACGAAATTTTTTCACAGCTCTGTTTCCAAGTGTCCACAAAGAGCTGGTGCTTGAAACTGTCCACATGTACATCTCCCATACTGGTGTGCTCGTTCCCCTACCTGGATTTTGGTTTCCTCTTCTTTCTTTGAAACGACAAGCCTTCTTTCTGTATGCTACACACACCTTGTAGCAGTTTCAGTTTGCAGCATGTTGGTCTCCCCAAAATGCTGAGTATTCTATGTAGAGTGTGTCATTCTACAGCACTGAATACACAACTTAGAGCTCCTTTCAAAGCAGACACACAAACACATCTTTTTGTGAAAGTCTTACTTCAGGTCCCTTGGAAAATATATGGGTTTCTTTGAGAACATGAAGTCGATTACGCTTTTGCACTCTGCAAAGAATAGAAGTGATCTTTTGTACATGCCCGTCTGAATTTCACTGCAAAATGCCCTTCTTTTCTGCTTTCTTGAACATTCCCAAAGCATCAGGTGAAAGAGCGTGTTTGAGGAAGAGTGATGCAGTGTGCGTTTTCCTGGCTTTCAAGTGAACTGGGAAACATACTCCTTGTGTTTCCACATTGTCTAAGAAACAACATGAGTCTTGCAAGAGATTGAAACAATGCATCCTAAAACGTATTACCGCAGTGAAAACACACGTTTCTACCAAGACTTGGAAGGAGCAAGCGAAAGAATAGTCGCTGAGTGTTCTTTCGGAGAGAAACACAAGCATTTGTTCCTTCTGGAGTGAGTTTTCAGCCAGGAATTCATATGCATTTTGTACTGTGCAGAATGTAGCTACCTGCTCTTGAGTTGTGTCATGGAAGCACCTTTCCTGGAGGAGCTTATTGCAACATTCTTTGTTTGGCTAAGTTCTTTAGGGTTGGTTTTGGAAGGTCTTTCAACTTTGTCCAAATCCGCTTCGTATGAAATCTTTTCACAGCGCTCTTTCCAAGTGTCCACAAAGAGCTGCTCCTGGAAACTGTCCACATGCACATCTCCCATGCTGGTGTGCTCGTTTCACTACCTGGATTTTGGTTTTCTCTTCTTTCTTTGAAATGACAAGCCTTCTTTCTGCATGCTACACACACCTTGTAGCAGTTCCAGTTTGCAGCATGTTGGTGCTCCTAAAACGCTGTGTAACCTGTGTAGAGTGTGTCACTCTCCAGCACTGAATACACAACTTAGAGCTCCTTTCACCACAGACACGCAAACACATCTTTTTGTGAAAGTCCTACTTCTTTTCACTTGGAAATGTAAGGGTTTCAACGAGAACATGAAGTCAATGATGCTTTTGCACTCTACTACCAAACGAAATGACCTCCTCTACATGCCCGTCTGAGTTTCAGTGCAAAATGCCCTTGTTTTCTGGTTTCTTGAATGTTCTCAACACATTAGGAGAAAGAGCGTGTTTGAGCAAGAGTGATGCAGTGTGCGTTTCCCTAGATTTCAAGTGATTTGCGAAACATACTCCTTAGTTTTCCACATTGTGTAAGAAACATGAGGTTTGCAAGAGATTGAAACAATGCTTCCTAAAACGTATTCCAGCAGTGAAAACACACGTTTCGACAAAGACTTTGAAGGAGCAAGCAAAAGCCTAGTGGCTGAGTGTTCCTTTTGAGAGAAAGACATGCATTTCGTCCTTCTGGAATGAGTTTTCAGCCAGGAATTCGTATGCATTTTGTACTGTGCAGAAAGTAGCTACCTGCTCGGGAGTTGTGTCATAGAAGCACCTTTCTGGAGGAGCTTATTGCAACATTCATTGTTTGGCTCAGTTCTTTAGGGTTGGTTTTGGAAGGTCTTTCAACTTTGTCCAAATCCTGCTTCGTACGAAATTTTTTCACAGCGCTGTTTCCAAGTGTCCACAAAGAGCTGGTGCTTGAAACTGTCCACATGTACATCTCCCATACTGGTGTGCTCGTTCCCCTACCTGGATTTTGGTTTCCTCTTCTTTCTTTGAAACGACAAGCCTTCTTTCTGTATGCTACACACACCTTGTAGCAGTTTCAGTTTGCAGCATGTTGGTCTCCCCAAAATGCTGAGTATTCTATGTAGAGTGTGTCATTCTACAGCACTGAATACACAACTTAGAGCTCCTTTCAAAGCAGACACACAAACACATCTTTTTGTGAAAGTCTTACTTCAGGTCCCTTGGAAAATATATGGGTTTCTTTGAGAACATGAAGTCGATTACGCTTTTGCACTCTGCAAAGAATAGAAGTGATCTTTTGTACATGCCCGTCTGAATTTCACTGCAAAATGCCCTTCTTTTCTGCTTTCTTGAACATTCCCAAAGCATCAGGTGAAAGAGCGTGTTTGAGGAAGAGTGATGCAGTGTGCGTTTTCCTGGCTTTCAAGTGAATTGGGAAACATACTCCTTGTGTTTCCACATTGTCTAAGAAACAACATGAGTCTTGCAAGAGATTGAAACAATGCATCCTAAAACGTATTACCGCAGTGAAAACACACGTTTCTACCAAGACTTGGAAGGAGCAAGCGAAAGAATAGTCGCTGAGTGTTCTTTCGGAGAGAAACACAAGCATTTGTTCCTTCTGGAGTGAGTTTTCAGCCAGGAATTCATATGCATTTTGTACTGTGCAGAATGTAGCTACCTGCTCTTGAGTTGTGTCATGGAAGCACCTTTCCTGGAGGAGCTTATTGCAACATTCTTTGTTTGGCTAAGTTCTTTAGGGTTGGTTTTGGAAGGTCTTTCAACTTTGTCCAAATCCGCTTCGTATGAAATCTTTTCACAGCGCTCTTTCCAAGTGTCCACAAAGAGCTGCTCCTGGAAACTGTCCACATGCACATCTCCCATGCTGGTGTGCTCGTTTCACTACCTGGATTTTGGTTTTCTCTTCTTTCTTTGAAATGACAAGCCTTCTTTCTGCATGCTACACACACCTTGTAGCAGTTCCAGTTTGCAGCATGTTGGTGCTCCTAAAACGCTGTGTAACCTGTGTAGAGTGTGTCACTCTCCAGCACTGAATACACAACTTAGAGCTCCTTTCACCACAGACACGCAAACACATCTTTTTGTGAAAGTCCTACTTCTTTTCACTTGGAAATGTAAGGGTTTCAACGAGAACATGAAGTCAATGATGCTTTTGCACTCTACTACCAAACGAAATGACCTCTTCTACATGCCCGTCTGAGGTTCAGTGCAAAATGCCCTTGTTTTCTGGTTTCTTGAATGTTCTCAACACATTAGGAGAAAGAGCGTGTTTGAGCAAGAGTGATGCAGTGTGCGTTTCCCTAGATTTCAAGTGATTTGCGAAACATGCTCCTTAGTTTTCCACATTGTGTAAGAAACATGAGGTTTGCAAGAGATTGAAACAATGCTTCCTAAAACGTATTCCAGCAGTGAAAACACACGTTTCGACAAAGACTTTGAAGGAGCAAGCAAAAGCCTAGTGGCTGAGTGTTCCTTTTGAGAGAAAGACATGCATTTCGTCCTTCTGGAATGAGTTTTCAGCCAGGAATTCGTATGCATTTTGTACTGTGCAGAAAGTAGCTACCTGCTCGGGAGTTGTGTCATAGAAGCACCTTTCTGGAGGAGCTTATTGCAACATTCATTGTTTGGCTCAGTTCTTTAGGGTTGGTTTTGGAAGGTCTTTCAACTTTGTCCAAATCCTGCTTCGTACGAAATTTTTTCACAGCGCTGTTTCCAAGTGTCCACAAAGAGCTGGTGCTTGAAACTGTCCACATGTACATCTCCCATACTGGTGTGCTCGTTCCCCTACCTGGATTTTGGTTTCCTCTTCTTTCTTTGAAACGACAAGCCTTCTTTCTGTATGCTACACACACCTTGTAGCAGTTTCAGTTTGCAGCATGTTGGTCTTCCCAAAATGCTGAGTATTCTATGTAGAGTGTGTCATTCTACAGCACTGAATACACAACTTAGAGCTCCTTTCAAAGCAGACACACAAACACATCTTTTTGTGAAAGTCTTACTTCAGGTCCCTTGGAAAATATATGGGTTTCTTTGAGAACATGAAGTCGATTACGCTTTTGCACTCTGCAAAGAATAGAAGTGATCTTTTGTACATGCCCGTCTGAATTTCACTGCAAAATGCCCTTCTTTTCTGCTTTCTTGAACATTCCCAAAGCATCAGGTGAAAGAGCGTGTTTGAGGAAGAGTGATGCAGTGTGCGTTTTCCTGGCTTTCAAGTGAACTGGGAAACATACTCCTTGTGTTTCCACATTGTCTAAGAAACAACATGAGTCTTGCAAGAGATTGAAACAATGCATCCTAAAACGTATTACCGCAGTGAAAACACACGTTTCTACCAAGACTTGGAAGGAGCAAGCGAAAGAATAGTCGCTGAGTGTTCTTTCGGAGAGAAACACAAGCATTTGTTCCTTCTGGAGTGAGTTTTCAGCCAGGAATTCATATGCGTTTTGTACTGTGCAGAATGTAGCTACCTGCTCTTGAGTTGTGTCATGGAAGCACCTTTCCTGGAGGAGCTTATTGCAACATTCTTTGTTTGGCTAAGTTCTTTAGGGTTGGTTTTGGAAGGTCTTTCAACTTTGTCCAAATCCGCTTCGTATGAAATCTTTTCACAGCGCTCTTTCCAAGTGTCCACAAAGAGCTGCTCCTGGAAACTGTCCACATGCACATCTCCCATGCTGGTGTGCTCGTTTCACTACCTGGATTTTGGTTTTCTCTTCTTTCTTTGAAATGACAAGCCTTCTTTCTGCATGCTACACACACCTTGTAGCAGTTCCAGTTTGCAGCATGTTGGTGCTCCTAAAACGCTGTGTAACCTGTGTAGAGTGTGTCACTCTCCAGCACTGAATACACAACTTAGAGCTCCTTTCACCACAGACACGCAAACACATCTTTTTGTGAAAGTCCTACTTCTTTTCACTTGGAAATGTAAGGGTTTCAACGAGAACATGAAGTCAATGATGCTTTTGCACTCTACTACCAAAAGAATAGACCTCTTCTACATGCCCGTCTGAGGTTCAGTGCAAAATGCCCTTGTTTTCTGGTTTCCTGAATGTTCTCAACACATTAGGAGAAAGAGCGTGTTTGAGCAAGAGTGATGCAGTGTGCGTTTCCCTAGATTTCAAGTGATTTGCGAAACATGCTCCTTAGTTTTCCACATTGTGTAAGAAACATGAGGTTTGCAAGAGATTGAAACAATGCTTCCTAAAACGTATTCCAGCAGTGAAAACACACGTTTCGACAAAGACTTTGAAGGAGCAAGCAAAAGCCTAGTGGCTGAGTGTTCCTTTTGAGAGAAAGACATGCATTTCGTCCTTCTGGAATGAGTTTTCAGCCAGGAATTCGTATGCATTTTGTACTGTGCAGAAAGTAGCTACCTGCTCGGGAGTTGTGTCATAGAAGCACCTTTCTGGAGGAGCTTATTGCAACATTCATTGTTTGGCTCAGTTCTTTAGGGTTGGTTTTGGAAGGTCTTTCAACTTTGTCCAAATCCTGCTTCGTACGAAATTTTTTCACAGCGCTGTTTCCAAGTGTCCACAAAGAGCTGGTGCTTGAAACTGTCCACATGTACATCTCCCATACTGGTGTGCTCGTTCCCCTACCTGGATTTTGGTTTCCTCTTCTTTCTTTGAAACGACAAGCCTTCTTTCTGTATGCTACACACACCTTGTAGCAGTTTCAGTTTGCAGCATGTTGGTCTTCCCAAAATGCTGAGTATTCTATGTAGAGTGTGTCATTCTACAGCACTGAATACACAACTTAGAGCTCCTTTCAAAGCAGACACACAAACACATCTTTTTGTGAAAGTCTTACTTCAGGTCCCTTGGAAAATATATGGGTTTCTTTGAGAACATGAAGTCGATTACGCTTTTGCACTCTGCAAAGAATAGAAGTGATCTTTTGTACATGCCCGTCTGAATTTCACTGCAAAATGCCCTTCTTTTCTGCTTTCTTGAACATTCCCAAAGCATCAGGTGAAAGAGCGTGTTTGAGGAAGAGTGATGCAGTGTGCGTTTTCCTGGCTTTCAAGTGAACTGGGAAACATACTCCTTGTGTTTCCACATTGTCTAAGAAACAACATGAGTCTTGCAAGAGATTGAAACAATGCATCCTAAAACGTATTACCGCAGTGAAAACACACGTTTCTACCAAGACTTGGAAGGAGCAAGCGAAAGAATAGTCGCTGAGTGTTCTTTCGGAGAGAAACACAAGCATTTGTTCCTTCTGGAGTGAGTTTTCAGCCAGGAATTCATATGCGTTTTGTACTGTGCAGAATGTAGCTACCTGCTCTTGAGTTGTGTCATGGAAGCACCTTTCCTGGAGGAGCTTATTGCAACATTCTTTGTTTGGCTAAGTTCTTTAGGGTTGGTTTTGGAAGGTCTTTCAACTTTGTCCAAATCCGCTTCGTATGAAATCTTTTCACAGCGCTCTTTCCAAGTGTCCACAAAGAGCTGCTCCTGGAAACTGTCCACATGCACATCTCCCATGCTGGTGTGCTCGTTTCACTACCTGGATTTTGGTTTTCTCTTCTTTCTTTGAAATGACAAGCCTTCTTTCTGCATGCTACACACACCTTGTAGCAGTTCCAGTTTGCAGCATGTTGGTGCTCCTAAAACGCTGTGTAACCTGTGTAGAGTGTGTCACTCTCCAGCACTGAATACACAACTTAGAGCTCCTTTCACCACAGACACGCAAACACATCTTTTTGTGAAAGTCCTACTTCTTTTCACTTGGAAATGTAAGGGTTTCAACGAGAACATGAAGTCAATGATGCTTTTGCACTCTACTACCAAAAGAATAGACCTCTTCTACATGCCCGTCTGAGGTTCAGTGCAAAATGCCCTTGTTTTCTGGTTTCCTGAATGTTCTCAACACATTAGGAGAAAGAGCGTGTTTGAGCAAGAGTGATGCAGTGTGCGTTTCCCTAGATTTCAAGTGATTTGCGAAACATGCTCCTTAGTTTTCCACATTGTGTAAGAAACATGAGGTTTGCAAGAGATTGAAACAATGCTTCCTAAAACGTATTCCAGCAGTGAAAACACACGTTTCGACAAAGACTTTGAAGGAGCAAGCAAAAGCCTAGTGGCTGAGTGTTCCTTTTGAGAGAAAGACATGCATTTCGTCCTTCTGGAATGAGTTTTCAGCCAGGAATTCGTATGCATTTTGTACTGTGCAGAAAGTAGCTACCTGCTCGGGAGTTGTGTCATAGAAGCACCTTTCTGGAGGAGCTTATTGCAACATTCATTGTTTGGCTCAGTTCTTTAGGGTTGGTTTTGGAAGGTCTTTCAACTTTGTCCAAATCCTGCTTCGTACGAAATTTTTTCACAGCGCTGTTTCCAAGTGTCCACAAAGAGCTGGTGCTTGAAACTGTCCACATGTACATCTCCCATACTGGTGTGCTCGTTCCCCTACCTGGATTTTGGTTTCCTCTTCTTTCTTTGAAACGACAAGCCTTCTTTCTGTATGCTACACACACCTTGTAGCAGTTTCAGTTTGCAGCATGTTGGTCTCCCCAAAATGCTGAGTATTCTATGTAGAGTGTGTCATTCTACAGCACTGAATACACAACTTAGAGCTCCTTTCAAAGCAGACACACAAACACATCTTTTTGTGAAAGTCTTACTTCAGGTCCCTTGGAAAATATATGGGTTTCTTTGAGAACATGAAGTCGATTACGCTTTTGCACTCTGCAAAGAATAGAAGTGATCTTTTGTACATGCCCGTCTGAATTTCACTGCAAAATGCCCTCCTTTTCTGCTTTCTTGAACATTCCCAAAGCATCAGGTGAAAGAGCGTGTTTGAGGAAGAGTGATGCAGTGTGCGTTTTCCTGGCTTTCAAGTGAACTGGGAAACATACTCCTTGTGTTTCCACATTGTCTAAGAAACAACATGAGTCTTGCAAGAGATTGAAACAATGCATCCTAAAACGTATTACCGCAGTGAAAACACACGTTTCTACCAAGACTTGGAAGGAGCAAGCGAAAGAATAGTCGCTGAGTGTTCTTTCGGAGAGAAACACAAGCATTTGTTCCTTCTGGAGTGAGTTTTCAGCCAGGAATTCATATGCGTTTTGTACTGTGCAGAATGTAGCTACCTGCTCTTGAGTTGTGTCATGGAAGCACCTTTCCTGGAGGAGCTTATTGCAACATTCTTTGTTTGGCTAAGTTCTTTAGGGTTGGTTTTGGAAGGTCTTTCAACTTTGTCCAAATCCGCTTCGTATGAAATCTTTTCACAGCGCTCTTTCCAAGTGTCCACAAAGAGCTGCTCCTGGAAACTGTCCACATGCACATCTCTCATGCTGGTGTGCTCGTTTCACTACCTGGATTTTGGTTTTCTCTTCTTTCTTTGAAATGACAAGCCTTCTTTCTGCATGCTACACACACCTTGTAGCAGTTCCAGTTTGCAGCATGTTGGTGCTCCTAAAACGCTGTGTAACCTGTGTAGAGTGTGTCACTCTCCAGCACTGAATACACAACTTAGAGCTCCTTTCACCACAGACACGCAAACACATCTTTTTGTGAAAGTCCTACTTCTTTTCACTTGGAAATGTAAGGTTTTCAACGAGAACATGAAGTCAATGATGCTTTTGCACTCTACAACCAAACGAAATGACCTCTTCTACATGCCCGTCTGAGTTTCAGTGCAAAATGCCCTTGTTTTCTGGTTTCCTGAATGTTCTCAACACATTAGGAGAAAGAGCGTGTTTGAGCAAGAGTGATGCAGTGTGCGTTTCCCTAGATTTCAAGTGATTTGCGAAACATGCTCCTTAGTTTTCCACATTGTGTAAGAAACATGAGGTTTGCAAGAGATTGAAACAATGCTTCCTAAAACGTATTCCAGCAGTGAAAACACACGTTTCGACAAAGACTTTGAAGGAGCAAGCAAAAGCCTAGTGGCTGAGTGTTCCTTTTGAGAGAAAGACATGCATTTCGTCCTTCTGGAATGAGTTTTCAGCCAGGAATTCGTATGCATTTTGTACTGTGCAGAAAGTAGCTACCTGCTCGGGAGTTGTGTCATAGAAGCACCTTTCTGGAGGAGCTTATTGCAACATTCATTGTTTGGCTCAGTTCTTTAGGGTTGGTTTTGGAAGGTCTTTCAACTTTGTCCAAATCCTGCTTCGTACGAAATTTTTTCACAGCGCTGTTTCCAAGTGTCCACAAAGAGCTGGTGCTTGAAACTGTCCACATGTACATCTCCCATACTGGTGTGCTCGTTCCCCTACCTGGATTTTGGTTTCCTCTTCTTTCTTTGAAACGACAAGCCTTCTTTCTGTATGCTACACACACCTTGTAGCAGTTTCAGTTTGCAGCATGTTGGTCTCCCCAAAATGCTGAGTATTCTATGTAGAGTGTGTCATTCTACAGCACTGAATACACAACTTAGAGCTCCTTTCAAAGCAGACACACAAACACATCTTTTTGTGAAAGTCTTACTTCAGGTCCCTTGGAAAATATATGGGTTTCTTTGAGAACATGAAGTCGATTACGCTTTTGCACTCTGCAAAGAATAGAAGTGATCTTTTGTACATGCCCGTCTGAATTTCACTGCAAAATGCCCTTCTTTTCTGCTTTCTTGAACATTCCCAAAGCATCAGGTGAAAGAGCGTGTTTGAGGAAGAGTGATGCAGTGTGCGTTTTCCTGGCTTTCAAGTGAACTGGGAAACATACTCCTTGTGTTTCCACATTGTCTAAGAAACAACATGAGTCTTGCAAGAGATTGAAACAATGCATCCTAAAACGTATTACCGCAGTGAAAACACACGTTTCTACCAAGACTTGGAAGGAGCAAGCGAAAGAATAGTCGCTGAGTGTTCTTTCGGAGAGAAACACAAGCATTTGTTCCTTCTGGAGTGAGTTTTCAGCCAGGAATTCATATGCGTTTTGTACTGTGCAGAATGAGGCTACCTGCTCTTGAGTTGTGTCATGGAAGCACCTTTCCTGGAGGAGCTTATTGCAACATTCTTTGTTTGGCTAAGTTCTTTAGGGTTGGTTTTGGAAGGTCTTTCAACTTTGTCCAAATCCGCTTCGTATGAAATCTTTTCACAGCGCTCTTTCCAAGTGTCCACAAAGAGCTGCTCCTGGAAACTGTCCACATGCACATCTCCCATGCTGGTGTGCTCGTTTCACTACCTGGATTTTGGTTTTCTCTTCTTTCTTTGAAATGACAAGCCTTCTTTCTGCATGCTACACACACCTTGTAGCAGTTCCAGTTTGCAGCATGTTGGTGCTCCTAAAACGCTGTGTAACCTGTGTAGAGTGTGTCACTCTCCAGCACTGAATACACAACTTAGAGCTCCTTTCACCACAGACACGCAAACACATCTTTTTGTGAAAGTCCTACTTCTTTTCACTTGGAAATGTAAGGGTTTCAACGAGAACATGAAGTCAATGATGCTTTTGCACTCTACTACCAAAAGAATAGACCTCTTCTACATGCCCGTCTGAGTTTCAGTGCAAAATGCCCTTGTTTTCTGGTTTCCTGAATGTTCTCAACACATTAGGAGAAAGAGCGTGTTTGAGCAAGAGTGATGCAGTGTGCGTTTCCCTAGATTTCAAGTGATTTGCGAAACATGCTCCTTAGTTTTCCACGTTGTGTAAGAAACATGAGGTTTGCAAGAGATTGAAACAATGCTTCCGAAAACGTATTCCAGCAGTGAAAACACACGTTTCGACAAAGACTTTGAAGGAGCAAGCAAAAGCCTAGTGGCTGAGTGTTCCTTTTGAGAGAAAGACATGCATTTCGTCCTTCTGGAATGAGTTTTCAGCCAGGAATTCGTATGCATTTTGTACTGTGCAGAAAGTAGCTACCTGCTCGGGAGTTGTGTCATAGAAGCACCTTTCTGGAGGAGCTTATTGCAACATTCATTGTTTGGCTCAGTTCTTTAGGGTTGGTTTTGGAAGGTCTTTCAACTTTGTCCAAATCCTGCTTCGTACGAAATTTTTTCACAGCGCTGTTTCCAAGTGTCCACAAAGAGCTGGTGCTTGAAACTGTCCACATGTACATCTCCCATACTGGTGTGCTCGTTCCCCTACCTGGATTTTGGTTTCCTCTTCTTTCTTTGAAACGACAAGCCTTCTTTCTGTATGCTACACACACCTTGTAGCAGTTTCACTTTGCAGCATGTTGGTCTCCCCAAAATGCTGAGTATTCTATGTAGAGTGTGTCATTCTACAGCACTGAATACACAACTTAGAGCTCCTTTCAAAGCAGACACACAAACACATCTTTTTGTGAAAGTCTTACTTCAGGTCCCTTGGAAAATATATGGGTTTCTTTGAGAACATGAAGTCGATTACGCTTTTGCACTCTGCAAAGAATAGAAGTGATCTTTTGTACATGCCCGTCTGAATTTCACTGCAAAATGCCCTTCTTTTCTGCTTTCTTGAACATTCCCAAAGCATCAGGTGAAAGAGCGTGTTTGAGGAAGAGTGATGCAGTGTGCGTTTTCCTGGCTTTCAAGTGAACTGGGAAACATACTCCTTGTGTTTCCACATTGTCTAAGAAACAACATGAGTCTTGCAAGAGATTGAAACAATGCATCCTAAAACGTATTACCGCAGTGAAAACACACGTTTCTACCAAGACTTGGAAGGAGCAAGCGAAAGAATAGTCGCTGAGTGTTCTTTCGGAGAGAAACACAAGCATTTGTTCCTTCTGGAGTGAGTTTTCAGCCAGGAATTCATATGCGTTTTGTACTGTGCAGAATGAGGCTACCTGCTCTTGAGTTGTGTCATGGAAGCACCTTTCCTGGAGGAGCTTATTGCAACATTCTTTGTTTGGCTAAGTTCTTTAGGGTTGGTTTTGGAAGGTCTTTCAACTTTGTCCAAATCCGCTTCGTATGAAATCTTTTCACAGCGCTCTTTCCAAGTGTCCACAAAGAGCTGCTCCTGGAAACTGTCCACATGCACATCTCCCATGCTGGTGTGCTCGTTTCACTACCTGGATTTTGGTTTTCTCTTCTTTCTTTGAAATGACAAGCCTTCTTTCTGCATGCTACACACACCTTGTAGCAGTTCCAGTTTGCAGCATGTTGGTGCTCCTAAAACGCTGTGTAACCTGTGTAGAGTGTGTCACTCTCCAGCACTGAATACACAACTTAGAGCTCCTTTCACCACAGACACGCAAACACATCTTTTTGTGAAAGTCCTACTTCTTTTCACTTGGAAATGTAAGGGTTTCAAAGAGAACATGAAGTCAATGATGCTTTTGCACTCTACTACCAAAAGAATAGACCTCTTCTACATGCCCGTCTGAGGTTCAGTGCAAAATGCCCTTGTTTTCTGGTTTCTTGAATGTTCTCAACACATTAGGAGAAAGAGCGTGTTTGAGCAAGAGTGATGCAGTGTGCGTTTCCCTAGATTTCAAGTGATTTGCGAAACATGCTCCTTAGTTTTCCACATTGTGTAAGAAACATGAGGTTTGCAAGAGATTGAAACAATGCTTCCTAAAACGTATTCCAGCAGTGAAAACACACGTTTCGACAAAGACTTTGAAGGAGCAAGCAAAAGCCTAGTGGCTGAGTGTTCCTTTTGAGAGAAAGACATGCATTTCGTCCTTCTGGAATGAGTTTTCAGCCAGGAATTCGTATGCATTTTGTACTGTGCAGAAAGTAGCTACCTGCTCGGGAGTTGTGTCATAGAAGCACCTTTCTGGAGGAGCTTATTGCAACATTCATTGTTTGGCTCAGTTCTTTAGGGTTGGTTTTGGAAGGTCTTTCAACTTTGTCCAAATCCTGCTTCGTACGAAATTTTTTCACAGCGCTGTTTCCAAGTGTCCACAAAGAGCTGGTGCTTGAAACTGTCCACATGTACATCTCCCATACTGGTGTGCTCGTTCCCCTACCTGGATTTTGGTTTCCTCTTCTTTCTTTGAAACGACAAGCCTTCTTTCTGTATGCTACACACACCTTGTAGCAGTTTCAGTTTGCAGCATGTTGGTCTCCCCAAAATGCTGAGTATTCTATGTAGAGTGTGTCATTCTACAGCACTGAATACACAACTTAGAGCTCCTTTCAAAGCAGACACACAAACACATCTTTTTGTGAAAGTCTTACTTCAGGTCCCTTGGAAAATATATGGGTTTCTTTGAGAACATGAAGTCGATTACGCTTTTGCACTCTGCAAAGAATAGAAGTGATCTTTTGTACATGCCCGTCTGAATTTCACTGCAAAATGCCCTTCTTTTCTGCTTTCTTGAACATTCCCAAAGCATCAGGTGAAAGAGCGTGTTTGAGGAAGAGTGATGCAGTGTGCGTTTTCCTGGCTTTCAAGTGAACTGGGAAACATACTCCTTGTGTTTCCACATTGTCTAAGAAACAACATGAGTCTTGCAAGAGATTGAAACAATGCATCCTAAAACGTATTACCGCAGTGAAAACACACGTTTCTACCAAGACTTGGAAGGAGCAAGCGAAAGAATAGTCGCTGAGTGTTCTTTCGGAGAGAAACACAAGCATTTGTTCCTTCTGGAGTGAGTTTTCAGCCAGGAATTCATATGCGTTTTGTACTGTGCAGAATGAGGCTACCTGCTCTTGAGTTGTGTCATGGAAGCACCTTTCCTGGAGGAGCTTATTGCAACATTCTTTGTTTGGCTAAGTTCTTTAGGGTTGGTTTTGGAAGGTCTTTCAACTTTGTCCAAATCCGCTTCGTATGAAATCTTTTCACAGCGCTCTTTCCAAGTGTCCACAAAGAGCTGCTCCTGGAAACTGTCCACATGCACATCTCCCATGCTGGTGTGCTCGTTTCACTACCTGGATTTTGGTTTTCTCTTCTTTCTTTGAAATGACAAGCCTTCTTTCTGCATGCTACACACACCTTGTAGCAGTTCCAGTTTGCAGCATGTTGGTGCTCCTAAAACGCTGTGTAACCTGTGTAGAGTGTGTCACTCTCCAGCACTGAATACACAACTTAGAGCTCCTTTCACCACAGACACGCAAACACATCTTTTTGTGAAAGTCCTACTTCTTTTCACTTGGAAATGTAAGGGTTTCAAAGAGAACATGAAGTCAATGATGCTTTTGCACTCTACTACCAAAAGAATAGACCTCTTCTACATGCCCGTCTGAGTTTCAGTGCAAAATGCCCTTGTTTTCTGGTTTCTTGAATGTTCTCAACACATTAGGAGAAAGAGCGTGTTTGAGCAAGAGTGATGCAGTGTGCGTTTCCCTAGATTTCAAGTGATTTGCGAAACATGCTCCTTAGTTTTCCACATTGTGTAAGAAACATGAGGTTTGCAAGAGATTGAAACAATGCTTCCTAAAACGTATTCCAGCAGTGAAAACACACGTTTCGACAAAGACTTTGAAGGAGCAAGCAAAAGCCTAGTGGCTGAGTGTTCCTTTTGAGAGAAAGACATGCATTTCGTCCTTCTGGAATGAGTTTTCAGCCAGGAATTCGTATGCATTTTGTACTGTGCAGAAAGTAGCTACCTGCTCGGGAGTTGTGTCATAGAAGCACCTTTCTGGAGGAGCTTATTGCAACATTCATTGTTTGGCTCAGTTCTTTAGGGTTGGTTTTGGAAGGTCTTTCAACTTTGTCCAAATCCTGCTTCGTACGAAATTTTTTCACAGCGCTGTTTCCAAGTGTCCACAAAGAGCTGGTGCTTGAAACTGTCCACATGTACATCTCCCATACTGGTGTGCTCCTTCCCCTACCTGGATTTTGGTTTCCTCTTCTTTCTTTGAAACGACAAGCCTTCTTTCTGTATGCTACACACACCTTGTAGCAGTTTCAGTTTGCAGCATGTTGGTCTCCCCAAAATGCTGAGTATTCTATGTAGAGTGTGTCATTCTACAGCACTGAATACACAACTTAGAGCTCCTTTCAAAGCAGACACACAAACACATCTTTTTGTGAAAGTCTTACTTCAGGTCCCTTGGAAAATATATGGGTTTCTTTGAGAACATGAAGTCGATTACGCTTTTGCACTCTCCAAAGAATAGAAGTGATCTTTTGTACATGCCCGTCTGAATTTCACTGCAAAATGCCCTTCTTTTCTGCTTTCTTGAACATTCCCAAAGCATCAGGTGAAAGAGCGTGTTGAGGAAGAGTGATGCAGTGTGCGTTTTCCTGGCTTTCAAGTGAATTGGGAAACATACTCCTTGTGTTTCCACATTGTCTAAGAAACAACATGAGTCTTGCAAGAGATTGAAACAATGCATCCTAAAACGTATTACCGCAGTGAAAACACACGTTTCTACCAAGACTTGGAAGGAGCAAGCGAAAGAATAGTCGCTGAGTGTTCTTTCGGAGAGAAACACAAGCATTTGTTCCTTCTGGAGTGAGTTTTCAGCCAGGAATTCATATGCATTTTGTACTGTGCAGAATGTAGCTACCTGCTCTTGAGTTGTGTCATAGAAGCACCTTTCCTGGAGGAGCTTATTGCAACATTCTTTGTTTGGCTAAGTTCTTTAGGGTTGGTTTTGGAAGGTCTTTCAACTTTGTCCAAATCCGCTTCGTATGAAATCTTTTCACAGCGCTCTTTCCAAGTGTCCACAAAGAGCTGCTCCTGGAAACTGTCCACATGCACATCTCCCATGCTGGTGTGCTCGTTTCACTACCTGGATTTTGGTTTTCTCTTCTTTCTTTGAAATGACAAGCCTTCTTTCTGCATGCTACACACACCTTGTAGCAGTTCCAGTTTGCAGCATGTTGGTGCTCCTAAAACGCTGTGTAACCTGTGTAGAGTGTGTCACTCTCCAGCACTGAATACACAACTTAGAGCTCCTTTCACCACAGACACGCAAACACATCTTTTTGTGAAAGTCCTACTTCTTTTCACTTGGAAATGTAAGGGTTTCAAAGAGAACATGAAGTCAATGATGCTTTTGCACTCTACTACCAAAAGAATAGACCTCTTCTACATGCCCGTCTGAGGTTCAGTGCAAAATGCCCTTGTTTTCTGGTTTCTTGAATGTTCTCAACACATTAGGAGAAAGAGCGTGTTTGAGCAAGAGTGATGCAGTGTGCGTTTCCCTAGATTTCAAGTGATTTGCGAAACATGCTCCTTAGTTTTCCACATTGTGTAAGAAACATGAGGTTTGCAAGAGATTGAAACAATGCTTCCTAAAACGTATTCCAGCAGTGAAAACACACGTTTCGACAAAGACTTTGAAGGAGCAAGCAAAAGCCTAGTGGCTGAGTGTTCCTTTTGAGAGAAAGACATGCATTTCGTCCTTCTGGAATGAGTTTTCAGCCAGGAATTCGTATGCATTTTGTACTGTGCAGAAAGTAGCTACCTGCTCGGGAGTTGTGTCATAGAAGCACCTTTCTGGAGGAGCTTATTGCAACATTCATTGTTTGGCTCAGTTCTTTAGGGTTGGTTTTGGAAGGTCTTTCAACTTTGTCCAAATCCTGCTTCGTACGAAATTTTTTCACAGCGCTGTTTCCAAGTGTCCACAAAGAGCTGGTGCTTGAAACTGTCCACATGTACATCTCCCATACTGGTGTGCTCCTTCCCCTACCTGGATTTTGGTTTCCTCTTCTTTCTTTGAAACGACAAGCCTTCTTTCTGTATGCTACACACACCTTGTAGCAGTTTCAGTTTGCAGCATGTTGGTCTCCCCAAAATGCTGAGTATTCTATGTAGAGTGTGTCATTCTACAGCACTGAATACACAACTTAGAGCTCCTTTCAAAGCAGACACACAAACACATCTTTTTGTGAAAGTCTTACTTCAGGTCCCTTGGAAAATATATGGGTTTCTTTGAGAACATGAAGTCGATTACGCTTTTGCACTCTGCAAAGAATAGAAGTGATCTTTTGTACATGCCCGTCTGAATTTCACTGCAAAATGCCCTTCTTTTCTGCTTTCTTGAACATTCCCAAAGCATCAGGTGAAAGAGCGTGTTTGAGGAAGAGTGATGCAGTGTGCGTTTTCCTGGCTTTCAAGTGAATTGGGAAACATACTCCTTGTGTTTCCACATTGTCTAAGAAACAACATGAGTCTTGCAAGAGATTGAAACAATGCATCCTAAAACGTATTACCGCAGTGAAAACACACGTTTCTACCAAGACTTGGAAGGAGCAAGCGAAAGAATAGTCGCTGAGTGTTCTTTCGGAGAGAAACACAAGCATTTGTTCCTTCTGGAGTGAGTTTTCAGCCAGGAATTCATATGCATTTTGTACTGTGCAGAATGTAGCTACCTGCTCTTGAGTTGTGTCATAGAAGCACCTTTCCTGGAGGAGCTTATTGCAACATTCTTTGTTTGGCTAAGTTCTTTAGGGTTGGTTTTGGAAGGTCTTTCAACTTTGTCCAAATCCGCTTCGTATGAAATCTTTTCACAGCGCTCTTTCCAAGTGTCCACAAAGAGCTGCTCCTGGAAACTGTCCACATGCACATCTCCCATGCTGGTGTGCTCGTTTCACTACCTGGATTTTGGTTTTCTCTTCTTTCTTTGAAATGACAAGCCTTCTTTCTGCATGCTACACACACCTTGTAGCAGTTCCAGTTTGCAGCATGTTGGTGCTCCTAAAACGCTGTGTAACCTGTGTAGAGTGTGTCACTCTCCAGCACTGAATACACAACTTAGAGCTCCTTTCACCACAGACACGCAAACACATCTTTTTGTGAAAGTCCTACTTCTTTTCACTTGGAAATGTAAGGGTTTCAACGAGAACATGAAGTCAATGATGCTTTTGCACTCTACTACCAAAAGAATAGACCTCTTCTACATGCCCGTCTGAGTTTCAGTGCAAAATGCCCTTGTTTTCTGGTTTCTTGAATGTTCTCAACACATTAGGAGAAAGAGCGTGTTTGAGCAAGAGTGATGCAGTGTGCGTTTCCCTAGATTTCAAGTGATTTGCGAAACATACTCCTTAGTTTTCCACATTGTGTAAGAAACATGAGGTTTGCAAGAGATTGAAACAATGCTTCCTAAAACGTATTCCAGCAGTGAAAACACACGTTTCGACAAAGACTTTGAAGGAGCAAGCAAAAGCCTAGTGGCTGAGTGTTCCTTTTGAGAGAAAGACATGCATTTCGTCCTTCTGGAATGAGTTTTCAGCCAGGAATTCGTATGCATTTTGTACTGTGCAGAAAGTAGCTACCTGCTCGGGAGTTGTGTCATAGAAGCACCTTTCTGGAGGAGCTTATTGCAACATTCATTGTTTGGCTCAGTTCTTTAGGGTTGGTTTTGGAAGGTCTTTCAACTTTGTCCAAATCCTGCTTCGTACGAAATTTTTTCACAGCGCTGTTTCCAAGTGTCCACAAAGAGCTGGTGCTTGAAACTGTCCACATGTACATCTCCCATACTGGTGTGCTCCTTCCCCTACCTGGATTTTGGTTTCCTCTTCTTTCTTTGAAACGACAAGCCTTCTTTCTGTATGCTACACACACCTTGTAGCAGTTTCAGTTTGCAGCATGTTGGTCTCCCCAAAATGCTGAGTATTCTATGTAGAGTGTGTCATTCTACAGCACTGAATACACAACTTAGAGCTCCTTTCAAAGCAGACACACAAACACATCTTTTTGTGAAAGTCTTACTTCAGGTCCCTTGGAAAATATATGGGTTTCTTTGAGAACATGAAGTCGATTACGCTTTTGCACTCTGCAAAGAATAGAAGTGATCTTTTGTACATGCCCGTCTGAATTTCACTGCAAAATGCCCTTCTTTTCTGCTTTCTTGAACATTCCCAAAGCATCAGGTGAAAGAGCGTGTTTGAGGAAGAGTGATGCAGTGTGCGTTTTCCTGGCTTTCAAGTGAACTGGGAAACATACTCCTTGTGTTTCCACATTGTCTAAGAAACAACATGAGTCTTGCAAGAGATTGAAACAATGCATCCTAAAACGTATTACCGCAGTGAAAACACACGTTTCTACCAAGACTTGGAAGGAGCAAGCGAAAGAATAGTCGCTGAGTGTTCTTTCGGAGAGAAACACAAGCATTTGTTCCTTCTGGAGTGAGTTTTCAGCCAGGAATTCATATGCATTTTGTACTGTGCAGAATGTAGCTACCTGCTCTTGAGTTGTGTCATAGAAGCACCTTTCCTGGAGGAGCTTATTGCAACATTCTTTGTTTGGCTAAGTTCTTTAGGGTTGGTTTTGGAAGGTCTTTCAACTTTGTCCAAATCCGCTTCGTATGAAATCTTTTCACAGCGCTCTTTCCAAGTGTCCACAAAGAGCTGCTCCTGGAAACTGTCCACATGCACATCTCCCATGCTGGTGTGCTCGTTTCACTACCTGGATTTTGGTTTTCTCTTCTTTCTTTGAAATGACAAGCCTTCTTTCTGCATGCTACACACACCTTGTAGCAGTTCCAGTTTGCAGCATGTTGGTGCTCCTAAAACGCTGTGTAACCTGTGTAGAGTGTGTCACTCTCCAGCACTGAATACACAACTTAGAGCTCCTTTCACCACAGACACGCAAACACATCTTTTTGTGAAAGTCCTACATCTTTTCACTTGGAAATGTAAGGGTTTCAACGAGAACATGAAGTCAATGATGCTTTTGCACTCTACTACCAAAAGAATAGACCTCTTCTACATGCCCGTCTGAGTTTCAGTGCAAAATGCCCTTGTTTTCTGGTTTCTTGAATGTTCTCAACACATTAGGAGAAAGAGCGTGTTTGAGCAAGAGTGATGCAGTGTGCGTTTCCCTAGATTTCAAGTGATTTGCGAAACATACTCCTTAGTTTTCCACATTGTGTAAGAAACATGAGGTTTGCAAGAGATTGAAACAATGCTTCCTAAAACGTATTCCAGCAGTGAAAACACACGTTTCGACAAAGACTTTGAAGGAGCAAGCAAAAGCCTAGTGGCTGAGTGTTCCTTTTGAGAGAAAGACATGCATTTCGTCCTTCTGGAATGAGTTTTCAGCCAGGAATTCGTATGCATTTTGTACTGTGCAGAAAGTAGCTACCTGCTCGGGAGTTGTGTCATAGAAGCACCTTTCTGGAGGAGCTTATTGCAACATTCATTGTTTGGCTCAGTTCTTTAGGGTTGGTTTTGGAAGGTCTTTCAACTTTGTCCAAATCCTGCTTCGTACGAAATTTTTTCACAGCGCTGTTTCCAAGTGTCCACAAAGAGCTGGTGCTTGAAACTGTCCACATGTACATCTCCCATACTGGTGTGCTCCTTCCCCTACCTGGATTTTGGTTTCCTCTTCTTTCTTTAAAACGACAAGCCTTCTTTCTGTATGCTACACACACCTTGTAGCAGTTTCAGTTTGCAGCATGTTGGTCTCCCCAAAATGCTGAGTATTCTATGTAGAGTGTGTCATTCTACAGCACTGAATACACAACTTAGAGCTCCTTTCAAAGCAGACACACAAACACATCTTTTTGTGAAAGTCTTACTTCAGGTCCCTTGGAAAATATATGGGTTTCTTTGAGAACATGAAGTCGATTACGCTTTTGCACTCTGCAAAGAATAGAAGTGATCTTTTGTACATGCCCGTCTGAATTTCACTGCAAAATGCCCTTCTTTTCTGCTTTCTTGAACATTCCCAAAGCATCAGGTGAAAGAGCGTGTTTGAGGAAGAGTGATGCAGTGTGCGTTTTCCTGGCTTTCAAGTGAACTGGGAAACATACTCCTTGTGTTTCCACATTGTCTAAGAAACAACATGAGTCTTGCAAGAGATTGAAACAATGCATCCTAAAACGTATTACCACAGTGAAAACACACGTTTCTACCAAGACTTGGAAGGAGCAAGCGAAAGAATAGTCGCTGAGTGTTCTTTCGGAGAGAAACACAAGCATTTGTTCCTTCTGGAGTGAGTTTTCAGCCAGGAATTCATATGCGTTTTGTACTGTGCAGAATGTAGCTACCTGCTCTTGAGTTGTGTCATAGAAGCACCTTTCCTGGAGGAGCTTATTGCAACATTCTTTGTTTGGCTAAGTTCTTTAGGGTTGGTTTTGGAAGGTCTTTCAACTTTGTCCAAATCCGCTTCGTATGAAATCTTTTCACAGCGCTCTTTCCAAGTGTCCACAAAGAGCTGCTCCTGGAAACTGTCCACATGCACATCTCCCATGCTGGTGTGCTCGTTTCACTACCTGGATTTTGGTTTTCTCTTCTTTCTTTGAAATGACAAGCCTTCTTTCTGCATGCTACACACACCTTGTAGCAGTTCCAGTTTGCAGCATGTTGGTGCTCCTAAAACGCTGTGTAACCTGTGTAGAGTGTGTCACTCTCCAGCACTGAATACACAACTTAGAGCTCCTTTCACCACAGACACGCAAACACATCTTTTTGTGAAAGTCCTACTTCTTTTCACTTGGAAATGTAAGGGTTTCAACGAGAACATGAAGTCAATGATGCTTTTGCACTCTACTACCAAAAGAATAGACCTCTTCTACATGCCCGTCTGAGTTTCAGTGCAAAATGCCCTTGTTTTCTGGTTTCTTGAATGTTCTCAACACATTAGGAGAAAGAGCGTGTTTGAGCAAGAGTGATGCAGTGTGCGTTTCCCTAGATTTCAAGTGATTTGCGAAACATACTCCTTAGTTTTCCACATTGTGTAAGAAACATGAGGTTTGCAAGAGATTGAAACAATGCTTCCTAAAACGTATTCCAGCAGTGAAAACACACGTTTCAACAAAGACTTTGAAGGAGCAAGCAAAAGCCTAGTGGCTGAGTGTTCCTTTTGAGAGAAAGACATGCATTTCGTCCTTCTGGAATGAGTTTTCAGCCAGGAATTCGTATGCATTTTGTACTGTGCAGAAAGTAGCTACCTGCTCGGGAGTTGTGTCATAGAAGCACCTTTCTGGAGGAGCTTATTGCAACATTCATTGTTTGGCTCAGTTCTTTAGGGTTGGTTTTGGAAGGTCTTTCAACTTTGTCCAAATCCTGCTTCGTACGAAATTTTTTCACAGCGCTGTTTCCAAGTGTCCACAAAGAGCTGGTGCTTGAAACTGTCCACATGTACATCTCCCATACTGGTGTGCTCCTTCCCCTACCTGGATTTTGGTTTCCTCTTCTTTCTTTGAAACGACAAGCCTTCTTTCTGTATGCTACACACACCTTGTAGCAGTTTCAGTTTGCAGCATGTTGGTCTCCCCAAAATGCTGAGTATTCTATGTAGAGTGTGTCATTCTACAGCACTGAATACACAACTTAGAGCTCCTTTCAAAGCAGACACACAAACACATCTTTTTGTGAAAGTCTTACTTCAGGTCCCTTGGAAAATATATGGGTTTCTTTGAGAACATGAAGTCGATTACGCTTTTGCACTCTGCAAAGAATAGAAGTGATCTTTTGTACATGCCCGTCTGAATTTCACTGCAAAATGCCCTTCTTTTCTGCTTTCTTGAACATTCCCAAAGCATCAGGTGAAAGAGCGTGTTTGAGGAAGAGTGATGCAGTGTGCGTTTTCCTGGCTTTCAAGTGAACTGGGAAACATACTCCTTGTGTTTCCACATTGTCTAAGAAACAACATGAGTCTTGCAAGAGATTGAAACAATGCATCCTAAAACGTATTACCGCAGTGAAAACACACGTTTCTACCAAGACTTGGAAGGAGCAAGCGAAAGAATAGTCGCTGAGTGTTCTTTCGGAGAGAAACACAAGCATTTGTTCCTTCTGGAGTGAGTTTTCAGCCAGGAATTCATATGCGTTTTGTACTGTGCAGAATGTAGCTACCTGCTCTTGAGTTGTGTCATAGAAGCACCTTTCCTGGAGGAGCTTATTGCAACATTCTTTGTTTGGCTAAGTTCTTTAGGGTTGGTTTTGGAAGGTCTTTCAACTTTGTCCAAATCCGCTTCGTATGAAATCTTTTCACAGCGCTCTTTCCAAGTGTCCACAAAGAGCTGCTCCTGGAAACTGTCCACATGCACATCTCCCATGCTGGTGTGCTCGTTTCACTACCTGGATTTTGGTTTTCTCTTCTTTCTTTGAAATGACAAGCCTTCTTTCTGCATGCTACACACACCTTGTAGCAGTTCCAGTTTGCAGCATGTTGGTGCTCCTAAAACGCTGTGTAACCTGTGTAGAGTGTGTCACTCTCCAGCACTGAATACACAACTTAGAGCTCCTTTCACCACAGACACGCAAACACATCTTTTTGTGAAAGTCCTACTTCTTTTCACTTGGAAATGTAAGGGTTTCAACGAGAACATGAAGTCAATGATGCTTTTGCACTCTACTACCAAAAGAATAGACCTCTTCTACATGCCCGTCTGAGTTTCAGTGCAAAATGCCCTTGTTTTCTGGTTTCTTGAATGTTCTCAACACATTAGGAGAAAGAGCGTGTTTGAGCAAGAGTGATGCAGTGTGCGTTTCCCTAGATTTCAAGTGATTTGCGAAACATACTCCTTAGTTTTCCACATTGTGTAAGAAACATGAGGTTTGCAAGAGATTGAAACAATGCTTCCTAAAACGTATTCCAGCAGTGAAAACACACGTTTCAACAAAGACTTTGAAGGAGCAAGCAAAAGCCTAGTGGCTGAGTGTTCCTTTTGAGAGAAAGACATGCATTTCGTCCTTCTGGAATGAGTTTTCAGCCAGGAATTCGTATGCATTTTGTACTGTGCAGAAAGTAGCTACCTGCTCGGGAGTTGTGTCATAGAAGCACCTTTCTGGAGGAGCTTATTGCAACATTCATTGTTTGGCTCAGTTCTTTAGGGTTGGTTTTGGAAGGTCTTTCAACTTTGTCCAAATCCTGCTTCGTACGAAATTTTTTCACAGCGCTGTTTCCAAGTGTCCACAAAGAGCTGGTGCTTGAAACTGTCCACATGTACATCTCCCATACTGGTGTGCTCCTTCCCCTACCTGGATTTTGGTTTCCTCTTCTTTCTTTGAAACGACAAGCCTTCTTTCTGTATGCTACACACACCTTGTAGCAGTTTCAGTTTGCAGCATGTTGGTCTCCCCAAAATGCTGAGTATTCTATGTAGAGTGTGTCATTCTACAGCACTGAATACACAACTTAGAGCTCCTTTCAAAGCAGACACACAAACACATCTTTTTGTGAAAGTCTTACTTCAGGTCCCTTGGAAAATATATGGGTTTCTTTGAGAACATGAAGTCGATTACGCTTTTGCACTCTGCAAAGAATAGAAGTGATCTTTTGTACATGCCCGTCTGAATTTCACTGCAAAATGCCCTTCTTTTCTGCTTTCTTGAACATTCCCAAAGCATCAGGTGAAAGAGCGTGTTTGAGGAAGAGTGATGCAGTGTGCGTTTTCCTGGCTTTCAAGTGAACTGGGAAACATACTCCTTGTGTTTCCACATTGTTTAAGAAACAACATGAGTCTTGCAAGAGATTGAAACAATGCATCCTAAAACGTATTACCGCAGTGAAAACACACGTTTCTACCAAGACTTGGAAGGAGCAAGCGAAAGAATAGTCGCTGAGTGTTCTTTCGGAGAGAAACACAAGCATTTGTTCCTTCTGGAGTGAGTTTTCAGCCAGGAATTCATATGCGTTTTGTACTGTGCAGAATGTAGCTACCTGCTCTTGAGTTGTGTCATAGAAGCACCTTTCCTGGAGGAGCTTATTGCAACATTCTTTGTTTGGCTAAGTTCTTTAGGGTTGGTTTTGGAAGGTCTTTCAACTTTGTCCAAATCCGCTTCGTATGAAATCTTTTCACAGCGCTCTTTCCAAGTGTCCACAAAGAGCTGCTCCTGGAAACTGTCCACATGCACATCTCCCATGCTGGTGTGCTCGTTTCACTACCTGGATTTTGGTTTTCTCTTCTTTCTTTGAAATGACAAGCCTTCTTTCTGCATGCTACACACACCTTGTAGCAGTTCCAGTTTGCAGCATGTTGGTGCTCCTAAAACGCTGTGTAACCTGTGTAGAGTGTGTCACTCTCCAGCACTGAATACACAACTTAGAGCTCCTTTCACCACAGACACGCAAACACATCTTTTTGTGAAAGTCCTACTTCTTTTCACTTGGAAATGTAAGGGTTTCAACGAGAACATGAAGTCAATGATGCTTTTGCACTCTACTACCAAACGAAATGACCTCTTCTACATGCCCGTCTGAGTTTCAGTGCAAAATGCCCTTGTTTTCTGGTTTCTTGAATGTTCTCAACACATTAGGAGAAAGAGCGTGTTTGAGCAAGAGTGATGCAGTGTGCGTTTCCCTAGATTTCAAGTGATTTGCGAAACATACTCCTTAGTTTTCCACATTGTGTAAGAAACATGAGGTTTGCAAGAGATTGAAACAATGCTTCCTAAAACGTATTCCAGCAGTGAAAACACACGTTTCGACAAAGACCTTGAAGGAGCAAGCAAAAGCCTAGTGGCTGAGTGTTCCTTTTGAGAGAAAGACATGCATTTCGTCCTTCTGGAATGAGTTTTCAGCCAGGAATTCGTATGCATTTTGTACTGTGCAGAAAGTAGCTACCTGCTCGGGAGTTGTGTCATAGAAGCACCTTTCTGGAGGAGCTTATTGCAACATTCATTGTTTGGCTCAGTTCTTTAGGGTTGGTTTTGGAAGGTCTTTCAACTTTGTCCAAATCCTGCTTCGTACGAAATTTTTTCACAGCGCTGTTTCCAAGTGTCCACAAAGAGCTGGTGCTTGAAACTGTCCACATGTACATCTCCCATACTGGTGTGCTCCTTCCCCTACCTGGATTTTGGTTTCCTCTTCTTTCTTTGAAACGACAAGCCTTCTTTCTGTATGCTACACACACCTTGTAGCAGTTTCAGTTTGCAGCATGTTGGTCTCCCCAAAATGCTGAGTATTCTATGTAGAGTGTGTCATTCTACAGCACTGAATACACAACTTAGAGCTCCTTTCAAAGCAGACACACAAACACATCTTTTTGTGAAAGTCTTACTTCAGGTCCCTTGGAAAATATATGGGTTTCTTTGAGAACATGAAGTCGATTACGCTTTTGCACTCTGCAAAGAATAGAAGTGATCTTTTGTACATGCCCGTCTGAATTTCACTGCAAAATGCCCTTCTTTTCTGCTTTCTTGAACATTCCCAAAGCATCAGGTGAAAGAGCGTGTTTGAGGAAGAGTGATGCAGTGTGCGTTTTCCTGGCTTTCAAGTGAACTGGGAAACATACTCCTTGTGTTTCCACATTGTCTAAGAAACAACATGAGTCTTGCAAGAGATTGAAACAATGCATCCTAAAACGTATTACCGCAGTGAAAACACACGTTTCTACCAAGACTTGGAAGGAGCAAGCGAAAGAATAGTCGCTGAGTGTTCTTTCGGAGAGAAACACAAGCATTTGTTCCTTCTGGAGTGAGTTTTCAGCCAGGAATTCATATGCATTTTGTACTGTGCAGAATGTAGCTACCTGCTCTTGAGTTGTGTCATAGAAGCACCTTTCCTGGAGGAGCTTATTGCAACATTCTTTGTTTGGCTAAGTTCTTTAGGGTTGGTTTTGGAAGGTCTTTCAACTTTGTCCAAATCCGCTTCGTATGAAATCTTTTCACAGCGCTCTTTCCAAGTGTCCACAAAGAGCTGCTCCTGGAAACTGTCCACATGCACATCTCCCATGCTGGTGTGCTCGTTTCACTACCTGGATTTTGGTTTTCTCTTCTTTCTTTGAAATGACAAGCCTTCTTTCTGCATGCTACACACACCTTGTAGCAGTTCCAGTTTGCAGCATGTTGGTGCTCCTAAAACGCTGTGTAACCTGTGTAGAGTGTGTCACTCTCCAGCACTGAATACACAACTTAGAGCTCCTTTCACCACAGACACGCAAACACATCTTTTTGTGAAAGTCCTACTTCTTTTCACTTGGAAATGTAAGGGTTTCAAAGAGAACATGAAGTCAATGATGCTTTTGCACTCTACTACCAAAAGAATAGACCTCTTCTACATGCCCGTCTGAGGTTCAGTGCAAAATGCCCTTGTTTTCTGGTTTCTTGAATGTTCTCAACACATTAGGAGAAAGAGCGTGTTTGAGCAAGAGTGATGCAGTGTGCGTTTCCCTAGATTTCAAGTGATTTGCGAAACATGCTCCTTAGTTTTCCACATTGTGTAAGAAACATGAGGTTTGCAAGAGATTGAAACAATGCTTCCTAAAACGTATTCCAGCAGTGAAAACACACGTTTCGACAAAGACTTTGAAGGAGCAAGCAAAAGCCTAGTGGCTGAGTGTTCCTTTTGAGAGAAAGACATGCATTTCGTCCTTCTGGAATGAGTTTTCAGCCAGGAATTCGTATGCATTTTGTACTGTGCAGAAAGTAGCTACCTGCTCGGGAGTTGTGTCATAGAAGCACCTTTCTGGAGGAGCTTATTGCAACATTCATTGTTTGGCTCAGTTCTTTAGGGTTGGTTTTGGAAGGTCTTTCAACTTTGTCCAAATCCTGCTTCGTACGAAATTTTTTCACAGCGCTGTTTCCAAGTGTCCACAAAGAGCTGGAGCTTGAAACTGTCCACATGTACATCTCCCATACTGGTGTGCTCCTTCCCCTACCTGGATTTTGGTTTCCTCTTCTTTCTTTGAAACGACAAGCCTTCTTTCTGTATGCTACACACACCTTGTAGCAGTTTCAGTTTGCAGCATGTTGGTCTCCCCAAAATGCTGAGTATTCTATGTAGAGTGTGTCATTCTACAGCACTGAATACACAACTTAGAGCTCCTTTCAAAGCAGACACACAAACACATCTTTTTGTGAAAGTCTTACTTCAGGTCCCTTGGAAAATATATGGGTTTCTTTGAGAACATGAAGTCGATTACGCTTTTGCACTCTGCAAAGAATAGAAGTGATCTTTTGTACATGCCCGTCTGAATTTCACTGCAAAATGCCCTTCTTTTCTGCTTTCTTGAACATTCCCAAAGCATCAGGTGAAAGAGCGTGTTTGAGGAAGAGTGATGCAGTGTGCGTTTTCCTGGCTTTCAAGTGAACTGGGAAACATACTCCTTGTGTTTCCACATTGTCTAAGAAACAACATGAGTCTTGCAAGAGATTGAAACAATGAATCCTAAAACGTATTACCGCAGTGAAAACACACGTTTCTACCAAGACTTGGAAGGAGCAAGCGAAAGAATAGTCGCTGAGTGTTCTTTCGGAGAGAAACACAAGCATTTGTTCCTTCTGGAGTGAGTTTTCAGCCAGGAATTCATATGCATTTTGTACTGTGCAGAATGTAGCTACCTGCTCTTGAGTTGTGTCATAGAAGCACCTTTCCTGGAGGAGCTTATTGCAACATTCTTTGTTTGGCTAAGTTCTTTAGGGTTGGTTTTGGAAGGTCTTTCAACTTTGTCCAAATCCGCTTCGTATGAAATCTTTTCACAGCGCTCTTTCCAAGTGTCCACAAAGAGCTGCTCCTGGAAACTGTCCACATGCACATCTCCCATGCTGGTGTGCTCGTTTCACTACCTGGATTTTGGTTTTCTCTTCTTTCTTTGAAATGACAAGCCTTCTTTCTGCATGCTACACACACCTTGTAGCAGTTCCAGTTTGCAGCATGTTGGTGCTCCTAAAACGCTGTGTAACCTGTGTAGAGTGTGTCACTCTCCAGCACTGAATACACAACTTAGAGCTCCTTTCACCACAGACACGCAAACACATCTTTTTGTGAAAGTCCTACTTCTTTTCACTTGGAAATGTAAGGGTTTCAAAGAGAACATGAAGTCAATGATGCTTTTGCACTCTACTACCAAAAGAATAGACCTCTTCTACATGCCCGTCTGAGGTTCAGTGCAAAATGCCCTTGTTTTCTGGTTTCTTGAATGTTCTCAACACATTAGGAGAAAGAGCGTGTTTGAGCAAGAGTGATGCAGTGTGCGTTTCCCTAGATTTCAAGTGATTTGCGAAACATGCTCCTTAGTTTTCCACATTGTGTAAGAAACATGAGGTTTGCAAGAGATTGAAACAATGCTTCCTAAAACGTATTCCAGCAGTGAAAACACACGTTTCGACAAAGACTTTGAAGGAGCAAGCAAAAGCCTAGTGGCTGAGTGTTCCTTTTGAGAGAAAGACATGCATTTCGTCCTTCTGGAATGAGTTTTCAGCCAGGAATTCGTATGCATTTTGTACTGTGCAGAAAGTAGCTACCTGCTCGGGAGTTGTGTCATAGAAGCACCTTTCTGGAGGAGCTTATTGCAACATTCATTGTTTGGCTCAGTTCTTTAGGGTTGGTTTTGGAAGGTCTTTCAACTTTGTCCAAATCCTGCTTCGTACGAAATTTTTTCACAGCGCTGTTTCCAAGTGTCCACAAAGAGCTGGTGCTTGAAACTGTCCACATGTACATCTCCCATACTGGTGTGCTCCTTCCCCTACCTGGATTTTGGTTTCCTCTTCTTTCTTTGAAACGACAAGCCTTCTTTCTGTATGCTACACACACCTTGTAGCAGTTTCAGTTTGCAGCATGTTGGTCTCCCCAAAATGCTGAGTATTCTATGTAGAGTGTGTCATTCTACAGCACTGAATACACAACTTAGAGCTCCTTTCAAAGCAGACACACAAACACATCTTTTTGTGAAAGTCTTACTTCAGGTCCCTTGGAAAATATATGGGTTTCTTTGAGAACATGAAGTCGATTACGCTTTTGCACTCTGCAAAGAATAGAAGTGATCTTTTGTACATGCCCGTCTGAATTTCACTGCAAAATGCCCTTCTTTTCTGCTTTCTTGAACATTCCCAAAGCATCAGGTGAAAGAGCGTGTTTGAGGAAGAGTGATGCAGTGTGCGTTTTCCTGGCTTTCAAGTGAATTGGGAAACATACTCCTTGTGTTTCCACATTGTCTAAGAAACAACATGAGTCTTGCAAGAGATTGAAACAATGCATCCTAAAACGTATTACCGCAGTGAAAACACACGTTTCTACCAAGACTTGGAAGGAGCAAGCGAAAGAATAGTCGCTGAGTGTTCTTTCGGAGAGAAACACAAGCATTTGTTCCTTCTGGAGTGAGTTTTCAGCCAGGAATTCATATGCGTTTTGTACTGTGCAGAATGAGGCTACCTGCTCTTGAGTTGTGTCATGGAAGCACCTTTCCTGGAGGAGCTTATTGCAACATTCTTTGTTTGGCTAAGTTCTTTAGGGTTGGTTTTGGAAGGTCTTTCAACTTTGTCCAAATCCGCTTCGTATGAAATCTTTTCACAGCGCTCTTTCCAAGTGTCCACAAAGAGCTGCTCCTGGAAACTGTCCACATGCACATCTCCCATGCTGGTGTGCTCGTTTCACTACCTGGATTTTGGTTTTCTCTTCTTTCTTTGAAATGACAAGCCTTCTTTCTGCATGCTACACACACCTTGTAGCAGTGCCAGTTTGCAGCATGTTGGTGCTCCTAAAACGCTGTGTAACCTGTGTAGAGTGTGTCACTCTCCAGCACTGAATACACAACTTAGAGCTCCTTTCACCACAGACACGCAAACACATCTTTTTGTGAAAGTCCTACTTCTTTTCACTTGGAAATGTAAGGGTTTCAACGAGAACATGAAGTCAATGATGCTTTTGCACTCTACTACCAAAAGAATAGACCTCTTCTACATGCCCGTCTGAGTTTCAGTGCAAAATGCCCTTGTTTTCTGGTTTCTTGAATGTTCTCAACACATTAGGAGAAAGAGCGTGTTTCAGCAAGAGTGATGCAGTGTGCGTTTCCCTAGATTTCAAGTGATTTGCGAAACATACTCCTTAGTTTTCCACATTGTGTAAGAAACATGAGGTTTGCAAGAGATTGAAACAATGCTTCCTAAAACGTATTCCAGCAGTGAAAACACACGTTTCGACAAAGACTTTGAAGGAGCAAGCAAAAGCCTAGTGGCTGAGTGTTCCTTTTGAGAGAAAGACATGCATTTCGTCCTTCTGGAATGAGTTTTCAGCCAGGAATTCGTATGCATTTTGTACTGTGCAGAAAGTAGCTACCTGCTCGGGAGTTGTGTCATAGAAGCACCTTTCTGGAGGAGCTTATTGCAACATTCATTGTTTGGCTCAGTTCTTTAGGGTTGGTTTTGGAAGGTCTTTCAACTTTGTCCAAATCCTGCTTCGTACGAAATTTTTTCACAGCGCTGTTTCCAAGTGTCCACAAAGAGCTGGTGCTTGAAACTGTCCACATGTACATCTCCCATACTGGTGTGCTCCTTCCCCTACCTGGATTTTGGTTTCCTCTTCTTTCTTTGAAACGACAAGCCTTCTTTCTGTATGCTACACACACCTTGTAGCAGTTTCAGTTTGCAGCATGTTGGTCTCCCCAAAATGCTGAGTATTCTATGTAGAGTGTGTCATTCTACAGCACTGAATACACAACTTAGAGCTCCTTTCAAAGCAGACACACAAACACATCTTTTTGTGAAAGTCTTACTTCAGGTCCCTTGGAAAATATATGGGTTTCTTTGAGAACATGAAGTCGATTACGCTTTTGCACTCTGCAAAGAATAGAAGTGATCTTTTGTACATGCCCGTCTGAATTTCACTGCAAAATGCCCTTCTTTTCTGCTTTCTTGAACATTCCCAAAGCATCAGGTGAAAGAGCGTGTTTGAGGAAGAGTGATGCAGTGTGCGTTTTCCTGGCTTTCAAGTGAACTGGGAAACATACTCCTTGTGTTTCCACATTGTCTAAGAAACAACATGAGTCTTGCAAGAGATTGAAACAATGCATCCTAAAACGTATTACCGCAGTGAAAACACACGTTTCTACCAAGACTTGGAAGGAGCAAGCGAAAGAATAGTCGCTGAGTGTTCTTTCGGAGAGAAACACAAGCATTTGTTCCTTCTGGAGTGAGTTTTCAGCCAGGAATTCATATGCATTTTGTACTGTGCAGAATGTAGCTACCTGCTCTTGAGTTGTGTCATAGAAGCACCTTTCCTGGAGGAGCTTATTGCAACATTCTTTGTTTGGCTAAGTTCTTTAGGGTTGGTTTTGGAAGGTCTTTCAACTTTGTCCAAATCCGCTTCGTATGAAATCTTTTCACAGCGCTCTTTCCAAGTGTCCACAAAGAGCTGCTCCTGGAAACTGTCCACATGCACATCTCCCATGCTGGTGTGCTCGTTTCACTACCTGGATTTTGGTTTTCTCTTCTTTCTTTGAAATGACAAGCCTTCTTTCTGCATGCTACACACACCTTGTAGCAGTTCCAGTTTGCAGCATGTTGGTGCTCCTAAAACGCTGTGTAACCTGTGTAGAGTGTGTCACTCTCCAGCACTGAATACACAACTTAGAGCTCCTTTCACCACAGACACGCAAACACATCTTTTTGTGAAAGTCCTACATCTTTTCACTTGGAAATGTAAGGGTTTCAACGAGAACATGAAGTCAATGATGCTTTTGCACTCTACTACCAAAAGAATAGACCTCTTCTACATGCCCGTCTGAGTTTCAGTGCAAAATGCCCTTGTTTTCTGGTTTCTTGAATGTTCTCAACACATTAGGAGAAAGAGCGTGTTTGAGCAAGAGTGATGCAGTGTGCGTTTCCCTAGATTTCAAGTGATTTGCGAAACATACTCCTTAGTTTTCCACATTGTGTAAGAAACATGAGGTTTGCAAGAGATTGAAACAATGCTTCCTAAAACGTATTCCAGCAGTGAAAACACACGTTTCGACAAAGACTTTGAAGGAGCAAGCAAAAGCCTAGTGGCTGAGTGTTCCTTTTGAGAGAAAGACATGCATTTCGTCCTTCTGGAATGAGTTTTCAGCCAGGAATTCGTATGCATTTTGTACTGTGCAGAAAGTAGCTACCTGCTCGGGAGTTGTGTCATAGAAGCACCTTTCTGGAGGAGCTTATTGCAACATTCATTGTTTGGCTCAGTTCTTTAGGGTTGGTTTTGGAAGGTCTTTCAACTTTGTCCAAATCCTGCTTCGTACGAAATTTTTTCACAGCGCTGTTTCCAAGTGTCCACAAAGAGCTGGTGCTTGAAACTGTCCACATGTACATCTCCCATACTGGTGTGCTCCTTCCCCTACCTGGATTTTGGTTTCCTCTTCTTTCTTTGAAACGACAAGCCTTCTTTCTGTATGCTACACACACCTTGTAGCAGTTTCAGTTTGCAGCATGTTGGTCTCCCCAAAATGCTGAGTATTCTATGTAGAGTGTGTCATTCTACAGCACTGAATACACAACTTAGAGCTCCTTTCAAAGCAGACACACAAACACATCTTTTTGTGAAAGTCTTACTTCAGGTCCCTTGGAAAATATATGGGTTTCTTTGAGAACATGAAGTCGATTACGCTTTTGCACTCTGCAAAGAATAGAAGTGATCTTTTGTACATGCCCGTCTGAATTTCACTGCAAAATGCCCTTCTTTTCTGCTTTCTTGAACATTCCCAAAGCATCAGGTGAAAGAGCGTGTTTGAGGAAGAGTGATGCAGTGTGCGTTTTCCTGGCTTTCAAGTGAACTGGGAAACATACTCCTTGTGTTTCCACATTGTCTAAGAAACAACATGAGTCTTGCAAGAGATTGAAACAATGCATCCTAAAACGTATTACCGCAGTGAAAACACACGTTTCTACCAAGACTTGGAAGGAGCAAGCGAAAGAATAGTCGCTGAGTGTTCTTTCGGAGAGAAACACAAGCATTTGTTCCTTCTGGAGTGAGTTTTCAGCCAGGAATTCATATGCGTTTTGTACTGTGCAGAATGTAGCTACCTGCTCTTGAGTTGTGTCATAGAAGCACCTTTCCTGGAGGAGCTTATTGCAACATTCTTTGTTTGGCTAAGTTCTTTAGGGTTGGTTTTGGAAGGTCTTTCAACTTTGTCCAAATCCGCTTCGTATGAAATCTTTTCACAGCGCTCTTTCCAAGTGTCCACAAAGAGCTGCTCCTGGAAACTGTCCACATGCACATCTCCCATGCTGGTGTGCTCGTTTCACTACCTGGATTTTGGTTTTCTCTTCTTTCTTTGAAATGACAAGCCTTCTTTCTGCATGCTACACACACCTTGTAGCAGTTCCAGTTTGCAGCATGTTGGTGCTCCTAAAACGCTGTGTAACCTGTGTAGAGTGTGTCACTCTCCAGCACTGAATACACAACTTAGAGCTCCTTTCACCACAGACACGCAAACACATCTTTTTGTGAAAGTCCTACTTCTTTTCACTTGGAAATGTAAGGGTTTCAACGAGAACATGAAGTCAATGATGCTTTTGCACTCTACTACCAAAAGAATAGACCTCTTCTACATGCCCGTCTGAGTTTCAGTGCAAAATGCCCTTGTTTTCTGGTTTCTTGAATGTTCTCAACACATTAGGAGAAAGAGCGTGTTTGAGCAAGAGTGATGCAGTGTGCGTTTCCCTAGATTTCAAGTGATTTGCGAAACATACTCCTTAGTTTTCCACATTGTGTAAGAAACATGAGGTTTGCAAGAGATTGAAACAATGCTTCCTAAAACGTATTCCAGCAGTGAAAACACACGTTTCAACAAAGACTTTGAAGGAGCAAGCAAAAGCCTAGTGGCTGAGTGTTCCTTTTGAGAGAAAGACATGCATTTCGTCCTTCTGGAATGAGTTTTCAGCCAGGAATTCGTATGCATTTTGTACTGTGCAGAAAGTAGCTACCTGCTCGGGAGTTGTGTCATAGAAGCACCTTTCTGGAGGAGCTTATTGCAACATTCATTGTTTGGCTCAGTTCTTTAGGGTTGGTTTTGGAAGGTCTTTCAACTTTGTCCAAATCCTGCTTCGTACGAAATTTTTTCACAGCGCTGTTTCCAAGTGTCCACAAAGAGCTGGTGCTTGAAACTGTCCACATGTACATCTCCCATACTGGTGTGCTCCTTCCCCTACCTGGATTTTGGTTTCCTCTTCTTTCTTTGAAACGACAAGCCTTCTTTCTGTATGCTACACACACCTTGTAGCAGTTTCAGTTTGCAGCATGTTGGTCTCCCCAAAATGCTGAGTATTCTATGTAGAGTGTGTCATTCTACAGCACTGAATACACAACTTAGAGCTCCTTTCAAAGCAGACACACAAACACATCTTTTTGTGAAAGTCTTACTTCAGGTCCCTTGGAAAATATATGGGTTTCTTTGAGAACATGAAGTCGATTACGCTTTTGCACTCTGCAAAGAATAGAAGTGATCTTTTGTACATGCCCGTCTGAATTTCACTGCAAAATGCCCTTCTTTTCTGCTTTCTTGAACATTCCCAAAGCATCAGGTGAAAGAGCGTGTTTGAGGAAGAGTGATGCAGTGTGCGTTTTCCTGGCTTTCAAGTGAACTGGGAAACATACTCCTTGTGTTTCCACATTGTTTAAGAAACAACATGAGTCTTGCAAGAGATTGAAACAATGCATCCTAAAACGTATTACCGCAGTGAAAACACACGTTTCTACCAAGACTTGGAAGGAGCAAGCGAAAGAATAGTCGCTGAGTGTTCTTTCGGAGAGAAACACAAGCATTTGTTCCTTCTGGAGTGAGTTTTCAGCCAGGAATTCATATGCGTTTTGTACTGTGCAGAATGTAGCTACCTGCTCTTGAGTTGTGTCATAGAAGCACCTTTCCTGGAGGAGCTTATTGCAACATTCTTTGTTTGGCTAAGTTCTTTAGGGTTGGTTTTGGAAGGTCTTTCAACTTTGTCCAAATCCGCTTCGTATGAAATCTTTTCACAGCGCTCTTTCCAAGTGTCCACAAAGAGCTGCTCCTGGAAACTGTCCACATGCACATCTCCCATGCTGGTGTGCTCGTTTCACTACCTGGATTTTGGTTTTCTCTTCTTTCTTTGAAATGACAAGCCTTCTTTCTGCATGCTACACACACCTTGTAGCAGTTCCAGTTTGCAGCATGTTGGTGCTCCTAAAACGCTGTGTAACCTGTGTAGAGTGTGTCACTCTCCAGCACTGAATACACAACTTAGAGCTCCTTTCACCACAGACACGCAAACACATCTTTTTGTGAAAGTCCTACTTCTTTTCACTTGGAAATGTAAGGGTTTCAACGAGAACATGAAGTCAATGATGCTTTTGCACTCTACTACCAAACGAAATGACCTCTTCTACATGCCCGTCTGAGTTTCAGTGCAAAATGCCCTTGTTTTCTGGTTTCTTGAATGTTCTCAACACATTAGGAGAAAGAGCGTGTTTGAGCAAGAGTGATGCAGTGTGCGTTTCCCTAGATTTCAAGTGATTTGCGAAACATACTCCTTAGTTTTCCACATTGTGTAAGAAACATGAGGTTTGCAAGAGATTGAAACAATGCTTCCTAAAACGTATTCCAGCAGTGAAAACACACGTTTCGACAAAGACCTTGAAGGAGCAAGCAAAAGCCTAGTGGCTGAGTGTTCCTTTTGAGAGAAAGACATGCATTTCGTCCTTCTGGAATGAGTTTTCAGCCAGGAATTCGTATGCATTTTGTACTGTGCAGAAAGTAGCTACCTGCTCGGGAGTTGTGTCATAGAAGCACCTTTCTGGAGGAGCTTATTGCAACATTCATTGTTTGGCTCAGTTCTTTAGGGTTGGTTTTGGAAGGTCTTTCAACTTTGTCCAAATCCTGCTTCGTACGAAATTTTTTCACAGCGCTGTTTCCAAGTGTCCACAAAGAGCTGGTGCTTGAAACTGTCCACATGTACATCTCCCATACTGGTGTGCTCCTTCCCCTACCTGGATTTTGGTTTCCTCTTCTTTCTTTGAAACGACAAGCCTTCTTTCTGTATGCTACACACACCTTGTAGCAGTTTCAGTTTGCAGCATGTTGGTCTCCCCAAAATGCTGAGTATTCTATGTAGAGTGTGTCATTCTACAGCACTGAATACACAACTTAGAGCTCCTTTCAAAGCAGACACACAAACACATCTTTTTGTGAAAGTCTTACTTCAGGTCCCTTGGAAAATATATGGGTTTCTTTGAGAACATGAAGTCGATTACGCTTTTGCACTCTGCAAAGAATAGAAGTGATCTTTTGTACATGCCCGTCTGAATTTCACTGCAAAATGCCCTTCTTTTCTGCTTTCTTGAACATTCCCAAAGCATCAGGTGAAAGAGCGTGTTTGAGGAAGAGTGATGCAGTGTGCGTTTTCCTGGCTTTCAAGTGAACTGGGAAACATACTCCTTGTGTTTCCACATTGTCTAAGAAACAACATGAGTCTTGCAAGAGATTGAAACAATGCATCCTAAAACGTATTACCGCAGTGAAAACACACGTTTCTACCAAGACTTGGAAGGAGCAAGCGAAAGAATAGTCGCTGAGTGTTCTTTCGGAGAGAAACACAAGCATTTGTTCCTTCTGGAGTGAGTTTTCAGCCAGGAATTCATATGCATTTTGTACTGTGCAGAATGTAGCTACCTGCTCTTGAGTTGTGTCATAGAAGCACCTTTCCTGGAGGAGCTTATTGCAACATTCTTTGTTTGGCTAAGTTCTTTAGGGTTGGTTTTGGAAGGTCTTTCAACTTTGTCCAAATCCGCTTCGTATGAAATCTTTTCACAGCGCTCTTTCCAAGTGTCCACAAAGAGCTGCTCCTGGAAACTGTCCACATGCACATCTCCCATGCTGGTGTGCTCGTTTCACTACCTGGATTTTGGTTTTCTCTTCTTTCTTTGAAATGACAAGCCTTCTTTCTGCATGCTACACACACCTTGTAGCAGTTCCAGTTTGCAGCATGTTGGTGCTCCTAAAACGCTGTGTAACCTGTGTAGAGTGTGTCACTCTCCAGCACTGAATACACAACTTAGAGCTCCTTTCACCACAGACACGCAAACACATCTTTTTGTGAAAGTCCTACTTCTTTTCACTTGGAAATGTAAGGGTTTCAAAGAGAACATGAAGTCAATGATGCTTTTGCACTCTACTACCAAAAGAATAGACCTCTTCTACATGCCCGTCTGAGGTTCAGTGCAAAATGCCCTTGTTTTCTGGTTTCTTGAATGTTCTCAACACATTAGGAGAAAGAGCGTGTTTGAGCAAGAGTGATGCAGTGTGCGTTTCCCTAGATTTCAAGTGATTTGCGAAACATGCTCCTTAGTTTTCCACATTGTGTAAGAAACATGAGGTTTGCAAGAGATTGAAACAATGCTTCCTAAAACGTATTCCAGCAGTGAAAACACACGTTTCGACAAAGACTTTGAAGGAGCAAGCAAAAGCCTAGTGGCTGAGTGTTCCTTTTGAGAGAAAGACATGCATTTCGTCCTTCTGGAATGAGTTTTCAGCCAGGAATTCGTATGCATTTTGTACTGTGCAGAAAGTAGCTACCTGCTCGGGAGTTGTGTCATAGAAGCACCTTTCTGGAGGAGCTTATTGCAACATTCATTGTTTGGCTCAGTTCTTTAGGGTTGGTTTTGGAAGGTCTTTCAACTTTGTCCAAATCCTGCTTCGTACGAAATTTTTTCACAGCGCTGTTTCCAAGTGTCCACAAAGAGCTGGAGCTTGAAACTGTCCACATGTACATCTCCCATACTGGTGTGCTCCTTCCCCTACCTGGATTTTGGTTTCCTCTTCTTTCTTTGAAACGACAAGCCTTCTTTCTGTATGCTACACACACCTTGTAGCAGTTTCAGTTTGCAGCATGTTGGTCTCCCCAAAATGCTGAGTATTCTATGTAGAGTGTGTCATTCTACAGCACTGAATACACAACTTAGAGCTCCTTTCAAAGCAGACACACAAACACATCTTTTTGTGAAAGTCTTACTTCAGGTCCCTTGGAAAATATATGGGTTTCTTTGAGAACATGAAGTCGATTACGCTTTTGCACTCTGCAAAGAATAGAAGTGATCTTTTGTACATGCCCGTCTGAATTTCACTGCAAAATGCCCTTCTTTTCTGCTTTCTTGAACATTCCCAAAGCATCAGGTGAAAGAGCGTGTTTGAGGAAGAGTGATGCAGTGTGCGTTTTCCTGGCTTTCAAGTGAACTGGGAAACATACTCCTTGTGTTTCCACATTGTCTAAGAAACAACATGAGTCTTGCAAGAGATTGAAACAATGAATCCTAAAACGTATTACCGCAGTGAAAACACACGTTTCTACCAAGACTTGGAAGGAGCAAGCGAAAGAATAGTCGCTGAGTGTTCTTTCGGAGAGAAACACAAGCATTTGTTCCTTCTGGAGTGAGTTTTCAGCCAGGAATTCATATGCATTTTGTACTGTGCAGAATGTAGCTACCTGCTCTTGAGTTGTGTCATAGAAGCACCTTTCCTGGAGGAGCTTATTGCAACATTCTTTGTTTGGCTAAGTTCTTTAGGGTTGGTTTTGGAAGGTCTTTCAACTTTGTCCAAATCCGCTTCGTATGAAATCTTTTCACAGCGCTCTTTCCAAGTGTCCACAAAGAGCTGCTCCTGGAAACTGTCCACATGCACATCTCCCATGCTGGTGTGCTCGTTTCACTACCTGGATTTTGGTTTTCTCTTCTTTCTTTGAAATGACAAGCCTTCTTTCTGCATGCTACACACACCTTGTAGCAGTTCCAGTTTGCAGCATGTTGGTGCTCCTAAAACGCTGTGTAACCTGTGTAGAGTGTGTCACTCTCCAGCACTGAATACACAACTTAGAGCTCCTTTCACCACAGACACGCAAACACATCTTTTTGTGAAAGTCCTACTTCTTTTCACTTGGAAATGTAAGGGTTTCAAAGAGAACATGAAGTCAATGATGCTTTTGCACTCTACTACCAAAAGAATAGACCTCTTCTACATGCCCGTCTGAGGTTCAGTGCAAAATGCCCTTGTTTTCTGGTTTCTTGAATGTTCTCAACACATTAGGAGAAAGAGCGTGTTTGAGCAAGAGTGATGCAGTGTGCGTTTCCCTAGATTTCAAGTGATTTGCGAAACATGCTCCTTAGTTTTCCACATTGTGTAAGAAACATGAGGTTTGCAAGAGATTGAAACAATGCTTCCTAAAACGTATTCCAGCAGTGAAAACACACGTTTCGACAAAGACTTTGAAGGAGCAAGCAAAAGCCTAGTGGCTGAGTGTTCCTTTTGAGAGAAAGACATGCATTTCGTCCTTCTGGAATGAGTTTTCAGCCAGGAATTCGTATGCATTTTGTACTGTGCAGAAAGTAGCTACCTGCTCGGGAGTTGTGTCATAGAAGCACCTTTCTGGAGGAGCTTATTGCAACATTCATTGTTTGGCTCAGTTCTTTAGGGTTGGTTTTGGAAGGTCTTTCAACTTTGTCCAAATCCTGCTTCGTACGAAATTTTTTCACAGCGCTGTTTCCAAGTGTCCACAAAGAGCTGGTGCTTGAAACTGTCCACATGTACATCTCCCATACTGGTGTGCTCCTTCCCCTACCTGGATTTTGGTTTCCTCTTCTTTCTTTGAAACGACAAGCCTTCTTTCTGTATGCTACACACACCTTGTAGCAGTTTCAGTTTGCAGCATGTTGGTCTCCCCAAAATGCTGAGTATTCTATGTAGAGTGTGTCATTCTACAGCACTGAATACACAACTTAGAGCTCCTTTCAAAGCAGACACACAAACACATCTTTTTGTGAAAGTCTTACTTCAGGTCCCTTGGAAAATATATGGGTTTCTTTGAGAACATGAAGTCGATTACGCTTTTGCACTCTGCAAAGAATAGAAGTGATCTTTTGTACATGCCCGTCTGAATTTCACTGCAAAATGCCCTTCTTTTCTGCTTTCTTGAACATTCCCAAAGCATCAGGTGAAAGAGCGTGTTTGAGGAAGAGTGATGCAGTGTGCGTTTTCCTGGCTTTCAAGTGAATTGGGAAACATACTCCTTGTGTTTCCACATTGTCTAAGAAACAACATGAGTCTTGCAAGAGATTGAAACAATGCATCCTAAAACGTATTACCGCAGTGAAAACACACGTTTCTACCAAGACTTGGAAGGAGCAAGCGAAAGAATAGTCGCTGAGTGTTCTTTCGGAGAGAAACACAAGCATTTGTTCCTTCTGGAGTGAGTTTTCAGCCAGGAATTCATATGCGTTTTGTACTGTGCAGAATGAGGCTACCTGCTCTTGAGTTGTGTCATGGAAGCACCTTTCCTGGAGGAGCTTATTGCAACATTCTTTGTTTGGCTAAGTTCTTTAGGGTTGGTTTTGGAAGGTCTTTCAACTTTGTCCAAATCCGCTTCGTATGAAATCTTTTCACAGCGCTCTTTCCAAGTGTCCACAAAGAGCTGCTCCTGGAAACTGTCCACATGCACATCTCCCATGCTGGTGTGCTCGTTTCACTACCTGGATTTTGGTTTTCTCTTCTTTCTTTGAAATGACAAGCCTTCTTTCTGCATGCTACACACACCTTGTAGCAGTGCCAGTTTGCAGCATGTTGGTGCTCCTAAAACGCTGTGTAACCTGTGTAGAGTGTGTCACTCTCCAGCACTGAATACACAACTTAGAGCTCCTTTCACCACAGACACGCAAACACATCTTTTTGTGAAAGTCCTACTTCTTTTCACTTGGAAATGTAAGGGTTTCAACGAGAACATGAAGTCAATGATGCTTTTGCACTCTACTACCAAAAGAATAGACCTCTTCTACATGCCCGTCTGAGTTTCAGTGCAAAATGCCCTTGTTTTCTGGTTTCTTGAATGTTCTCAACACATTAGGAGAAAGAGCGTGTTTCAGCAAGAGTGATGCAGTGTGCGTTTCCCTAGATTTCAAGTGATTTGCGAAACATACTCCTTAGTTTTCCACATTGTGTAAGAAACATGAGGTTTGCAAGAGATTGAAACAATGCTTCCTAAAACGTATTCCAGCAGTGAAAACACACGTTTCGACAAAGACTTTGAAGGAGCAAGCAAAAGCCTAGTGGCTGAGTGTTCCTTTTGAGAGAAAGACATGCATTTCGTCCTTCTGGAATGAGTTTTCAGCCAGGAATTCGTATGCATTTTGTACTGTGCAGAAAGTAGCTACCTGCTCGGGAGTTGTGTCATAGAAGCACCTTTCTGGAGGAGCTTATTGCAACATTCATTGTTTGGCTCAGTTCTTTAGGGTTGGTTTTGGAAGGTCTTTCAACTTTGTCCAAATCCTGCTTCGTACGAAATTTTTTCACAGCGCTGTTTCCAAGTGTCCACAAAGAGCTGGTGCTTGAAACTGTCCACATGTACATCTCCCATACTGGTGTGCTCCTTCCCCTACCTGGATTTTGGTTTCCTCTTCTTTCTTTGAAACGACAAGCCTTCTTTCTGTATGCTACACACACCTTGTAGCAGTTTCAGTTTGCAGCATGTTGGTCTCCCCAAAATGCTGAGTATTCTATGTAGAGTGTGTCATTCTACAGCACTGAATACACAACTTAGAGCTCCTTTCAAAGCAGACACACAAACACATCTTTTTGTGAAAGTCTTACTTCAGGTCCCTTGGAAAATATATGGGTTTCTTTGAGAACATGAAGTCGATTACGCTTTTGCACTCTGCAAAGAATAGAAGTGATCTTTTGTACATGCCCGTCTGAATTTCACTGCAAAATGCCCTTCTTTTCTGCTTTCTTGAACATTCCCAAAGCATCAGGTGAAAGAGCGTGTTTGAGGAAGAGTGATGCAGTGTGCGTTTTCCTGGCTTTCAAGTGAACTGGGAAACATACTCCTTGTGTTTCCACATTGTCTAAGAAACAACATGAGTCTTGCAAGAGATTGAAACAATGCATCCTAAAACGTATTACCGCAGTGAAAACACACGTTTCTACCAAGACTTGGAAGGAGCAAGCGAAAGAATAGTCGCTGAGTGTTCTTTCGGAGAGAAACACAAGCATTTGTTCCTTCTGGAGTGAGTTTTCAGCCAGGAATTCATATGCATTTTGTACTGTGCAGAATGTAGCTACCTGCTCTTGAGTTGTGTCATAGAAGCACCTTTCCTGGAGGAGCTTATTGCAACATTCTTTGTTTGGCTAAGTTCTTTAGGGTTGGTTTTGGAAGGTCTTTCAACTTTGTCCAAATCCGCTTCGTATGAAATCTTTTCACAGCGCTCTTTCCAAGTGTCCACAAAGAGCTGCTCCTGGAAACTGTCCACATGCACATCTCCCATGCTGGTGTGCTCGTTTCACTACCTGGATTTTGGTTTTCTCTTCTTTCTTTGAAATGACAAGCCTTCTTTCTGCATGCTACACACACCTTGTAGCAGTTCCAGTTTGCAGCATGTTGGTGCTCCTAAAACGCTGTGTAACCTGTGTAGAGTGTGTCACTCTCCAGCACTGAATACACAACTTAGAGCTCCTTTCACCACAGACACGCAAACACATCTTTTTGTGAAAGTCCTACATCTTTTCACTTGGAAATGTAAGGGTTTCAACGAGAACATGAAGTCAATGATGCTTTTGCACTCTACTACCAAAAGAATAGACCTCTTCTACATGCCCGTCTGAGTTTCAGTGCAAAATGCCCTTGTTTTCTGGTTTCTTGAATGTTCTCAACACATTAGGAGAAAGAGCGTGTTTGAGCAAGAGTGATGCAGTGTGCGTTTCCCTAGATTTCAAGTGATTTGCGAAACATACTCCTTAGTTTTCCACATTGTGTAAGAAACATGAGGTTTGCAAGAGATTGAAACAATGCTTCCTAAAACGTATTCCAGCAGTGAAAACACACGTTTCGACAAAGACTTTGAAGGAGCAAGCAAAAGCCTAGTGGCTGAGTGTTCCTTTTGAGAGAAAGACATGCATTTCGTCCTTCTGGAATGAGTTTTCAGCCAGGAATTCGTATGCATTTTGTACTGTGCAGAAAGTAGCTACCTGCTCGGGAGTTGTGTCATAGAAGCACCTTTCTGGAGGAGCTTATTGCAACATTCATTGTTTGGCTCAGTTCTTTAGGGTTGGTTTTGGAAGGTCTTTCAACTTTGTCCAAATCCTGCTTCGTACGAAATTTTTTCACAGCGCTGTTTCCAAGTGTCCACAAAGAGCTGGTGCTTGAAACTGTCCACATGTACATCTCCCATACTGGTGTGCTCCTTCCCCTACCTGGATTTTGGTTTCCTCTTCTTTCTTTGAAACGACAAGCCTTCTTTCTGTATGCTACACACACCTTGTAGCAGTTTCAGTTTGCAGCATGTTGGTCTCCCCAAAATGCTGAGTATTCTATGTAGAGTGTGTCATTCTACAGCACTGAATACACAACTTAGAGCTCCTTTCAAAGCAGACACACAAACACATCTTTTTGTGAAAGTCTTACTTCAGGTCCCTTGGAAAATATATGGGTTTCTTTGAGAACATGAAGTCGATTACGCTTTTGCACTCTGCAAAGAATAGAAGTGATCTTTTGTACATGCCCGTCTGAATTTCACTGCAAAATGCCCTTCTTTTCTGCTTTCTTGAACATTCCCAAAGCATCAGGTGAAAGAGCGTGTTTGAGGAAGAGTGATGCAGTGTGCGTTTTCCTGGCTTTCAAGTGAATTGGGAAACATACTCCTTGTGTTTCCACATTGTCTAAGAAACAACATGAGTCTTGCAAGAGATTGAAACAATGCATCCTAAAACGTATTACCGCAGTGAAAACACACGTTTCTACCAAGACTTGGAAGGAGCAAGCGAAAGAATAGTCGCTGAGTGTTCTTTCGGAGAGAAACACAAGCATTTGTTCCTTCTGGAGTGAGTTTTCAGCCAGGAATTCATATGCGTTTTGTACTGTGCAGAATGTAGCTACCTGCTCTTGAGTTGTGTCATAGAAGCACCTTTCCTGGAGGAGCTTATTGCAACATTCTTTGTTTGGCTAAGTTCTTTAGGGTTGGTTTTGGAAGGTCTTTCAACTTTGTCCAAATCCGCTTCGTATGAAATCTTTTCACAGCGCTCTTTCCAAGTGTCCACAAAGAGCTGCTCCTGGAAACTGTCCACATGCACATCTCCCATGCTGGTGTGCTCGTTTCACTACCTGGATTTTGGTTTTCTCTTCTTTCTTTGAAATGACAAGCCTTCTTTCTGCATGCTACACACACCTTGTAGCAGTTCCAGTTTGCAGCATGTTGGTGCTCCTAAAACGCTGTGTAACCTGTGTAGAGTGTGTCACTCTCCAGCACTGAATACACAACTTAGAGCTCCTTTCACCACAGACACGCAAACACATCTTTTTGTGAAAGTCCTACATCTTTTCACTTGGAAATGTAAGGGTTTCAACGAGAACATGAAGTCAATGATGCTTTTGCACTCTACTACCAAAAGAATAGACCTCTTCTACATGCCCGTCTGAGTTTCAGTGCAAAATGCCCTTGTTTTCTGGTTTCTTGAATGTTCTCAACACATTAGGAGAAAGAGCGTGTTTGAGCAAGAGTGATGCAGTGTGCGTTTCCCTAGATTTCAAGTGATTTGCGAAACATACTCCTTAGTTTTCCACATTGTGTAAGAAACATGAGGTTTGCAAGAGATTGAAACAATGCTTCCTAAAACGTATTCCAGCAGTGAAAACACACGTTTCGACAAAGACTTTGAAGGAGCAAGCAAAAGCCTAGTGGCTGAGTGTTCCTTTTGAGAGAAAGACATGCATTTCGTCCTTCTGGAATGAGTTTTCAGCCAGGAATTCGTATGCATTTTGTACTGTGCAGAAAGTAGCTACCTGCTCGGGAGTTGTGTCATAGAAGCACCTTTCTGGAGGAGCTTATTGCAACATTCATTGTTTGGCTCAGTTCTTTAGGGTTGGTTTTGGAAGGTCTTTCAACTTTGTCCAAATCCTGCTTCGTACGAAATTTTTTCACAGCGCTGTTTCCAAGTGTCCACAAAGAGCTGGTGCTTGAAACTGTCCACATGTACATCTCCCATACTGGTGTGCTCCTTCCCCTACCTGGATTTTGGTTTCCTCTTCTTTCTTTGAAACGACAAGCCTTCTTTCTGTATGCTACACACACCTTGTAGCAGTTTCAGTTTGCAGCATGTTGGTCTCCCCAAAATGCTGAGTATTCTATGTAGAGTGTGTCATTCTACAGCACTGAATACACAACTTAGAGCTCCTTTCAAAGCAGACACACAAACACATCTTTTTGTGAAAGTCTTACTTCAGGTCCCTTGGAAAATATATGGGTTTCTTTGAGAACATGAAGTCGATTACGCTTTTGCACTCTGCAAAGAATAGAAGTGATCTTTTGTACATGCCCGTCTGAATTTCACTGCAAAATGCCCTTCTTTTCTGCTTTCTTGAACATTCCCAAAGCATCAGGTGAAAGAGCGTGTTTGAGGAAGAGTGATGCAGTGTGCGTTTTCCTGGCTTTCAAGTGAATTGGGAAACATACTCCTTGTGTTTCCACATTGTCTAAGAAACAACATGAGTCTTGCAAGAGATTGAAACAATGCATCCTAAAACGTATTACCGCAGTGAAAACACACGTTTCTACCAAGACTTGGAAGGAGCAAGCGAAAGAATAGTCGCTGAGTGTTCTTTCGGAGAGAAACACAAGCATTTGTTCCTTCTGGAGTGAGTTTTCAGCCAGGAATTCATATGCGTTTTGTACTGTGCAGAATGTAGCTACCTGCTCTTGAGTTGTGTCATAGAAGCACCTTTCCTGGAGGAGCTTATTGCAACATTCTTTGTTTGGCTAAGTTCTTTAGGGTTGGTTTTGGAAGGTCTTTCAACTTTGTCCAAATCCGCTTCGTATGAAATCTTTTCACAGCGCTCTTTCCAAGTGTCCACAAAGAGCTGCTCCTGGAAACTGTCCACATGCACATCTCCCATGCTGGTGTGCTCGTTTCACTACCTGGATTTTGGTTTTCTCTTCTTTCTTTGAAATGACAAGCCTTCTTTCTGCATGCTACACACACCTTGTAGCAGTTCCAGTTTGCAGCATGTTGGTGCTCCTAAAACGCTGTGTAACCTGTGTAGAGTGTGTCACTCTCCAGCACTGAATACACAACTTAGAGCTCCTTTCACCACAGACACGCAAACACATCTTTTTGTGAAAGTCCTACTTCTTTTCACTTGGAAATGTAAGGGTTTCAACGAGAACATGAAGTCAATGATGCTTTTGCACTCTACTACCAAAAGAATAGACCTCTTCTACATGCCCGTCTGAGTTTCAGTGCAAAATGCCCTTGTTTTCTGGTTTCTTGAATGTTCTCAACACATTAGGAGAAAGAGCGTGTTTGAGCAAGAGTGATGCAGTGTGCGTTTCCCTAGATTTCAAGTGATTTGCGAAACATACTCCTTAGTTTTCCACATTGTGTAAGAAACATGAGGTTTGCAAGAGATTGAAACAATGCTTCCTAAAACGTATTCCAGCAGTGAAAACACACGTTTCAACAAAGACTTTGAAGGAGCAAGCAAAAGCCTAGTGGCTGAGTGTTCCTTTTGAGAGAAAGACATGCATTTCGTCCTTCTGGAATGAGTTTTCAGCCAGGAATTCGTATGCATTTTGTACTGTGCAGAAAGTAGCTACCTGCTCGGGAGTTGTGTCATAGAAGCACCTTTCTGGAGGAGCTTATTGCAACATTCATTGTTTGGCTCAGTTCTTTAGGGTTGGTTTTGGAAGGTCTTTCAACTTTGTCCAAATCCTGCTTCGTACGAAATTTTTTCACAGCGCTGTTTCCAAGTGTCCACAAAGAGCTGGTGCTTGAAACTGTCCACATGTACATCTCCCATACTGGTGTGCTCCTTCCCCTACCTGGATTTTGGTTTCCTCTTCTTTCTTTGAAACGACAAGCCTTCTTTCTGTATGCTACACACACCTTGTAGCAGTTTCAGTTTGCAGCATGTTGGTCTCCCCAAAATGCTGAGTATTCTATGTAGAGTGTGTCATTCTACAGCACTGAATACACAACTTAGAGCTCCTTTCAAAGCAGACACACAAACACATCTTTTTGTGAAAGTCTTACTTCAGGTCCCTTGGAAAATATATGGGTTTCTTTGAGAACATGAAGTCGATTACGCTTTTGCACTCTGCAAAGAATAGAAGTGATCTTTTGTACATGCCCGTCTGAATTTCACTGCAAAATGCCCTTCTTTTCTGCTTTCTTGAACATTCCCAAAGCATCAGGTGAAAGAGCGTGTTTGAGGAAGAGTGATGCAGTGTGCGTTTTCCTGGCTTTCAAGTGAACTGGGAAACATACTCCTTGTGTTTCCACATTGTTTAAGAAACAACATGAGTCTTGCAAGAGATTGAAACAATGCATCCTAAAACGTATTACCGCAGTGAAAACACACGTTTCTACCAAGACTTGGAAGGAGCAAGCGAAAGAATAGTCGCTGAGTGTTCTTTCGGAGAGAAACACAAGCATTTGTTCCTTCTGGAGTGAGTTTTCAGCCAGGAATTCATATGCGTTTTGTACTGTGCAGAATGTAGCTACCTGCTCTTGAGTTGTGTCATAGAAGCACCTTTCCTGGAGGAGCTTATTGCAACATTCTTTGTTTGGCTCAGTTCTTTAGGGTTGGTTTTGGAAGGTCTTTCAACTTTGTCCAAATCCGCTTCGTATGAAATCTTTTCACAGCGCTCTTTCCAAGTGTCCACAAAGAGCTGCTCCTGGAAACTGTCCACATGCACATCTCCCATGCTGGTGTGCTCGTTTCACTACCTGGATTTTGGTTTTCTCTTCTTTCTTTGAAATGACAAGCCTTCTTTCTGCATGCTACACACACCTTGTAGCAGTTCCAGTTTGCAGCATGTTGGTGCTCCTAAAACGCTGTGTAACCTGTGTAGAGTGTGTCACTCTCCAGCACTGAATACACAACTTAGAGCTCCTTTCACCACAGACACGCAAACACATCTTTTTGTGAAAGTCCTACTTCTTTTCACTTGGAAATGTAAGGGTTTCAACGAGAACATGAAGTCAATGATGCTTTTGCACTCTACTACCAAACGAAATGACCTCTTCTACATGGCCGTCTGAGTTTCAGTGCAAAATGCCCTTGTTTTCTGGTTTCTTGAATGTTCTCAACACATTAGGAGAAAGAGCGTGTTTGAGCAAGAGTGATGCAGTGTGCGTTTCCCTAGATTTCAAGTGATTTGCGAAACATACTCCTTAGTTTTCCACATTGTGTAAGAAACATGAGGTTTGCAAGAGATTGAAACAATGCTTCCTAAAACGTATTCCAGCAGTGAAAACACACGTTTCGACAAAGACCTTGAAGGAGCAAGCAAAAGCCTAGTGGCTGAGTGTTCCTTTTGAGAGAAAGACATGCATTTCGTCCTTCTGGAATGAGTTGTCAGCCAGGAATTCGTATGCATTTTGTACTGTGCAGAAAGTAGCTACCTGCTCGGGAGTTGTGTCATAGAAGCACCTTTCTGGAGGAGCTTATTGCAACATTCATTGTTTGGCTCAGTTCTTTAGGGTTGGTTTTGGAAGGTCTTTCAACTTTGTCCAAATCCTGCTTCGTACGAAATTTTTTCACAGCGCTGTTTCCAAGTGTCCACAAAGAGCTGGTGCTTGAAACTGTCCACATGTACATCTCCCATACTGGTGTGCTCCTTCCCCTACCTGGATTTTGGTTTCCTCTTCTTTCTTTGAAACGACAAGCCTTCTTTCTGTATGCTACACACACCTTGTAGCAGTTTCAGTTTGCAGCATGTTGGTCTCCCCAAAATGCTGAGTATTCTATGTAGAGTGTGTCATTCTACAGCACTGAATACACAACTTAGAGCTCCTTTCAAAGCAGACACACAAACACATCTTTTTGTGAAAGTCTTACTTCAGGTCCCTTGGAAAATATATGGGTTTCTTTGAGAACATGAAGTCGATTACGCTTTTGCACTCTGCAAAGAATAGAAGTGATCTTTTGTACATGCCCGTCTGAATTTCACTGCAAAATGCCCTTCTTTTCTGCTTTCTTGAACATTCCCAAAGCATCAGGTGAAAGAGCGTGTTTGAGGAAGAGTGATGCAGTGTGCGTTTTCCTGGCTTTCAAGTGAACTGGGAAACATACTCCTTGTGTTTCCACATTGTTTAAGAAACAACATGAGTCTTGCAAGAGATTGAAACAATGCATCCTAAAACGTATTACCGCAGTGAAAACACACGTTTCTACCAAGACTTGGAAGGAGCAAGCGAAAGAATAGTCGCTGAGTGTTCTTTCGGAGAGAAACACAAGCATTTGTTCCTTCTGGAGTGAGTTTTCAGCCAGGAATTCATATGCGTTTTGTACTGTGCAGAATGTAGCTACCTGCTCTTGAGTTGTGTCATAGAAGCACCTTTCCTGGAGGAGCTTATTGCAACATTCTTTGTTTGGCTCAGTTCTTTAGGGTTGGTTTTGGAAGGTCTTTCAACTTTGTCCAAATCCGCTTCGTATGAAATCTTTTCACAGCGCTCTTTCCAAGTGTCCACAAAGAGCTGCTCCTGGAAACTGTCCACATGCACATCTCCCATGCTGGTGTGCTCGTTTCACTACCTGGATTTTGGTTTTCTCTTCTTTCTTTGAAATGACAAGCCTTCTTTCTGCATGCTACACACACCTTGTAGCAGTTCCAGTTTGCAGCATGTTGGTGCTCCTAAAACGCTGTGTAACCTGTGTAGAGTGTGTCACTCTCCAGCACTGAATACACAACTTAGAGCTCCTTTCACCACAGACACGCAAACACATCTTTTTGTGAAAGTCCTACATCTTTTCACTTGGAAATGTCAGGGTTTCAACGAGAACATGAAGTCAATGATGCTTTTGCACTCTACTACCAAAAGAATAGACCTCTTCTACATGCCCGTCTGAGTTTCAGTGCAAAATGCCCTTGTTTTCTGGTTTCTTGAATGTTCTCAACACATTAGGAGAAAGAGCGTGTTTGAGCAAGAGTGATGCATTGTGCGTTTCCCTAGATTTCAAGTGATTTGCGAAACATACTCCTTATTTTTCCACATTGTGTAAGAAACATGAGGTTTGCAAGAGATTGAAACAATGCTTCCTAAAACGTATTCCAGCAGTGAAAACACACGTTTCGACAAAGACTTTGAAGGAGCAAGCAAAAGCCTAGTGGCTGAGTGTTCCTTTTGAGAGAAAGACATGCATTTCGTCCTTCTGGAATGAGTTTTCAGCCAGGAATTCGTATGCATTTTGTACTGTGCAGAAAGTAGCTACCTGCTCGGGAGTTGTGTCATAGAAGCACCTTTCTGGAGGAGCTTATTGCAACATTCATTGTTTGGCTCAGTTCTTTAGGGTTGGTTTTGGAAGGTCTTTCAACTTTGTCCAAATCCTGCTTCGTACGAAATTTTTTCACAGCGCTGTTTCCAAGTGTCCACAAAGAGCTGGTGCTTGAAACTGTCCACATGTACATCTCCCATACTGGTGTGCTCCTTCCCCTACCTGGATTTTGGTTTCCTCTTCTTTCTTTGAAACGACAAGCCTTCTTTCTGTATGCTACACACACCTTGTAGCAGTTTCAGTTTGCAGCATGTTGGTCTCCCCAAAATGCTGAGTATTCTATGTAGAGTGTGTCATTCTACAGCACTGAATACACAACTTAGAGCTCCTTTCAAAGCAGACACACAAACACATCTTTTTGTGAAAGTCTTACTTCAGGTCCCTTGGAAAATATATGGGTTTCTTTGAGAACATGAAGTCGATTACGCTTTTGCACTCTGCAAAGAATAGAAGTGATCTTTTGTACATGCCCGTCTGAATTTCACTGCAAAATGCCCTTCTTTTCTGCTTTCTTGAACATTCCCAAAGCATCAGGTGAAAGAGCGTGTTTGAGGAAGAGTGATGCAGTGTGCGTTTTCCTGGCTTTCAAGTGAACTGGGAAACATACTCCTTGTGTTTCCACATTGTCTAAGAAACAACATGAGTCTTGCAAGAGATTGAAACAATGAATCCTAAAACGTATTACCGCAGTGAAAACACACGTTTCTACCAAGACTTGGAAGGAGCAAGCGAAAGAATAGTCGCTGAGTGTTCTTTCGGAGAGAAACACAAGCATTTGTTCCTTCTGGAGCGAGTTTTCAGCCAGGAATTCATATGCATTTTGTACTGTGCAGAATGTAGCTACCTGCTCTTGAGTTGTGTCATAGAAGCACCTTTCCTGGAGGAGCTTATTGCAACATTCTTTGTTTGGCTAAGTTCTTTAGGGTTGGTTTTGGAAGGTCTTTCAACTTTGTCCAAATCCGCTTCGTATGAAATCTTTTCACAGCGCTCTTTCCAAGTGTCCACAAAGAGCTGCTCCTGGAAACTGTCCACATGCACATCTCCCATGCTGGTGTGCTCGTTTCACTACCTGGATTTTGGTTTTCTCTTCTTTCTTTGAAATGACAAGCCTTCTTTCTGCATGCTACACACACCTTGTAGCAGTTCCAGTTTGCAGCATGTTGGTGCTCCTAAAACGCTGTGTAACCTGTGTAGAGTGTGTCACTCTCCAGCACTGAATACACAACTTAGAGCTCCTTTCACCACAGACACGCAAACACATCTTTTTGTGAAAGTCCTACTTCTTTTCACTTGGAAATGTAAGGGTTTCAACGAGAACATGAAGTCAATGATGCTTTTGCACTCTACTACCAAAAGAATAGACCTCTTCTACATGCCCGTCTGAGTTTCAGTGCAAAATGCCCTTGTTTTCTGGTTTCTTGAATGTTCTCAACACATTAGGAGAAAGAGCGTGTTTGAGCAAGAGTGATGCAGTGTGCGTTTCCCTAGATTTCAAGTGATTTGCGAAACATGCTCCTTAGTTTTCCACATTGTGTAAGAAACATGAGGTTTGCAAGAGATTGAAACAATGCTTCCTAAAACGTATTCCAGCAGTGAAAACACACGTTTCGACAAAGACTTTGAAGGAGCAAGCAAAAGCCTAGTGGCTGAGTGTTCCTTTTGAGAGAAAGACATGCATTTCGTCCTTCTGGAATGAGTTTTCAGCCAGGAATTCGTATGCATTTTGTACTGTGCAGAAAGTAGCTACCTGCTCGGGAGTTGTGTCATAGAAGCACCTTTCTGGAGGAGCTTATTGCAACATTCATTGTTTGGCTCAGTTCTTTAGGGTTGGTTTTGGAAGGTCTTTCAACTTTGTCCAAATCCTGCTTCGTACGAAATTTTTTCACAGCGCTGTTTCCAAGTGTCCACAAAGAGCTGGTGCTTGAAACTGTCCACATGTACATCTCCCATACTGGTGTGCTCGTTCCCCTACCTGGATTTTGGTTTCCTCTTCTTTCTTTGAAACGACAAGCCTTCTTTCTGTATGCTACACACACCTTGTAGCAGTTTCAGTTTGCAGCATGTTGGTCTCCCCAAAATGCTGAGTATTCTATGTAGAGTGTGTCATTCTACAGCACTGAATACACAACTTAGAGCTCCTTTCAAAGCAGACACACAAACACATCTTTTTGTGAAAGTCTTACTTCAGGTCCCTTGGAAAATATATGGGTTTCTTTGAGAACATGAAGTCGATTACGCTTTTGCACTCTGCAAAGAATAGAAGTGATCTTTTGTACATGCCCGTCTGAATTTCACTGCAAAATGCCCTTCTTTTCTGCTTTCTTGAACATTCCCAAAGCATCAGGTGAAAGAGCGTGTTTGAGGAAGAGTGATGCAGTGTGCGTTTTCCTGGCTTTCAAGTGAACTGGGAAACATACTCCTTGTGTTTCCACATTGTCTAAGAAACAACATGAGTCTTGCAAGAGATTGAAACAATGCATCCTAAAACGTATTACCGCAGTGAAAACACACGTTTCTACCAAGACTTGGAAGGAGCAAGCGAAAGAATAGTCGCTGAGTGTTCTTTCGGAGAGAAACACAAGCATTTGTTCCTTCTGGAGTGAGTTTTCAGCCAGGAATTCATATGCGTTTTGTACTGTGCAGAATGTAGCTACCTGCTCTTGAGTTGTGTCATAGAAGCACCTTTCCTGGAGGAGCTTATTGCAACATTCTTTGTTTGGCTAAGTTCTTTAGGGTTGGTTTTGGAAGGTCTTTCAACTTTGTCCAAATCCGCTTCGTATGAAATCTTTTCACAGCGCTCTTTCCAAGTGTCCACAAAGAGCTGCTCCTGGAAACTGTCCACATGCACATCTCCCATGCTGGTGTGCTCGTTTCACTACCTGGATTTTGGTGTTCTCTTCTTTCTTTGAAATGACAAGCCTTCTTTCTGCATGCTACACACACCTTGTAGCAGTTCCAGTTTGCAGCATGTTGGTGCTCCTAAAACGCTGTGTAACCTGTGTAGAGTGTGTCACTCTCCAGCACTGAATACACAACTTAGAGCTCCTTTCACCACAGACACGCAAACACATCTTTTTGTGAAAGTCCTACTTCTTTTCACTTGGAAATGTAAGGGTTTCAACGAGAACATGAAGTCAATGATGCTTTTGCACTCTACTACCAAAAGAATAGACCTCTTCTACATGCCCGTCTGAGTTTCAGTGCAAAATGCCCTTGTTTTCTGGTTTCTTGAATGTTCTCAACACATTAGGAGAAAGAGCGTGTTTGAGCAAGAGTGATGCAGTGTGCGTTTCCCTAGATTTCAAGTGATTTGCGAAACATACTCCTTAGTTTTCCACATTGTGTAAGAAACATGAGGTTTGCAAGAGATTGAAACAATGCTTCCTAAAACGTATTCCAGCAGTGAAAACACACGTTTCGACAAAGACTTTGAAGGAGCAAGCAAAAGCCTAGTGGCTGAGTGTTCCTTTTGAGAGAAAGACATGCATTTCGTCCTTCTGGAATGAGTTTTCAGCCAGGAATTCGTATGCATTTTGTACTGTGCAGAAAGTAGCTACCTGCTCGGGAGTTGTGTCATAGAAGCACCTTTCTGGAGGAGCTTATTGCAACATTCATTGTTTGGCTCAGTTCTTTAGGGTTGGTTTTGGAAGGTCTTTCAACTTTGTCCAAATCCTGCTTCGTACGAAATTTTTTCACAGCGCTGTTTCCAAGTGTCCACAAAGAGCTGGTGCTTGAAACTGTCCACATGTACATCTCCCATACTGGTGTGCTCGTTCCCCTACCTGGATTTTGGTTTCCTCTTCTTTCTTTGAAACGACAAGCCTTCTTTCTGTATGCTACACACACCTTGTAGCAGTTTCAGTTTGCAGCATGTTGGTCTCCCCAAAATGCTGAGTATTCTATGTAGAGTGTGTCATTCTACAGCACTGAATACACAACTTAGAGCTCCTTTCAAAGCAGACACACAGACACATCTTTTTGTGAAAGTCTTACTTCAGGTCCCTTGGAAAATATATGGGTTTCTTTGAGAACATGAAGTCGAT